>NC_133332.1:309119131-309725852 GCF_042186555.1 Aquarana catesbeiana | reverse complement strand
TTTTTTTTTTTTTTATTTTACCTTTTATTTTTACACTGTGTTTAAAAAAAAAAAAAGTGTCACTTTTATTCCTATTACAAGGAATGTAAACATACCTTGTAATAGAAAAAAAAAGCATGATAGGACCTCTTAAATATGAGATGTGGGGTCAAAAAGACCTCACATCTCATATTTACACTAAAATGAAAAAAAAAAAAAAAAAAAAAAAGTGTCATTTAAAAAAATAATTAAAAAAAAATGGCCCTTTAAGAGCTGTGGGCGGAAGTGACGTTTTGACGTCGCTTCCGCCCTCCATTGTTATGGAGATGGGTGGGGGCCATCTTCCTCTCACTTGTCTCCATGCCCAGCCAGGGTGAAGATCCGATCGCCTCCACTATTGGATCTGGTAAGCGGCAGAGGGCACCGGAGCACGGCGGGGGGGGGGGGGGGGGCCTCTCCATCCGCCGATAAAAGTGATCTTGCGGCGAACCCGCCGCAAGGACCACTATTATCAGAAACTGGACCGGAAACTGGACCGCCGGCCGAACATGAGCTTACCGGGGTTATGGCAGCTAGCTGCTGCCATTACAACGATATCCCCCGTCAAAGTAAAGACGTATATCAGTGTGTGGCGGTCCAGAAGTGGTTAAAGCTGCATAAGCACCTGAATTTGAATAGGCACCAGCCCTCTGTACAGTTGTAGTGCTGCACCAGTCTGTCTGAACGCTCTACAAAAGAGCCAAATCAGTTATGCTGCCAGTGCTCACGTTTTAACCACTTGCTTACTGGGCACTTAAACCCCCCTCCTATCCAGACCAATTTTTAGCTTTCAGCGCTGACGCACTCTGAATGACAATTACGCGGTCATACAACACTGTACCCAAATGAAATTTTTATCATTTTTTCCCCACAAATAGAGCTTTCTTTTGGTGGTATTTGATCACCTCTGCGGTTTTTATTTTTTGTTAAAAAAATTTAAAAAGACTTAAAAAAATTATTTTTTTTTTAAATTTTGTTATAAAATTTTTAAAAAGGGTAATTTTTCTCCTTCATTGATGTACGCTGATGAGGCGGCACCAACGGGCACTGATAGGTGGCAGTGATGGGCACTGATGGGTGGCAGTGATGGGCACTGATGGGTGGCAGTGATGGGCACTGATGGGTGGCAGTGATGGGCACTGATTGGTGGCAATAATGGGCACTGATCTTGTACACTGCTAGGTGGCACTGATTGGCACCACTGGTGGGCATTGTTAGGTGGCACTTGTAGGCATTGATAGGTGGCACTGGTGGGCACTGTGATGTGGCAATGTCAGGTGGCACTGGCAGGGGGTACTTGTGGCACAATTGATGCATTATTGCCTCCTCCTCCTCGGGACCGATGTCCCTTGCTGGTGAGCCGGTGATCTTTTTTTTTTTCTCCTCGCACTGTCAGCGCGAGGAGAAAAAAAAAACGATCACAGAGCTTTTGTTTTGATCATGTGATCAGCTGTCATTGGGACCGGCCCCTTACTTGGATCGGTGGTCACCGGAGTCTCAGTGACTCGGTGATCACAGCGCGCCCTGTAGGGCGCGCGCAGGGCACGTGCACAGGGGAGGCCGTCATATGACGGCCTCCCGGGAATTCAGGTCCGCGCTGTAGCCGTCATTCGGCTATAGCGCGGATGTCAAGCGGTTAAACAAGGGGCACCCTGATAGGATCAGAGAGCAGAGTGACAAAGATTAGTTCCATCAGTCTGCTGCCTCACCCTTGACTGGGGGGGGGAGGGGACAAGACATGCAAGTGCAACTGCAGCACAGAAAAATCTAGTCTCTTGCTCTGCCAGACAGGGCTGTGCTATATGGCAGAGCTGTATAAATATCAGAACTGGATGATGGAAATGTAAATCCTTTGGTAGATTTCAACTTTGACATTAACACCCAGCTACGTAAATTTAAAATATTATTTGTGTGGTATCATTGCGCTTGGGAAACCTTAATAGTCGCATTTGCTATGAATGAATATTTGGCGGTGGGGAAATGATGTAAAAATGCTCATACCAAAAAAAAAAATATACACATTTAAGTCGGATATACGAAATCAGATGAATGAAAACCCTTTCATTCCCCAAGAGAGTCACAAGTGACTACAAAATGTGATAACTTACACATTTTTTAGAGGATTTTTTTTTTTTTTAGAGGTTTACCATTAAAGCCCTCCACCCTTAACCACTTGAAGACCAGGCCTATTTCTGACATTTGTTGCCTACAAGTTCAGATCCTCCGAGAGTTCTTTGCCATGTGGTGTCATGTTGAACTTTCAGTGACCAGTATGAGAGAGTGAGAGCGACAACAAATTTAACACACCTGCTCCCCATTCACACCCGAGACCTTGTAAGACTAACGAGTCACATGACACCGGGGACGGAAAATGGCTAATTGGGCCCAACTTGGACATTTTCACTTAAGGGGTGTACTTACTTTTGTTTGCCAGCAGTTTAGACATTAATGGCTGTGTGTTGAGTTATTTTGAGGGGACAGCAAATTTACACTGTTATACAAGCTGTACACTCACTACTTTACATTGTAGACAAGTGTAATTTCTTCAGTGTTGTCACATGAAAAGATAGAAGAAAAGATTTACAAAAAATGTGAGAGGTGTACTCACTTTTGTGAGATTGTATGTATGTATGTATGTATGTATGTATGTATGTATATATATATATATATATATATATATATATATATATATATATATATATATATATATATATATATATATATATATATATACACATACATACATACACATACACACACACACTGTATTTATCGCCATATAGCACGCACCCCAAGTTTAGGAGGGAATTTTAAGGAAAAAAACTTTTAAGGAAAAAAACTTTTAAGGAAAAAAACTTACATTTAAATGCCCATCAATGCAGCCTTGTCAGTGTCCATCTGCAGTCTTTTTAGTGTCATTTGCAGCCTTGCCCAGTGTCACTGCAGTTTTTAAATATGGCGCCGCCGAGAGACACAGAGCCGGTCCTGTGTCTCTCTCGGCGGCTCTTGGCTGCTTTCGGCTCCTCTCGTAGTCTTGTGGGCGGCGCCGATATACATACATACATAGCCGAATGTACTCGGCTAGGTTCAGCTAGCTCCGCTCACAGTCACTCCCAGTCCCTGTGTTATGTCCATCATAGGGCGGGGACTGGGCGTGACTGTGAGCAGAGCTAGCAGAACCTAGCCGAGTACATTCGGCTATGTATGTATGTTGGCGGCGCTCACTCCTCCGCTCACAGTCAGCGGGAGATAGGCGGGGATCGGCGTATAAACACGCACCCGCGATTTTCCCACGATTTTAAGGGGAAAAAAAGTGAGTGTTATACGCCGATAAATACGGTATGTAATATATATATATATATATATATATATATATATATATATATACACACATACACATATATATATATATGTGTGTGTTTGTGTGTACGATTCTGCACAGAACTACCGCATTGTAGCACTAGATCTGGGAAGTGATTAAACAACACAGATAAATCCAGGAGATGTCATGCACCTCCTCTTCGGACTTAATTCATAGGACGAGATGTACTAAAACCGGTGCACACAGAGTCTGGTGTAGCTCTGCATAGTAACCAATCAGCTTCTAACTTCAGCTTGTTCAATGACGCCTTGACAATAAAACCTGGAAGGGGATTGGTTTCTATGCACAGCTGCAACAGATTTTGCACTCTCCAGTTTTATTAAAATCCCCCTCACCCACCCCCATAGTGTGTTCCTTCACTTTTTTACATATAGACAGATTTCCAGTGAATTCAACTTAAAAATAAATAAAAAAAAAAAAAAAAAAAGAACCTGAATTGAAGAGAAGGAAGCAATCTTTGTGCTGAACTACTAAGAACCAACTCAGCATTGATATGGCTTTCAACATGTACAAGAAAATGTTAAAAAAAAAAAAAAAAAAACCTGGATACATTTTAAACACCTTTTAACAATGGCCCTAAAAAATCTGCATCATTACACACGTGCGACCCTAAACTTACCATGCTCTTTGCCAGTCAGCAGATAAAGCAGGTGACATAAAGATGGGCACTGCGGGAGAAATAAGAAAAATAAATGAAATAAATATGATACAAATATACAAATTATATAAAAATAAATATGATGAGAAATAAAATATTAGTGCCAATCTCCATAAATAAGATACCAGGGTACTGGACAGTTTTTTTTTTAATTATTTATGCCTCCCACGGTTGACAAACTGTCAATGATAAAATACAGGAGAGAGATGAGAATATACAGTGATGGCAGCATTGTCACCTAAATAGAGTAGAAGACTGTCTAAATAAATATAACCACATGAAGACCAGGCCTTTCCTTGCACTTTTTGTTTACAAGTTTTTGCTAGAAAATTACTTATAACCACCAATTATTATTTTTTTTTTTTTTTTTTTTAGCAAAGACCCTAGGGCAGTGATGGTGAACCTTGGCACCCCAGATGTTTTGGAACTACATTTCCCATGATGCTCAGGCACTCTGCACTGTAGTTGAGCATCATGGGAAATGTAGTTCCAAAACATCCTGGGTGCCAAGGTTCTCCATCACTGCTTTAGGGAATAAAATGTTTGTATGTTGCAATGTCCCACGATATTTGCGCAGCGTTTTTTTCAAAAGCAACGGTTTTTTAAAAAATACACTTTAATGAATTAAAAAACACAAACCACAATATATACCCCCATTTGTTTTCCAAGATATGAAAGATGGTGTTACACAGAGTAAATAGATACCCAACATGTCACACTTTAAAATAGCGCACGCTCGTGGAATGGCGGCAAACTACGGTACTAAGAAACCTCCATAGGCGACGCTTTAAATTTTTTTACAGGTTATCCTTTTAGAGTTACAGAGGAGGTCTCGCGCAAGAATTATTGCTCTTGCTTTAATGCTCGTGGCGATACCTCACGTGTGTGGTGCGAACACCATTTACAGATGCGTGTGCGACCTAAGTGTTCACTTCTGCGTATGAGCACGGATGGGGGGTGCTTTAAATTAATTATTTTTACACTGTCCCTTTAAAAAAAAAAAAAAAAAAAAAAAAAAGAAGTATGACTTTTATTCCTATTACAAGGAACGTAAACATCTTATGTAATAGAAATAAGGATGACAGGTCCTCTTTATGGAGAGATCTGGGGTCAAAAAGACCCCAAAATTTCTCCTTTACCTTTAAAAAGCACCCTGGACCGGAAGTGACATCACTCAGTCATGACGTCGCTCTGGTCCTCCAAGGTCATAGAGGCGATCTGGTCTCCGTTCGCCTCTGTGACCAGCCAGCCACACCATCAGATCGTTTCTGAGGCCCAAGAAACACCGGTGAACAGCAGGGTGGGGGACTGGGGGACAGAAGTTCCCTTCTGCTTTAAAGAGAAAAAAAAAGTCAGCTGCAGAGCTGTCGCACTTTGAATGACAATTGCGCAGTCATGCAACACTTTACCCATATGACATTTTTATGTGCGCTGATGAGGGACAGCTGTGACAGCACCTGAGGAAAGAAATGCCGAAAACCGCCAAGTTTGTTTACATTGTGGTCAGCTGTGATTGGACACAGCGGATCACATGGTAAAAGGCAGCTGTGATTGGCCCTTTACCCCGATCACAGAGCACACTGGATGCGCGCCACAGTGGTCGCGCAGGGGGGCGTGGATCTGAACTGGACGACCGCGCTGCAGCCGTCATTCAGCTATAGCTCGCTCAAGAAGGGGGTTAACTGGCAATTGCGTGGTCATGCAACACTGTACAGAAAACAAATTTTATATCTTTTTCCCACAAATAGAGCTTTCTTTTGGTGATGTTTGATCACCTCCGGGTTTTTTGATTTGTATTATATAAAGCTACTTTCACACTGGGGCGGGAGGGCGTTAGCGGTAAAGCGCCGCTAGTTCTAGCAGCGCTTTACCGCTGTTATAGCGGCGCTTTTAACCCCTGCTAGCGGCCAAATAAAAAGGGTTAAAAGCGCACGCAAAACACCGCTTTGCAGGCGCTTTGGCAGCGCCGCCCATTGATTTCAATGGGCAGGGGCGGTTTAGGGGTGATGTATACACACCGCTCCTCCACTGCCCCAAAGACTCTGCTTGCAGGACTTTTTTTCCCCGTCCTGCAAGCGCACCGCCACAGTGTGAAAGCGCTCGGGCTTTCACAATGGGGTGGATTGAGAGGCGCTTTTCAGGCGCTATTTTTAGCGCAAAAACGCCTGAAAAGCGCCCCAGTGTGAAAGGGGTCTAAAACAAAAAACAAAACAAAAAAAGGAGGACCTAAAATTTGGGGAAAAAAAAACATTTTCTATGTAAAAAAGTATCCAATAAAACATATCCAATAAAATGGAATTTCTTCATAAATTTAGGCCAAAATTTATTCTGCTACATATCTTTGGTAAAAAAAACGAATCCCAACAAGTGTATATTGATTGGTTTGTGTGAACGTTATAGTTATACAGTATATACCATAATTTGTACATCTGACAATTGATCAATCCTGTACTGATGGCCAATCTCATTTCTTGAGGCCCGAAAACACCAGGACAGTACAAATACACCCCCGCCCACCCCCCCATGACCCTTTTTGGAAAGTAGACAGTTTGAGGCATGGTGAGTCTTCCAAATTTGTCAAAAAAAAAAACAAAACAAAACAAAAAAAAAAAACACATTTTTGAATTTTTTTTTTTTTTTAACTTTTTATATACTACTGTCACCATTGCAGGACATACTGTCACCATTGCAGTACAGCGTTGTCATTATGACTGGTGTGGCAGTGATCAGAGATACTGACTGATGACAGGTGTAAAAAACAAAATTGACATAATAATAAAAAAAAAAAAAATATTTTACTATTTTTTATTTTTCATCCTGTCATCGGTAGTTCAGTGTCACCATAGTAACACTGTACTTCTCTGGGGGGGGGGGGGGGGGGAGGGGGTGATCTGGGATTTTTTTAATTCTATTCACATTTATTGCTTATCCAGTGATGATCACTGTGTAAGCAATAGTTTTAGCTGTGACCCAAAAGACCCGATGTGTGCCACTCGGGTTCTAAAGTCCCGTACACATGATTTTCGGATCGTTAGTACGGTGCTTTCGACAGCCGGTTCTGATTTTTCGTACAGCAAAAGCTGGATGTGCAGACTATAAAATTTTAATCGTACGTCAACACTACGTCTGATTTTCGTATAATTAGTACGGTTTTCGTCTGAGTAAAAAAAAAAAAAAAAAAAATCATAAGAGCAAGACTACGCACACTCAGAAACGAAAGAACACATACAAAACAATTCAACACATTACATCTCTTCCGAAGTTGAATTCTGTCGTATGAGAATTTTTCTATGGCGAGTAACCTCTTCACTTTCGACACGAGACAAGCATGCAACCAAAAAAAACGGACAGACGGTCGTCCGAAAATCTGATTATGTGTATGAGGCTTTAAAAAAAAGGGGTGCAAGTCCACAATGTCCATGGCTAGACCCCCATACACACTATTAGATTTTCTGCATATTTTCGTCTTCAGATTTACCAAAACCATGTAGTGCAAGGGCCTGCCTGATTGCATACAAATTGAAACTCTTAAGGTTTGACCTCATATTATATGGTTTTGGTAAATCTGAAGACAAAAATCTGCAGAAAATCTAATAGTGTGTATGGGGCCTTAGAGTGTTGGTCCGGGAGGGAGCTCGTCCCGGCTCCTGTGATCCCTGAATGTGAAGGAAGGTCTTCCTATGGCCGCATGTCTGTACAATCCCTGTAATAGATAAGTGGCAACCTCAGCCTGGACTCCAACCAGGACTCGACCCTGCCAGGGGTGTGGCCCTGGATGGATTCCAGGCTTATCTATTACAGTAGGCGGTCTCAAACTGGCGGCCCTCCAGCTCTTGCGAAACTACAAGTCCCATCATGCCTCTGCCTGTGGGAGTCATGCTTGTAACCGTCAGCCTTGCAATGCCTCCCAGGACTTGTAGTTTCACAACAGCTGGGGGGCCACCAGTTTGTGACCCCCTGTATTACAGGGATTGTACAGACCTGGGACCATAGGGAAACCTTCCTTCACAATAGCTTTAGCTCTCGGGAATGGGTTAACAATTCATGAACAGCTTGCTTATTGTTGTGATCTGTGATTGGCTAAGCTAAATCACATGCTACAGGTACCAAGTGATTGCTTTGGGTCAATCACAGATCGCAACAGCAAGCTGTTCCTGAATGGAAAGCCTTTCACAAAAAAGGTTGTTTACATTGTTATCATGTGATCGCTACGACCAATCATAGCGATCACATGATACCCGGATACCGGTAACAGTGACCCGATGGATACATCGCTCACAGGAGGGACACGCTGGGCACTCCTAACCCCCCAAGAGGCTTAGTCACTTTATGTATAGCTGACTGAGCCTGCCTGTGCCGCCCCCCGCCGCAGTATATCTGCAGGAGAGGGGCGACAAATAGTTAAACATCTTACATAAAAAAAAAAAAAAAAAAATAGGTGTTCTTACCAATGTGTCATCTTGGAGCAAACAGAAAAAAAAGTTGTAGAGAGGGGAGAGAACCTCTTTAAGAGAAACAAGGTCAGACACCGAGATCAACCACCGAAGAAACAGGACCTGCAGGGGAAAACAAAAAGAGAAAAAACGGTCATCTTAAGTGGCGAGATATACATTTTTTATGAGTAGGACTTTAATGAAAGTAGATATAAATCGCTGTTTTTTTCCCCTTTTTTTGTAAAATATTGTTTTCTTTGTTTTTCATTCTTTTGTTGCATCTCAGGGCTGCTGATCTCCTACAAGCTCTTTGCAGCCACTCCATGCCTACATGCACTCCAGCGATGGCTGGGTGACATTCCTCAGTGTGGGTTTCCTGATGGTGACTACAGTTCACCATGCCCCGTGCAATGTACATCTGCATAGTCACTTGTAGTCTGCTCAAAAGGAAGCCTGTGTGACAACGCAAGAAGACTGGGATCAAGTGCCAATCACCCTATAAACAGGAAGGGCCTGAATATGTACCACATAAGTTTTCCTTTCTGGAAACAAAAGATACAAAATAAAAATGTACAATTTTTGCAAAAAAAAAAAAAAAAAAAAAAGTGTGCTTATTTTTTTCCTACAGTAGGCTGCTGAGCCTTGCACCCACGACCAGTGGACCATGGGCGCAATGTCAGGCTCCTGCAGACACGTCCTCCAGGTTCTTTCCTATACCTCTGTACGCAACTACAAGGGCGCTCATCAGGGTTCTCATTGAGAACTACATGCCATCTGCTGCTGTGGCAGACGGGACTTGTAGTTTACTCCAGTAAATGAATATAGGAGTTGCATCAATATTAAAACGTGACAGTGGCTGGGGGGGGGGTTTGGAATCCCCCGCCTTCTACATCAAGGGGAGAGAGGGGCAGGTACTGGAACTCATTAAGGCTATGTTTCCACTATTGCAACCCCAAAGTCGCGCGATTTTGATGCAACTTGAAGCAATGCCTGTGTATGCTTGAGGTCTATGGACCTCAAGTCGCATCAAAGTGGGATCAAAGTAATGCAGGGACTACTTTGAAGTCGCACAGATATGAACGGTACTCATTGGAAATCATGGGGTACGACTTGTCATGCGACTTTGCAGTCCCAAGTGCATGACAAGTCGCACAAGTGGAAACCGAGCCTTATACCGCGTACACACGAGCGGACTTTACGGCAGACTTTGCCCGGCGGACTTTGACGGACTTTCTGAATGAACGGACTTGCCTACACACAATCAACCAAAGTCCGTCGAATTCGTACGTGATGACGTACGACCGGACTAAAACAAGGAAGTTCATAGCCAGTAGCCAATAGCTGCCCTAGCGTGGCTTTTTGTCCGTCGAACTAGCATACAGACGAGCGGACTTTTCGACCGGACTCGAGTCCGTCGGATAGATTTAAAACATGTTTCAAATCTAAGTCCGTCCAACTTTTGAGAAAACAAAGTCCGCTGGAGCCCACACACGATCGAATTGTCCAACGAAATCCCATCCGCCGGACTAAGTCTGCTTGTGTGTACGCGGCATTAGTCTCGGTTCACACTATGAACCGCACCGCATTCCTGTACAATTCACATGTGATTCAGTGCGGTGAAATTAGAGCCCCCACACCGGATCACACCAAGGACGTGCGGCTTCAAAAAAAAAAAAAAAAAAAAAAAAAAAAAAAAAAAAGTTCATGCGACCTGACTGCTACCATTCGATTCGGGATAATTCTGAGGAACATAAGACCAGGTGGTTTTACTGGGACCTTCTCCGTTTCTCGGATGAAAACCTCCACTATATACATAGCTTCAGCTCTGTGCCGGACGCCCATATTGTATGATGTACGCAGACATTTCTCACTTCCTGAGTGGAACTTTTTCTCCCATATGTGCCCCTCCCCCCCTTTTTTTTTTTTCTTCCCCTCCCCTCTTTTTTTTTTTTTTTTTTTTTCCATTTCTGTATTCCCCTCTCTCATTTTAACTTACGAAAAATGTGGTACGTTTTGACCCTAGTGGGATGCCTCGCATCAAACGTCCCCCAAGTTGCAATCATTTTTCTAGTAGATCAGAGGGACTCCTCCCCATTGCGGGGTGGGTGATTACAGACCTTGCCCAAGAGGGCCCCTAGACTTTCATATCTTCGATTCCAGACTGCCTGGGCTGCCTAAATATCTCTGGCTTTACCCTCTGTTAATTGCCTGGGGGGATTTTATCTTGGGCAGGATGTACCCATACAATGACGGTGCATATGTTATTTTGTATTGATAATATGTTCTGTGAAGTTATTTGAATGTGCATGTCGCATACCACTAAATAAAAAAAAAAAAAAAAAAAAAAAAAAAAAAAAAGGGTGTAATGTAATGCGGTGCACGCAAAATGCACTGCGTTTGCGACCGGTGGTTGGGGTATTAACTCTGCACTGACACCCACGGCGGATCGCAAGGGCATTGTGATTGGAACGCGCGTTGGAGTGTGCTTCCTGCACTGCATTAGTGTGAACCTAGGCTAAATGTTACACTTTAAATAAGGGTGTAATATCTAATATGTTCCAAAGGTGAGTTTATGGATTAAAAAAAAAAGGGGGACTAAAAATGTTCTTTTGGAATTACAATATTTATTGGCATATAACACGCACCCTAATTTTAAGAGGGAAGTTTCAGAAAAAAACAAAACAAAAACATTTTACATTACATTACATTGCACAAACCCCCGCACAGTACACAGCACCCCCCCCCCCCCCCCCTGCACAGTACACAGCCCCTTTCATTGCACAGCACCCCCCATCTCCCCCCCCACTCCTGGGACAGCCCTGCCAGCGTACTCTAAAGAATCACTGGCAGCTCCTTCTCATAGATCCTTCCTACATTGTGTCACTGTCATTGCTTCTAAATACCTCATTAGCTCGGTTCTTTCATGGCCGGTCACGTGACTGCTTTCCGACTCCTCCAATCTAAAGCTACACTCGGAGGAGGAGAGCGGCCAGAAAGAATGGAGCTAATGGAGGTATTTACAGCCGATTTACAATGACACTGACCCAGTGTATGAAGGATCTATGAGAAGGGGCTGGCAGTGATTTTTTTTTCATCTTTAGGGTATGCTGGCAGGGCTGTCCCAGGGCCAGATGAGACGGGTCGGCCGGCCTGACACCCCCCCTCAATGTGTGGCACCCGGGACAGCTCTCTGCTGATGTCACTGCTGTCAGTCCAGGCACCGTGTAGTCTGGATCCGCCAGATCCCTGGACTGACTCCTGGCTCAGCCTCTCAGTGAGAGCCTGAGCCGGCCGACCCCCAACACAGTCCAGCGCTCCAATTAAACAAGGAGGAGCAGAGCAGAGAGCTGTGTTCAATCGATCGGTTCTCAGTGTAGAGTTGCCGGGGGACCGATGCTACATCCACCTAGGTAAGTACTATTACTATAAAAAAAAAAATATATATTAAAAAACACAACATACTTCTCTTTTAATGTGGAATGTATGTTCCTTGATAAAGAATATTTTTTTTTTTATCCAGTTATAGGCATATGACACTTCAACATCCACCTAAAACACAGTCATTACCTAGAACGATATATACTGTTACAATACCTGAACATTCGTGGTAGCTTTTCCAGTGCAAAACAGAGACACGGCAGAGATTAAAGTATTTTCAAAAATTTCCGCAGCAGGCACAAGGCTCTTCAGTATGTGTGTGTTCGCATTTTCCACTGAGAAATAAAAATAACATTATGGCCATTAAAACAAGTACAAAAAAAAAAAAGTAATGTAAAAAAAAAACAAAACAAAACAAAATACAGGGATTCCAAATGAACATACATGTGGAAATAAACACAAACAGGTAAAAAAATATATATATATTATATAAAAACACGATGACAGCACACTTGAGACAGGATCGGCCTACTTATGGATGAACAGAAGCAGAACACTTGGAGGTTTCTGGATTAAAAGGGGGGCCTTTTAAATTTTAGGTTCCATGCATACTAGATGATCAAAAACCACTGAAAAAAAAAAGCCAATATTTTGTGTTTTTTTTTTTTAGCCAGCGTTTACAAGTATTTTGGAGCAGTAGCGTTTTTTTGTAAGGAGCAACCAGCCGCCGGCGTCTTTAACAATCGTTGACTAGCTGGTTATTAAGGAGCGGGCCGGGAAGCCAGCCGCCGCATCCTTAACAACGGATGACTCAGCTGTCGGCGGGGTTAAACAACTGCCAGTAACAAGAAAAAAAAAATAAATAAATAAGCCTGGGGGCCCCCCCCAATCCATACCAGGCCCTTTCTGGTCTGATAAGGATTTTGAGAGTAACCCCATGCCAAAAAAAAAAGCAAAAGGAAAAAACGGCATGGGGTTCCCCCCAAAATCTATACCAGACCCTAATCCGAGCATGCTGGGGGCATGCCTTGTTAAAGGGGGCTTACAGATTCCGATAAGCCCCCTGCCTGCAGATCCCCACAACCACTAGTCAGGGTTGTGGGAAGGAGACCTTTGTTCCCAGCAAGATAAGGATAAGGTGCTTTTTTGGAGCCATGTTGAGGGCATGTTGTCTGGTATGGTTCAGTTGAAAGGAGGGGGGGTGCCCGCTTGTAAGGGTCTGGTATGGATTTTGGGGGCTATACACACACTGGTTGTTAAGGACGCCGGTGGGCCGCTGGCTTAGGGGGAAAAAAAAAACGCTCCAAAATAAAAATCATATCCCCTCTCAAGCGTCTCTTCTCCAGAGAGAATAAGTTCAGAGCTTGCATTCTTTCCTCATAACTAATATCCTCCAGACCCTTTATTAGCTTTGTTGCCCTTCTTTGTACTCGCTCCATTTCCAGTACATCCTTCCTGAGGACTGGTGCCCAGAACTGGACAGCATACTCCAGGTGCAGCCGGACCAGAGTCTTGTGGAGCGGGAGAATTACTGTTTTATCTCTGGAGTTGATCCCCTTTTTAATGCCAATATTCTGTTTGATTTGTTTGCAGCAGCTTGGCATTGCATGCCATTGCTGAGCCTATCATCTACTAGGACCCCCAGGTCCTTTTCCATCCTAGATTCCCCCAGAGGTTCTCCCCCCAGTGTATAGATTGCATTCATATTTTTGCCACCCAAATGCATTATTTTACATTTTTCTACATTAAACCTCATTTGCCATGTAGTTGCCACCCCATTCATTTGTTCAGATCTTCTTACAAGGTTTCCACATCCTGCGGAGAAGTTATTGCCCTGCTTAGCTTAGTATCATCCGCAAATACAGAGATTGAACTGTTTATCCCATCCTCCAGGTCATTTATGAATATATTAAATAGGATTAGTCCCAGCACAGAACCCTGGGGAACCCCACTACCCACCACTGACCATTCCGAGTACTCCCCATTTATCACCACCCTCTAAACTTTGCAAAATCCAGATGCACCACGTCTCCGGGCCTTCATTTATCTAGATGGCAACTCACTTCCTCATAGAAGGTTAATAGATTGGTTTGGCAAGAATGATTCTTCATGAATCCATGCTGATTACTGCTAATGATACCGTACACATTACTAAAATCTTGTATATAGTCCCTTATCATCCCCTCGAGATGGGTAACTAATATTCCCACCGACACCAATGATGGGGCATTGTTCCTCCCACTGACACTAATGATGGGGCACTATTCCTCCCACCGACACCAATAATGTATTTTTTATTCCCACTAACCACCAAGTCTATTGCATGGTTTACTCCCAATGATGCCAGGGCATTTCTTCTCCCACTAGTTACAGTCCGGCCCCCCTAAAGTGTACACTAGCTACAGTCCGACCCCCCTAGAAGGGCAATAAACTGGAACTTTATTTCGAAAGTTCGGAGACTCCTGGTCTAAGCTATCAAAGTGAAAAATGTATTAGGAAAAACTATGTAAAAATTACCAAGGTTGCCACTAAGAGCCAGCTTGAGAAGAATGTCAATTCCTTCGGCAGGAATCCCTTCAGAGAATCCAACGGTTTCTATTGTTGCAAGATGCTGCTGAAGAAAAGGGTTTCCTCTTGATGTGACTTTGGAAGTAACTAGAAATATAAAAAAAAAAAAAAAAAAAAAAAAAAAAGCACAGCAACAAAATTTAGCAAAATGACCCATAGCCGAACAAAGGCACGAGTGACGGTTCAAAAACGTTATACGTACTGCGCTTGAAGTAGGCCAGAGCCTCATCAAAGCGGCGGGCAGTCTGTTCTTCCTTGCTCAATCTGTGCCTAGGCCTCAATGAGGGCGTCTGCATTCCAGGGTCTTCCATCAGTGTCTGCAGGGTGCTTAAAGGAAGGAAATGTAATGCTTAGAAGGGAATAGAGGCACTGGACAATACTATAAAATAGACTACATCTCAGAAATACAAGTGCAACTCCCAAGTTATGTCTCTTGACAACAGCTTTACACATATATGTGGCAAAATGGCTATGGGCCTTAAAGAATTAAGAATCTTTTTTTTTTTTTTTTTTTTTTAGTCCCAAGTCCGTATAGTACTTTTTCCCATCTCCCTACATGCCCTGTAACACTAGCTGTTGGATAGCGCTCCCCACAAATGGTGCATGGTCGCCCTACAAACGCAGCTAGCAAAGAGACACCTGCCAGGTGAATGGCCGCACTACAACGCACCTAGCAAAGAGACAGCTACCTGGTGCATTGGCCACCCTACAACGCAGCTAGCAAAGAGACAGCTACCTGGTGCATTGGCCGCCCTACAACGCAGCTAGCAAAGAGACAGCTACCTGGCGCATGGCCACCCTACAACGCAGCTAGCAAAAGAGACAGCTACCTGGCGCATGGGTGCAGATTTACAGGGGTACAGGTGCTGTGCACCTGGTGTGCATTACAGTAGGAGTTACACAGCTTGTGTGGCCTGGCCTCAAATCAGGGTCCTCGCAGGAGATGAGAGAACATACGCTCAGCCGTCGCCGCTGAGGAAGTCCCGCCCACGTTGAGGGACGTAACGCGTACGGCATTGTGTACGTGCTCCGATCGTGACGTCACCCGCTCTCCGCTCGTCCATCCTGTATGGGACATCCACTCCATCCATGCTTTTATCCCTCGCACTGGGGCACAGTGCATTGTAATGTGAGTTATCCTGCATTTCTTATTAAAGTATTTTGAGTATCATTCAGAGAGCACTAGATTCTCCTTAATCTTTTACATGTGAATACTGCCTGTATGCTGGTTACTGAAAGCTGTTATTGAAAGCTGTTGCTGCTGATGCTTCATCGTGTATACATCTCCTCCTGGTATTATCCCTGTAAGGGAATCGCTGTTTTGACCTGACTGATTCACTCAGGGGTCCATCTATTGAGGTGAGCGGCTAGTATCACCGAAGGTGGAGGTCCACGTGTGTCACCACAGTCACCCTGCCATTTTCTCTTGTCACTGGAGTCACTGGAGGAATCACCGGAATTTGCCTGCAATTTGTTTACATTGGACTTTTAGTTTATTACTTTTTATTTATTTTATGCGCTGTACTGCTCTTTTCTTCATGCTATTTTTTGGGATTTGATAAATTTACCCTCAGTATCATAGCTGCTGTTTAGCTAGGTTTTGTGGTTTGCGCTGGTTGACCTTGTCTATAATAGCAAGTAGCATATCATAAGAAGAGCAAACGCCGCAGCAAGGTCTTGTGTTGCCTGGCCTCAACTCCCAGGTTCATGCAGATAGCACATTGCAGGGGGTGGGTGAACACAACAGAAGGTCTTGTGGCCTGGCCTTACCTCAGAATGGATGTAGGTAGCACATTGTGAGGGGTGCAGGAACACAAAAGGCGGCCTTGTGTGGCCTGGCTTCAATTCCAGATCCAGGCAGGTAGCACATCGCAGGCAGGAGAGAACACAAAAGGAAGGTCTTCTGTGGCCTGACCCCAACTCCAGGTCCATGAGGGTAGCACATTGCAAGAGGGAACACAGCACAAATGTCTTCTGTGGACTGACCTCAACTCTGCGTCCATGCAGGTAGCGCATCGCAGGAGAGAACACAAAAGGAAGGTCTTCTGTGGCCTGACCCCAACTCCAGGTCCATGAAGGTAGCACATTGCAGGAGGGAACACAACAAAAATGTTTTCTGTGGCCTGGCCACCTCAACTCTGGGTCCACACAGGTAGCACACATAGCAGGAAGGTCTTGTATGGCCTGGTCTCAATTAGAGGTCCATGCAGGTAGCACGTTGCAGGTGGGGAACATAGCACAGAGGTCTCTTGTGTGGCCTGGCCTCCACGCTGGGTCCATGTAGGTAGCACATCGTAGAATGGGAACACATCACTAAGGTCTTGTGTGGCCTGGCCACCTCAACTCCTGGTCCATGCAGGTGGCACATTGCAGGAGGTGGGGAAACACAGCAGGAAGGTCTTGTGTGGCCTGGCCTCAAGCATTTGTAAAGGGTAATAAACATGCTATTCTTACCTGCTCTGTGCAATGGTATTGCACAAAGTGGCCCCGAACTTCCTCTTCTGGGGTCCCCCGCTGGCGCACTTTACTCCTCTTCTCAGGAGAGAGAATACAGCAGAAAGGAGTTGAGGCCAGGCCACACGAGACCTGGTCCATGCAGGTAGCACATCGCAGGAGGCACTTTGTGTGCCCTGGCCTCCTCAACTCCAGGTCCATATAGGTAGCATTATCGAAGGGGTGGAGGAACACAGCAAGGAAGGTCTTGTCTGGCCTGGTCTCAACTTCATGTTCATGTAGGTAGAACATCACAGGGGATGGGGGAACACAGCACGAAGGTCTTGTGTGGTCTGGCCTGAACTCCAGGTCCATGCAGGTAGCACATTGCAGAAGGAGAACATAACAGGAAGTAATTGTGTGCCCTGGCCTCCTCAACTCCTGGTTAACACAGGTAGCATATTGGAGGGGGTGCAGGAACACATCACAAGGGTCTTGTGTGGTCTGGTCTCAAATCTGGGTCCATGCAAGTAGCACATCGCAGAAGGGGAACACAACAGGAAGGATTTGTGTGCCCTGGCCTCAACTCCTGGTCCATATAAGTAGCATTATCGAAGGGGTGGAGGAACACAGCAGGAAGGTCTTGTGTGGCCTGGCCTCAAAGCAGTTGTAAAGGGTAATAAACATGTTATTCGTACCTGCTCTGTGCAACGGTATTGCCCAAAGTGGCCCCGAACTTCCTCCTGTGGGGTCCCCCACTGGTGCTCTTCGCTACTCTTCTTAGGAGAGAGAATACAGCAGAAAGGTCTTGTGTGGCCTGGCCTCAAATCCTGGTCCATACATTGCAGGGGGTGGGGTAACAAAGCAGAAGGTTCTTGCCTGGCCTGGTCTATGTGGGTAAAACATTGCAGGGGTTGGGGTAACAAATCACAAAAGGTCTTGTGTGGTCTGGCCTCAAATCAAGGTTCACGCAGGTGGCACATTACAGAAGGGGAACACAACAAAGAAATTGCGTGCCCTGGCCTCCTCAACTCCTGGTCCATACAGGTATGATATTGGGGAGGGTGGGGTAACAAAGCAGAAAGGTCTTGTCTGGCCTGGTCTCAACTCCAGGTCCGTGTAGGTAGAATATCGCAGGGGGTTGGGGGAACAAATCACGAAGGTTTTGTGTGATCTGGCCTGAACTCCAGGTAGCCCATTGCAGAAGGGGAACACATCTCGAACGTCTTGTGTGGCCTGGCCTCAGATCTGGGTCCATGCAGGTAGCACATCGCAGGAGGGGAACACAACAGGAAAGAATTGTGTGTCCTGGCCTCCGCAACTCCTGGTCCATATAGGTAGCATTATCAGAGGGGTGGAGGAACACAACAGGAAGGTCTTGTCTGGCCTGGTCTCAACACCAGGTCCACGTAGGTAGAACATCACAGGGGGTGGGGGAACACAGCACGAAGGTCTTGTGTGGTCTGGACTGAACTCCAGGTCCATGTAGGTAGAACATCACAGGGGGTGGGGGAACACAGCACGAAGGTCTTGTGTGGTTTGGACTGAACTCATGTAGGTAGATCATAGGGAGTGGGGGAACACAGCACAAAGGTCTTGTGTGGTCTGGCCTGAACTCCAGGGCCATGTAGGTAGCTCATCATAGAGGGTGGGGAACAGAGCATGAAGGTCTTGTGTTGTCTAGCCTGAACTCCAGGTCCATGCAGATAGGACATCATAGGGGGTGGGAGAGCAGAGCATGAAGGTCTTGTGTGGTCTAGCCTGAAGTCCAGGTCCATGCAGGTAGGACATCATAGGGGGTGGGGGAGCAGAGCATGAAGGTCTTGTGTGGTCTAGGCTGAAGTCCAGGTCCATGCAGGTAGGACATCATAGGGGGTGGGGGAGCACAACACGAAGGTCTTGTGTGGTCTAGCCTGAACTCCAGGTCCATGCAGGTAGGACATCATAGGGGGTGGGGGAGCACAGCACGAAGGTCTTGTGTGGTCTGGCCTGAACTCCATGTCCATGTAGGTAGAACATCACAGGGGGTGGGGGGAACACAGCACGAAGGTCTTGTGCGGTCTGGACTGAACTCCAGGGCCGTGTGATGATCACAAGAGGCACCCTTTACACCTGGGGTGCACAAAGGTAGCATCATCTCAGAATGGGTAGCAGGAATCCTCGGGTGGGTGAAGGAACTGGGTGCATCGCAAGTCCACACAAGCAGGTAGAAGTCAGGAAGCCCCGGGCAGGTCGCAGGGTCCTGGCTGCAGCCCAGGTCCACACCGGCAGCCTTGTGTTTTTCCATTAGACGCCCCTCTGCCCCTCACTCAGTTGCTGGGGTGCAATACTGTGACCAGGACAACCTAATGCCTGGTGGAAGGGGTGGTCAAGCACTTTGTCTCTGGGCTCCTACTGGAAAGTGGGGGCTGCACCGAGCCCACCGGGAGACAACGCAGCACCAGAGAGGAGGAAATCTGCAACCTTCAGGAGGGCGCCCCGCATGCAGGTGGTTACGGCGGTGCGCTTGTGCCGCACTGCGGGGCAGGCGCACAGCCCGCCGTTTTACCAGTGAAGTAATGAGTCATTTATAACCAGTTGCACCACAAACGCATGCGCACAGGTTGCTATATGTAGGACACGTTTTATATAGCTGCGTTTATATGCAAAAATTGCAATTTTTTTTCCCCACAATGCACCAAAACACGCAGCCCGTTACTAGACGCATCCACACATCCTGCGTGCCAAAAACCGTGCGATATTGATGTATATAAAGACGCCACGTATGGGGTGAACGGAGCCTAATGCATGCAAACACAACACCAATATATGAATATTAGTATAATATCTAATATAATGAGGATATCCCACACACAGACCTGTTATAGTATATAGATATATATCACTTCCTTGTGTCCCCTGACTGACCCCCTTCTCCCCCTCCCCCCTCTGCCCCCCACACCGACAAGGATAAAAACACACCCCGACAACCCCCCCCCTCCCCTCCGAGTCCGCACCACAACCGCCCCGCCTCATTATAGGAATAGAATAACACTTATTACCGTAACGTTCGGTACCGCACAGCGACTACATTCAGACAGGACCCGCCGAACTGTACAAGGGAGCTGATTGGGCGAAAGGAGAGCGCTTCCGGGTCACGTGATAGGACCAACCAATGAGGGCAAGGGAGAGAGAGAGGGCGGAAGATTCAAACCCAACCCAGGTAGATTGGGAGCTCTCAGCTATTTCTATATAAAACCTCTGAGGGGTGTGTGTGTGTGTGTATATCCCCTCACTGTATTCATATACTATATATATATATATCCCCCTCACTGTATTCATATACAATATATATATATATATATATATATATCCCCTCACTGTATTCATATACTATATATATATATATCCCCCTCACTGTATTCATATACTATATATATATATATATATATATATATATATATATATTTCCCGCTCACTGTATTCATATACTCTATATATATCCCCTTCACTGTATTCATATACTATATATATATATATATATATATACCCCTCACTGTATTCATATACCATATATATATATATATATATACCCCTCACTGTATTCATATACTATATATATATATATATATATATATATCTATCCCCCTCACTGTATTCATATACTATATATATATCCCCCTCACTGTATTCATATACTATATATATATATATCCCCCTCACTGTATTCATATACTATATATATATCCCCCTCACTGTATTCATATACTACATATATATATATCCCCCTCACTGTATTCATATACTACATATATATATATCCCCCTCACTGTATTCATATACTATATATATATATCCCCCTCACTGTATTTATATACTATATATATATATCCCCCTCACTGTATTCATATACTATATATATATATATATATATATATATCCCCCTCACTGTATTTATATACTATATATATATATATATATACACAGTATCTCACAGAAGTGAGTACACCCCTCACATTTTTGTAAATCTTTTCTTCATGTGACAACACTGAAGAAATGACACTTGTCTACAATGTAAAGTAGTGAGTGTACAGCTTGTATAACAGTGTAAATTTGCTGTCCCCTCAAAATAACTCAACACACAGCCATTAATGTCTAAACCGCTGGCAACAAAAGTCAGTACACCCCTAAGTGAAAATGTCCACATTGGGCCCAATTAGACATTTTCCCTCCCCGGTGTCATGTGACTCGTTAGTCTTGCAAGGTCTCAGGTGTGAATGGGGAGCAGGTGTGTTAAATTTGGTGTTATCGCTCTCACTCTCTCATACTGGTCACTGGAAGGTCAACATGGAACCTCATGGCAAAGAACTCTCTGAGGATCTGAAAAAAAGAATGCTGTCCTTGGCTACGTTGCTCTTCCTTACATACAGTGAAGGAGTGAGTGTAGCCACCCTAATGCCCCGTACACACGATCGGACATTCCGACAACAAAATCCATGTTTTTTTTTCCGACAGATGTTGGCTCAAACTTGTCTTGCCTACACACGGTCGCACAAAGTTGGTTCGGAAATTCCGATCGCCAAAAACGCGGTGACGTACAGCACGTATGACGAGCCGAGAAAAATGAAGTTCAATAGCCAGTGCATCTCCTTCTGCTTGATTCCGAGCATGCATGGAACTTTGTGCGTCGGAATTTCCAACAAAGGATTTTGTTGTCGGAAAATTTGAGATCCAGATCTGAAATTTTGTGCAACGGAAATTCCGATGGAAAATGTCCGACGGAGCCCACACACGGTCGGAATTTCCGTCAAAAAGGCTCCCATCGAAACATTTTTCCATAAGAAGGAAGTTTCTTACTGGCCGGATCACAAGGTAAAAAAAAAGGAAAGAAAGCCTAAATAAGAAAACCAATGCAGCCAACACATCGAAAGATGGGTAAGCTGCAATACTTTAAAATTTTTGATTCTGGGTTTAAAACCGCTTTAAATAAAGCCTTGATGAATCAGCGATTTTTCAGGCTCTCTCCACGGCCGCGCCGTTCTTCAGTCTTTCCAGATGGGATTTTTCTCCCTACAATCTACACAAGGACTCTTCGGGTTTTTCAGGTCTTTCGATATCTCCAGGTCCTGGAGAAGGTTCACTAGTATGCTTGTGCCCCTATTCTGGGCCTTGTTGAGATATATATTTGTTAGATGATATGGCATTATAGTGGGGTTGCCCACCCTTGGTTTTGTTTTGTTTTTTAGTTACATTTTTATATAATCCTTGAGGATTATATTTGAAAAAAAAAAAAAAAGCAACAACTTTTTTTTGTTACTTTTTCCATTTTTTGTTTACTTTATGTGGCCAGGAAAATTGTTAAAAAATAATCCCAGGTATGGATATTTTCACATAGTTACATTGTTTCGGTTTGGACCAACATAACTATGCATATCCCATACCTGTGGGATCCCTTTAAGAACAGGGGTTCTTAACATGGGGACCCCCTAAGTGATCCATGAATGGGTTTCAGGGGGTTAGTGAGGGTCAGATTAAAAAAAAAAAAAAAAATTTCCACTCCATATACAGCCCCTCTTCCCTTATCCCATTCACTGGTTTTCTATTGAAAAAATTAAAGAAAACGCACCCTGAAACTGCTTATAGCGCCCACCGCCAAGCGTCTCTTTACTCATCGTTGGACCATGTTTTCCATTTAAATGTGTTTCATTGTGTGTGGGGGGGGGGGGGGGGATCCATAGCTTTCATCAGAGTCTCACAGGAGGAGTCTGTGGTTATGAACCATTGCTCTAGAGGCTGGAAATCACTGTAGTAGGCACCGCTACCCCAGTGATCCCCACTAGCTTCCATGACCCATGCTGAGTGGCTGCTCTCCAGCATCTTAAACACAGGAGGTCGGCTGCTGGGCATGGGTGCCATTCAGAGATCGCTTTGCAAAAGAGCGCAAAGAGTTCTCTGATTGGACTTAGGTGGAGAGGTGGGGCAGTCATTTCCCGCTCTCCACCTCATCCAATCGGTAAACGCTTTGCACTCATTTAGAAAGGGCATAGCATTCACTGAATGGCATCTGTGCCCAGCGGCTGTCCTGCGGTGTTCACAATGCAGCAGAGCACAGTCATTCGGCAAGTGACCCGGAAGCTTGTGGAGATCACTGAAGAAGCGGTGTAGTAACAGTGTCTACTACAGTGATTTCCATCTTCTAGAGCAGTGGTCTCCAAACTGTGACCAAGGGGCCAGATGTGGCCCTTTGCTTGCCTTTATCTGGCCCTTTGGGCCCTAATTCGTCCGCGGACACCAATGATGGGGCTCTATTCCTCACAATCACACCAACTTTGAGGGGGGCTATTCCTCAACTGACAGCAACGATGCAGGGGCTACTCCTCTCACTCACATCAATGATTAAGGGACTGTTCTACCCACTGACACCAACGATGAAGGGACTATTCATCTCACTGACACAAGTGATGGGGCACTAATACTCCCAATGAAACCAATGATTAGAGAATATTCCTTCCAATGAAACTAATGATAAGGCACTATTCCTCCCACTGACACCAGTGATGGGGCACTATTCCTCCCACTGATACCAATGATGAGGCACTATTCCTCCCACTGATACCAATGATGGGACACTATTCCTCCCACTGACACCAATGATGGGACACTATTCCTCCCACTGACACCAATGATGGGGCACTATTCCTCCCACTGATACCAATGTTCAGACATTATTCTTTCCAATGATACCAAAGATGGGCCACTATTCGATGGGGCACTATTCCTCCCACTGACACCAATGATGAGGCACTATTCTTCCCACTGATACCAATGTTCAGACATTATTCTTTCCAATGATACCAAAGATGGGCCACTATTCCTCCCACTGACACCAATGATGGGGCACTATTCCTCCCACTGATACCAATGATGAGGCACTATTCCTCCCACTGATACCAATGATGGGACACTATTCCTCCCACTGACACCAATGATGGGACACTATTCCTCCCACTGACACCAATGATGGGGCACTATTCCTCCCACTGATACCAATGTTCAGACATTATTCTTTCCAATGATACCAAAGATGGGCCACTATTCCTCCCACTGACACCAATGATGGGGCACTATTCCTCCCACTGATACCAATGATGGGGCACTATTCCTCCCACTGATACCAATGATGGGGCACTATTCCTCCCACTGACACCAATGATGAGGCACTATTCTTCCCACTGATACCAATGTTCAGACATTATTCTTTCCAATGATACCAAAGATGGGCCACTATTCCTCCCACTGACACCAATGATGGGGCACTATTCCTCCCACTGATACCAATGATGGGGCACTATTCCTCCCACTGATACCAATGATGAGGCACTATTCCTCCCACTGATACCAATGTTCAGACACTATTCTTTCCACTGATACCAATGAAGGGGCACTATTCCTCCCGCTGACACCAAAGATAGGGCACTATTCTGTGCTCTGACACCATTTTCTACTCCCACTGGCCACAGTCTGGCCCCCTAAAGTTGGAGGGGCAGTAAACTGGCCCTCTGTTTCGAAAGTTTGGAGACCCTTGTTCTAGAGGAATCCCACAAGTATTGGAATGTGCATAGTTACAATGGTCCGAACCTGGAATTCTTCTTTTCAAGACAAACGTCAATGTCAAACTTCAATCAATGTCTGAGGCTCATTTGGAGACAGTGGCATCGCTATGGGGGTGCAGGGAGTAATGCCCGCACCTGGGTAGCACCTGCCAGAGGGGTGACACCATGGTTGCCAACCATCCGTAAAAAAAATATGGTTGCGGGAAGACTGGGCTCAAACAGGCAGGCGCATGCGCAGTGAGTCAGTGACGTCATGGCGCTGCCTGGCGCCATGTTTGAATGAATGGCAGCACGGCAGTGGGCACGCCTCCCGAGTCCCAACCCGGAGACCAGATCCCGGCCCACCATCCCACCACCATGCCACTGTGAGCAGTACAGACATGGAGTCCTGGAGACTGGACCCCTGCCCTGCACCATCCACCCATGGCTACTGGAGACTTCCACCACACCACTGTGAACATGGCCACACGGAGTGCCAGAGACCGGATCCCCACACCTTCCATCCATGGCTGCTAGAGACTCCCATGCCACTGTGAGAACGGCTATGGCCGCAACCTCTGACCATCTCTTGTATTCCCTCTCAGTATCTGACCATTTCTTGAATCATGTCTGGCGGGGGGGTAGCGTGACTCCATGTTTTACGGCACTGAGTGACACCAAACCTAATAACCCCACTGCTTGCCGAGCGGCCAAGAAAGCGACAATTTGTGTCCTGAGCTTACATTACATACAGTATCAGGAAATCAAGTCAACTTCCAAGAGGTCTTCAACAGCACATCCCAGTGCTCTTTTTGGATAATGGGAGTCCGCATTGTGCAAGGAGTAAGGAGGTAGTGTTGGATAAACATACATTCATTGACAGAGTTGCGCTAATAAAATTACTTCTAAAAAAATGAAACACCAGTGACAAAAAAAAAGTATAAAATTAAAAAGTCCAAATGTGATGGAAAAGGTTCTTTCACAGTATCCACGCCATCCACCACCTTATAGTGTGTAAGCCTTCCACCATCACCTCCACCTGTGAATGAAGCGCTTGCTTACCAGCTTGCACAGACCTCCTATCACGGAAGGTCAGTGACACTTGTGGCTCTATACCCAGCCAGGGCCTTTACCATCCGAGAGACCTCTTAGGGCATGTGGATCCACCACCTAGGCGACGTTATCACAGGAGATCCCCAAAATATAAAAATCTTGCCATAGTATAAAATCCCTAAAAGTTGTACTCAGAGCTTATAAATGTACACACTGACATCAAGAAGGATAAAAAAAATTGCATAGGAAACAAACACATAAGCCGGCCGGCTAGATCGCTGCACCTGTACTTCCGGGATTCGTCAGCACGTTGCTCCGCCCTACGCGTTTCCTCATAAGATTACGTCGTCCAGGGCACCCGGTGCTGGATCAACGAACGTTCCAAACGTATTAAAATCCACAAAGCTCAACATGTTTCAGAGCATACATTGCTCCCTCTTCAGAAGTCTCATGAAGACTGGAAAAAAAAAACATAATCTGTGCTGCAATTGGCTGAAGTAAAATTGCTTTGGATTCAACAACTGTGTCTTATTGAAGAGATAAGCCGCCTGCAGATGGTGCCAAGTCAACAGGTGACTATACTCTCCAGACAGACTGGGTCTAAGGAGGTATGTCAACGCTTAAACTTGGCCAAGTGTGCTTTTGATTGAACTTCAGGCCTGTAGGTGGAATGTGATTGCAGGGCAGTAATGATGCTCGCTCCCTTTTGGAACATGGGAGATGTGATAACCAGGGGATTGTCATGTGGCTTGCTGGACAGCAGTGCAGAATTAGCACTAAATTAGAAGACATCAGCTGACAGCCAGGCACATAATTTACTATACATTTATATAGCTCTGATTTATTCTACTTTGCTGTTGAATTAATAATATAGTTCTTATTACACATTTATGCACTGTATAGAGAACACTGAATCATTCATATTGGTCTCCGGCACAGAAGACCTAATTATCTTTATTCTTATTGTGGGATTAAATATGGCTGGGTAGCAGATGTTATGTATAGGAGGTGATCAAAGACAGCAGCAGTGCTACTGAGGGCTACTTCCAGTGAGTGATTTAATTGATCTTGTGTAGGGGGTGGGGCAGTCTGGCATAGTCAGACGTAAATGTGACCAACAGAGCACACTGTAGAGTGACCGCCCCCCCCCCCCGGCTCGGTTTTTGTGGCATTACGCTCTCTCCGCAATCGATCCTGTCCAAGCACCACAGTGGCCAACTGTCAGAAACCATGAAATCAGGCCGAGACAGAAACACAGTTAAATCACACTTGTTTAATAATAAAAGTAAAAAGAACAACATGTAGTCAAAGCATAGCCAAAGTTCAGTAACCGGAACGAATAGTCAGCCAAGCCAGAAGTCAGGGATCAATGTAGTGGAACAGCAAGCAGAATATGGAACCAGAAGGGATGTCAGCAAAGCAAGTCTTGAACAGGATCGCAGGAGATAGTCGCTGTGATGTTGACCGAGGCGAAGGCAGAGCTTAAGCAGGCAGGACTGACGAGCAGGATATCAACAGCTGAGTAACTGTGGAGAGGTGGGAGCTGGCAATTAGCGGCCAGCTCAGAGAAGGAAGGGCTGAGCCCAGCCCTGACACCAACGTGGGCTTCTGGCTTGGCTAAAGCAAAGGATCTGGTACTTGGCATGCGTTCTAAGTTCCGGGGCCCTTTTGCTCCACTCAAGCCAGACACATTTACATGTGTACAGTGTACAGAGGAAATGCACCCTACTGGCCACAACCACTGCTTGGGGCAAACATCATCAACAATGTGTCATTAGTGGTGCCTGATGTTCACATGACAGCCCTGAATGAGTCATTATGTGGTACGGGTAGGGTTGCCACCTGTCCGGGATTCACCCGGACAGTTCGGGTTTTGAATCATGCGTCCGGGTTTCAGACCACCTGAAACCCGGACACATTATTCAGACAGGACTATGGCTTCCCAGCAGGGTTGTTGGCTGTAGTTGTCTGTTACACTCTCTTTCACACTGCCCAAAGCCAGCACTAACATCCCCCCCCCCTAGACGGGAGAAGAGGGAAGGCTTGATCTGCTCCTCTCCCCCCCCCCCACCCCTTTGTATGTGCCCACACTGCAATCCCCGGCGCTGTGCCTCAGGAAAGGGAAGTGGGGGTGCGAAATTTGAAGCCTAGCAGCCGCAGATACATCTGGACGAGAGGTGCTGACAACCGAGGGGTGAGTGAGCTCACCATCCATCCCTGTCTGTGACTGAAGTCTCCCCCCCCCTCCCCTCTTCTCTCTCCTGCCTCTAAGTGCGTAGACTAAGGTAAATCAGGGTTCTCAGAGCACCCCTTACATCAGAGTTCCCCTTTACATTAAAGTCCACAGAGCTCCCCCTTAAAGTGTAAGTGGGAACTCTGATGTAAAGGGGGCTCTAGAAACACTAAATAAAGGGGAATACAGGAAACTCTGATGTAAGTGGGGCTCTGGTTACCAGAAACATCTTTACACCGGAGTTCCCCTTTACATCAGAGGGCGCAGTGTTCCCCCTTACATTAGAGTCCTCTCCGCACAGAGTTCTCAGCGTTCCTCCTTAAATCAGGGGTCCCAGAGCATCCCTTATGTCTCCCTTACATCAGAGTCTGCAGAGTCCCCCCTTTCAGTGTAAGGGAACTCTGCGAGTTCAGATGTAAAAGAGGAAACTCTGAGGATTCAGATGAAAAGGGGAAATCTGTGGACTCTCTGTGGAACCAAGGATGCTAGGCATCAGGGGCTGCCTTTGTTCAAACAACCATTGGCTGCCAGGCGTTTGAGCCTGCTGGCGTCCTAGCAACTAAGAATGCTAATTACATACTACTGAAGTTTGCATGTTGGTCCTGAATGAGTCATTCATGTGGCTCAGGGCATGCAATGTCAGCCTCCTGCGTCCTAGAAACCAAGGATGCTAGACAGCAGGAGCAGTATGTGTCCAGGTGTCCAAGGATGCTAGACAGCAGAGGCCACCTGCATCCTAGCAACCAAAGGACACAAGTCATTAGTGCCTGCCTGCGTCCTAGCAACCACAGGCTTTTGGGCCTGCCTTTGCCCTAGCAACCATGGGCGCTAGACAGCATCCAATGGGGAACATGTACGCTGTAAGCTGTAGGCATGTAAATTTTAGGACAAATGTTTGTCTATGTACAGCATGAAATACAGCTCCATATGCAACTGCAACCTAATTTTTTTTTAACACTGGTGAACATAGAATATCATGCTGCCCAGCGCAGCTGTCTATTTGTATATTGCTTTTTTATGATATACAGTATCTCACAAAAGTGAGTACACCCCTTACACTTTTTGTAAATATTTTATTCTATCTTTTCATGTGACAACACTGAAGAAATGACACTTTGCTACAATGTAAAGTAGTGAGTGTACAGCTTGTATAACAGTGTAAATTTGCTGTCCCCTCAAAATAACTCAACACACAGCCATTAATGTCTAAACCGCTGGCAACAAAAGTGAGTACACCCCTAAGTGAAAGTGTCCGAATTGGGCCCAATTAGCCATCTTCCCTCCCCGGTGTCATGTGACTCGTTAGTGTTACAAGATCTCAGGTGTAAATAGGGAGCAGGTGTGTTAAATTTGGTGTTATCGCTCTCACTCTCTCACACTGGTCACTGGAAGTTCAATATGTTACCTCATGGCAAAGAACTCTCTGAGGATCTGAAAAAAATAATTGTTGCTCTACATAAAGATGGCCTAGGCTATAAGAAGATTGCCAAGACCCAGCACGGTGGCTAAGACCATACAACGGTTTAACAGGTCAGGTTCCACTCAGAACAGGCCTCGCCATGGTCGACCAAAAAAGTTGAGGACACGTGCTCAGCATCATATCCAGAGGTTGCCTTTGGGAAATAGACGTATGAGTGCTGCCAGCATTGCTACAGAGGTTGAAGGGGTGGGGGAGTCAGCCTGTCAGTGCTCAGACCATACGCCGCACACTGCATCAAATTGGTCTGTATGGCTGTCGCCCCAGAAGGAAGTCTCTTCTAAAGATGATGCACAAGAAAGCCTGCAAACAGTTTGCTGAAGACAAGTAGACTAAGGACATGGATTACCGGAACCCTGTCCTGTGGTCTGATGAGACCAAGATAAACTTATTTGGTTCAAAATATTGACACTTTGGGCCCAATTTGGACATTTTCACTCAGGGGTGTACTCACTTTTGTTGCCAGCGGTTTAGACATTAATGGCTGTGTGTTGAGTTATTTTGAGGGGACAGCAAATTTACACTGTTATACAAGCTGTACACTCACTACTTTACATTGTAGCAAAGTGTCATTTCTTCAGTGTTGTCACATGAAAAGATAGAAGAAAATACTTACAAAAATGTGAGGGGTGTACTCACTTTTGTGAGATACTGTGTGTTCTTTACATGAAGCATTCAGAAACGACAAACATCTTGTAGGTTTTTCACAGTTTTATTAAGGTTCTGTGCTGTCACATGCCATACTTCATTTGTAGTTAATGATTATATAAAATTAGTTATGATAAGTTACTTTATTATACATTTGTTCCCACTGGTCAGATGAAGGCGTTGCATTACCTTAGTGGGAAGATGCCAAACAAAAACTTCTTATTCAGAGGTCTCATCAGTTTTTACTATCTATGTTTTTAATGGAAAATTAATAGTCAACGGCTCCTGCAAAATTCATGGTGTAACCCTGCTCAGAGTCAAGCAGCCTTTATAAAGAAAATGCCCAGTGGGCCTGTTGAATGCACATGCTCGCTGTGGCCCCATTCATTCTTATTGGAGGGCCGTATTTTATTGGATCACTGAAGGCCGCCATGGGTACAGCTATCCATAGGGACAGGTGACGCATGGTGTGCAAGGGCCCCATTCATGCATGCGGCCCCATTCATCCTTATTGAAGGGCCACATATTGCTGGACCACTGGGGACCGCAATGAAAACAGCTACTCATAGGAATTGATGGAGCATGGTGCGTATGGGCCCTATTCATGCATGCGACCCCATTCACTCTTACTGGAGGGCTGTACTTTGCTGGACCACTGGAGGCCGCCATGAGTATGGTTACATATGGGAATAGATGGCGCATGGCATGTATGGGCCCTATTCATGCATGCTGCCCCATTCATTTTTATTGGAGTGCCTTACTTTGTCAGATCACAGGAGGCCACCATAAAGTACAGCTATCCATAGGAATGAATGGCTCACGACAGGCATCTGGCCCCATTCATTCTTATTGGAGGGCCGTAATTTGCCGGACCACTGGAAGCCATTACTATATTATAATAGTATAATATAATCTGATGGAAGAACTGTATCTTTTAGAACCTGACTGCACTAAATGGTCATTTTGATATGTATATATTTGTTTTATTATAAAAAGGAAAGGTCTGTCCTGGCAAAATACAATGCATATTGACCAAATTGGTATTTTCTTTGATTTGTGCACATGCAAGAGCCCTTTCGTACTGAGCCGCGCCAGGAGTTAGCGGAAAAGCGCCGTTAGTTTTAGCGGTGCTTTACCGTCGTTTTAGCGCCGCTTATCGGCTGCTAGCGGGGAGCTTTTAACTCCCGCTAGCGGCCGAAGAAAGGGTTAAATGCACCCGAAAAGCACCGCTGCCAAATCGATTTTCAGGCGCTCCGGCAGCGCTGCCCATTCATTTCAATGGGCAGAGGCGGTGGAGGAGCCGTGTATACACCGCTCCTCCACCACCCCCTAAGATGCTGCTTGTGGGATTTTTTCTAACGTCCTGCAAGCGCACCGCTCCAGTGTGAAAGCACTCGGTCTCCCACACTGGGGCTGCAGGGGAGGAGTTTCTTAGGCGCTTTAGATGCGCTTTTTTTTAGCCCAAAAGCACCTGAAAAACGCCCCAGTGTAAAAGGGGTCTTATAACCAATGAATCATTTAAAAAAAACAAAACAAATCTATGATTGTTCGATTGTGTAATGTCGTGAGCATGGCCAGTATTACACCCCCAAGTATATATAGCACCATCAACGATCATAATGCATATTGACAAAATAAACAGAATAGGGTAAGCTTATCAGAGTTGCTGAGCGTTTTCTTTTGGACCTGATCAGCCACATATTTGAAGACAATGGACCAACATACCTACCTAGATGGCCAAACATATGTGGATAGCCCTCCTTGAGTTCAAGTGTTTCCAATGACGAGTACAGTTAATACTACAGCATACAAGCTGTATACTAGCTAGCTCTGTATGGAAACAGTATAATGAGTTTGTTGTGGAAGAACTTGAGTGAAATGCACAAAGCCCTGATCTCAACCCTACTGGAAATCTTTAGGGTGAATTGGATAGCCATTTGTGAGCCAGGTCTTCTAATCCAACATCAGTACCTGAGTACTTTTGGGGTGAATTGGAATGCCAGTTGTGGGGCAGGGCTTTTCATCCAACATCAATACCTGACCTCAACCCTACTAAACACTGTTGGGATGAATTGGAATGCCAATTGTCAGCAAGGTCTTCTCATCCAACATTAGTACCTGACCTCAACACTACTGAGAACCTTTGGGATGAATTAAAATGCCAATTGTGAGCCAGGCCTTCAAATCTAACATCAGTACCTGACCTCAACTCTACTGAGAACCTTTTGGGATGAATTGAAGTGCCAATTTTGACCCAGGTCTTCTCATCCAACTTCAAATCCCGATGTCAACCCTACTAAACATCCAACGTCAGTAGCTGACCTTTTCAAGTGTGTCTGCAGAAATTTGTGCCCATGCAGCGAAATGTTCTTGGAGACATACTCCAAAATCTTGTAGAAGGCCTTTCTAGAAGAGTGGAGGTTGTTATAGCCACACATGGAGACCAACTGCATAATAACGGCCATGGTTTTGGAATGGGATGTCCAATAAGCTCATAGAGCTGTGATGGTTGGGTATCAAAAAACCTGTGGCCATATAATGTATGTCATGGAAAGGACCAGCCACATTGATATAACTATGTGTCTGTAGATGGCTTTTGGAGGACTTTATTTGTCGTTCGTAAACTCTATATATATTAAGTAGGACTTTAAACTTATAGCTTATAAATATTGAAATAAACAAATTGTACAAAATAAAAATGTGCATTATAAGGGTTAATCGCAGATATGTTGGATGTCCCAATCGTTTTGTTTTTTTCCCAGAGACTTTGCTGAGGTATTTTACATATCAACAATATAGATATTGCTCTCTGTCCACAAGTACACATGCAATGATGCTAAAAAAATGTACTTAAAAAAAAAATAGGTATTATACCTGTATTTCTACAGGACTGTGAATGCTTAGAGCAGTTAATGTTAATCAATGCTAAGGAAACCTTGGCAAACGTTTTAGGCCACCTTCAGCTTGCTGTCTTGAGAGCTGGCACCATTGCCTCTATGTAATGCTTTTCTTTCATGAGGTTCCTCTTCTGGCTGACGTGTTACGAGCAAACGGCAGGTGAGAAGAATGCCGAAGACCAGTGCATGTGCATAACGTTTTAGTGGATCTCCAACAAGCTGGTGGAAAAACAGGACAATTAGTACCAAAAGCAGAAGGATGAAGTTGGCCACGTCTCTGGGTCGCCCGGGAACCAAAGTGAGGACAATTCCACAAGCGAGCTCTAAGGATCCGATGGTCTTTCGCATAATCACGGAAGAGATGCCAAGCTTCTTGAGTCCTGGTAGAGCCTTCAAATAACTTTTATATGCCCTCCTCTAGAGAAAACAGAGAGGGAAACTGAGTTATAATTAAGGTCCATGGAAACCCAACCACTAAAATCTCAAAACTTTAACATGCCCATGTATTTTCAAAAGTTATGTTCAGTCTTATGGTCCAGCTTATGGTCCAGTTATGGTCCAGTTATGGTCAAGCTTGGGCCAATGTAACTATGCATATACCATACCTGTGGAATCCCTCTAGAATAGGGATTTCCAAACTTTCTAAACAAAGGGCCAGCTTATAGTTTTTCAGATCTTAGGGGAGGGGGGCAGTTTTTAGCAAGTGGGAGTAGAAAATGTCCTGGCCACAGTAGGAGTAAACAATGCCTATCTTTGGTATCGGGAGAGGAATAATGCCCCATCGCTGGTGTCAGTGGAAGAAAATGTGCCTAATCATTGGTGTCAGTGGGAGAAAAATGGCCCCATTGTCGTCGTCAGAGGAAGGAATTGTGCCCCATCCTTGGTGTCATGGGGCGTTATAGTGCTCCGAGGGTGTCAGTGGGAGGAATTGTGCCCAATCATTAGTGTCATTGGGAGGGATAGTGCCCCATTGTTGGTGTCGGCAGGAATTATGTCTCATTGTTGGATTCAGTGGATGGAATAGTGTCCCAAGGGCCAGATAAAGGCAAACATAGGGCCGCACCAGGCCACAGTTTCGAGACCACTGCTCCAGAAGCTGGAAATCACTGTAGTATACACCGCTACTACAATTACCTCCTCTAGCTTCTGGGTCCTGTGCCTAGCAGCTTCTCTGCTGCATTCTGAAAGCAGAAGGTTGGCCACTGGACACAGACGCCATTCAGAGTTCGCTTTGCATTTTCTCAAGTGACATCATGCTCTCCACCTCGTCTGATCAGAAAATGTTTTTTTCATTCATTTAGAAAATGCAAAGTATTCTCTGAATGGTGCCCACACCCAACGGCTGACCTCCTCCATTCAGAATGCAGCAGGGCAGCAGCTCGGAGCATAACCCGGAAGCTAGTGGAGATCACTGGAGCAGCGGTTTAGTAGCGATATCTACTACCGTGATTTCCAGCGTCTAGAGGGATTCCACTGGTATATGCCCCACAGATGATATTGAGCATCTGTGGGGCATCATCAAACGGAAGGTGGAGGAGGGCAAGGTCTCTAACATCCACCAGCTCCGTGATGTCATCATGGAGGAGTGGAAGAGGACTCCAGTGACAACCTGTGAAGCTCTGGTGACCTCCATGCCCAGGAGGATTAAGGCAGTGCTGGAAAATAATGGTGACCACACAAAATATTGACAATTTGGGCCCAATGTGGACATTTTCACTTAGGGGTGTACTTACTTTTGTTGCCAGCGGTTTAGACATTAATGGCTGTGTGTTGAGTTATTTTGAGGGGACAGCAAATTTACACTGTTATACAAGCTGTACACTCACTACTTTACATTGTAGCAAAGCGTCATTTCTTCAGTGTTGTCACATGAAAAGATAGAATAAAATATTTACAAAAATGTGAGGGGTGTACTCACTTATGCAAGATACTGTATATGTGCCCCTCATGGAGGCTACAAGCAGCCATGCTGACACAGATTGCACTATTGTCACCACTAGGAAGTCATTCCAGTGCAATAATTAAGTGCAAGAAGTAGGGCACAAAGGGGCCTCATATTCAGATGTAGAAGTGAATTTGTAGAAGTGAATTTGGTCCAATAGAATTAGAATCAAGTTCACCAGAATCTGCCATGATGGGTGCTTTTGCTGGAGGTGATGAGGTTCAGTGCTTTGCAGGCTGCGTGGCAAAAAATTACTAAATGCACACTTTTTTCTTTTTTTCAATATGGGTGCCTCTATGTGCATCGGTGTGTGTAACCGTGCATGTGCGCACAACATATTTTCCTAAACGTGAAAACTTCCACGTTCTGGAAATACATCATATGTGCAGTTGACTGCCAATGCTTAGACGTGGCATTTACAAGCGTACGGCCGCATACAGCCATTCACTGGTATACTGTAGTAGACTGTACGTCTGAGATAGCAAGGATTACTTGCCACAAATCTGTGGCAGTGTTGAATTGTAAGTCTTGTTAACTTGCTGCACATTTTCACCGGCAAGGTGTACACTTGCAGAGCGCTTGAAGCACAAGTTCTAGTTGACACTTTTATAATTTGAAGCAAATTTGAGTGGCAAGTCCCTAGCAAGAGCAAAGTTGCAGTGGTAAGTCTACAGCAAGAGCTCTGTAAGTCTACACTCTACAGCAGGGGTCTCCAAACTTTCTAAACAAAGGGCCAGACTATTGTCCTTCAGACATTAGGGGGGCCAGACTGTGGTCCCCCCGAGAGTAGCAAATGCCCAGAGTCAGTGGGAGTAAACAATGCTTCTGACTTTGTGCCCAATGAGATTAAAAAAGAAAAAATATATCTGGTCAGTAGGAGTGGGAATAGTGCCCTGTCACTGGTATTGGAGGAATAGTGCCCCATTGTTGGTGTAATTGGGAGGTATAATTCCCCATTGTTGGTGTCACTGGGAGGGATAGTTCCAAATCTTTGGTGTCATTGGGAGGGATAGTGCCCCATTGCTGGTATCGGTGGGAGGGATAGTGCCCCATTGCCGGTATCGGTGGAGGGATAGTGCCCCATTGCCAGTATCGGTGGGAGGGATAGTGCCCCATTGCCAGTATCGGTGGGAGGGATAGTGCCCCATTGCTGGTATCGGTGGGAGGGATAGTGCCCCATTGCTGGTATCGGTGGGAGGGCTAGTGCCCCATTGCTGGTAAAGGTGGGAGGGATAGTGTCCCATTGCTTGTAAAGGTGGGAGGGATAGTGCCCCATTGCTGGTAAACGGGGGAGGAATAGTGCCCCATTGCTGGTATCAGTGGGAGGGATAGTGCCCCATTGCTGGTATCGGTGGGAGGGATAGCGCCCAATTGCTGGTATCAGTGGGAAGGATAGTGCCTCATTGCTAGTATTAGTGGGAAGGATAGTGCCCCATTGCTGGTATCAGTGGGAGGGATAGCGCCCCATTGCTGGTATCAGTGGGAAGGATAGTGCCCCATTGCTGGTATCAGTGGGAAGGATAGTGCCCCATTGCTGGTATCAGTGGGAAGGATAGTGCCCCATTGCTAGTATCAGTGGGAAGGATAGTGCCCCATTGCTGGTATCAGTGGGAAGGATAGTGCCCCATTGCTGGTATCAGTGGGAAGGATAGTGCCCCATTGCTGGTATCAGTGGGAGGGATAGTGCCCCATTGCTGGTATCAGTGGGAAGGATAGTGCCCCATTGCTGGTATCATTGGGAGGAATGGTGCCCTGAGGGCCAAATAAAGGCAAGCAAAGGGCGGCAGCTTGGAGACCCCTGCTCTACAGCATTACATTTTCAGCCACAGTGACCATGACTAGGGACAACTCTCGCACAACGTAACTGAACCAAGAACTGGCAGCAGACTTGCAGAATGTTTGCAAAGAAAGTTGATCCGGAGTCGCGCAATGTGCGGACTTGCTGCAATTGTACAAACAAAGATGCAAAGCCTGGAAAGTCTAGCAATAGCTTAGCAAGTCATTTTTCAAACTTGCAGCCCATCTGCATGCTATCTGGGGGTGGCACCTGCAGCCTCCAGAGCCCATGAAAATACCCAGAATAAATTTGACGCTGCACTTATTTTCAGGCCCTCATCATCCCTGCGCACGAGGCCTTAAGATTTTATACAGAACCCTGAAAAAAAAAAAAGGAGGTGACACAGCAGAACAGCTTGTAGCTATCACTATGTATAAATGTATGCTATAAGGAAATATTAATAATAACAATAATAATATAAATAATAATTAATAAATACATACACATATATACTGTGTGTATGGAGAGAGAGAGATAGAGAGAGAGAGAGAGAGAGAGAGAGAGAGAGAGAGCTATATATATACACACGGTATAATATAAAAAATAAATATATATATATATATATATATATATATATATATATATATATATATATATATATATATATATATATATATATATATATATATATATTTAGGGGGAGGGAGAGAGAGAGAGAGAGAGATTTTTCACAGTTAACTGATCCCTATAGACCTATGTGCTTATCTATTAAAGGTCCTCCTCTTATTGAAACCAAAAAGGCCACAATAGCCATGGGACCGGAAGGAAAAGGGGACGGGGGACGGGGGGGACGACGGGGGGGGGGACGGGGGATGGGGGGTTGTGCATTACAATCTGTTATGTACAGTATCTACAGGCAATGGCTAGGAATCTATTTTCATGATACAGCAACTCTTTGCTCTGGTAATGCATGAATGGACTGCTAAGTCAGACATTTTTTTTTTTTTGTAAAGTACATATTAATAATCTGAATAAAATCACAGTCATTAATGCTACACATCTTAGATTGACCCGTTATTTAAACTTTTACCTTTTAAAACCTGTTCCTGCAAATTATATATATATATATATATATATATTTAATAATATAATATTTTTTATTTATAATATAATTTTATATAATATCGGATAGGCGGTATAGAATATTGAGATGAATGGAAGAGGAAAGAAACATTGTAAAAAAAAAAAAAAATCTATTGGAAAAATAAATAAATGAAGAAATATACAATGCAGACTACAAAATGCGAACACTTTAGGTCCCGGAGATGCATCCCGTGCTATATATGCTATGAAAACATGAATCATAATAGGAATTGTAGGTAGAGCACAACAGCATAGAGATGTTAAATGTTAGGAGTATTAAAAAATACCCTGCGTCAAATGACAAATTACTTCATTACTAAATTTATTTATTTTTTGTTGTTTTTTTTTTTTTCCAAATTCCCATTTTTTTTTTTTTTATCTACCCTTTAAAAAAAAAAAATCATTGTGTTCCCTCTCCATCCTTGCACTTTCCCTAGCCTTTTCCCATTGTCTGCTCTTCCTTACCATCTCATTGTAGGCATCCTTACTGAGCCTGGGGGTCAGTTTAGTCGTTCCCATGAAAACGAAGAATAGGCCGAGAGCCACTGAGAGGGAGACAATGGTGATAGTACGCGGGGAAGCCATGGGGTCGGGTCTCACCTATTTTGCCTGTTCACAGTCAATGGCCCCCGCTGTTAACAGGCTCTGATTTTATAATGACGAGCGCCTGCGTGCTCCAGATTAAATTTTCCAGGAAGCCGCGTGGTCCTAAAAGGCTTCTCAGCGGCGGCTGCCTGGTAACAAGTGCTGCCTCATGAAGCATCTTTTCCGATTGGCCATCGCACTGCAGAAACCTACGGTAAAAAAGAGGAAGCGAAGGGAGGCTAGAAATAAATAGCATGAGAACGTAAAAAAAAGAAAAAAAAAAGAAACAAACAAAAAAAAAATTTGCTTATATTAGGTTATCAAATAACTATAATATTCATACAAAAATAAGTTAAAATGTATAAAATATACTACATGATTATTGTCTACTTGATACTTTATGTTAACAAAATGGCATACTAGGAATATGTTACCAAGGAAACTGTTATCTTGTTATCTTATTTAGAAGGTTGTCTCTGTTGTGTCTAGCTGCAATGCATAGATTGGATTTGAAGGTTAAATTTGGGAAGGAATACATTTTCATTGTATGTATGTAAATTTCCCCATAAAAAAATGTAAAAAGCAACATAACAAAATATATATATATATATATATATATATATATATATATATATATATATATACATACATATACATATACAGTGCCTTGAAAAGTATTCATACCCCTTGAAATTTTCCACATTTTGTCATGTTACAACCAAAAACTTAAATGTACTTTATTGGGATTTTATATAATAGACCAACACAAAGTGGCACATAATTCTGAAGTGGAAGGAAAATGATAAATGATTTTAAAATTGTTTTACAAATAAATATGTGAAAAGTGAGGGGGGTACATTTTGTATGGCTCCCCCCTGAGTCAATACTTTGTAGAACCCCCTTTAGCTGCAATTACAGCTGCAAGTCTTTTTTGGGGATGTCTCTACCAGCTTTGCACATCTAGAGAGGGAAATTTTTGCCCATTCTTCTTTGCAAAATATCTCAAGCTCTGTCAGATTGGATGGAGAGCGTCTGTGAACAGCAATTTTCAAGTCTTGCCACAGATTCTCAATTGGATTTAGGTCTGGACTGTGACTGGGCCATTCTAACACAAGAATATGCTTTGATCTGTAAACCATTCCATTGTAGCTCTGGCTGTATGTTTGGGGTCGTTGTCCTGCTGGATGGTGAACCTCCGCCCCAGTCTTAAGTCTTTTGCAGACTCTAATGCCTTGTACACGTGACCAGTTTTGCCATCGGAATATGCTCTGAAGGTTTTTCCGACGGAGTTACAACGGAATTCTGCTCAAGCTGTCTTGCCTACACACGGTCACACCAAATTCCGACCGTCCAGAACGCAGCGACGTACAACACGTACGACGGGACTAGAAAACGGAAGTTCAATAGCCAGTAGCCAATAGCTTCCATCTCGTACTTGCTTCAGAGCATGTGTCGTTTTTGGTGCGTCGGCGCAGCATACAGATGAGCGTTTTTTCCGATAGGAATTGGTTCCGTCGGAAAAATATAGAACATGTTCTCTAAGTCCGTCTGAATTTTCGACAGAAAAAGTCAGATGGGGCGTACACACGGTCGGAATATACGATGAAAAGCTCCCATCGGACTCTTTCTGTCGGAAATTCCGCTCGTGTGTACGCGGCATAACAGGTTTTCTTCTAAGATTGTCCTGTATTTGGCTCCAACCATCTTCCCATCAACTCTGACCAGCTTCCCTGTCCCTGCTGAAAAAAGCATCCCTACAACATGATGCTGCCACCACCATGTTTCACGGTGGGGATGGTGTGTTCAGGGTGATATACGGTGTTAGTTTTCCGCCACACCCAGCTTTTAGGCCAAAAAGTTCAATTTTGGTCTCATCTGACCAGAGCACCTTCTTCCACATGTTTGCTGTGTCCTCCACATGGCTTCTCACAAACTGCAAACAGGACTTCTTATGACTTTCTTTCACCAATGTCTTTCTTCTTGTCACTCTTCCATAAAGGGCAGATTTGTGGAGAACACGACTAATAGTTGTCCTGTGGACAGATTCTCCCACCTGAGCTGTGAATCTCTGCAGCTCCTCCAGAGTAATGCCCTGTACACACAGTCGGATTTTTCCCACGGAAAATGTGTGATAGGACCTTGTTGTCGGAAATTCCGACCGTGTGTGCGCTCCATCACACATTTTCCATCGGAATTTCCGACACACAAAGTTTGAGAGCAGGCTATAAAATTTTCCGACAACGAAACCCGTTGTCGGAAATTCCGATCGTGTGTACACAAATCTGACGCACAAAGTGCCACGCATGCTCAGAATAAATTAAGAGACAAAAGCTATTGGCTACTGCCCCGTTTATAGTCCCGACGTACGTTTTTTACGTCACCGCGTTCAGAACGATCGGATTTTCCGACAACTTTGTGTGACCGTGTGTATGCAAGACAAGTTTGAGCCAACATCCGTCGGAAAAAATCCATGGATTTTGTTGTCGGAATCAATGTCCAACCATGTGTACGGGGCATTACCATGGACCTCTTGTCTGTTTCTCTGATGAATGCTCTCCTTGCCCGGCCGGTCAGTTTAGGTGGACGGCCATGTCTTGGTAGGTTTGCAGTTGTACCAAACCCTTTCCATTTTTGGATGATGGATTGAACAGAGCTCCGTGAGATGTTCAAAGCTTGGGTTATTTTTTTATAACCTAACCCTGCTTTAAACATCTCCACAACTTTATCCCTGACCTGTCTGGTGCGTTCCTTGGCCTTCATGATGCTGTTTGTTCACTAGCGTTCTCTAAGAAACCTCTGAGGGCTTCACAGAAGAGCCGTATTTATACTGAGATTAAATGACACACAGGTGGAATCTATTTACTAATTAGGTGACTTCTGAAGGCAATTGGTTACACTAGATTTAGTTTAGGGGTATCAGAGTAAAAAGGGGCTGAATACAAATGCCCCCCCACACACACACACTTTTCACATATTTATTTGTAAAAAAAAAAAAAATGAAAACCATTTATCATTTTCCTTCCACTTCACAATTATGTGCCACTTTGTGTTGGTCTATCACATAAAATCCCAATAAAATACATTTATGTTTTTGGTTGTAACATGACAAAATGTGGGAACATTTCAAGGGGTATAAATACTTTTTCAAGGCACTTTATATACAGTATATATATATATATATATATATATATATATATATATATATATATATAAAAAATAAATATGCTAATATATTATATATATATTTTAATATACATATATAAAACATAAATATATAAATAATATATATTACATAAAAATGTAATATATATATATATATATATATATATATATATATATATTAAAATATATATATATAATATATTAGCATATTTATTTTTAGTGATATTTAAATTATCAAAACCACATTATAACCACTATGGAATAAATGAAAAGCCAAAAAGTCTGCAGCTCTGAGAGCTTTTTTTCAGGCATCCCTGGCCTTCCTCAAGCTTGAAAAAAAGGATGCTTTGAAAAATGCTAGATTTCTTATTACTGAATGCCTGAAACATATATACAAACTCACCAGCCACTTTATTAGGTACACCTTGCCAATACTGGGTTGGACCCACTTTTGCCTTCATTCTCCGTGGCATAGATTCAACAAGGTGTTGGAAATATTTCTGAGAGATTTTGGTCCATAGTGACATGATAGCATCACACAGTTGCTGCAGATTTGTTGGTTGCACATCCATGATGCCAATCTCCCCTTCCTCCACATCCCAAAGGTGCTCTATTGGATGAGATGTGGTGAGTGTGGAGGCCATTGGAGGACAGGGACCTCATTGTCCAGTGGTGAGATGATTGGAGCTTTGTGACATGGTGCATTATCCTGCTGGAAGGAGCCATCAGAAGATGGGGACATTGTAGTCATAAAGGGATGGACATGGTCAGCAACAATACTCAGGTAGGCCGTGGCGTTTAAACAATGCCCAATTGGCATAAAGGGGCCCAAAGTGTGGCAAGAAAAATATCACCCACACCATTACACCACCAGCCTGGACCATTGATACAAGGCAGGATGGATCCATGCTTTCATGGTGTTTACACCACAGCCGAAATCGAGACCAGGCAACTTTTTTCCAATCTTCTATTGTCCGAGGCATTTTCCTCCACACAACTGCCGCTCACTGGATATTTTATCTTTTTCGGACCATTCTCTGTAAACCCGAGAGATGGTTGTGCGTGAAAGTTCCCGTAGAACAGCAGTTTTTGAAATACTCAGACCTCTGGCACCAACAACCATGCCACATTCAAAGATATTTAAGTCTGTGCTTCCACTCTAGAGCTCTCTGGCCTATTATCCGCTGATGCGCCTAAAGACAAAAACGGTTGACCTCCTGTTTTAGGGCATGGAACCAAGGCTCAAGCTGCGAAGCTCTCCGAGAGGCTTAACTTTGGGAGACCCTCCCCTGTACTAGAATTAATTAATTTGAATGGTCTGCATACTTGCCAGGGACAGCAAGTTCAAGTGGGGTGGAGTGTAACATAGTGCCTTTTTACGTACTATGCTTAGATGCAAGCACAGGGCCCTTAACTCCTTTTCCCACAACTCCTTGGGTTTTTAGGCACACTCAGGGAGGACACATTTCTCTGCTTCCATCTCTCAGCAACTTGGAGGTCACACCCGAGGAGGCAGAGGCAGCTGGGCAAGTGATCTGCAGCCAGGTGAGAGGTCCTCCAATGACAGAATGGGCATGCAGACATTGGGCAGGAGCCTAACAGCACAGATGCTGTTGGCCAGAGAGGATTCACATTGATACAGTTGGTCAAAGAAGGGTCACTTTGATAAAGTTGGCCAGACAGGGATTACTCTGATGCAATTGGCCAGAGAGGCATCACTCTGCCACAGCAGGCCAAAGAGGCATCACTTTGAGGCAGTTGGCCAGAGAGCGATTGCTTTGACACAGGTGGCCACAAAGGGATCACTTCGACACAACTAGCCAGAGAGGGGGCACCTTAACACAGTTGGTCAGAGAGGGGTCACTTTGACACAGTTGGCCAGAGAAGGGTCACTTTGACACAGTTGACCAGAGAAGGGTCACTTTGACACAGTTGACCAGAGAAGGGTCACTTTGACACAGTAGGCCAAAGAGGGGTCACTTTGACACAGTTGGCCAGACAGGGAATACTATGATGCAATTGGCCAGGGAGCCATCACTCTGCCACAGTAGGCCAAAGAGATATCACTTTGAGGCAGTTGGCCAGAGAGTGATCGCTTTGACACAGGTGGCCACAAAGGGATCAGTTTGATACAGCTAGCCAGAGAGGGGTCACCTTAACACAATTGGCCAGAGAGGGGTCACTTTGACACAGTTGGCCAGAGAGGGGTCACTTTGACACAGTTGGCCAGAGAGGGAATACTCAGACGCAGACACAGCTGGCCAAAGAGGCATCTCTTTGACATAGTGGGCCAGAGAGGGGTCACTTTGATGCAGTTGACTACAGAGGGAATACTTAGATGCAGTTAGGCAGAGAGGCATCACTTTTACATAGTTGGCCAGAGAGGAATTACTCGGACGCAGTTGGCCAGAGAGGGGTCACTTTGACACAGTTGGCCAGAGAGGGATTACTCAAACGCAGTTGGCCAGAGAGGCATCACTTTGACACACTTGGCCAGAGTGGCTTCACTTTGATGCAGTTGGCCACAGAGTGATCACATTGACAGCACAAAGTCCTACATGCAAATGTATTGACAAGGAAAAGGCTGATAGGAGACGATTACAGAGTGAGCAGAAAGATGACCTTGTCAGTCTACTGCTGTCCTGCTGTTTCATTCAGCAGGCTGGGGCTGGGGCTGGAGAGCTGTAAATTGTGCCATTCAGCGGGCTGTGTTGTATACATTTTAGGACTAGAAGGACAGGAATACAAATCTTTTGAAAATGAAACAGCTCTCATATATCGGTTAGCCATAACTTTATGACCACTGACAGGTAAAGTGAATAACATTGATTATTTTGTTACAATGGCATCTGAAAACGGGTGGGATATAATAGGCAGCAAGTGAACATGTCCCTGAAGTTGATGCACTGAAAGCCAAAAACAATTGGCATTGCAGTTTGTTGTGTATGGGTCTGCGTATCTACAGACCAGTCAGGGTGTCCATGCTGATGAATGACATTTTCTTTTACATCATGTGGATGGCCAGTTGCATGTGCGTCGCTTACCTAGGGAAGAAATGGCACCAGGATGCAGTATAGGAAGAAGGCAAGCCGGCAGAGGCAGTGCGATGCTTTGGGCAATTTTCTGCTGGGAAACTTTTGCTCCTGCCATTTCCGTGTATGTTACTTTGACACGTACCACCTACCTAAACATTGTTGGTTAGCAAGTATACCCCTTCATGGAAATGGTATTCCCCGATGGCAGTGGCCTATTTCATGGAGGATAATGCACCCTGCCACACTGCAAAAACGGTTCAAGAATGTTTCAAGGTGTTGACTTGGTCTCCAAATCTCAAGCCAATCGAGCATCTGTGGGATGTCTTGGCAAAAGAAGTCTGATCCATGGAGGTCCCACATTGCAGGATTAGCTCCTAGCACTAGCTTCTGCGAAGAGGTAGGGCAGACGACAGACAATGGATGACCCATAGTAAGTCTATGGGTGACGTCACTGCCCAGGCATTCCATCCATGGTTGACACCCTCTCCTTTCCCCTGAAGCTGGCCGCTGCGGAGATCACATGACTGGACCAGAGCGTCCTGAGAATAGGCAAGTATAGGCATCTTCCTTATATAGGGTAGTCTGAATAGGAATTAGGAGGGGGTGGGAGCCATTGTAAGCTTAGTTAGATCTAGACTGGAATTCTTTTTTAAAGGATCTGCTACTGAACGCTTGGTGCCAGATACCACAGCATACCTTCAGAGGTCTAGTTGTGTTTATGCCTTCAGTGGTCTAGTGGCATCCCTGCCTTCAGAGGTCTAGTGGTGTCCAAGCCTTCAGAGGTGTAGTGGTGTCCATGCCTTCAGACTGTGGTGTTCATGCCTTCAGACATGTAGTGGTACCCATGCCTTCAGACATGTAGTGGTACCCATGCCTTCAGATGTGTAGTGGTGTCCATGCCTTTAGATGTGTAGTGGTGTTCATGCCTTTAGATGTGTAGTGGTGTTCATGTCTTCAGATGTGTAGTGGTGTCCATACCTTCAGAAGTCTAGTGGTATCCATACTTTCACATGTCTAGTGGTGTCCATGCCTTCACACGTCTAGTGGTGTCCATGCCTTCATATGTCTAGTGGTGTCCATGCCTTCACATGTCTAGTGGTGTCAATGTCTCCAGATGTGTAGTGGTGTCCCTGCCTTCAGATGTTCAGTTGTGTCCATGCCTTCAGAGGTCTAGTGGTGTCCCTGCCTTCAGAGGTCTAGTGCTGTCCATTCCTTCAGAAGTCTAGTGGTGTCAATGCCTTCAGATGTGTAGTGGTGTCCATGCCTTCAGACATGTAGCGGTGTTCATGTTTTCAGACATGCAGTGGTGTTCATGCCTTCAGGTGTGTAGTGGTGTCCATGCCTTCAGATGTGTAGTGGTGTCCATGCCTTCAGACGTTTAGTGGTGCCCATGCCTTCACATGTCTAGTGGTGTCCATGCCTTCACATGTCTAGTGGTGTCCATGCCTTCACATGTCTAGTGGTGTCCATGCCTTCACATGTCTAGTGGTGTCAATGCCTTCAGACGTCTAGTGGTGTCCATGCCTTCACATGTTTAGTGGTGTCCATGCCTTCACACGTCTAGTGGTGTCCATGCCTTCACACGTCTAGTGGTGTCCATGCCTTCACACGTCTAGTGGTGTCCATGCCTTCACACGTTTAGTGGTGTTCATGCCTTCACACGTCTAGTGGTGTCCATGCCTTAACACGTTGAGTGGTGTCCATGCCTTTACAAGTTTAGTGGTATCAATGCCTTCACATGTATAGTGAAGTCCATGTCTGCACACGTCTAGTGGTGTCCAGGTGTCCATGCCGTCACACGTCTAGTGGTGTCCATGCCTTCACATGCATAGTGATGTCCATGTCTGCACACGTCTAGTGGTCCATTTTAGGTACGTAGTCATAAAATTATGGCTGATTGGTGTATATGTATTTGTTCACCTGTGTATCAACTGTTTGCCTGGAGTTCACTTTTTAATAAAAAATAATATAATTACAATCACAATAAAGGGTTTCAAACAAAAAGTTAACGGTGCAAATAGAAATATAAAACGAATGTCCTTAATAAGATATAAAATCCAGTACATCTTTGTTAATCTTGATTTTTTTCTTTTAAAATGAGTACAGTAAGGAATTATAAAAATGTAGCAAATCATTGCATGAAATAAATATGATAGCTCATAGTTAGTAGAAGACATAATAAGGACGACACATTTAAAACATATAACATTTTAATACTAAACATCACTTGTATGTAAGTTATCTAAAGAAAGTGAGCCCTCTAGTGACTAAATAGCAGATTGCACCACAAATCCTCTAACACAGCGGTAATCAACTTTCTTCATGGAGGGGGTGGGGGCTCAAGTGCGCCCCAGACATCACTAAAGGGCCGCACATACAATTGAGTGAGTATTCAGTGTCAGAGACAGCAGACAACACCAACTGATACATGATACAAGAAATACTCAGAGTCTACGTATATAATGCAAGAGATGGTCAGAAATGATACAGGAGATTGTCAAAGTCAAGACTGCAGAAATGATACAGGAGATGGTCAGAAACTGCAGATGTGATACAAAAGATGGTCAGAGACTGCAGACATGATACTAGAGATGATCAGAGACTGCAGATCAGATACAGTATGATACAGGAGATGGTCAGAGATTGCAGACATGGTACAGGAGATGGTCAGAGACTGCAGACATGATACAGGAGATGGTCAGAGATTGCAGACATGATACAGGAGATGGTCAGAGACCGCAGACATGATACAAGAGATGTAGTAGACGAAGAGATCTGGATGCCGCACACCGGACTGAATAACAGATGCCTTTATTGTTTAAAAAGCTGGATCACAGAAAATACAGGACACTTCAACAGGAATGTACAGAGCTCAGCTGATGCGTTTCGCACTCATAATGGGTGCTTACTCATAGCTAAGAGATGGTTAGAGACTGCAGACATGACATAAGAGATGGTCAGAGACTGCAGACATGATACAATAGATGGTCAGAGACTGCAGACATGACATAAGAGATGATCAGAGACTGCAGACATGACATAAGAGATGATCAGAGACTGCAGACATGATACAAGAGATGGTCAGAGATTACAGAAATGATACTAGCGATGGTCAGAGACTGCAGATCAGATACAGTATGATACAGGAGATGGTCAGAGATTGCAGACATGATACAGGAGATGGTCAGAGACTGCAGACATGATACAGGAGATGGTCAGAGACTGCAGACATGATACAGGAGATGGTCAGAGACTGCAGACATGATACAGGAGATGGTCAGAGACTGCAGACATGATACAGGAGATGGTCAGAGACTGCAGACATGATACAAGAGATGATCAGAGACTGCAGACATGATACAGGAGATGGTCAGAGACTGCAGACATGATACAGGAGATGGTCAGAGACTGCAGACATGATACAGGAGATGATCAGAGACTGCAGACATGATACTGGAGATGGTCAGAGACTGCAGACATGATACAGGAGATGGTCAGAGACTGCAGACATGATACAGGAGATGGTCAGAGATTGCAGGCATGATACAGGAGATGGTCAGAGACTGCAGACATGATACAAGAGATGTAGTAGACGAAGAGATCTGGATGCCGCACACCGGACTGAATAACAGATGCCTTTATTGTTTAAAAAGCTGGATCACAGAAAATACAGGACACTTCAGCAGGAATGTACAGAGCTCAGCTGACGCGTTTCGCACACATAATGGGTGCTTACTCATAGCTAAGAGATGGTCAGAGACTGCAGACATGACATAAGAGATGGTCAGAGACTGCAGACATGATACAATAGATGGTCAGAGACTGCAGACATGACATAAGAGATGGTCAGAGACTGTAGACATAATACATGAGATGGACAGAGACTGCAGACATGATACAATAGATGGTCAGAGACTGCAGACATGACATAAGAGATGGTCAGAGACTGTAGACATAATACATGAGATGGTCAGAGACTGCATGGCATAGGGTTCCCCTTAAAATCCATACCAAACCCGGACCGGACTCCAAGATGGACGCTTAGCCCAGGAGCTCCGCTCGCCCACCGGAGATAATCCGCCAGCATCAGAGCCCACCAGCACCATCCACGGCTCCAAACACTGCCATCTGAGTGCCAAATCCCCGCGGATCAAGAAAAAGATGCCACGGCACCGAAAAACACCACAGCAGCCGCAGAAGATGACAAGCTATTATGCCTCGCGCGGGCCTCAGCAAAATGGCGGCGGCGCCAGAACTGACAGGCCGGACCAGGGATCCGGACGGAACAGCGGAGCGGAGGCATCAGCGGCTTCCTCCTGCCTGACCAACCCTCCCAGCGAACAATCCTCGGGCCCCTCTACCCCCACAACACGCAGCCCGGCAAAATCGCGGCAGCGGAGGGACTCACCAGTCAGATCACAGGCCGATCCGGCCATGGAGGTAAGCGGGCCTTCCAGCACTACAGGCCAGAGCGTTAAGGGCCGGGATCCTATCACAGATTTCCCCACAGCAGATAGGCCAGTATCAGATACATTAATGAAAGATATGCTGCTGTCCCTGCGCTCCTCACTGCAGACAGATCTGATGAGAGGAATCACTGAATGCCAGAGGGAAGTGCAGACGCTAGGCCGCAGAGTGAATCAGGTAGAACACAAGATGGAGGAGTACACCTCATCTTATAATGTTATGGTAGAAGCGCACTCAGCACAAGGGGAGGACATCTTATGGCTAAAAGATAAAATAGCAGACCTCGAGGACAGATCCAGGAGGAACAACCTCAAAATGAGGGGGGTTCCAGAATCTGTCCCCCCTTCTCAGCTTCTGCAATATGCCCAGGCCTTCTTTTCCACTTTAATACCTGAGGCAACTGCATCAGACCTTCTAGTGGACAGGATCCACAGGGTACCTAAACCATCGTTCCTCCCAGATGACACACCTAGAGATGTCTTAATGAGAATACACTACTACCACATAAAAGATCGTATTCTGCAAGTTTCCCGCAAACAGGAAAATATTCCACAACAGTATGCCGCCATCAGAGTGCTGCCTGACTTGTCTAGACACACTCTGCAACGCCGCAGAAATTTATTGACCATCACAAAAGCCCTGAGAAACCACAATATCTTGCACAAATGGAAGTACCCTGCTACCCTGTCGATCACTCACAATGGCCAAACCATCTCGGTGTCTACCTTAGAAGAGGGACTTAAGGCTTTAAGGAACTGGGGCATAATATCTGACCAACCAGCACAACATGCGCAACCTCAGGGACTGACCCCTATACAGAACGAGTGGCAAACCGTCTCATACAAGCGCTCATCCAAGAAAAGCAATGGTGGAAGCTCATAACACTCCACACAGATATAATTCAGTTTATCTCCAGGGAAGAGCTTAGGATTAACTCTTACCTACACCCCAGTCAACCAGTAGCAGTTACAACTGCACAGGGATCAATTCATGGATCCATTTCTTATCAAACCCCTGTTGACTTTCTGTTTTTTTTCTCCTTGTTTTTCTGCACCGTTTGTTTTTGATATACACAGTTTTATCCACGAAAGTAACGGACCAGTCAAGACACACGAAGAAAGGAAAAGACCTACCTTTCATCATCAACCCACAAGGATCTCCCCCTCAACCGGGCGCAGTGAGTACATCTACTACATCACCCCACAAAACCACAAGTACCTTTCACAATGACGATAACATGCCTTTCAATTAATACCCGGGGACTAAATCACCCAGCTAAACGATTCTCCTTGTGGAAGGAAGCTAGCACACACAAAGCGGACATTCTTTGTGTCCAGGAAACCCACTTCCAATTACATAATGCTCCTCAATGTAAGCACAAAAACTACCCAATCATATACATGGCCAATACACCAAATAGCAAAAAAGGAGGTGTCCTAATGGCTTTCAAGGACTCGCTATCCATACAACCTAAAGATGTCTTTACTGACGCTGGAGGCAGGTACATCATCTTCACAGGAGACATTAATTCCAAACCATACACAGTGATCACACTGTATGCTCCGAATACACGCCAAGTCAGATTCATCAAAAAAGTCCTACACAAAGCAAATTCCATGAAATATGGTAACCTATTAATATGCGGGGACTTCAACATAACCTCAGATCCGACACTGGACACATCATCGAGCCAGTCAAAAGGAACCCTATCCCTTCAGCCTATACTCCACCAAGAGGAACTATACGACATATGGAGATGCTTACACGCCTCGGAAAGGGACTATACCTTTTTTTCCAACAGGCACTCTTCTTACTCCAGAATAGACATGTTTTTAACAGATAAATGGCTCCTGCAAAACGTGAACATGTCTAAAATACATGAAATTACATGGTCTGACCATGCAGCCATTTCCCTGTCTATTGTAGAGAAGGGAGTCTCCTCCTCACCACCCATCTGGCGTTGCAACACCAGACTATTCCAAGATAATAAATATCACAAAATTATCTCCCAACATATACAAAATTTCTTTTCAGAAAATGAGGGCTCTGTGGATGATCCATTTGTTGTATGGAGCGCTCACAAGGCCTTTATGAGAGGAATCCTGATCCAATTGGGAACTAGAGAAAAAAGGAGGCGAACTCAGCAGCTGAACACTATTATTGCAGACATACACCTTATAGAAACTCAAAACAAAATATCCCCATCCACAGCACTTATCGACAAACTCAATTCTCTTAGAGAACAACTCAGAACGCTCCTAACTCAACAATATGACAAACACTTAAAATACCTACGACAAAACTACTATACCAATGCTAACAGGGCAGGTAAATACCTAGCGAATAGACTGAAAGCGGCACGCACCAGAACTAGAATAGCATACATCCAACACCCTACGCTAACACACAGAATCACAAATCCACAAGAGATAGCGAACCAATTCGCTACATACTATAGCTCACTATACAATTTACACGAAGATGCACATACACCACACCCAACTATAGACAAAATAAATTCTTTTCTGGAGCACCTAAACCTTCCAGCCCTCTCTGACGATCACTTAGAACACTTAAATGCTCCGATAACACACAGAGAAATTGAAATGACAATACATACACTTCCAAATGGGAAATCCCCAGGCCCGGACGGATTCTCTAATGAATACTTCAAAATGTTTACCAATATTCTATCTCCACACATGACAAAAATCTTCAATAAAGCTGCTGAGGTTGCCTCCTTTCCACAGGAAATGCTAAAAGCACATATAGTGACTCTACCAAAACCGGGTAAGGAACCTAACACACCAGCTAACTTCCGACCCATATCACTGCTGAACTCCGACACAAAAGTATACGCGAAACTACTAGCTAAGCGACTAACACGCATATTACCTAATCTCATTACGAGAGACCAAATGGGCTTTGTGAGAGGGAGACAAACTTCGGACGCCACTAGAAGGATTATTAATGTGATAAACCATGCTGAAAAGACTCGAACGCCTTCTCTGCTGCTATCCATTGATGCAGAGAAGGCGTTCGATAGGGTCCGCTGGACATATATGGAACAAACATTGCGGAAGTTTGGATTCAAAGGCCCAATTCTGCAAGCTATTATGGCATTATACTCTTGCCCGTCAGCACAGGTGTACTCTGCGGGGTTCCTATCCGCAACCTTCCAGATCAAGAATGGAACCCGACAGGGGTGCCCCCTATCTCCTGCAATTTTTAATTTGATGATAGAGCCGTTAGCTGAATCCATACGCTCCCACCCTTTGATAACAGGCTTCCAGTTTGGGTCAGTAAAACATACCATTAATCTATTCGCAGACGATGTAATCCTGCTACTTACTAAACCCTCCATATCTTTAATACAGGCCCATAAAATCCTCATAGCTTTTGGAGAGATATCATACTATAAAGTCAACTTTACTAAATCTCTCATATTAGACATGGGTATCTCACCAAATACCCGAAAATCGCTACAAGCAAAATTACCATATATGTGGAGTAAAGGAAATATCACATATCTGGGAATCACACTCACAAATAAAATATCCACAATAATAAAAGCCAATGTATTACCACTCATTAACAAACTGGAAGCCCAAACCAAAAACATGTCCAACAGCGAAGTATCTTGGTTAGGCAGAATTACAGCTTACAAAATGATGTTATTGCCACAAATACTATACATATTCCGCTCTCTACCACTGTCTATCCTTCAACACCTATTAAAAAATATAGCGAATATTGCTTGGAAATACATATGGAAGGGAAAAAAAGCTAGATGTTCACGAAATAATCTCACATCACATAAGCAAGCGGGCGGAGCAGGTTTAGTGGACATACACGACTACTATTGGGCAGTACGCCTTGACCAAATCAAACACTGGTTTCAAACAACTGACACACCATTATGGGTGGACATTGAAAAAACGACAGCACCAATGAACAATCTACCCCTACTACTCATGACAGACGGGTGGATACCGTGGGACACAAAAAAACTGCCTCCTACTACGCAAATCTCGTTAAAGGCGTGGAGAGTTATACGGGAACATACGTATAAAGACAAACAAGACATACAGTATAATATACCCTTATCGTTCTTGGAAACAAAAATCCCAATGCTGACAATCAAAGACCTGTCAAGAAAGGGCACACTACACATATCAGACCTATATAATGGCACACATCCCAAATCTGTGGAGCAACTCATGACACAATACCATCTTCCAAAGAATTCACAGTTTACGTGCGTAAGAATTGTAAACTTCCTTAAATCTAAGCCTACACCTACCATACACCTTCCGAGCAATATTTGGAAATTTTACACCACAACCAAACAACATACAAAAGGAATATCTTTCTTCTATAATATCACCAAAGATAAACTCACATTTACCAAAACTACTGCAATGAAAAAATGGGAAGAAGAACTAGGTATATCAGCCTCAGATGAACAGTGGCAACAAGCCTTTAGAGCAATACACAAGGCTTCCCACTGCATTAAGCATTGGGAATTAACTATTAAAATGGCCAATAGATGGCACTACACCCCATATAGAATAGCGAAATTCTTCCCGGGAACATCCCCAAATTGCTGGAGAGCCTGTGGGCAAATAGGCAATTTACTGCATATGCTTTGGTGTTGTCCTGCTGTTAAATGCATTTGGAACCAAGTGTTTAAATTGATTTCCACGTTAACGGGAGTAATATCTCAACCAGACCCAGCGCTGGCAATATTGCACCTGAACATAGAAAAATATCATATAGACTTTAGACCAGTCGTAACTCATATTTTGCTTGAAACACGCTTAACGATATTACGAAATTGGAAATCCACCAATGCCATTAACCTATCAGACATAACCAAAGCAGTTCATAGAAATTACACTTTCGAGCGCCTCTTAGCAATAAACTCTTTACAATGCAAAAAATTTGATAAACAATGGTCAATATGGTCCAAAAGTTAAAGTTTTTATTGATGGTTCTGTTTCTATTAACGTTTGACTAATGAAAACAAGAAAAACACAACGCACAGTGAACATACTCTGCTTATGTTAAATGTTTACATGCCTCTTGAACAACTAATTAACTAAATGAAAATTTCTGAGAATGTATATCACCGGATTGTATACAACCTGAATGTGTATATCACTTTTCTCCCTTCATTTTATGTTGTAAAACATATTCTTTTCTTTTCTAAAAACTTCAATAAAAACCATTGAAAGAAAAAAAAAAATCCATACCAAACCCGAAGGGCCTGGCATGGATTGAGGGGGGGGGGATGCTGTTTTTTTCAGAATTTTTATTGCCAGGATTCTTTTGTCTACATTTCAGCTCTCAGCGGGGAAGCCCGCTCACAGGTGATAAGTCATCAATTGTTAAGGATGTGACATCCGGCTTCCCGGCCTGCTCCTTAACCAGCTATTCTTCACAAAGTATTCAAATTGGTCGATCATTTATCAACCAATTCCAATTCGAATCATTCCCAAGAATTTGGAATTCGTTAGAAAAAAAATAGACATAATGAATTTCAACCAAATTTGTAACTATTTCGTTTCGGAGCTTTGGATACATCCGAATCTCCAAAAACTCATCCGAATTTACAATCGGACGGAAACGAATTGCATATGCCATATGTCTATCTAGGAGAAATGTAAAAAAAATAAAATAAACCTGGAGCTCCACCTGCTGGCTGAAATGTAAACATTAACTATACATGTGCAATAAACTACATTTTTATATACATGTGCACAGCCAAAAAATTCGTTCATTTTCGTTTTTGTTTCATTCGTTTATTTTTTTTTTCGTTTTTCAGGTCATTCGTTATGATCGCAATTCGTAAATTCGTACATTTGTAAATTCGAAATGTGAAAATCCAAAAATTCGAAAATCTAAAATAGTAACTAACTATTAAATTCTAGGTATTGTAATTTCCTTTCAAATTTGGCTGTCAGTAAACGTAACAAATACGAATTTATCCGAAGTTCCGCATTATCCGAAATAACGAATGCTGCATCTAAACAAATGGAACGGAACAAATTAATAATAAATAATAATAGTAAAAAGTTTTAATATTATTGTTTTTTTTATTATGAATTAATTACGTTCCATTCGTTTGGATACGGCATTCGTTATTTCGGATAATTCGTAACCTTCAGATAAATTTGTATGTGTTACGTTCACTGACAGCCAAATTTGAAAGGAAACTACAATACCTAGAATGTAATAGTTACTAGTAATAGTAGTTAAGTTATTATTAGTTCATTATTATTTCAGATTTCCGAATTTACAAATTTACGAATTCACTAATTGACGAATGTATGAATTTACGAATTTACAAATTTTTCGAATCTACGAATATTCGGAAAAATTCGTTAAACAGGTTTTCGTTAATTCGGATATTTCCGAATTAGTCGAAATTCGTTAAAAAAACGAATTCGGAACGAAACGAATTGCACATGCCTACGCTTTTACATGATCAAATATCAGGTCTCAGTGTTGCTTCAAAGAGCCTTTTTTCAACCGGCACCCTTTCTCTGGATTGGAGGAAGATTGCCCTCATTTATAAACAAGGGCTTCTGTTACAATACTAAGCAGGGAGGAACAAGGGCACATTTTTTTAAACCGCTCTATGCACAGGTAGCTAATATTCCCAGTCTGATTCTAAATGTCAGCGGATCACTAAGAGGGAAGGGGGGTTGCATGCAGAGGTCCTATTAACATTTCATTATAGGGTCCTATGATTAGCGGTTATGTCCCCGACAGAAAGCAACATGGCATTGAAATCAGCCTTCTTCTTTGTTGTCTTTTGAAAGAGCGATAATATAAAGATGAGTGGGATGAGTTCATCCACGCTGCAAGCTGTCCCTAGTCACAGGTCTGGTTGCCTCCTGAAATGGTCTCAGTAAGGGCTCATTTAGACGCCCAGAAAATGTTAATACATTTGTGCCGCGTTAAAAAAAAAAAAAAGAAGCTTGCCAGAAGTCCCCCTCTGTGTTTTTTTTTTTTTTTTTTTATTGTATGGATTTTTGCATTATCATCTCACCTAGTAATGCTTTCTAAACGCATCTCAAACCCGCTGTAAACGCCACAGGGGCGTTTGTGATGTGTTTTGTAGTGCGTTTCCAGCGCGTTTACATTGACATCAATGTAAGATATTGGGGAGCAGCAAAAGTCTTTTTTTTTTTTAAACAACGCATGTCAGGTCAATTCTGATGTGACGCAACGCGGCGCAACGCGACAGTAACGCAATGCGTGTGAACAACACTGAGCTCTGCAATGCACACTATTTTGTCGTGGAGCTTCAAGAATGTTCATGCCTGTTTTTTGAAGCTAGTGTAAACGTAAAGTGTTACTAAACCCAGGAGCCTGCAGTCACTATATCTGGTCTCCCACAGTACACAGAACATGGAAATGCAATTTTTTTTTTTAAGTAAATATAAACTGCTAAATACCTTTTCTCATCAGTAGTTAGAGCAGTCTTGTGACTTCTATCCAGGGCTTGTGCAAGAATTTTCGACACCCTAGGTGAAACCTCATTTTGCCGCCCCCCCTTGGCTCCACCCCTGACCCCACCCTTTGCCCTGCCCATGTATACGCTGGAGGTGGCGGGGGGTGGGGATTTTCGCAGCGACTCTTCACCTATTTCTTCAGCCGTGGTCTGCAGGCCCGCACCTGCGCCTCTGGACCTGGCCTGAAGACAAATAGTGGAGGCACCAGCTCGCTTCCTCACGCCAGCCATGGTCCGCAGGTATATGGACAGGCTAGGGTAGTGTATAGACAGGCTAGGGTAGTATATGGACAATATAGGGTAGTATATAGAGGGGCTAGGGTAGTAAATAGACAGGCTAGGGTAGTATATAGACAGGCTAGGGTAGTATATGGACAGGCTAGGGTAGTATATGGATAATCTAGGGTAGTATACAGACAGGCTAGGGTAGTATATGGACAGGCTAGGGTAGTATATGGACAATCTAGGGCAGTATATAGACAGGCTAGGGTAGTATACAGACATGATAGGTTAGTATACGGACAGGCTAGGGTAGTATAGGGACAGGCTAAGGGTAGTAAATGGACAGGCTAGGGTAGTATATGGACAGGCTAGGGTAGTATATGGACAGGCTAGGGTAGTATACAGACAGGCTAGGGTAGTATATGGACAGGCTAGGGTAGTATATGGACAATCTAGGGTAGTATATAGACAGGCTAGGGTAGTATATGGACAATCTAGGGCAGTATATAGACAGGCTAGAGTAGTATACAGACATGCTAGGGTAGTATATGGATAGGCTAGGGTAGTATAAGGACAGGCTAGGGTAGTATAGGGACAGGTTAAGGGTAGTAAATGGACAGGCTAGGGTAGTATATGGACAGGCTAGGGTAGTATATGGACAGGCTTGGGTAGTATATGGACAGGCTAGGGTAGTATATAGACAGGCTGGGGTAGTATACAGACATGCTAGGGTAGTATACGGACAGGCTAGGGTAGTATAGGGACAGGCTAAGGGTAGTAAATGGACAGGCTAAGGGTAGTAAATAGACAGGCTAGGGTAGTATATGGACAGGCTTGGGTAGTATATGGACAGGCTAGGGTAGTATATAGACAGGCTGGGGTAAAGGGTAGTATACGGACAGGCTAGGGTAGTATAGGGACAGGCTAAGGGTAGTAAATGGACAGGCTAGGGTAGTATATGGACAGGCTAGGGTAGTATATGGACAGGCTAGGGTAGTATATGGACAATCTAGGGTAGTATATAGACAGGCTAGGGTAGTATATGGACAAAGGGCAGTATATAGACAGGCTAGGGTAGTATACAGACATGCTAGGGTAGTATACAGACATGCTAGGGTAGTATATGGACAGGCTAGGGTAGTATAGGGACAGGCTAAGGGTAGTAAATGGACAGGCTAGGGTAGTATATGGACAGGCTTGGGTAGTATATGGACAGGCTAGGGTAGTATATAGACCGGCTGGGGTAGTATACAGACATGCTAGGGTAGTATACGGACAGGCTAGGGTAGTATAGGGACAGGCTAAGGGTAGTAAATGGACAGGCTAGGGTAGTATATGGACAGGCTTGGGTAGTATATGGACAGGCTAGGGTAGTATATAGACAGGCTGGGGTAGTATACAGACATGCTAGGGTAGTATACGGACAGGCTAGGGTAGTATAGGGACAGGCTAAGGGTAGTAAATGGACAGGCTAGGGTAGTATATGGACAGGCTTGGGTAGTATATGGACAGGCTAGGGTAGTATATAGACAGGCTGGGGTAGTATACAGACAGGCTAGGGTGGTATATAGACAGGCTAGGGTAGTATATGGACAATCTAGGGCAGTATATAGACAGGCTAGGCTAGTATACAGACATGCTAGGGTAGTATAGGGACAGGCTAGGGTAGTATAGGAACAGGCTAAGGAAATAAATGGGCAGGCTAGGGTAGTAAATGGGCAGGCTAGGGTAGTAAATGGACAGGCTAGGGTAATAAATGGACAGGCTAGGGTAGTAAATGGACAGGCTGGGGTAGTAAATGGACAGACTGGGGTAGTAAATGGACAGGCTGGGGTAGTAAATGGTCAGGCTGGGGTAGTAAATGGACAGGCTAGGGTAGTAAATAGACAGGGAACAGTCCCAGGCAGAAGGGTGCAGTGCAGGCGGAGGCCTACTACCCATGTGTGTCAGTCATGGGGCAGTGAGGAGTGCCAGCTCCCCAGGGAGGGGGTCCTCATGCAGACACTCCGAGCTGTAGAGCACCCCCTGCTTCCATTGCCTGGGATGCCGGGATCCACCATCTGCCCTCCTTTACAGGGGAAGACACGAAGCTTCTCGCGGCTGGAAGTCCCCTTTCCTTCTCAGGCTGTCCAATGAGGAGGAGGCAACTCCGGTGCCCCCGACTTATGAGCGTCTATCAGTGTTCAGCAGAGCACTGGGTAAAGCTTGTAAGAGAAGCATTAATTCTCCCCTGACTGTCCTATGAGGCTGCAGGCCCCTTGACCCTCTGTCTGGACAGTGCTATTTGGCCCTGTGCTGATCACAAGCACTATCCCGAGAAAAAAATTATTCTCTGGCAATACACACCAAACTGAGCATGTGCAGAGTGCCCCCAAGGCTCTGTTCTTTTAGAAGATGGGTTGTGGACAGTGGAAAAAGGGGAGGATCAGGGAAGACAGGATCAAACAGCCTTTTCACATTATGTGGAGGATTAACCCCTTTAGGATCCACAGTGAGTATAACAAGCATGCTTTACTGCATATACAGACTGATTTTACTGTTGTGGGGTTAGTAACGCTTTAACTAAGAGATACATTCTAGCTTCTTTGCTGTGATTTATGATTTAAATATGAACTATAGTTTATTTTTAGTGCTGGTCAAGCTTAGGATGGCAGAATATAATGGGTGTGTGAAAGCGGAAGCCATAGATAGATACAGTAGATAGATAGATAGATAGATAGATAGATAGATAGATAGATAGATAGATAGATAGATAGATAGATAGATAGATAGATAGATAGATAGATGGATGCTGACGTGTCAAAAGAAAAAAAACTCGCCATGACATTTCCGAAGACCGCTCACCACCAATGACAGCTTCCTACCTGACACGTGAATATAAACAAAAGGCACAGCATCTCTCTAGGGACCTCACTGACTAAATATGGACATGACCATATTTGGTCAATGACATCATCCAGGAGACCTTTCCCTTTGTTTACATTCACCTGTCAGCTAGGAAGCTGTCATTCGTGGCGAGCAACTGTCATAAGCAGATCGCGTTGACGATCTGTGTTTTTTTTTTTTCTTTCAATGGCTCAATGGGTGTCCTTTATGATTAATGAGGGGGTACATTGCTGGGCTTTGTGACTGATGATGGATTTACATTATAGGGCTTTTTGTAAATAAAGGGCTTGTCATAGCATGTCTATGCGTTTGCTTACCTTACATTTTTTTGTGAATAAGGAGGGGCTACTTAATACTCGTTCACAAAAAGGGGCAGATATCTGGTGGTCCCCTTATTTAAAAGGGACGTCCAGATTCCGATTAACTGCCTTTATCTGCAGACCCCCCACAGCCACAGGGCCAGGGTTGTGGGGAAGAGGCCCTTGTCCTCATTAACATGGGAACAAGATGCTTTGCTAGGTGCTATCCTCCCTGGCAATGTAAAATCCCATGTTGAGGGCATGCAGCCTGATACACTATATTACCAAAAGTATAAGGACGCCTGCCCTTACACGCACATGAATTTTAATGGTATCCCAGTCTTATGCCCTGTACACACGACCGGGTTTTGCCATCGGAATAAACTCTGAAGGTTTTTCCGAGGAAGTTCCGACGAAATTCCGCTCAAGCTGTCTTGCATACACACGGTCACACCAAATTCCAACCGTCCAGATAGCGGTGACGTACAACATGTACTAGACAATGGAAGTTCAATAGTCAGTAGCCAATAGCTTCTGCCTCGTACTTGCTTCAGAGCATGCGTCGTTTTTGGTGCGAACAGCATACAGACGAGCGGGTTTCCCGATAGTAATTTGTTCCGTCAGAAAAATATAGAACATGTTCTCTATCTAAGTCCGTCTGAATTTTCGATGGGAGAAGTCCGATGGGGCACACACACGGTCGGAATATACGATGAAAAGCTTCCATTGGACTCTTTCTGTCGGAAATTCCGCGTGTGTGTATGCGGCATTAGTCCGTAGGATTCAATATTGAGTTGGCCCACCCTTTGCAGCTATAACAGCTTCAACTCTTCTCGGAAGGCTGTCCACACGGTTTAGGAGTGTGTCTATGGGAATGCTTGACCATTCTTCCAGAAGCGCATTTGTGGGGTCAGGCGCCGATGTGGACCAGAAGGCCTGGCTCGCAGTCTCCACTCTAATTCATCCCAAAGGTGTTCTATCAGATTGAGGTCAGGACTCTGTGCAGGCCAGTCAAGTTCCTCCACCCCAAACTCGCTCATCCATGTCTTTATGGACCTTGATTTAAGCACTGGTGCGCAGTCATGTTAGAACAGAGGAAGCGGCCATCCCCAAACTGTTCCCACAAAGTTGGGAGCATGAAATTGTCCAAAACGTCTTGGTATGCTGACACCTTAAGAGTTCCCTTTACTGGAACTAAGGGGCTAAGACCAACCCCTGAAAAACCCCCACAACATAATCCCCCCTCCACCAAATGATTTGGACCAGTGCACAAAGCAAGGTCCATAAAGACATGGATGAGCTAGTTTGGGGTGGAGGGACTTGACTGGCCTGTGCAGTCCTGACCTCTGACCTGATAGAACACCTTTGGGATGAATTAGAGCGGAGACTGTGAGCCAGGCCTTCTTGTCCAACATCAGTGCCTGACCTCACAAATGCTCTTCTGGAAGAATGGTCAAACATTCCCATAGACACACTCCTAAACCTTGTGGACAGCCTTGCCAGAAGAATTGAGACTGTTATAGCTGCAAAGGGTGGAGCCAACTCAATATTGAACCCTACGGACTAAGACGTCATTAAAGTTCATGTGCGTGTAATATAAAGGCAAGTGACCCAATACTTTTGGTAACATAGTGTATGTTTAAGAAGGTGGGGGGTACACCCTTATCTACCCTCCACCCCATGTTTTGCCCTTTTAGGCTCCATGCTCAGATAAGGGTCTGGTATAGATTTTGAGGGAACTCTTTTTTTTGGAATGGGGTTCTCCCTTAAAATTCATACCAGACTTAAAGTATCAGTCTGTTGGTTGAACTGGATGGACTTGTGTCTTTTTTCAACCAGATCAACTATGTAAGTCTGCCACCGATGGCATATATGAAATATCAATCATCTTGTCTCCTTTCCTTCTATATATTCTTCCTTCTAGATATATCCAATCTCTCACCCTGTAAGCAAGCTCATGAGACAATCACTCACATAGTATGACTCCAACTTTACTAAAAAGCATTAAAATACAGCCAATATAAAATACAATCACCAAAAAAAAAGCGCTGTAGCCAGCACCAATGCCTCACATGTAGCGGAAATAAAAAAAAAAATTTAAAAATGGTCAAAAACTTCACTTGTTAGAGCATGAATTAAAAATAGATTGTCACACAGAGAATGTATTAAAAATAGATTGTCGCACAGAGCACGTATTAAAAATAGATTCAACTCCCCCGCTGAAAGGTATAGAATCAGCAACAAGAAAAGTCACAGAAAATTCTGCACCTTTCTTATCATCCCTTTTTTTTTTTAATTTTCATGATTAGAACAGTCAAATATGTGTAAACACAATAGTACTTCGTCAAATAGGGAAAAATTTGTTAATTTTTGCAATCAACAATGAATGATGTACGCACTCTAAAATTATGAGAGAGAGAGAGAGAGAGAGAGAGAGAGAGAGAGAGAGAGAGAGAGAGAGAGAGAGATTGCTGCATAATAAAACTTTATTCATGATGAAAAAAGATTACATCAAATTCCAGATACAGCTGGTATTTCGTATTTCTACATTATGGTCTGTGGGAAGGACTAGATTGCTAGCATCGGAGACCGTTCAGTGCACCTCACCCTATGAACTATATATATATATATATATATATATATGTATATATATACATATTGTAGCAGTGGGGCCCCGTGCTACTCAGAAGATTGCTGGTGTACCCCAGATTTTTGGAGAGGCAGGCAGTGGTGTCACTAAGGTTGGTGTCACCTGGTGCGGTGAAACATGGTGTCACCTCCCCCGGGACTAAGCAGGCTAGTGCGGCTCTCCCCCTTAACCTGCCACAATGGATGGAGCCAGGATGGGATTGGGGGGGGTGGATGGAGCCGGGATAGGATCGCTGTGGTGGATAGGGCCGGAATGGGATCGGGGGAATGGATGGAGCCGGAATGGAGTCAGGGTGATGGATGGAGCTGGGATGGGATTGGGGGAATGGATGGAGCCGGGACGGGATCGTGGGGATGGATGGAGCCGGTATGGGATCAGGGGAATGGAAGGAGCCAGGGTGTGATCAGGGTGATGGATGAAACAGGAATGAGATGGGATCGGGGTGGTGGATAGGGTTGGAATGGGATCGGGGGGATGGATGGAGCCAGGATGCGATCAGGGGAATGGATGGAGCTGGGATGGGATTGGGAGATGGATGGAGCCAGGATGGGATCAGGGGGATGGAAGGAGCCAGGATGGGATCAGGGTGATGGATGAAACCAGGATGGAATGGGATTGGGGGGGATGGATGGAGCCGGGATGGGATCGGGGGAATGGATGGAGCCGAGATGGGATGGAGCCGGGATGGGATTGGGGGAATGGATGGAGCCGGGATGGGATCAAGGGATTGGATGGAGCCAGGATGGGATCAGGGTGGTGGATGGAACCGGGATGGGATGGGATCTGGGTGGTGGATGGAGCCAGGATGGGATCGGGGTGGTGGATGGAACCGGGATGGGATGGGATCTGGGTGTTGGATGGAGCCAGGATGGGATCGGGGTGGTGGATGGAGCTAGCATGGGATGGGGTGGTGGATTAAGCCCGGATGGGATCAGGGGGGGTTAAACTTAAAATCTGCCCCACCTTTGTGTAAAGAAATTGCTTGTGCCCCCTTTGTGTTTAAAAAAAAATGTTTGTGGCCCCTTTGTGTAAAAAAATGCTTGTGCCCATTTGTTTTAAAAAATGTGTGTGCCCCTTTGAAAGCTCCCAATTGCAAGTATGCATCGGGAGAATAGTGATCCCTCCCGGCTACCGTGCTGGGAGCGCGCAGGGAGTGCACTCTCAGCACGGTAAATTGTTTTACCAGGACCTAATAGTACAGTATCTCACAAAAGTGAGGACACCCCTCACATTTTTGTAATTATTTTATTCTACAATGTAAAGTAGTGAGTGTACAGCTTGTATAACAGTGTAAATTTGCTGTCCCCTCAAAATAACTCAACACACAGCCATTAATGTCTAAACCGCTGGCAACAAAAGTGAGTACACCCCTAAGTGAAAATGTCCAAATTGGGCCAAATTAGCCATTTTTCCTCCCCGGTGTCATGTGAATTGTTAGTGCAACAAGGTCTCAGATGTGAATGGGGAGCAGGTGTGTTAAATTCGGTGTTATCGCTCTCACTCTCTCATACTGGTCACTGGAAGTTCAACATGGCACCTCATGGCAAAGAACTCTCTGAGGATCTAAAAAATAGAATTGTTGTTCTACTTAAAGATGGCCTAGGCTATAAGAAGATTGCCAAGACCCTGAAACTGAGCTGCAGCATGATGGCCAAGACCATACAGCGGTTTAACAGGACAGGTTCCACTAAGAATAGTCATCTCCATGGTCAACCAAAGAAGTTGAGTGCACGTGCTCAGAGTCATATCCACAGGTTGTCTTTGGGAAATAGACATATGAGTGCTGCCAGCATTGCTGCAGAGGTTGAAGGGGTGGGGGGGTCAGCCTGTCAGTGCTCAGACCATACGCCGCACACTGCATCAAATTGGTCTGCATGGCTGTCGTCCCAGAAGGAAGTCTCTTCTAAAGATGATGCATAAGAAAGCCTGCAAACAATTTGCTGAAGACAAGCAGACTAAGGACATGGATTACTGGAACCATGTCCTGTGGTCTGATGAGACCAAGATAAACTTATTTGGTTCAGATGGTGACAAGCGTGTGTGGTGGCAACCAGGTGAGGAGGACAAAGACAAATGTGTCTTGTCTACAGTCAAGCATGGTGGTGGGAGTGTCATGGTCTGGGGCTGCATGAGGGCTGCCGGCACTGGGGAACTACAGTTCAGTGAGGGAACCATGAATGCCAACATGTACTGTGACATACTGAAGCAGAGCATGATCCCCTCCCTTCAGAGACTGGGCCGCAGGGCAGTATTCCAACATAACGACTCCAAACACACCTCCAAGACGACCACTGCCTTGCTAAAGTAGCTGAGGGTAAAGGTGATGGACTGGCCAAGCACGTCTCCAGACCTAAACCCTATTGATCATCTGTGGGGCATCCTCAAATGGAAGGTGGAGGAGCGCAAGGTCTCTAACATCCACCAGCTCTGTGATGTCGTCATGGAGGAGTGGAAGAGGACTCCAGTGACAACCTGTGAAGCTCTGGTGACCTCCATGCCCAAGAGGGTTAAGGCAGTGCTGGAAAATAATGGTGGCCACACAAAATATTGACACTTTGGGCCCAATTTGGACATTTTCACTTAGGGGTGTACTCACTTTTGTTGCCAGGAGTTTAGACATTAATGGCTGTGTGTTGAGTTATTTTGAGGGGACATCAAATTTACACTGTTATACAAGCTGTACACTCACTGCTTTACATTGTAGCAAAGTGTCATTTCTTCAGTGTTGTCACATGAAAAGATAGAATAAAATATTCACAAAAATGTGAGGGGTGTACTCACTTATGTGAGATACTGTATGCAGCCGCTCGGCGTTAACCACTTGCCTACTGGGGATGTTCACCCCCTTCATGCCCAGGCCAATTTTCAGCTTTCAGCGCTGTTGCACTTTGAATGACGATTGCGCGGTCATGCAATACTGTACCCATATGACAATTTTAGTATTTTTTTGACACAAACAGAGCTTCCTTTTGGTAGCATTTAATCACCACTGGGGTTTTTTATTTTTTTTTGCTAAACAAAAAAAAAAAAAACATTTACCGGCCCCTTCTGCACTCTCCATTCGGAAAGCGACGCCCGCAGCAGCCAGCAGGAAAGGGGGAACCCAGCAGTGCTGTAGGGATGGGGGGGGGGGGCGGCAGGGGAATACACAGGAGCCTGATTGGCATGTAGAGAATCCCCTCCGTGTTCAGCAGCTGCAGGAGGAAAATGGAGGGGATCGATTCCTCTATATCAGGGTTATAGATGGAGATGGAGATCTACTTGAACAACACTAATGAAGTCAACGATCACCACCCCCTCCCCCTTTTTTTTTCGCGACCTTTTTCAGCACCGTGCAATGCAATGCGCTCAAATATATGCAAAAGTGCATAAACACAATGCACTGCAAGGCAAATCAAAGCAAGTAAGGGAAAAAAAAAAACCCGCAATGCATGTAAAATGCACACCAATGCATTGCAACACATTACAAAAAATGCAACGCACATGCGTTAAAGCATGTGTTGTGGTGTGAATGAGCCCTAAAGAAGAATTTAATTCTATAAGCAAAGCATTCCTGGAGACTTCACATAGATTTTTTGATTTTTATGTCATTTGTGTCTGCTAAAAATCAGCGCAATAAAAAAAAAAAGGGGGGGGGGAGAATGGAGAATGAGAGACGGAGAAGGAAAAGATATCTTTAGGTTTCCATGTAAGGTTGTCCAATAGTAGCATCCTCCGGTCGTCACGGCTGCAAGGACTGCAGCATCCATCATCACCACGGCAACCGCTCTTATTTTTTCCCTGGGCATCGTGAGGGGATGTTCCTGTGTGTGTAAAACCAAAGGGGGGGGGGGTTTGCAAGGAGAGAGGGTACTTGGGAACCTGAAAAAAAAAAAAAACAGAACCTGGAATGAGTGAATGGAGAAGTAAACTGCTACAATGTAACAATGTTTTTTTTTTTTTTTTTGTTGTCTCACATCTTTTGCTACAATGTATCAAGATCATGCAAGCCATAAAAATGTAAGCATGATCCATGGCCATGCACATCAGAGAATCGGCAGAAAAATGGCTGCAGGCCCGGCGTTGATGTGTGCAAAGCTGCATCACAGCAAGTGTAGCCAAAGAAGCTCCAATAAAGATTACCATCAGCAAATAAGCTGCAAAAGCTGCTCAGCTTATGAGTATGGAGAGATGTGTGCAAAATATGCAATGGGTTATATAAGCAGAACGCTGTGATCTATGGGGGGTTGGGGGGGGGGATGGAGCCCACACTGAAGGTGTCAACAGCAGAAAATCATCAGAGACAAGCAAGAAAACACAAATGGCAAATGATGATGATGATGATGGCGTGCATCCTTCACACTGTACATAAGAAAATAAAAATAGCACGCTGTCAGTTGCCATGGCTGATTCCAATCCTGTAGTTTGATGAAGGGGAGGAGGGGGAGGGGTTACCTATTTTTAGATCTGAGAACGGGGGGGGGGGGGGATCCCATCAGATAAAAAAAGGGAGATGCCAGCAAATTCACATGGAAGGGATGGGAAGCGTCATGGGCAAGGTGCGCACGCTGAGAGGCATCGCCTGTGCTGTGCCTAGGCAAGGAGCAGGCTTTATTCTATGGAATTCTACAGCCTGTGCTGTTTTATTCTATGGAATTCTACAGTCTGTGCTGTTTTGTTCTATGGAATTCCACAGTCTGTGCTGTTTTATTCTATGGGATTCCACAGTCTGTGCTGTTTGATTGTATACAATTCTGCAGCCTGTGCTGTTTTACTCTATGGAACTCTTCAGTCTGTGCGGTTTGATTCTACAAAATGCTGTAATTCTATAAAATTCTGCAGTCTGTGCTGTTTGATTCTATAAAATTCTGCAGTCTGTGCTGTTTGACTCTATAAAATTCTATAGCCTGTTCTGTTTTATTCTATGGAATGTGCTGTTTGATATCTATAAAACAATGTAGTCTGTGTTGTTTTGTTCTGTGGAATTCTACAGTCTGTGCTGTTTGATTCTGTAAAATTCCGCACCCTCTGCTGCTTTATTCCATGGAATTCTACAGTCTGCGCTGCTTATATTCTATATTTTGCAGTCTGTGCTGTTTGACTCTATAAAATTCTATAGCCTGTTCTGTTTTATTCTATGGAATGTGCTGTTTGATATCTATAAAATAATGTAGTCTGTGTTGTTTTGTTCTGTGGAATTCTACAGTCTGTGCTGTTTGATTTTGTAAAATTCCGCACCCTCTGCTGCTTTATTCCATGGAATTCTACAGTCTGCGCTGCTTATATTCTATATTTTGCAGTCTGTGCTGTTTTATTCTATGGAATTCTACAGTCTGTTCTGCTTTATTCTATGGGATTCCACAGTCTGTGCTGCTTTATTCTATGGGATTCCACAGTCTGTGCTGCTTTATTCCATGGGATTCTACAGTCTGTGCTGTTTGATTCTATAAAATTCTGCAGCCTGTGCTGTTTGATTGTATACAATTCTGCAGCCTGTGCTATGTAATTCTTCAGCCTGTGCGGTTTGATTTTACACAATGCTGTAATCTGTGTTGTTTGATTCTATAAAATTCTGCAGTCTGTGCTGTTTGATTCTATAAAATGCTCCAGTCTGTGCTGTTTGATTCTATAAAATGCTGCAGTCTGTGCTGTTTGATTCTATAAAATTCTACCGCCTGTGCTGTTTTATTCTATTGAATTCTGCACTATGTGCTGTTTGATATTTATAAAATAATGTAGTCTGTGCTGTTTTATTCTGTGGAATTCTACAGCCTGTGCTTTTTGATTGTATAAAATTCTGCAGCCTGTGGTGTTTGATTCTATAAAATGCTATGGGATTCCACAGTCTGTGCTGCTTTATTCTATGGGATTCTACAGTCTGTGCTGTTTGATTCTATAAAATGCTGCAGCCTGTGCTGTTTGATTCTTTAAAATTATACAGCCTGTGCTATTTTATTCAATGGAATTCTGAACTATGTGCCATTTGATATTTATAAAATGAATGTAGTCTGTGCTGTTTTATTCTGTGGAATTCTACAGTCTGTGCTGTCTGATTCTATAAAATTCTGCAGTCCATGCTGTTTGATTCTATAAAATTCTACAGTTCGTGCTGCTTTATTCCAAATAATTTTACAGTCTATGCTGTTTGATTCTATAAAATGCTAGAGACTGTCTTGTTTTATTCTATATAATTGTATAAACTGTGCTGTTTGATTCTATTAAAGTTTATAGTCTGTGCTGTTTTATAACGTAGAGTTTTACAGTCTATGCCGCTTTATTCTATATAAGTGTATTGATTGTGCTGTTTTATTCCATTAATAGGGAAATACCAGCAAACCCATTTGGCAGAGATGGGAAGCGGCATGGGCAAGGTGCACATGTTAAGAACACCGCCTGTGCTGTGCCTAGGCATGGATTAGCCCAGTAACATTGCCCAGCATGCCCGTGCTGGTGTATTCTACGGATTTCTGCAGCCTGTGCTGTTTTATTCCAATTAATTTTATAGGCTATGCTGTTTGATTCTATAGAATGATACAGACTGTGCTGTTTTATTCTATATCATTTTATAAAATGTGCTTTTTTTAATTTAATGAAGCTTTGCAGTCTGTACAGTTTTTTATAATATAAAATGTTACAGTCTATGCTGTTTTATTCTATATAATTTAATTGACTGTGCTGTTTTATTCCATATAAGTCTAAAGTCTGTGCTATTTTATTATTTATATTTATACAATCTGTGTTTTTTTTATTCTATGAAATTCCACAGTGTATGCTGCTTTATTCTATATCAGTCTACAGTCAGTTCTGTTTTATTCTATGGCATGTTATAGTCTGTGCTGTTTTATTTTACAATAAACTATAGCCTGTGCTGTTTTATTCTACAATACAGTAAAGCCTGTGCTGTTTTATCCTATACTTTTCCGTAGTCTGTGCTGTTTTATTTCATATCACTCTATAGTATGTGCTTTTTTTTTGTTCCGTATTCACGCTGTAGTCTGTGCTGTTTTATTCTATATCGATCTAAAGTCTTGTGCTGTTTTATTCCCTATCATATATAGTCTGTTCTGTATTATTCTGCAGAATTTTATAGTCTGTGTTGGTTTTCTTTCTTTACAACTGTATAGTCTGCACTGTTCTATTCAACATCATTCTATCGGCTGTAAAATAGGAGGGGGGGGGGGGGAACCTATGCCCTACCACCTTAAATTATTGAGGGAAGATATCAATAAAATTCAAGCAGTTGCTCACATTGATTCCATGTGTCCCCACAGATATCAATAAATATACAATGTTGTAATGCGGCCCTTGCTTAGATATACAGTATGTACCACAATGAAGAACCTTATATCCTGATACTAGTGACATACATTTAATCAATAATTCATATACACTCACCGGCCACTTTATTAGGTACACCTTGCTGGTAACAGGTTGGACCCCCTTTGGCCTTCATTCTTGGTGGAATAGATACAACAAGGTGTTGGAAACGTTCCTCAGAGATTTTGCTCCATAGTGACATGATGACATCACACAGTTGCTGCAGATTTGTCGGCAGCACGTCCATGATGCCAATCTCTCAATCCACCACATCCCAAAGGTGCTCTATTGGATGAGATGTGGTGAGTGTGGAGGCCATTGGAGTACAGGGACCTCATTGTCCAGTGGTGAGATGATTGGAGCTTTGTGACATGGTGCATTATCCTGCTGGAAGGAGCCATCAGAAGATGGGGACACTGTAGTCATAAAGGGATGGACATGGTCAGCAACAATACTCAGGTAGGGCGTGGGGTTTAAATGATGCTCAATTGGTACTAAGGGGCCCAAAGTGTGCCAAGAAAATATCCCCCCCACCATTACACCACCACCACCAGCCTGAACCGGTGATACAAGGCAGGATGGATCCATGCTTTCATGTTTGTTTACAAATTCTGACCCCACCATCTAATGTGACAGCGGCCATTTACCACGTGATCGCTCCATCAAATGCCTGAGCGATCGCTTGTAAACAAACTGGCGCCATGTCCGGTTCCTCTATCCCATCTCTGGCAATACTCATCCATCCATACTCAGCCATACTTAGTCATACCCAACCATACTCAGCCGTACCCAGCCATACTCAGCTGTACCCAGCCATACACAGCTATACCCAGTTGTACTCAGCCGTACCCAGCCATACTCAGCCGTACCAAGCCATACTCAGTCATACTCAGCCGTACTCAGCCGTACCAAGCTGTACCCAGCCATACTCAGCTGTACCCAGCCATACTCATCCGGACCCAGCCATCCCATCCGTACTCAGCTATCCCATCCGTACTCAGCCATCCCATCTGTACTTAGCCATACTCATTCATGCTCAGTCATCCCATCCATACTGAGTCACCCACATTTATGGCTCAACCATACTCAGCCATCCCAATCCACGGCTCATCCATCCCCATTCATGCTCATCCATGCCATATCAGTTTCTCATCCATGCCACATCCATGCCACTACAGTGCCTCACAAAAGTGTAATAGGTAGTGAAATTAGATTTGAAATGTATGCCCCTAGAACACCTGACGGTGCTCCCTGCATGTTGGGCCTCTGTATGTGGTCTGGCTGTGGAAAAAGTCTCACACATGTGGTATTGCCGTACTCATCAGGAGTTCTATTTTGGGGTGTAATTTTTGGTATGTACATGCTATGTGTTAGAAATATTGTATAAATTGACAACTTTGTGTAAAAAAAAAATGTGTTTTTATTTTCTTTCCACATTTTTCAAAAACTTGTAGAAAAAAATGACATGTTCAAAAGACACATTATGCCTCAGATTATAGGTTGGGGTGTTTTCTTTCTAAAATGGGGTCATTTTGGGGTGTTTCCATTGTCCTGGTGCTCCAGGGCATTCAAAAGTGTAAGAGGTAGTCAAGAAATTGTATGTGTAATTTATGCTCCTAGGATGCCTGAAGGTGCTCCGTGCATGTTGGGCCTCTGTATGTGGCCACGCTGTGTAAAAGTCTCACATGTGGTATCACCGTACTCAGGAGGAGTAGTACAATGTGTTTTGGGGTGTAATTTGTGGTATGCATATGCTGTGTGTGAGAAATAACCTGATAATATGACAATTTTGTGGGGGGAAAAAAAGAAAAGAAAAATCTTGATTTTGCAAAGAATTGTGGGAAAAAAATCACAACTTCAAAAAACTCACCATCCCTCTTACTAAATACCTTGGAATGTCTACTTTCCAAAAATAGGAACTATTCTATCATTTTCACAAAGACCAATTAATATACATCAATTTGGGTTGTTTTTACCACAGATATGTAGCAGTATAAATTTTGGCCAAAATTTATGAAGAAAAATGACTGATTTGCAAAATTTTGTAACAGAAACGGAGAAAAATGAATTTTTAAAAGGAATTTTCAGTAAAGCTCTGGTGACCTCCATGCCCAAGAGGGTTAAGGCCGTGCTGGAAAATAATAGTGGCTACACAAAATATTGACACTTTAGGCCCAATTTGGACATTTTCACTTAGGGGAATACTACCTTTTGTTGCCAGTGGTTTAGACATTAATGGCTGTGTGTCTTTGCCATGAGGTGCCATGTTGAACTTCCAGTGACCAGTATGAGAGAGTGAGAGCGATAACACCGAATTTAACACACCTGCTCCCCATTCACATCTGAGACCTTGTTGCACTAACAAGTCACATGACACCGGGGAGGAAAAATGGCTAATTTGGCCCAATTTGGACATTTTCACTTAGGGGTGTACTCACTTTTGTTGCCAGCGGTTTAGACATTAATGGCTGTGTGTTGAGTTATTTTGAGGGGACAGCAAATTTACACTGTTATACAAGCTGTACACTCACTACTTTACATTGTAGACAAGTGTCATTTCTTCAGTGTTGTCACATGAAAAGATAGAAGAAAAGATTTACAAAAATGTGAGGGGTGTACTCACTTTTGTGAGATACTGTATATACACACACACTCCTTTATGGCAGAGCCGGTCAGAGGGAGATCTTTCCCATTTCCCTGCCGGCAAACAAAACGATAATGTTAATACACGCGGCGTGATTAGAGTGTGCCCAGGCACACCTGGCACACCCCCCCCCTGCGCACACCTATGCTGGGATGCCATTAAAGTTCATGTGCATGTAAACGCAGGCGCCACATTATGTCATTGAATATTCTACAGGCTGTGCCGTTTTAGTTCCTATCATTCCGTAGTCTGTGCTGTTTTATTGTACATTGTTTTATAGTCTGTGCTGTTTTATTCTACATTGTTTTATAGTCTGTGCTGTTTTATTCTACATTGTTTTATAGTCTGTGCTGTTTTATTCTACATCGTTTTATAGTCTGTGCTGTTTTATTCTACATTGTTTTATAGTCTGTGCTGTTTTTTTCTACATTCTTTTATAGTCTGTGCTGTTTTATTCTACATTGTTTTATAGTCTGCGCTGTTTTTTTCTACATTCTTTTATAGTCTGTGCTGTTTCGCTTTATAAGCCTGTGCATTTCTGCATCCTTCTATAGCCTGTCCAGTTGTATTCCATCTCACCCTATAACCCCGTGCTGTTGTTTTCTACAGCACCCCTAGACCTGCATTTTGCACACTAGGGCCATTAGCACCGTCTGACAGCACTTTTCGCTCTGCTGGCCCCATAGTCACGGTCTGAACACAGTCGGGGGTAAGGGGGGGGGGGGGGATTTGGGATGTCCATGTAACATGGAGTCAGCTCTTACAGAACACAGGCTGCTTCCCTTATTTCCCTGGTAACAGAACTGCCCACAGAAATCGGCATCTCAAACGATCCATTTCCCCTCCAATACACGGGCAGACCATTGCACGATCCCCTCCTGAGCAATTGCAATTCAAATTTTTTTTTGCACACCTCTCACATCATTTGCAATGCGTAGTGACGTTTCACTTTAAGCCATAGGAATTGCACAGCAGGCATCAGATGGGGAGAGGAGAAGAGCAGGGATGCTATTTTTATGTTTGCACTATATATATATATATATATATATATAATTTTTTTTTTTTTTTTGGGTGTTTGTAGATCTAGCACCAACCCATGCAGGAAAGCCCATGCACACTGCCAGCACATGGATGTGGTGCTGATGCTGGAAGCTCGGTACAGACTGTGCGCTAATAGGCTCAGCACCTGGGACAGCTCCTCTCCGCAGCATCCTCCCCCCCCCCCCCCTCCACCTCCTGCATCCTAGCCAGAAAATGAGTTATCCTTCCTTTTATAAGGGGAGGGTAGAGGGAAGGATTGCTGTTCAGAAAGGGTTAATAATGTCATCTATGACGTCAGAATTTCAATGTGCCCAGAGATTCTGCTCTCCTCTCTCTCTCTCTCTCTTTCTCTCCCTCCTTTCCTATATTTCCTGTCTCCTTCTTTTTATTTTTTTTTTGCTTTGCTCTCTTCACTCCCTCCTTTCTTTCTATAGGTACCCTCCTTCCATCTCTTCCTCTCTCTCTCTCTCTTCTGTCGCACCCTCCTTTTCTTCATCCCTCCCTCTACACAATGTGCAGTAGTCAGATCCTGCTGCAGCAGATATAATGGAACATCCCTCCTCCTCCTTCTTGCGCTGAAGCTTACCCTTTTTTTTTTTTTTTTTTTTCTCTTCCTCCCTCCCCTCCCCCCCGCCCTCCCCCCCCCCCCCTCCTCCCTCCTTCACTCCTTTATTTTTTTATTTTTTTACCATTTCTGTTTCATTTCATTTCCCCCTCCTGTACGGAAGGGAGAAAAAAAAAAAAGAGAGAAGAGGGCAGAGGAGGGGGTGTGAGAGGGGCAAAGCGGAGGAGCCCCCCCCCCTCAAGTCTAGCAACTTAAAAAAAAAAAAGAAAAAAAAAAAAAAAAGGGGGGCAGGCGAACTATAAAAGAAGGGGAACCCATTTCGTTCGTGGATCACCTTCCCTTTCCCCCCCCCCTTTCCCTTTTTTCACCCGGGTTTGTAGGAGCCGCGACTAAAAAAAGGAAAAAAAAAAAAAAAAAAAAAGAATTACAGATGGACGACTAGACGACGGAAGAAGGAGCAAATAGAGTCCGAAGAAAAAAGGGCACCCTCCGTCCGTCTCCCTGGGCTGAAGACTGGATTCCAATGTTTTTTTTCCTATTGCCAAGGAAAAAGTGGATTAACCTCTCGGTGGACTCTTACCCCATTCCTATCTGCCTTCCATCACCATTTGGGGAGGGCGCAGAGACCCCCTTTTCCTCCGAGGAGATTTCTTTTTCATTTCGACATTTGGATTTTGCATTTTTGGCTTTTTACTGAGGGGGGGTTGCAAGAATTTCAAGACCTCCCCCCCCCACCCCAATCCCTTACCCCCCCCCCCCTGTCCAAACCCCCCCCCCCCCTCTCCACTCCATGGTCCAGGTGGAAATGTTGAGTCTTGGGAAAGAGAGCTGGATTGGAGCAATTCTTTCAGCCTTCGCTACCATCCTGCTAGTCTGTTCTGCACAAAGGTAAGGTGGTCGGGGTAGGTGGGAGGGGAACTGCAAATGAAGACGATGGTGGTAGTGCAATGGGATGGGGGGGGGGGGGTTGGTGGACAGGCGTTTTGGAAAAATAGTGATGGTGCAAATGGCCAGCTAAAAAAAGAAATAAATAAAATGATGGTGGGAGCTAGAGTTGGCTGATGGAGGGATGCTAATGGAGAAGGTGCTTTGTTCAGGGCAGGCTAGAGGGGAGAGAGGTAGAGATAGGTACGTGAGATGAATAAGAGTTGCTCAGGGAATGCATGAAGGAGGATGGAAGGGATTTGATGGCTTAGGGTAGAAGACCAAGGCTAGTGCTTTAAACCCCCCCCCCCCCCCCCCAAATAAATAAATAAATAAAATGTGATGGGTATTTAGAAATGTAGAAAAATGTGCTAGCTGAAATGCAGAATTGGGATTAGCCAATAGAAGGGTACAAGTCAACGTGCAAGGTGAAGAATAACTGTAGAAAATGGTTGCTGAGGCAATGGAGATGGTGGCTCTGTTGGCTGCAAGCATTCTCAGATATATGGCATAGGAATTAAAGAACAGGTGTGGCAGAAGGTGTTAATGGAACCATTTAGGTCCATAAAAGGTCCTTTTATGACCAAAAAACGGCCAACAGTTGGACCTGTGAGCAAATTAAGCCATTCCTTGGGAAGATTCTGTTTTAGCATTAGCTCTGTATGGGATGGTGGTGGACCTTGCGTGAAGGGAAGCGTGGCCTTCTTGAAGACACCTACTGATGGGATGCTTAAAAAGATTGGCTGTATTGGTGAAAAAAAAAAAAATCTATGCCACAGAAGCCATGATTAGGTTGCATATTATAATTAGCCGTGTTTAATGATTAAAGATGATTATTTTTGGCTTTGCGGTGACTATCCTTAGAGCTCAAAGGCCCCATGATCGTCCAGCCCCCTGTTCTATGAACGCAAGCCAATAGGCTCATTGCTTTCGAGCTTTTGAATGTATAGGTGATGAGGGGCCGAAAAGTGTGCCAATCCCCCGACTGAAGCTTCCTGCCAAGTTGGGATATGTTGGGTTTGGGAACTTACTTGGGGCTTGTGAATTCATGAGCTGATATAGGGATCAAAGGGATCCTTTTCTAAAACACATTAGCAAGAAAAAAAAAAAAAGATATTTATAAAAAAAAAAAAGGAATTATAAATAATAGCACACTCTTGCTTTCCTTATAAAATTAAATACAGGATTTTTCTTCATATTTCATTGTGGTCCTATTGAAAAGGTCCCACGCAAAACTGCCCAGGGCTAAAAGAGGTCAAGAGTTCCAAACCCTTTGACAATCACTAATATATACAATATCTGAGAGAAATGTTGACTTATAGTGTATCTAAAGCCAACATTTTTTTTTGTTTTGGATGGAGTAGTAAGGGGTTAGAACCTCTGTCAGGTTTTTATTGTTTTTTTTTTTTTTGTTTTTAGCCCCCTGTTGAGGAGATTGAGGGCCCATTCACACTTACATGGCAATGTTTCTGCTTTATGTGCAGTGTGTTGCACTGCACACATTACACTGCGGCGCACCACAGTGCATATAATGTGTGTTGTGGCGTGCTGCATTGTTAAAAAAAAAGAGGTCATGCTCGATTTTTCATGCATCGTGGTGCATTGGCAACCCATTCATAACAACATGGGCTGCCTTAAGGCCTCGCTTACCCACGGGTGTACTGCAGCGTACACCCGAACGATGGCTGTGTATGCTTTGCATGGGGGATGCACAGGTGTTCTTTGCATCCTCGTGCAAGCAGTCCCATTTATGTCAATTGGGATGCAAGGACGCTGCCGCTACTCCCAATTTACCAGCCGTGTGAGCGCACCGCTCCGAATGCACACTGTCTGCGTTCAAGGCCGTGCATCCGCACACACGGATTTGAAAATGTAGCAGCCGATTTATCCCAAACACCTGTGCATCTGCGTGCGGCCAAACACAGTCCTTGCACGGGTGTATGCTGCAGTACACCCACGTGAACGAGGCCCAAAACACTATGTACACCACAATACACATACGTGTGAAGGGGTCCTCTCTCTATCTATCCAGGTAACCATTGGCACAGACTGGGGAAAATCCAATATTTTAGGTTATCACCAGAAGGGCAAGAGTGTTGAAATCTGTCCAGTGTGGCAACATTTGTTCTGCTATTGGAGAGAAAATTTCCTATCACTTCCTGTTCTGTCAACAGGAAGTGAAATGGAATCTCTCCACTGGGAAATTGTATCAAATACCTACTGTCATTTTTCTTTCCTGGTGCCAATCCATGGCAGCAAAGTACCACATGTATGCTGCCATGTTGATGCCAGGAAAATGAAAAACAGTATCAAATTTTTACCGTAATATTTTTTCCTTGGTGCCAACCCATGCCCTCAAAGTACCACATGTACTGTATCAAATCTGTATCATAATTTTTCTTTCCTGGTGCCAATCCATGGCAGCAAAGTACCACATGTATGCTTCCATGTTGATGTCAGGAAAATGGAAAACTGTATAAAATTCTTACTGTAATTTTTCTTTCCTGGTGCCAATCCATGGCAGCAAAGTACCACATGTATGCTGCCATGTTGATGCCAGGAAAATGAAAAACAGTATTGAATTTTTACCGTATTTTTTTTTTCCTTGGTGCCAACCCATGCCCTCAAAGTACCAAATGTACTGTATCAAATTTGTATCATAATTTTTCTTTCCTGGTGCCAATTCATTGCAGCAAAGTACCACATGTATGCTGCCATGTTGGTGCCAGGAAAATGTAAAATTGTATCAAATTCGTATCTTCGTTTTTCTTTCCTGGTGCCAATCCATGGCAGCAATGTACCACATATATGCTGCCATGTTGGTGCCAGGAAAATGGAAAATTGTATCAAATTCTTACTGTAATTTTTCTTTTCTGGTGCCAATCCATGGCAGCAAAGTACCACATATATGCTGCCATGTTGGGGACAGGAAAATTAAAAATTGTATCAAAGTTTTACCGTATTTTTTCTTTCTTGGTGGCAACCCATGCCCTCAAAGTACCACATGTATTGTATCAAATTTTTACCATAATTTTTCTTTCCTGGTGCCAATCCATGGCAGCAAAGTATCACATATATGCTGCCATGTTGGTGCCAGGAAAATAAAAAATTGTATCAAATTTTTACCGTAATTTTTTTTTCTTGGTGCCAACTGATGCCCTCAAATTACCACATGTATTGTATCAAATTTTTACAGTAATTTTTCTTTCTTGGTGCCAATCCATGGCAGCAAAGTACCACATGTATGGTGACATGTTGGCACCAGGAAAATTGAAAATTCTATCAAATTTTTATCATAATTGTTCTTTCCTGGTGCCAATCCATGGCAGCAACCTACCACATGAATGCTGTCATGTTGCTGCCAAGAAAAAGGAAAATTGTATCAAATACCATCATTTTCCTCTATGGCAGCATACATGAGGCACCAGAAAAATACAACTTTTTAATCAATCCCTTCTCTTTTCAACTTGTATTTAGATACACAAACAATTATTTACTTATCCTTCAAAAAAATCTGAGCTCTTCGGGAGATTTAAAGGAAAATACCATACAAAATGATTTTCAACTGAATATCTTTGAAGATTCATGAGCTTTGTAGGAACATATTTTTAGAAGTCATGACCTTACATTTGTAACCCCATAGCATGTATCCAATTTAGGGTAGGACAGAGCTGGTAAGGGGGGGGTGCAGGGCCATGGCTAATATCATATGAGTGGAGATACAACCCCAAAAAGTATCTAAGCGCCAATGGCAATGCTCCGGTGATCCACTGAATTCCAGGTGCCAGCATTTAGAGAGCCCATCCAAGCCCAATAAGTAATTCTGCACCAGACTCCAGTCAACCCACGTGTTAGGTGAAGATGAATTATGGCCTTGGCTCCTCCAAGGCTATGCCTACTAACGCATTTCGCCATGCCCACAAGGCATAGTCATAGAGGGTGGAGCTACTTTATTATTCAGACATCAATCACAGTGGGACCCACGGACATGGATACATACTGCACATGTTATAGTTGCCTCGTTCAGACCCATCTTCCTGCACCAACATCCTTTGAAGATATCATGTGACAAAATGCTTAAAAGCCACGAAGGAAGCTAATCCTGGATTTCCCACCTTTTACCATGCCTGCAAACCAACGGCCAGCCATGGTACATGGAGACCTCTTCTTTTGTAGCCCACAGGAATCTACTTCTACCTTAAAAAGGACCACTTGATGAGTTTTTTTTTTCCCAGGCCAAAGGTTCCCAATCCTCCCCTTATTAAAGTTTATCTGAAGCCAAAACTTTTGTGGGGCAATAAAAAGAGTGCCGAAGCATTAGAACCTCTGTCAGGTTTTTTTATCACTGTCTGGTGTCCCCACTGGGGAGATTCAACCCTTCTATTTGTCCTGTTGACCACCAGTCATCAGGGTTAAAAGTGAGAGAAAAAAAAAATACAAAAATTTGGAGTTGTCACCAGAAGAGAAATAGAGGGTAAATCTTCCAATGGGGAAACTTGTCTAAAAGGGGCCCATTCACGCATAAAATGATTGCGATGTGTTATTTTTCATGCATGTCTTGCAATAACATGCATTGCATAAAGGCAACCCATTCATTATGAATGGTCTGCCAATGGACCACATTGGATGAAAAAACACACATGACCCTTTTTCAGCAATGTAGAGCACCACAATGCAAGTATATGCGCTGTGGTGTGCTGCAGTGCGTTGGCCTCTACTGTACAATGGTTTAGATTTCATTCACAGTGCATGGCACCACAATGCACCACGCATAGAGTAGGTGCATTGCCATGTTAGACCAAAATGGTTCCTATTAAAGCTTAGCTCTAGGCATATACTATAAAACACCAATAAATGCAGGGTATTTCTTTAATGAGGAGCTAAAGGCAAGAATACTTACCTATGCTCCAACGGGCCGACACCAGTGAAGTCCCTGGTTGCCACCTGCATCTTCTCCTCTGCTTCCTCCAGGTGGCGATCTTCGGCTGTCTTGATTGACTGGTGCAGGATGCCAAAATTATGGGGGGGCTGGGAAGCTCCTAAATACACAATGGGGGGGGCACCACATTAAAATTGAATAGAAAACTCCAAATGTCTATACCAGCATGGACTTTTGAGGTGCCCCAAAGTAGCCCCAACATATCATATAGTATAAAATATGGGGGAATACATACCCCTCATACACATTTATTTTTTACAAATTTTACAAGTCTCATGTAACCCCTTGTACAACAGCACTCATACTGAGATAAGTCGGGACAGTAATTGGGGACATTTAGGTGTCCTGCATTGAAGTATACTGACAGTGAAACTTCTGATTGGAGGAAAGAGCAGAGGCATGACCTCATCAGTCCATTGCTGCTCCTTTGATGTCCAATCTGAGACTGGGACGTACTCTAGCTGTGCTGCGTCACTTACAGAGGTAAAAATCAGGTCAGCGGGCTGGCTGTACTGTTGGGTAGAGCTGTGTAAATCTCAGGATGGGATGAACTGAAATGCAGGTCCTTTGACAGCGAAGACAGCTCCCATATATGTATTTCAGCTGTGGATTTATCTGTTTCCCTGAAGTTCAGCTTTATGGAAACATGGATAGTGGGGAAATAATTGCATACCAATGTGCACACACTAAATTATTTCTAAAGTCAAAACCATATCCATTTTGGATACAGATATGTGGACACATGGGAAATATCCATTGATATCCTGTCCTGTAGACACAACGGGAAATGATGGGAAATCTGTATAGATAGAGACATATGGACATAGAAACATGGGAAATTTCCATTAATGTCCCATCCTGTAGACGCAACAATGAAGTATGGTAAATCTGTATAGAGACATATGGACATAGAGACATAAGGGAAATTTCCATTGACATCCAGTCCTGTAGACACAACAGAAAATGATTGGAAATCTGTATAGATAGAGACATATGGGAAATTTCCATTGACATCCTGTCCTGTAGACGCAACAGGAAATGATTGGAAATCTGGATAGGTTGAGACATATGGACTTAGAGACATAAGGGAAATTTTCATTGACATCCAGTCCTGTAGACACAACAGGAAATGATGAGAAATCTGTATAGATGGAGACATATGGACATAGGGACATAAGGAAAATTTCCATTGACATCCCGTCCTGTAGACACAAAGGGAAATGATTGGAAATCTGTATAGATATAGACATATGGGAAATTTCCATTGACATCCCGTCCTGTAGACACAACAGGAAATGATGGGAAATCTGTACAGGTTGAGACATATGGACATAGAGACACATGGGAAATTTCCATTGACATCCCTTCCTGTAGACACAACAGAAAATGATGGGAAATCTGTATAGATAGAGACATATGGGAAATTTCCATTGACATCCTGTCCTGTAGACGCAACAGGAAATGATTGGAAATCTGGATAGGTTGAGACATATGGACTTAGAGACATAAGGGAAATTTTCATTGACATCCAGTCCTGTAGACACAACAGGAAATGATAAGAAATCTGTATAGATGGAGACATATGGACATAGGGACATAAGGAAAATTTCCATTGACATCCCGTCCTGTAGACACAAAGGGAAATGATTGGAAATCTGTATAGATATAGACATATGGGAAATTTCCATTGACATCCCGTCCTGTAGACACAACAGGAAATGATGGGAAATCTGTACAGGTTGAGACATATGGACATAGAGACATATGGGAAATTTCCATTGACATCCCGTCCTGTAGACACAACAGAAAATGATTGGAAATCTGTATAGATAGAGACATATGGACACAGAGACATAAGGGAAATTTCCATTGACATCCCGTTCTGTAGACACAACAGAAAATGATGGGAAATCTGTATAGATGGAGACATATGGACATAAGGGAAATTTCCATTGACATCCAGTCCTGTAAACACAACAGGAAATGAGACATATGGACATAGAGACATAAGGGAAATTTCCATTGCCGCCCTGTCCTGTATGGATACAACAGGAAATGATGGGAAATCTGGACCAAGTGAGGGGAATTCCTCTCTTAGTTTGAGTTGGCACTAGTACTGCAGAATAATCATGCCTCTTTCAGTGCGGTTTTGTAGCATGTTTATGCGCATTTTTAATATATTTTTGTTTCAGCCAATGACTAGCAAGATCTGCTGTGACATCATTGTTGCTAGGAGAAAGAGACTGGATGTCAAGCACAAAACTGCACCAATGCATGCATTTTTTTTCCCCATACGCTCCCGTTGAAATTTATAAAGCTAAAAAGACGCTGTGTAGCACCATAAAAAGCGGCTGCACCTCTTAAAATCGCACTGCGCTGTGTTGCATTGATGTGAACAAGCACTATAGAGAATTATGGAGTTTCTATTGTCGTGCACAACAGATCGCACTGGTATGAAGGAGGGCTTAGACCAGCTTTTCTCAACCCTTTTTACCCCAAAGGAACCCTTAAAGTGTTACTAAACCCAGGAGCCTGCAGTCACTATATCTGATCTCCCACAGTACACAGAACACGGAAATGCAATTATTTTTAGTAAATATAAACGGCTAAACACCTTTTCTCATCAGCAATATATAGCAGTCTTATTTTTTCTATCAGTGGCTGGTCAAAGCTTGTAGGAGGAGTTTTCATTCTACTCTGACTGTCCTACGAGGCTGCATGATCCCTGACCCTCTGTCTGGACAGTGCTGATTGGCCCTGTTCTGATCACATGCACTCTCCCAAGAAAAAAAAAAAAAACTCTCTAGCAATACACACCACACTGAGAATGTGCAGAGTGACTCCAAGGCTCTGTACTATCAGGAGATGGATTGGGGACCGTGGAAGAAGGGGAAGATCAGAGAAGACAGGATCAAACAGCCTTTTTACACAATGCAGAGGATTAGCCCCTTAGGTTTCACAGTGCATATAACAAGCATGCTTTACTGCGTATACAGACTGATTTTACTGTTGTGGGTTTGGTAACACTTTAAAGTCATTGTCAGGTCTTGGGGAACCCCCTCTAAAACTAGGTCACTGGAGGTCAGTGGGAAATGTACATGGGGGGGGGTCAGTTGAAACAATTGCCGCTGGCTCTGCTCCGGCCTTTGGCGCTGGAACTATGCAGGTCCTATTATTGGGAGTCCAATCAGCCATCGGTCAAAGAATCCTTAGTGACCTCTGCAAGAACCCTAGGGCACCATGGAACCCTGGTTGGCTATAGGAAATGGTTTGGAGCCTTCCAATGGGGACACCTATTGCCCTGGCCAATCATAGGTGTCCCCATCGGAAGGTCTCCAGTCACTTCCTGTTTTGGTGACTGTAAAATGTTGGCTTTCCCATCACTATCTGTCCTAGTGCCAAAGTCCACAGGACAAAAATAAACAGTAAGTCTCCATGGTGGGCACACATGCAGTAGTAAAGGGCCAACATGGATTGTCATGATTCCATAACACTTCATGAACTTAGATACATTTTAAACGTGTCTCTAACGTAAAATATTGTATGAAACTATAGATTGTTACAAAGCAAATTATACCAATGTAAGATGCTCACTCCTGGTATACATTATACAACCACAAGCACCTTTACTTAATAGAAGAGAGCCATAAAAAAAAAAAAAAAAAATTATACTATATAGCAAAAAGTTTGAGGACTCCTGACCGTCACACCTGTATGAGCTGGGCATTTCCTTCTCCGCTCTTCTGGGAGGGCCTTCTGCAAGATTTTGGAATATGTCTGTGGGAATTTGTGCCCATTTAGTCAACACAAACATTGGTGAGGTCAGGTACTGATGTTGGACGAGAAGACCTGGCCCTCAAAATTGAGTTTCCAATTCATCCCAGTGGTGTTCTGTAGGGTTGAGGTCAGGGCTCTGTGCAGGCCACTTGAGTTCCTCCAAACCAAACTGGTCAAACCGCGTCTTTATGAAGTTGGCTTGATGCCCATGCTGGAACAGAAAAGGGTCTTTCCCAAACTGTTGGAAGTGCATAATTGTCTGAAGCAGCCATCTACAAATATTTTAACATAGAGGAAACCTTAAAAATACCTTTCAGGAACCCCTGCCAATAATTACTATATCTACAGCTCACAGTACATTAGGGTGTTGATTATTGGGAAGAATCCCCCTTACATTGGTGGTCAGTGGGAGGAATGCTCCTTACATTGGTGATCAGTGGGAAGAATACCCCTAACATTGATGATTAGTGGGAAGAATACCCCTTACATTTGAGGTCAGTGGGAAGAATGTCCCTTACATTGGTGGTCAGTGGGAAGAATGTCCCTTACATTGGTGGTCAGTGAGAAGAATGTCCCTTACATTGGTGGTCAGTGGGAAGAATGTCGCTTGCATTGGTGATCAGTGAGAAGAATGTTCCTTACATTGGTGATCAGTGGGAAGAATGTTCCTTACATTGGTGATCAGTGGGAAGAATGTTCCTTACATTGGTGATCAGTGGGAAGAATGTTCCTTTCACTGGTGGGCAGTGGGAAGAATGTTCCTTACATTGGTGATCAGTGGGAAGAATGTTCCTTACATTGGTGATCAGTGGGAAGAATGTTCCTTACATTGGTGATCAGTGGGAAGAATGTTCCTTACATTGGTGGGCAGTGGGAGGAATGTTTCCCTTACATCCGTGGTCAGTGGGAAGAATGTTCCTTTTATCAGAGGGCAGTGAGAGGAAGGTCTCCTTTACATTTATGGTCAATGGGAAAAATGCCCCTTATATTGGTGGTCAATGGGAAGAATGTTCCTTACATTGGTGGTCAGTGGGAAGAATGTTCCTTACATTGGTGGTCAGTGGGAAGAATGTTCCTTACATTGGTGGTCAGTGGGAAGAATGTTCCTTACATTGGTGGTCAGTGGGAAGAATGTTCCTTACATTGGTGAGCAGTGGGAGGAATGTTTCCCTTACATCCGTGGTCAGTGGGAAGAATGTCGCTTACAATGGTGGTCAGCAGGAAGGATGTTCCTTACATTGGAGGTCAGTGGGAAGAATGTTCCTTTCATCGCTGGGCAGTGGAAGGAATGTTCCTTACATTGGTGGTCAGTGGGAAGAATGGCCCCTACATTGGTGGTCAGTGGGAAGAATGCTCCATTACATTGGTAGCCAGTGGGAAGAAAGCTCTTTACGTTGGTAGTCAGTGGGAAGAATGCTCCATTACATTGGTAGTCAGTGGGAAGAATGCTCCATTACATTGGTGATCAGTGGGAAGAATGCTCCTTATGTTGGTAGTCAGTGGGAAGAAAGCTTCTTACATTGGTGGTCAGTAGGAAGAACGTTCCTTACATTGGAGGTTCATGGGAAGAATGTTCCTTACATTGATAGTCAGTGGGACGAATGCTCCCTACATTGGTAATCAATTAGAAGAATGCTCCTTACATTGATAGTCAGTGGGACAAATGCTCCTTACATTGGTGGTCAGTGGAACGAGTGCTCCTTACATTGGTGGTCGGTGGTTATATACATTGGTGGTCGGTGGTTATATAACTGAGAGTCAGAAGTTGCTCTTTGTTCAGGAAACCCCAAGAAAACTCTGGATTAACCTTAGTATTTAGAGCACATCAGGGGCTGTATTATACATTTACCACGGCAGCTGGTGTGTGCTGTGATGGGAGCAGTGCTGATGCATTGTAATGCATTGATGATTGTAATGAAGCCTTTTTTAAACTTTATTAAAACAACACAAAATTACACTTCCTTCATCTTTTTTCACTGTAATGCATTGTAATGTAGCACAGTGCAACATGTGCGCTAAAAAAAAAAAAAAAGCGTGTCTTACTTTTTTTAGCGCACACCACTGCAGAGCTGTGGTCTGAACTGGACTGATAGGACTTTAGCCAAATTGCCTTGTCTTCTTGTCTTTACAGTGTGCCTTCATTGGGCAGCACTGTCCAATGCAGCACTATAGGGCTGCTAAAGGAATTTAAGATTTACATCTACTTAAAAAAAAAAAAGAAAGACTTTTCACTCTATATAGAATTTGTACACCTGGTCCATTAAAATATACATTTTAATTTGACAAATGTTGGCACAGCCATTACCGTTGTGTAGAAGGATAAAATGATTGAATCATCAAGACTATCTGTCACTGTATTCTTCCTGTAAATCCCGGGCACATTCCATAGGGAGATGGTTCCTGGTTCTCTCAATACTGATTGCCCCTATGGCCGAAATTAGCCGACCCTCCTCTATTTCTTTGTCATCTTGTGATTTGATTTACATGAACATGGAAAGCAAAGCATTATATTTTTGTTATAGGATGAGAAACAGTAAGCCCTAATGCTTACTTCAGTAATCCCGCAGATTATTAAACAAACCGGTTTATATCTGAAAATACAGACTAGTCCTTGTGCGCATTCACATTGCGCAATATAATCCATCATCTCTAAGAAATGCAAGAAATGTAACATATATATAATAACTACACAAGCCATCTGGTATTGTAATGCTTTTTTTTCTTAATGTTTATTCTATTTTAATCCACATTTTTCTAATTTAATCTACATATTGTAAATATATATATATATATATATATATATATATATATATATATATATATATATATATATATATCAAATGTCACTCCTGTGCAATGCATACTGTTGTGCATTCTGGTGCATTTGAGGGTCATTAAAAATGCACGACTGAGTGTTATTAGTGCCTCTTCGAAACAGCACAGCTTCACATGCTGTGGTTGTGATGCTTTACTTTGCACCCCCTTTAAAAATTATCTAATATATCGTGATTGTTGGATGGCAATATGGCTATAAAAACATCCACTCATCTGAAAAGGTTGTCTTCAAGATTTTGGAGTGTGCCTATGGGAACTTGTGACCATTTGTGAGGTCTAATGTTGGATTAGAAGACCTGGCTTACAATCGCCATTCCAGTTCATCGCAAAGATGTTCAGTAGGGTTGAGGTCAGGTGCTGATTTTTGACAAGAAGACCTGATCTCAGAGGTGTTCATTAGAGTTGAGTTCAGGTACTGATTTTGGATGAGAAGACCTGATCCCAGAGGTGTTCATTAGGGCTGAGTTCAGGTACTGATTTTGGATGAGAAGACCTGGTCCCAAAAGTGTTCAGTAGGGTTGAGGTCAGGTACTGATTTTGGATGAGAAGACCTGGTCCCAAAAGTTTTCAGTAGGGTTGAGGTCAGGTACTAATTATGGATGAAATACAAGAAAAACAGTCACTTCCAGCACTAAAAGGTCTTCTTTAGTAAAAAGCGACAAGGACATCAGTGTTTCAAGACTAGGCGAATGCTGCCCTCCTTGGATGGGGTAATCCGATAGAGACTATAAAAACAAAAGGAAGGCACGCACACCTAGTGCATTACAAGAGACATTTTAAAAGTGGATACTCACAGAGGGGCAACTCTCAACAGATACAGATACACAAAGTAGTAAGGTGCGGACACAGCAAGGGGTGAAAGCTGACGCGTATCGGGGGCGTTCCCCCTTCCTCAGAGCTAAGCTGATTTTGGATGAGAAGACCTGGTCCCAAAAGTGTTCAGTATGGTTGAGGTCAAGTACTGGTTTTGGATGCGAAGATCTGATCCCAAAAGTGTTCAGTAGGGTTGAGGTCAGGTACTGGTTTTGCATGAGAAGGTCTGATCCCAAAAGTATTCAGTAGGGTTAAGGTCGGGTACTGATATTGGATGTGAAGATCTGATCCCAAAAGTGCTCAGTAGGGTTGAGAAGACCTGGTCCCAAAAGTGTTCATTAGGGTTGAGTTCAGGTACTGATTTTGGATGAGAATACCTGGTCCCAAAAGTGTTCATTAGGATTGAATTCAGGTACTGATTTTGGATGAGAAGATCTGATCCCAAAAGTGTTCAGTAGGATTGAGGTCAGGTACTGATTTTGGATGAGAAGATCTTCTCCCAAAAGTGTTCAGTAGGGTTAAGGTCAGGCACTGATTTCGGATAAGAAGACCTGATCCCAAAGATGTTCATTAGAGTTGAGGTCAGGTACTGATGTTGGATTAGAAGACCTGGCTCACAGTCAGTGTTCCAATTCATCCAAAAAGTGTTCTGTAGCATTGAGGTCAGGACTCTGAAGGCCACTCAAGTTCCTCCACACCAAACTGATGAAACCATGTCTTGCTTTGTAAACAGGAGCACATCCATGCTGGAACAAAAAAGAGTCTTCACCAATCTGTTACCACAAGGTTGGAAGCTCACAATTGTCCAAAGTATCTTGGTATGCTGTAGTACTAACAGTACCATCCACTGAAAACACCTGAACTCAATCATTTTGAGGGTTGTCCACATACAGTACCTATGGCCATATCCTGTCTATAAATTACCCACATATGTGCAGTGCAAAACCAGAAGTTGAGGGCGATTTATCAAGAACATTACTGACACAATCAAGCCGTATATAACACAAGTCAGGCTACCTTTCATGTAGTTAAGGATTTTGTTTTTTTTTTTTGTTTTGTGTGTTTCTGTGACATTGCATCTGCAAGCATGGACAGCTAACAAATCAATTTTGAAGATATCTGAAATTTAACATTGTTCTCATTATTTTCACTTAAAGCTGGATTCTAAGCAGTTATAAAAAAAAAAAAAATTCCATGTTGGTGCCCCTCCCCCCATATATTAGGAATTTAATACTTGTTAAGTCTAGGGGGTATAAGGCAAGCCTTAGATGATACAATTTTCTTTCCTTTCAAAGAAATTTTCTTGAATCCCTCTCGCAGTGCTATTGTGTTCTTCCAGCGGGGAGCCTTCCCTACTGACAGAACGCAATGATCACTGCCTGCTGTTATACTCTACTGCTTTACAGGCTGGTTGTACAAAAGTTGATCGATGGATCGACTTCAGCACAACCAGCCTGCCCATAGATGGTTCAAATCTCAGCCGGTCACTACTGAACTGGCCAAGATTCAATCCATCTATGGCCAGCTTGAGGTAGAGGAATACTTACCCTATCCCTCACTCCCGCTCCAGCCCCGGAATGTGGACATACAATGCAGGACCAGCAGTGGGCGCTGCACTTTACATGATAACATCAGAGAGCGGGGTGGCCACATGACCTAAGAAGAAGAATGGCTTTGTGGGATAAGTCGTGCACCTTGGAACCGGTGGGAAGGAAGCCTGTGGGACTGAGAAAAAAGGTCTCTCTATTACATTCCCCCTAGACTAAATCAGCAATAGATCTTTAATATACAGGATGGGGCGCTCGCATGTGATTTTTTTTTCTTTTTTTGCCAGTTCAGCTTTGCACAGGTAAAAATGTGTAAAAATGTGGTCAGGGGCATGTTTTAAATTGGTGCAGTGTTACATTTTAACAGATGAGGAAGGAATTAATAAATAATCCCGTGATCTTGTAGTAAATCTGTCTAATCTCATTGCTGCTGTTTTGCTCTGGCTCTTTGTCTGGGAAAGCTGATAAACCTCTCCCATGGGGCCTGATTTACTAACGGATATGCACGTTCCGATCGCATATTGATGCAGCAAGAACAAGCAAATGGAAATGTATTATATTGCGTGATGTGCATAAGTGTGCGCACGCACAGGCTACAAAGATTATAACGTGACACTTATTAACAAGGGGGGTTTGCTATAAATCGTGTGCTCTAGTATCTAAATGTACAAGCTTGAGCTGTGGTGCTCCTAAAAAAAAAAAATGATGGTCGTTGGATGTTGGGTCACTTTAAGCGCCGTTAGTATTATTAGACTGGATGAGAGGGATATCCGCGCTTAGTAAAAACAGCAAAACAAGCAACTAAACACTATAACCCAGATATTAGGCACAAAAAAATATATAACAAAAAAGTGCAGCGCTAGAAATTATCAGATGGAAATATGTGCAAACTAAATATGAAGTGCAAATGTGCACATATAAACCGTAATTAATGTAAAAAAAATTCATGTGAATAAAAACAGTGCAAAAGCAAAAATGACTGAAGCAGATATTTAAATAAAGTGCAAATTAGACACATGTGCAAAAAAGTTCATTGGTAATAAGAGTTCATAAGGAGAGATCCTCATAAAGCATGGATCCAATAGGTGAAGTCATGTGAAATATAAGACAAAAACTTGACCACGTGAAACCCGTCACCACAGAGAGATGAGAGGCTTACCGGAAAGCCAGCGACCACTCTTATTCAGGAGGGTCATAAGGCGCTTGTTGGATCTAAGATCCTATGGGAAGATGTCCTGATGTTCTGATGTATCTCTCTCCGACTAGGACCCTGTAGAGAGGTAACCTGATGTCCTGGTTCATCCCTCACCGAAAATCCTCGCAGGTACCAAGCAGTGTTCGGATCCGATATAATGGCACCAAAACCACGTTGCAAAATGCAAATATGCGAAAAAAGGGGAAAAAACTCCAATAGTGCAATAAAGCCTTGTAAGGTTACTTTAATAAAGAGTAATGCAACGCTGCATGTAAACAGAAGGACCCACAAACGAGTCAGGCTATAATAATCGATAAAAGTGGAATTACAAACAAAAATAAAATGTGAAAGCGATCGCGCATGCGCAGAGTGTGTGCACGTAGCGTCGCTGAGCATTATTAGATGCTTATACAATATAGGAATAAACACAGGTCTATCATTAACCCCATTCCCACCCAGCCCTAGCATCCCTTTAAATGGGTCTTTACATGGGATGGACCACCCGATCACGTGACCACCATGATTGGCTGTCACAGTGGTCACACAATCGGATGTCCATCCTTCTGGCTTCTGATCATTATCAATGACCAGGAGCCATCTATGACAGCTCGGTCGCTGTGCTGGAGGCACGTTCTCAGCACAGAAACCTTGCCCGCCCATGGATGCATGTGTGTGACGCATGGAGGTTACAACCCGCCATCATATGCGTTACGAATGCGGCGACATAAGAGGTTAAATAAATCAGGAAGAAAAACCTAAATTGTATGTCTAGGCAAAACTATACTGCTGAAAAAAATCAAAGGAACACTTTTTAATCAGAGTATAGCATCAAGTCAATGAAACTCCTGGGATATTGATCTGGTCAGTTAAAGCAGAGTTCCTCCCATTCAAAAGTCAGCAGCTACAAAAAGTGTAGCTGCTGATTTTTGATAATCGGACACTCACCTGTTCCGTGGTCCAGCGTTGCGGGCCAACAAAGCCCCGCTTCTCTCCCCCTCCTCTCTGCAGCCCTGGCATTGTAATTGTGGGCACCACGCACTGCGCATACGCGAGCTGCAGTGCACGCTGTGAATGGCCGGGCAATCTTCTGGGAGCTGTGAGGTGATCTTCCTTCCGGTGCCGCGGGGCTCCGGGAGGAAGTGGGAGCTGGGTGCCTCTAAAAAGAGGGTATGCACCCCCCCCCCAAAAAAAAAATTACATGCCAAATGTGGCATGTCAGGGGGTCACCATCACCTAAAGTGGAAGTTACATTTTTGGGTGGAACTCCGTTTCAGCTGCTTTGGTGTTAATGAAATTAACAACAGGTGCACTAGATGGGCAACAATGAGAAGACCTCCAAAACAGGAATAGTTTTGCAGGTGAAGGCCACTGACATCTTTTTTCCTCTACTCATCTTTTCTGTTTTTTCACTAGTTTTGCATTTGGCTAGGGTCACTGTCACTACTGGTAGCATGAGGCGATACCTGGACCCTATAGAGGTTGCACAGGCAGTCCAACTCCTCCAGGATGGCACTTATATAATATGTGCCACTGCCAGAAGGTTTGCTGTGTCTCCCCAGCACAGTCTCAAGAGCATGGAGGAGATTCCAAGAGACCGGCAGTTACTTTAGGAGGGCTAGACAGGGCCATAGAAGGTCCTTAACCCATCATCAGCTCTTTTGTGCAAGGAGGAACAGGATGAGCAGTGCCTGAGCCCTACAAAATGACCTCCAGCAGGCCACTGGTGTGAATGTCTCTGACCAAAAAATTACAAAAAGACTTCATGAGGGTGGCCCGAGGGCCTACCGTCCTCTAGTGGGTCCTGTGCTCACTGCCCAGCACTGTGGAGCTCAATTGGCATTAGCCATTGAACATCAGAATTGGCAGGTCCGCCTCTGGCGCCCTGTGCTTTTCACAGATGAGAGCAGGTTCACCCTGAGCACATGTGACAAACATGAAAGGATCTGGAGAAGCCGTGGAGACCAGTTTGGTGGTGGGTCAGTGATGGTCTGGGGAGAAATATCTATGGAGGGACACACTGACCTCTACAGGCTAGACAATGGCACCCTGACTGCCATTAGGTATCGGGATGAAATCCTTGGGCCAAATGTCAGACCCTATGTTGGTGCAGTGGGTCCTGGGTTCCTTCTGGTGCAAAACAATGCCCGGCCTCATGTGGCGAGAGTATGCAGACAGTTCCTGGAGGATGAAGGAATTGATACCATTAAATGGCCCCCATGCTGCCTGACCTAAATCCAATAGAACACCTCTTGGACATTATGTTTCATTCCATCCGATGGCGCCATGTGTCCTCGTACTAAAAAATGTGGAAATCCAGGGGTATATTGCATCAAAATTGAACAAACATGGTTCAGAGACATACATAAGACTTCTGCATTTTGCATGATTGTTCATACAACTAGCATTTCAAATACAGTAGTACCTTGGATTACGAGCATAATACGTTCCAGAAGAATGCTTGTAATCCAAAGCACTCGTATATCAAAGCGAGTTTCCCCACAGGAATCAATGGAAACTCAGATAATTCGTTCCACAGTGACTGCTGGTGTAAGCAGTACTGTATGTGGCCAGAGGTGCGGGGGCACTGGTGTATGCAGTACCGCATGTGGCCAGAGGTGCGGGGGGATCGGAGACCCTCGGAGACACTCGGGACCCAAGTGTCTCCGAGCGTCACCGGCGCCCCCGCACCTCTGGCCAAATGCCGTACTGCACGCCTCAGCGGCTTGAATCCTGCTCATCTTGCAAGACAAAGCTTGCAAATCGAGTCAGTAGTTAAAAAAAAATTGTATTGCAAAACATAAACCGCGTTACACGCAATCCGAGGTTTCACTGTATCAGGATGTTACAATGCCTAAAATTTTGCAGTTTCTTGACTGCAAGTTGTCTAGTCTCCCTATATTTTCAGCAATACAATAAACTTAACAAAATAACAAAGTGCCATTGATCTTTATTCTTTTGTTGAGAGTTGTTCGATGTCTGAGTCTATGCATGTTGTAGGTGTTATTTGTTATCCACAGTATATGTTCTTGTGTTATAACACCTCTTCCTGGTGGTGCCTTCGCTGAGATGCTCATTGGTAGACTCTTCACCTCTAGTAGAAATATTTCAACATGCATTAGATCAGGGTTTCCCAACCAGGTTTCCTCCTGAGGTTGCTAGGGGTTTCCTTGAACAATAAGCCATTTCTGCCTATCAAATAAGTTCCCACTGATACCATTGATCTTTTTAGCCCTCTCTAAGGGGGTAATTCTTCCCAATGACCACAAGTGTAAGGAGCATTCTTCCCACTGACCATCACACTAATGTATCATGAGTTGTGGAAATAGTCATATTTAGCAGGGGTTCCCTGAGACTGGAAAGTTATTTCATGGATTCCTCTGTGTTGAAAAGGTTGAGAAATGCTGCATTAGATTCCCCATTCACAATGAGGGTTCTGTGGAACCCTAGGGTTCTTCCAGAGGTGGTTCCATAAGCTGTGGCCGATTAACCTCTCATCGGATGGTACCTGCATAGTTCCAGGGCCAATGCTACTTGGCAAAACCAGCAACGTGGTCATATTTCTTTTTAGCCGTCCATAAGGGTGATATTCTGACCACCAATGTAAGGGGCAATTTTTTCCCCATTGATCCCCAAATGGATTGGTTTTAGTAAGGCTTCCCAGAGACCTGAAATTTATTTTAGGGGTTCCTCTGGGGTAAAATGGTAGAGAAAGGCTGCATTTGATTAGATGGTCCAAGAGGAGAAGCTTGAAAAAATGAGAGGTTTTAGGGGGGGGGGAAGAGTGGAAGCAAAAGAAGCTGATGTCCATAATTCTCAATAAGTAATGCTGGCCTTACACCTAAATTTCAGGCAGACGATTGGGAAAAATGTAAAAATCAACCATCCGACCATTAGAAGGTGCCTTCGTGGACTCGACTAGTTTTGAACGACTGTCTGTAACATGCGTACCATGTCAATGTTTTGATTTTCATAGAATAAATGTGCTACTTCTGAATCAACTTTGATAAGTGCATGCGTATAAGACTAGTTACGAAATTTCTCAACTAACAGCAAATTCTATGATTAGAAATTAATTTGTTTCCATTAGCTTCAACAAAAGTTTTCCATCCTTGTCATTCGATTTGTTGCTTGCTGCGGTCGAGCAACACTCTTTTTTTTAGTGCATCTTGTGAATGTGATTTTGCACTCATTACTATAATGTGAATGCGTCTTTAGTTGTGGACACGACAGGCTATGACATAAGGGCACACAGAATGCACCCAAAATATCACCCTTGACCAATAATGAGTGTACACTGAAATATAGTAAGGGCCTTTTTTAACCTGCAGGTCATGGGTCCATTGGCCTATTAGAAAAGGTTATTGGTACCAATTCAGGTTCTAACCTGAGAAAGAGGTAACGGAAAAGGGAGAAAGCTAAAGGGTACAGATACAGAAAGGAGGGTGGAGTGCCTATGAAGGTGGAGACATGTCATGTGTTATCCATGGGATAGATAAGTTTAATTTTTTCCCAAATTTCTATTTATGGTTATTTTTTGTTTTTGGTATTCTGGAGGGGGCAATGAAGATGGATAGGAGAAATGAGAAAGAAAAAGTAAATTGGAAAAGAGGTGATAGAGAGGGAAAGGGAAAGGGAAAGGAGGATGAATATTTGATCTGGATACATGAATAGCAGCATTATCCATGAAATAAATAGTTTTTAACATTTTTGCAATCATATTTATTCACGGCTATTTTTTGTTTTTGGTATTCTGGAGGGAGGGGGGGGGGGGGTGAAGATGGATAGGAGAATGAGAAAAAGAAAGGCGTGGGAAAAGAGGTGACGGAGAGGGATAGGGAAAGAAGGGGGAAGAATGTTTGATCTGGAGACATACATGGAATAAATATTTTTAAAAATTTTTGCAATAATTTTTATTTACGGTTATTTTTAGTTTTTGGTATTCTGGAGGAGGGGGATGAAGATGGATAGGAGAATGAGAAAAAGTAGGGAGTTGGAAAAGAGGAAAAGGGGTGACGGAGAGGGAAAAGGAAAGAAGGAGGAAGAATGTTTGCTCTGGAGACATGAATAGCATTATCCATGGAATAAATAATTATTTTAATTTTTGCAATAATTTTTATTTACGGTTATTTTTTGTTTTTGGATTGTGGATTGTGGAGAGGGGGATGAGGATGGATAGGAGAATGAGAAAAAGTAGGGCAATGGAAAAGAGGAAAAGAGGTGACCAAGAGGGAAAATAAGGAATGGAGAGGAATGTTTGATCTGGATACATGAATAGCATTATCCATGGAATAAATCATTTTTTTAATTTTTGCAATCATTTTTTATTTACGGTTATTTTTAGTTTTTGATATTCTGGAGGGGGCAATGAAAATGGATAGAAAGAATGAGAAAAAGAAGGGAGTCGGAAAAGAGGTGAACGAGAGGGAAAGGGAAGGAAGGGAGAAGAATGTTTGATCTGGAGACATGCATAGCATTAGTCATGGAATACATTGTTGCAATAATTTTTATTTACGGTTATTTTTAGTTTTTGGTATTCTGGAGGAGGGGGGTGAAGATGGATAGGAGAATGAGAAAAAATAGGGAGTTGGAAAAGAGGAAAAGAGGTGACGGAGAGGGAAAAGGAAAGAAGGGGGAAGAATGTTTGCTCTGGAGACATGAATAGCATTATCCATGGAATAAATAATTTTTGCAATTTTTGCAATAATTTTTATTTACGGTTATTTTTTGTTTTTGGATTGTGGATTGTGGAGAGGGGGGTGAGGATGGATAGGAGAATGAGAAAAAGTAGGGAAATGGAAAAGAGGAAAAGAGGTGACCAAGAGGGAAAATAAGGAAGGGAGAGGAATGTTTGCTCTGGAGACATGAATAGCATTATCCATGGAATAAATCATTTTTAAAATTTTTGTAATCATTTTTATTTACGGTTATTTTTAGTTTTTGGATTGTGGAGAGTGGGGTGAAGATGGATAGAAGAATGAGAAAAAGTAGGGAGTTGGAAAAGAGGAAAAGAGGTGACCAAGAGGGAAAGGGAAGGAAGGGAGAAGAATGTGTGATCTGTAGATATGAATAGCATTATCCATGGAATAAATACATTTTGCAATTTTTGCAATAATTTTTACTTACGGTTATTTTTTATTTTTGGTATTCTGGAGGAGGGAGATGGAGATGGATAGGAGAATGAGAAAAAGTAGGGAGTTGGAAAAGAGGAAAAGGGATGAAGGAGAGGGAAAATGAAAGAAGGGGGAAAAATGTTTGATCTGGAGACATGAATAGCATTATCCATGGAATAAATATTTTTTTAAATTTTTGCAATAATTTTTATTTATGGTTATTTTTTGTTTTTGGTGTTCTGGAGGAGGAGGGTGAAGATGGATAGGAGCATGAGAAAAAGTAGGGAGTTGGAAAAGAGTAAAAGAGGTGACAGAGAGGGGAAAGGGAAAGAAGAGGGAAGAATGTTTGATCTGGAGACACGAATAGCATTATCCATGGAATAAATATTTTTTTTGATTTTTGCAAACGTTTTTATTCATGGTTATTTTTAGTTTTTGGTATTCTGGAAGGGGCAATGAAGATGCATAGGAGAATGAGAAAAAGAAGGGAGTCGGAAAAGAGGTGATGGAGAGGGAAAGGGAAAAAATAGGGAAGAATGTTTGATCTGGAGACATGCACAGCATTATTCATGGAATACATTGTTGCAATAATTTTTATTTACGGTTATTTTTAGTTTTTGGTATTCTGGAGGAAGGGGGTGAAGATGGATAGGAGAATGAGAAAAAGAGGTGATGGGGAGGGAAAGGGAGAAGAATGTTTGATCTGGAGACATGAATAGCATTATCCATGGAATAAATAATTTTTTTAAATTTTTTCAATCATTTTTATTTACGGTTATTTTTTGATTTTGGATTGTGGAGAGGGGGGTGAAGATGGATAGGAGAATGAGAAAAAGTAGAGAGTTGGAAAAGAGGTGACCAAGAGGGAAAGGGAAGGAAGGGAGAAGAATGTTTGATCTAGAGACTTGAATAGCATTATCAATGGAATAAATATTATTTTTAATTTTTGCAATAATTTTTATTTATGTTTATTTTTTGTTTTTGGATTGTGGATTGGGGGTTGAAGATGGATAGGAGAATGAGAAAAAGAAAGCAGGTGGAAAAGAGGTAGCAGAGAGGGAAAGAAGGCAGAAGAATGTTTGGTCTGGAGACATGCATAGTGTTATCCATGGAAAAAAAAAAAAAATGTTTTATCATTTTCATTTATGGTTGTTATTTATCTGTTTTTTTGGTATTCTGGACAGGGAATACCAAAAACAGTACAGTAAGTGAGCAATAATATCCAAGAACAGGAACTGCATTACTGGCAGGATCTCAAGGAAGAAATTAAGGAAAGACAATACTGAAAAAAGAAAGTGAAGGGTAGATAGGGTGGCACTGGCGGTGACAAGAAGGGTCTTTAATGACACTCCCAAGAGCGTTTAATTTGCAGAACTAATCAGAGGACAAAAGGCTGAAGCGCCCCGCACCGAAGCCCAACCACTATACAGAAAGGTGAAGATATGGCTTCAGCCTTAGCTCCTCCTGCCTGCACCCCTGTAGGGTGTCAGAGGGGTGCAGTCAGGAGGAAGAAGGACAAGCTAGCCTGGAAGAGCTTGTTTGAACGCCGACTCCAAATCTATGCTCGGGGGTTGGGCGGCTTTGTAGTGCCTTGAGAGAGTTCTTTGAATTTGCAGTACAGTTAAAATACAGATATCCCTGCTAATCTGAAGCAGCGGGTAGGGTTTCCAAAAGTAATCCTAAAACAGATTCCCTTCCTGCCTTTAGTCAAGAGGGTGGCGGCTTTTAATTAAGGGCAGCACAGTGGATTAGTGGTAAGCATCTGCCTTACAACATTGAGGAAGTTGGTTCGAATCACAACCACAATGCTACCTGTGTGTGCTTGCGTCAATTTTAGACGTGCAGTTCGTATCCTTCCTAAATGAAATTCTGACTAATTTTCCGTTTTCGTAAATTTGCATGTATCCGAAGAAGATGGTTATATTCTTTCTATTTTATTATATTCTTTTTTTTATTCTATTCTATGCTATTTGTTTCTATTCCATTCTTTTATTTTCTACTCTATTTTGTTCTGTTTATCTATTATATGCTATTCTTTTATTTTCTGTTATATTCTTTTCTATTCTGTTAAATTTTTTTTCTATTTTATTCCTTTTTCTTCTTTTCTATTTTATCCTCTTTGGAAATAGGAAAACAAATCAAACTATTCCAATTAGAAAATTATTTGAATTTGAATTTGGAAAATTGGAATCGATTTGAATACGAATAAACAAAACAAATGGCAAAAAACGGATGAAACTAATTTAACTAAACGATATTTATGTAAATAACGAATAGAAACAAAACTAAACGCATTTTTTCGCTCTGCACATGTCTAGTTTCCTCTTACACTCTTAAGACAAGTTGGTAGCTTAATTGGCTCCTAATTTGGCCATAGTATGTGTGTGTATCTATTAGAGGTAGAGACTTTAGATTGTAAGCTCTTTGAGGGGGAGGAACTGATGTCTGTGTACAATATATGTAAATTGTCAGTGCTATATAAATACCGGGTCATCTTGCTAGAAGGTCCTTGAGGGGACATTTTCTGGTAAATGGTGACAACTGTACGGCTGTGTTATCACATGGTCTTCTGTTGGAGACTAAGGCCTTGTTTACACTTAGGTTGGGCATTTTACAGGTGGTAAGAAGGAGTTTTATCACCTCCTCAACGGCTGTTTTAATCTCTAAAACCACACACCAGCTTGCCACAACTGGGGCAGTTACAGAGGTGCCACCATTCAGCTGAATGGGAAGTGGGTGGTACTGCCCGTCAAACACGACAGCAGGGTTCAAAGCATCATGCCCACAGCATATGTACACCCCCCCATCCCTGCCTTTGCAGCTTAAGGGGGATCGGTTGGACGGGAAAAAAACACCCCCAAACTGCAAGTGTCAACTCAGCCTAAAAGATGGCATTTCAACACACATTACACAGTGGCACATTCAGTGGTCCTGCTCGAAGGCCAGTAGCTATAGCAGTGAAGGTCTAAGCACTAGCTGGTCTTCACCAGAGCTCCTGATGGTGGAGATGGGTTTTGCTGAGTGCTAGTACCAGGTCATGGTCCTCAGAATCGCCCCAGCTGGAGGGGAGCAAGTTGGAGTCCGGTAGCAGATGTAGCAAGTAGGGATCATGCAGAAGCGTAATTAGTAAACAAGGCAAAGGTTGGTAACATGTGGTTGCAGGTTGGGATTAAACAGAAGCGTAGTCGAGGAACAAGCCAAAGGTCGGTAACGCGTAGTTGTAGGTTGGGATCAAGTGGAAGCGTAGTTGAGGAACAAGCCAAAGGTCGGTAACACGTAGTTGTAAGTTGGGATCCAGTGGAAGCGTAGTCGAGGAACAAGCCAAAGGTCAGTAACACGTAGTTGTAAGTTGGGTTTAAGTGGAAGCGTAGTCGAGGAACAAGCCAAAGGTCAGTAACACATAATTGTAAGTTGGGATCAAGTGGAAGCGTAGTTGAAGAACAAGCCAAAGGTCAGTAACACGTAGTTGTAAGTTGGGATCAAGTGGAAGCGTAGTCGAGGAACAAGCCAAAGGTCAGTAACATGTAATTGTAAGTTGGGATCAAGTGGAAGCGTAGTCAAAGAACAAGCCAAAGATCAGTAACACGTAGTTGTAAGTAGGGATCCAGTGGAACCGTAGTCGAGGAACAAGCCAAAGGTCGGTAACATGTAGTTGCAGGTTGGGATCCAGTGGAAGCGTAGACAAGGAACAAGCCAAAAGTCGGTAACGAGTGGTACTGAAGATACAGACAGCATCAGGAGTGTAAGGAGCAAGATATTGGCTGGAGAAAAGCACAATAATCTGGCAAACAGGAAGTATAGAGACGTGGCTTAAATCAGGAAGTATCATGGGAGGGGCAAGGAGTTCAAGGTTCACCAGATACAAGATAGAAAGTAGTTTTGTCCAAGTGATCAGGCAGGGAGCTGTCCAGCATCTCAGGTTGTTCAGCAAGCAGAGCAACTGCCAGATGCAACAGAGCTCGTGGGTTCAGATTCAGGTCCTGGCACACAGACATAATCCACTACTGTCACCATTAGGAAACCCACCCTGAGAACTGTCATTTGGCCATCTCCGGAGTGCATGTAAACAGGAAGCAGCGGCAAACAGGCCTGTTGCAATCTGCTGTCTTTACATACTGAGGGTGTAGAAAGGATTCCTCTGATTTTCCTACATGTTTTAAAGTCCTCCCATTGTTCTGCAAGTCCTCCCAATCTATTAGAATTTTATGATTTACATGGATGAATGTTTTAGACATAAAATGTATAATCTGACTGAGCCGGGCACCGAAAGAAAAAAAAATAAATCTGCTTGTGTTATAGATGAATTATTTATAATGCACTGTACAGTATTTTACTTTTTTTTTTCTTCTGGAAAACGTTTACCCATCCAGTACATCTGAGACATCCGATTGGTTCTGGAAAGTCACAGATGTCAACAGGTGTCCTTATTTTTGTAAAAAAAACAATTGATGCAAAAAATTTGTATTGGATTGTTTTTACTGGGTGCTGTCAGAAATAATCCCACCAGTTTAGTTTATCCTTACTATATGAAAGACCCACCTAGAGGAAGAAATGACACTCCACATAAGAAATCCTTGCTTTATTATTTCCCTCCTCTTCCAGAGCTTAAAGCGGATCTAAATTCTCTCAATCAACATGAAATAATTGTAAGCCTTATCCACTTAATGACCTCCCTATAGCAGATTTACAACTACAGGGCAGCCGTTCTGTGCAGAATCAGATATATATATATATATATATATATATATATATATATATATATATATATATATATATATATGTATAAGTATATATATGATTTTGCACTTCTGCCTAGGAGGCATGTGCACGTCACTTCTGCTGTTATTAGTCACAGCAGAAGCCGATCAGCAGGTGCCGGCCAATGGATGTCTGCCGGCACCCGCTGATCGTCTCGAAGAGAGGCTGGACAAAGCTCTGTAAACAAGGCAGAGCTCCGCCCTGATAGAGGTGGGGAAGTGATGGCTGTTCTTTCCCTGTGTGAATATAACCAGCATATGGAGGCCCTGGACAGGGCAGGAGGCCCAGGGGAGTAAACCTGCACACAGGATGTAGTCCTTCTATCCCTTATGGAGGTCGGGCAAATTGCAAAATGCTTTTTAGACCAGGCTAAGAGTTCCCTGTCTGATGCTTCTTTCCTGGAGGGATTTCAGGAGAAATGTACCTAGTGGTGAGGTGAGTACAGAGAGCACAGTTCTGTGAGTACTAATGACCCCGGGTAGAGGAGAGACTGTAAGGGATATGGCTGCCGAGGTGCTGTGTATGCTTTCACATGTGACTGCTGTGGACTGTACACTAAATGTGATTGACTGTGTAATGTCAAGGGACTCCAAAATGCATGTCCTTGTGATGTGACTGTTATGCCATTTCCTGAATCCCACCATTGTGGAAGGGCAGCAAAACGACTTTTATGTGTGGACGTTCCTTCCTTTAGGGATAAGAAGGTCAACAGCTAGGAATGTTATGTGGAGGCCTCTGGCATGGAGTGAGGTACAAGATGGTGGAGGGTTTGACTTCAGCAGGAGGGACAGTGTTCTAGCACAGTGGTCTCTAAACTGTGGCCCTGGGGCCAGATGTGGCCCTATGTTTGCTTTTATCTGGCCCTTGGAGCACTATTTGTATCCAATGATATCAACAAGGGGACCTGATTCCCCCCACTGACACCAATGAATGGGCAGAATTCCTCCCAATGACACCATTGAAGGGACACAATTCCTCCCAATGATACCAAAGATGTGGCACAGTTCCTCCCAATGACACCAACAATTGGGCCCAATGACAATAATGATGGGACACAATACCTTCCTATGACACCAACAATGGGGCCAAATGACAATAATGATGGGACACAATACCTTCCTATGACACCAACAATGGGGCCCAATGACAATAATGATGGGGTAGAATTCCTCCCAATGACACCAATGATGAGGCGCAGTTCCTCCCAATGATACCAAAGATGTGGCACAGTTCCTCCCAATGACACCAACAATTGGGCCCAATGACAATAATGATGGGACACAATACCTTCCTATGACACCAACAATGGGGCCCAATGACAAAAATGATGAGGCACAATTCCTCCCAATGACACCAATGATGGGGCGTAGTTCCTTCCACTGACACCAAAGATGGGGCATTGTCTATTCCCACTGACGTCGGTACCTTTTTTTACTCCCAATGGCCACAGTCTGGCCCACCTTAAGTCTGAAGGTCAAGAAACTGGCCATTTGTCTAGAACAGGGGTCTCCAAACCTTCTAAACAAAGGACCGGTTTACTATCCTTCAGGCTTTAGGGGGCCGGACTGTGGCCCTCCGGAGTACAATACGTCCCAGCGTCAATGGGAGTAAACAATCCTCCATCATTGGTGTCAGTGGGAGGAAATGTGCCCTGTCATTGGGCCCCATTGTTGGTGCCATTGGGAGGAATCGTGCCCCATCATTGGTGTCATTGGGCCTCATTGTTAGTGTCATTCTGAGGAACTGTGCCCATCATTTGTGTCATTGGGAGGAATTTTGCCCTTCATTGTTGTCAGGGAATAAAATAGCACCCCAACGGCTGGGTAAAAAGCAAGCAAAGGGCCGCAGTTTGGAGACCACTGGTCTAGAAAATTTGGAGACCCCTGTTCTAGCAGGACCGGAGTGGGGTGCCCTTGGCACCAAATACAGCCAACTTTTACATGTTGTTTTTAAAATGGCTTGTTTTGATATAAGTGATAGATAAATCCAGGAGATGTTGGGGCAATTTCACCGTTTTGAAATTACACTAATGCGAAATGCATTGGGGGTCAATTGGAAATGCAAAATGAAGGTGGTTATGAAATGAAATGCATGGGTATATACGGTATGAAATTGCTTCTGAGGGCTACGGAAACGCCATTAACTGGACATGTTGCTGTGTCAAAAACCCTTGTTAGTCCCACTATTTTTCCTTTTATTTATTTATTTATTGGAACAGAAAAAAAAAATTACATAAAAAAAATTGTAGAGAGATATTACACAAATAACAACCGAAGAAAAAAAAAAACAAAAAAACACACAAAAAAACATCCGCGTTTTTGAGTTTTTTTAGATCAATGAGCAAAATCAAGAGTTTTGCTTCGGCAAAAGCTTTAGGAGAATGCAAAACTGGTGGTTTGTTTGCAAAATCAGTTTTGACTAATTCACTCCACTCATTCCCTTTGAAGGGCAAAGAGTCCCTGTGCAGGGAAGTGGTTACAGTGTGAGCACACTACTTAAAGCGGAGTTCCAACCAAAAGCGAGACTTCCGCTTTAAGGACTCCTGACCCCCTTACATGCCACGTTTGGCACGTCATTTTTTTTTTGGGGGGGGGGGAGGAGTGGGTACCTAGTTTTGACAGGTATCCAGTTCCCACTTCCTACTCTCCCCCTGCCTGCAATCTTCTGGGACACGTCACAGGTCCCAGAAGATTGCCTGGCCATTCAGGACAACGCAGCGCAACTCGCGCATGCGCAGTGAGCACCTGTCTGTGAAACCGCAAGCTGTCACAGCCAGGTGCCCACACTAGTGATGCCGAGAAAACCGAGGCTTTGGGCGGCCTGTATCACCGGACCGTGGGACAGGTGAGTGTGTGTTTATTAAAAGTCAGCAGCTACACTTTTTTTAGCTGCTGACTTTTAATAAAACTGAAAAACGGCTGGAATTCCGCTTTAAACTAGTCACGTGCACTGTCGTTTCATTGTTTTTTTGGGGGGGGGGGGGTCATTTCTGGGTCATTCGTTATGATCGAAATTCATAAATTCGTAAATTCAAGAATTCGTAATTTGTAAATTCAAAAATCCGAAAATTAGAAAGAAAATACGAAAATTTGAAAGAACAAAATACGAAAATTCTAAGTAATAACTAACTACCGGTAACTAACTAACTAATAACTAACTATAAAATTATAGGTATTGGTATTTCCTTTCAAATTTGGCTGTTAGTGAATATAACGAATACGAATTTATCTGAAGTTATGAATTAGCCGAAATAACGAATGCTGCATCTAAACAAATGGAACGGAACTTCCAACATGTATTTATTGTAATGAATAAACATGTAATTATTAATAATGAATAATATTAAATTAAAAGTGTTTATTATTAGTATTATTGTTATTTATTATTATTAATTCATTACGTTCCATTCGTTTAGATGCGGCATTCGTTCATTTTTGGATGATTCGTAACTTCGGATAAATTTGTATTTGTTAAGTTCACTAACAGCCAAATTTGAAAGGCTATTCCAAATCCTATAATTTTATAGTTAGTTAGTATTTCTGATTTTCGAATTTTTCAAATTTACAAATTTACAAATATTTGAATTCACGAATATTAGGAAAAATTTGTTTAAATGGGTTTTCGTTAATTCGGATGTTTCCCAATTAACATATTTGTCGAAATTCGTTAAAAAACTAATTCGGAACGAAATTAATTGCACATGTCTACTTTAAACCCCCACCCGGAGAGTGTTGGGCTGGAGCAGTTTTTTTGGCGATTATCCACTTGCCTTCCGGAAGATTTACCCCCCCTTTTCTTACCAGGCCATTTTTTGCGATACGGCACTGCGTTACTTTAACTGACAATTGCACGGTCGTGTGACGCTGTACCCAAATAAAATATAAGTCCTTTTTCCCCATAAAAAGAGCTTTCTTTTGGTGGTATTTGATCACCTCTGCAGTTTAGTATTTTTTGCGCTATTAACAAAAAAAGAGCGACAATTTTGAAAGAAAAAATATATATATAATTTTTTTTACTTTTTGCTATTAAACCTACTATATTAGTTTCACCTTTTAAGTTGCATTAGTGAAATAAATGAACTTTTGCACAATATTCTAATTTTTCGAGTATCACCTGTATCCAATAAAAACATTTTTTTAAATCAATTTAGGCCAATATGTATTCTACAGGTTTTTGGTAAAAAAAATCCCAATAAGCGTATGTTGATTGCTTTGTTTAAGTTATAGCGTCTACACACTATAGGATATTTTTATTGATTGATTTATTTTTTAACTAATAATGGCGGCGATCAGCGACTTATAGCGGGACTGCGATATTGCGGCAGACAAATTTGGACACTAATTGATACACTAATTGATACTTTTAACACTTTTTGGGGACCAGTGACACTAAAACAGTGGTCAGTGCTATAAAAATATAGACTGTCACTGTACTAATGACACTGGCTGGAAAGGGGTTTAATATCAGGGGCGATCAAACGGGAAAATGTGTGCCTAGCCAGTGTTTATGTGTACTGTGTGCCTACCCAGTGTTTATGTGTACTGTGTGCCTAGCCAGTGTTTATGTGTACTGTGTGCCTAGCCAGTGTTTATGTGTACTGTGTGCCTAGCCTGTGTTTCTCTAAACTGCGGCAGAGGCTTTTACTAGGGGGAAGGCATGGATCCATGTCTCTGCTTTGCAGGAACACAGGATCCATGCCTTCCCTACTGACAGAACAGCAATGTGCCTTGTTTACATAGGTAGTTGGCCGTTCTGCCTGTGTACTGAACAATTAGCGGGTGTCGACAGACATTGAGTCCGCCCGCTGGGCTCCCCCTGTGTGTGATCACAGCGGAAGCAAGCCGCCAGCGGCGCACATGCGCATGCCCTACCCAGAAGAGCTGAATCATGTATATATATACAGTGTAACCTTGGTTAACGAGTAACGCGGTTAACGAGTAACGCGGTTAACGAGCGTTTTGGAAGACGAGCAACTTTTATTTTTTTTTAATTCTGACTCGGTTTGTGAGTGTTGATTCGCAAAACGAGCAGAATTCAAGCTGATGTGGTGTGCAGTACCGCATTTGGCCAGAGGTGCGGGGGCGCCGGTGACACTCGGGACGGTTCAGAGCCGTTCGGAAATACTCTGAATCACTCGGAAATACTCTGTTCCCAAGTGTTTCCGAGCCTTTCTGAGGGTTTCCGAGTTCAGCCGAGCTGTCTCCGAGTATTTCTGAGGCTCTCCAGCGCCCCCCCCCCACCTCTGGCCACATGCGGTATTGCATGTAATATAAGTCAATGCGGAACGAATTATCTTCGTTTCCATTGACTTCTATGGGGAAACTCGCTTTGATATGCGAGTGCTTTGGATTACAAGCATTCTCCTGGAACGGATTATGCTCGTAACCCAAGGTTCCACTGTATGTGATCCGGCGCACAGGCGCCGCCCTGTAGCAGTAAAACTGCTATGGGGCAGACCTGAACAGGTTAAATTTGCTTTTCTTGTACCATTGCATTGAAAAATATTTTTTTGACATATTCTGGCATGTTCTATTTTATGGGCCATTAAGCCTGAAAAAAAAATCCCACTTGGTGTTTGACCCTCTTTTAAATTGCAAAAAAAAAAAAGTGAATGTGCAGCGGCATAAAAATGATATACGCAATAAACTGTGAGAAAATAACATGAATATCAATAATTAAATAAATTGATAAGAACCATAAATCAAATGTCCGGTATATGTGATAAAATGTGAAAAAAAAAAAGTTAATGAATAAAGAAATCAATGTGCCTCCACCGCTGTGTCCAATCAATGATTAATCTTCTATTAGGTGTACACACCACACCATCTGAGTGAATTACCGACTCAGCAGAAAGATTTGCCGCAAATAATACAGCACAGCCAGCTCAAATTGTAAAGCTCAGGTAGCTTGCTCTTCCATTCTCATCACCGATTCCAAGCAAAGACACCGCCCCTTTAAGCTTCCAGGCAAGAGCAGGAAACACAGCAAAACCCGCATAGCACTGGGTTAAAAGAAGCTCACCACACAAGCAAATAAAACGAAGCCATAGTGCAGTATGTACTGTTACTCGGCAGATACACTATATTCCCAAAAGTATTGGGACGCCTGCCTTTACACACACATGAACTTTAATGGCATCCCAGTCTTAATCCGTAGGGTTCAACATTGAGTTGGCCCAACCTTTGCATCTATAACAGCTTCAACTCTTCTGGGAAGGCCGTCCACAAGGTTTAGGAGTGCGTCTATGGGAATGTTTGACCATTCTTCCAGAAGCGCATTTGTGAGGTCAGGCACTGACGTTGGATGAGAAGGCCTGGCTCGCAGTCTCCGCTCTAATTCATCCCAAAGGTGTTCTATCGGGTTGAGGTCAGGACAGTCAAGTTCCTCCACCCCAAACTTGCTCATCCATGTCTTTATGGACTTTGCTTTGTGCACTGGTGCGCAGTCATGTTGGAACAAGCAGGGGCCATCCTCAAACTGTTCCCACAAAGTTGGGAGCATGAAATTGCCCAAAATGTCTTGGTATGCTGACGCCTTAAGAGTTCCCTTTACTGGAACTAAGGGGCCAAACCCAAACCCTTGAAAAGTAACCCCCACACCTTAATCCCCCCTCCACCTCAAACTCGCTCATCCATGTCTTTATGGACCTTCCTTTGTGCACTGGTCCAAATCATTTGGTGGAGGGGGGATTATGGTGTGGGGTTGTTTTTCAGGGGTTGGGCTTGGCCCCTTAGTTCCAGTAAAGAGAACTCTTAAAGTGGAGGTCCACCCTAAAAAAGGAAATGGCATTAAAATTCATAAAAAAATTTGAAAAAACATTTTTTTAACTTACCTGAAACCCCTGTTGCTAGGCAGTCTTCCTAATCTGCCTCTTCCTATCCCGCTGCGTGATCCCACTGGTTCCTGCTGTCTTCTGGGACCTGTGTGTCTCCCAGAAGACAGTGGGGGGGGGGGGCGGAGGAGGCGCAGGATATGGTATAGATATCCACGGATATTGCGGCTATCTATGCCCGGAAGTAGGAGCAAATACCTGGATTATACAGGTATCTGCTCCCCCCTGAAAGGTGCCAAATGTGACACTGGAGGGGGGGAGTATTCCGAAAAGCGGAAGTTCCAATTTTGGGTGAAACTCCGCTTTAAATTTTTTTTCTCCCAACTTTTAGACATATAAAGGAATAGGGGTTGGGACGGCTACAGACAAGTAATAAAGGATAAACCATGGTAAATTTATTACATGTACATATAAATTCTTGAAGGAAAAAACATAGATATAATGTAGCTTATGTAAAAAACATATAGAATACATAACTGTACATATATTCCAACATGATAATACATAAAAAATCATAAAAAAGAATGGATGCATCCTCCCTGATTCCACATGGACAATATAGAAGAGTAAGGAGAGTAATGGCGCGTACACACGGTCGGACTTTTCGGCTACAAAAGTCCGACAGCCTGTCCGACAGACTTTCGACGGACTTTTGTCAGACTTTTGGCGGACTTTTGGTGGACTTGCGGCAGACTTTCTTACGAACGGACTTGCCTACATACGATCACACAAAAGTCCAACGGATTCGTACGTGATGACGTACACCGGACTAAAATAAGGAAGTTGATAGCCAGTAGCCAATAGCTTCCCTAGCGTGGGTTTTTGTCCGTCGGACTAGCACACAGACATGCGGATTTCTGGGTCCGGCGTAGTTACGACGTAAAGATTTGAAGCATGTTTCAAATCTAAAGTCCGTCAGATTTGAGGCTGGAAAAGTCCGCTGAAAGTCCGCTGAAAGTCCTGGGAAGCCCACACACGATCGGATTGTCAGCCAGCTTTAGTCCGTTGGCGTCCGTCTGACTTTTTTAGACGAAAAGTCCGACCGTGTGTACGCGGCATAAATCATAGTTCTAAAAAACCCCATGTGGGTAATCGGATAGTGGACATGGGTAGTGGTGACGTTGTATCTAGGAAATCTCTACGTGTTTCGTGGATACCTCCACTCGTCAGGAGCAACGTGGGGTACGTCTTAAATGTATCTAAAAAATACATAACCGAGAGGATCTAGTGATCTGCCATGGATAGAAGAGAGGGAGGAAAGGGGGAGAGGAGAGGAAAAAAATATATATATCCTCACTGTACCTTGCAAATCACCCTGAAAGATTCCCATAATTATAGGGAGACGAGGACATGGCAGGGGCCTTATCCCCAGGAGCTGTGGAAGTATGGTCCGGCAACAAGCAGGTGCTTACTACATCTCCTTTTACTATTTCACATGGTGAGCAATATTTGCCTGTCACCATCCTTATACATTACTCTACTTTCAGTTTGCACCTAGTTTCACTGTCTTTGGTATTATCGTTGTGGGCTTTAGGTCTCACTTGATATACCAACATGTACCTACTCACATATTTTTTTATAATTTTCCTCGAATTCTTCGGATCTACTATTCTACCACCTTCCACTTTAGATGTGATATTATCTTTTCACATGTGTTCGCCCATTGTTGCGTGTGCCGATCTGCTTGTTGCCGGACCATACTGCCACAGCTCCTGGGGATAAGGCCCCTGCCATGTCCTCGGCTCCCTATACTTATGGGAATCTTTCAGGGTGATTTGCAAGGTACAATGGGGATATACATATATTTTTTTCTCTCCTCTCCCCTTTTCTTCCCTCTCTTCTATCCATGGCAGATCACTAGATCCTCTCAGTTATGTATTTTTCAGATACATTTAAGACGTACCTCGCATTGCTCCTGATGAGTGGAGGTATCCACAAAACGCGTAGAGCATTCCTAGATGCGACATTACCATTACCCATGTCCTCTATCCGATTACCCACATGGGGTTTTTAGAACTATGCTTTCCTCTCCTTACTCTTCTATATTGTCCGTGTGGAATCAGGGAGTATGCAGCCATTCTTTTTTATCATTTTTTTAATGTATTATCATGTTGGAATATTTGTACAGTTATGTATTCTATATGTTTTTTACATTAGCTACATTATATCTGTTTTTTCCTTCATTAATTTATATGTACATGTAATAAATTTACCATTGTTTATCCTTTATTACTTGTCTGTAGCCGTATGCCTCATTCAAAGTCTCAACCCCCTATCCCTTTATATAACTGTATTAGGGATGGAGGCATATGACTCTATGAAGTCATGGCCTCATTTAAAGTCCCACCTTTTCTCCTTTTTTTCCAACTTTTAGACATATTCGCCATGTGTTACTGTATTACAAAGACTGGTTGCATCCAATTAGATTTAATCTTATTGGTTTAAAATAGATAACAAACCACATCTTTAGTATTGATGTTCTCAACCCTCTTGGTACGAAGGGTGCAGTGTGTGGGCTGCTAACCAAAAGTTACTAACGAAAAGTACTGTCCATCATGAATGCTGCTGCCAGACTCATCCACCCTACAAACCACTCAGCGTCTGCTACCCCTCTCTGCCAATCTCTCCATTGACTGCCACTCACCCAACAAATTACAGTAAATTCAGAATACTAACAATAACTTACAAAGCCATCCACAACTTGGCCCCCCAGCTTCATCACTAACCTAATCTCAAAATACCAACCTAATTGTTCTCTTGTTCCTCCCAAGACCTTCTGCTCTCTAGTTCCCTTATCACCTTCTCCCATGCTCGCCTCCAGGACTTCTCCCGAGCCTCTCCCATCCTTTCGAATTCCCTACCCCAATCTGGCCGACTATCTCCTACTCTGTCCACTTTTAGGCAATCCTTGAAAACGTTTCTCTTCAGAGAAGTCTATCCGGCCCCCACCTAACAACTGTACTTTTATTTTCTCCATCAGCTCATCCCCCACAGTTTTTACCTTTCGTATCACTTGACCTTCCCTTTTAGATTGTAAGCTCTAATGAGAAGCGTCCTCTGATTCCTCTTGTATTGCATTGCATTGCCACTGTACTGTCTGCCCTCAGGTTGTAAAGTGCTGCACAAACTGTTGGCGCTATATAAATCCTATATAATACCAATAATAATAATACTGGATATTGCAACTGCAGGTTACTTTGGGGAGTGGTGAACTGTGGAGGCCCCATCAACTGCTGGTGTGGTGGAACCAGGGCTTTTTTTCAGCTGGAACTTGGTGGAACTCAGTTTCACCACCTCTGGCTCAGGCCCTCTGCTCCCTGCTGACCACTATAACTTGAAAACACAAAAGTGAAGGATGGGGACAAGGGAGATGCAGGTACAGGGGATGCAGTGCAAATGCCAACAACACCACTGGATGATCTCCCCGCAAGTGATAGAGGTGGAGCCAACTACAGTATGCGGGGAGGTACTAGAGCTGGCTGGGTGCTTCAGCTTAATACAGCAACAAAAATAGGGCATGTGGAAGATGGTGGAGCTTTTAAGGAGATGGGGAGAAGATGGGGGCAGTAGAGGGGGGTTGCATGCAGAGATCAGAGCTGAAGAGGGGTAAATGTGAGATGTGGATGGGGGATTCAGAGGTAAGTAGCTGTGGAAGAAGGCTGAATTCTGCACTCTGTGTAGTGCACTGCTAAACTCTGCACTCTGTATGCACTACACCTCTGAACTCTGCAGTCTGTGTGTAACCCCCTCCCTGCACTCTGTACATAATGCACTCCTGGTATTTAATGACCCTGTTAAGACCCTCCCACTGTTAGTAAAATTTGACCACACCCACTATTTGATGCAGTTTGGAGGGTGTGTGTAAGGGACGGGGGGTCGCGATTGAGTTCCTGTACCTATTTTCCTAGAAAAAAAGTCCTGGGTGGAACAATGATGTATGTGGTTTTCCGAAATAAGGTTTTTTTATTTGGCTTTGAGTTATGGCTTGGGTATCTGTCCTGTTCTTTGCTTTTCTGACCCACATTGTCAACTTCTCTGGAAAAGTGCCAGTTCCTCATATTATAGCTGGTGACCCTAGAGTGGTTCTACTGCACAAAACATTGCCTTATCCAGTGCCTCCACCACCACCTAGACAATTTTTAAAAATGGCATAATATCTAACTTTGCTTATTTAGTGGTCTCATGAGTATTAACTGGCAGTGCAAGTTTTGTGTACAATTCATCCAAACGGTGGAGCACATTTGACCAGTTCACTAATCCCTTTGTGAACTGTAGCAGATCTTAATTTGCTCAACTTTCTTTCAGCAAGCATGGAAAAGTAATGATCATCGTTAATCTGTAGATCTACCATGATCTACTGATTGGTGTGTTTAAATTTTGTTAGCAAGCTCATAGGGTTATGTCACTGTAAAGACTATTTGAAATTTGACACAACTGAAATAAAAAAATAAAAAAATGAAAAATGAATTGGAATTTCAAATTTGATTTTGCATTGAAATCAATCAATCAATTGATGACTATTTTTGGTGGTTTTGACTTTTTTGGTGGGCTGCTAGACAAACCACTGTCACCTAAAATGCATGGAATTACCCTTTTCTGACATAAAAATAAAAGAAAAAAGAAAACAAAAAGGGTACATTGGGGAAGGCGGGTTGCTTTTCATATGGCTCTCAAAGGCTAAAAGGGGAAATTTGGATCCAGTTTGAGTTCGACCTCAATGTAAATCTTAACACTTATCTTGAATCTCATTTTAATTAAATCCTTACCTGGTATACAAAAATGGTGATCGATGAATGTGCCAAAATTTGGTACAACTGTAATGTTTTTAATCCAAAAACTTTAATTTAAAAATAAATTTAAATTTCAAATTTGATTTTGCATTGAAATCAATTGATGACTATTTTTGGTGGTTTTGACTTTTTGGAGGGCTGCTAGGCAAACTAATGTCACCTAAAATGCATAAAAAGACCATTTTCTGACACCAAAAAAATAAAATGGAAAACAAACCAAAAAAGGGTACATTGGGGACGGGGAGGGGGGGGGGACGGGACGGGGAGGGGGCGGCGTGCTTTTTATAAGGCTCTCAAAGGCTAAAAGGGGAAATTTGAATCCAATTTGAGTTCAAACCTCAATTTAAATCTTAACACTAATCTTGAATCTCACTTTTTAAAATAATTTGTTACCTGGTACACAAAAATGGTGATGGATGAATGTGCCAAAATCTGACTCAACTGGAATGTTTTTCTTAAAAATCTTTTTAATTTAAAAATAAATTTGAATTTCAATTTGCATTGAAATCAATTAAAGACTAATTTTGGTGGTTTCGACTCTTTGGAGGGCTACTAGACAAACCATTGTCACCTAAAATGCCATGGATAGACCCTTTGCTTACTGACAAGGTAAAATAAAAAAGAAATCATTTTTGCTTTCTTTTTTATTTTACCTTGTCAGTAAGCAAAGGGTCTATCCATGGCATTTTAGGTGGGGAAGGGGCATGCTTTTTATATATGGCTCTTAAAGGCTAAAAGAGTAAATTTGGATCACATTTGAGTTCAACCTCAATTTAAATCTCAAAGCTAATCCTGACTCTGATTTTAAATAATTCTTTACTTGGTGCACAAATTGTGTACTATTTTTGGTACAGACAGATTAGTAACAAACCATATAATGCCCAATGGACATAAGCTCATCTGTCATAAAGCCACTTACTACGATTCGGTTCTAGCTACAGAAGGTATGTTCCAACCTTGCATAGGCCATCAACAACTAGTGTACAACGAATAGAAAAACAGGTCATTTATGCCAAGTAGATTCTTTATTGTTTGGCAGCTTTTTTGTAATATGTGTCATTTGTTGACCTTGTATGAAGAAGCCACTAGATTTGTCACTAGGCAAGGGACAAGTGCCAAAAGAAGATTATGATTACTGCTTTGCCAGGAGCTTGGAATCCTCTAAATGTCAGTTTCTTCCTTTGGAAAAAATTCACTCTCTCAGGAAGTTTTGTTGCCATTGTGCTGGACATGTGAAAAGGGGACACTAAGAAAAAACAATGGGCTCCATTGAACACATAAATAAATTCTATCCTAGTCCTTGGATCCTAAACCCCTATACCAAGCCATTAAAAGAACAGTACCAAGCTATTAACGTAACAATAAACAGAAAAGGTGTATACCCATGCTCGGAACTAATTACAAGCAGCTGTACACTATATCTAGATACCAGGCACAATCAATATAAAACAAAGTGCAGCGCTAAACATATAATAATTACATATAAATAAAGTGCGTAAATCAATATATGCAAATAAAATGATCAAACTTAAATCAATAGAAGAGAAGTCCCATAAAGAAATTTAGAGATCCGTGCTGAAGATGGAAGATCCGTGTGGTAAGTGTAAAACGGAAGAATCACCAGCGTGTCACCCTTCACACATAAACAATTGAAGGCTTACCGGAAAAGCAGCGACTACCCTTACACAGGGGGTTAGAAAGCACTCAATCAGATCTCAGATCCACACAATAGGAGCCTGGATGTCCTCTTGGATGGCCGTGAATGATATACAACAAACAAGCCAGGGGACAACGTCCAAAAACATTCAGTGATGGTCAATAACCATAATGCATGAAAGATATAAAGATCCACATAGCGCAATACTGTACAAGTTTCACATTTATTAACATTGTAGTGCACTTACATGAAAGTGGCATAAATGAGCGTGTACACACACCATGTCCAAGGCTGATCAGTTTCCCTTTCCGTATGTGCAATAGTGTGTGTAAGTAGCACCTACTGATGCGTTTAGTGATTGATGACGTCACGTATGACAAAGCACATTGGCAGGAGCTACGTACACACGCTACTGCGCATGCACTATCAAAGTTTGGCCATTTTACACTAGGGAAACTGATCAGCCTTGGATATGATGTGTATACACGCTCATTTACGCCACTTTCATGTAAGTGCACTACGATTTTAATAAATGTGAAACTAGCACAGTATTGTGCTTTGTGGATTTTTATATCTTTCATGCACTACGGTTATTGAGCATCACTGAGTGTTTTTGGATGTTGTCCCCTGGCTTGTTTGTGAGGCCACCATTGTACATCATTCACGGCCATCCAAGAGGACATCCAGGCTCCTGTTGAGTGGATATGAGATCCAATTGAGGGCTTTTTGACCCCCTGAGTAAGGGTGGTCCTGGTTTTCTGGTAAGCCTTCAGCTGTTTATGTGTGAAGGGTGACACGCTGGTGATTCTTCCGTTTTACACTTACCACACGAATCTTCCATCTTCAGCACGGATCTCTAAATTTCTTTATGGACCTTCTTTTCTATGGATTTTAGTTTGATCATTTTATTTGCATATATTGATTTATGCACTTTATTTATATGTAATTATATGTTTAGCGCTGCACTTTGTTTTATATATGAATGTGCCTGGCATTTAGATATAGTGTACAGCTGCTTGTAATTAGTTCCAAGAGTGGATATACACCTTTTTTGCTTATTGTTACGTTAATAGCTTGGTACTGTTCTTTTAATGGCTTGGTATGGGGGTTTAGGATCCAAGGACTAGGATAGAATTTATTTATGTGTTCAATGGAGCCCATTGTTTTTGCTTAGTGTCCCCTTTTCACATGTCCAGCACAATGGCAACAAAACTTCCTGAGAGGATGAATTTTTCCAAAGGAAGAAACTGGCATTTAGAGGATTCCAAGCTCCTGGCAAAGCAGTAAAAAAAAAAAAATTATTATTTGACTGACTGTGAGTAATGCTGCAGGAAAAATCACTTTGGTTACTGCGGACTAATATGAGAGCAATAGAACATTTCCTCTTTAAGTTAGGATTCTCAAAAAAAAAAAAAAACGTAAGGTATTTCCTAAAAGCAACAACAGTTGGACTTTATTTTCAATTTTGTTTTTTAAGACTATATTGGAAATAACAACTTTTTTTCCAGTTGTGGCCCTTATACATGTGGAATAGGCACATTTTACTATGTGTTAGAAGGATGCTCAAGAAGGAATGTACTTTTTTGACCGACAACAATTTTTAAAAATTTGCTATGCTAAAAACATTGACAGATTTTGTATATCTGATTGATACTGACACTGTAAGAAAAATATTTTGTCACTATGGAATATAACACTTCACTTTTTGAAGAAGAAGAATTTACAAAGAAAAATTATACTTCTTGTACGGATATTGCTTTTCTGTTACGAAGACCGCAAGAATACAATTCATCTCTGTATCCACAGATACACGTGGAATGCGGTACTTGATTTTGACAAGCACTTTTGAAAAAAAAATAAATAAATGAACTTACACCAGAAGTAGTATTTCGTGCCAAAAATAATTTGGATTTTATAGCTTATTTCGTTTTTTTTTAATTCATTAGTAGATACAGTAAGTCTACACTAGTAATTGTTTGACTGAAAGCTACACTGTAGCTTTCAGTCCTGAGTGGAGGGTGGTAATTCCAGTGTCCACCAGCAGCAGCCAGCAGATCCCAGTAATCAGTTCCCATCTGATGCTGGCTGCTGGAAGGGTATTTAGGTCTTCCCCTAGTAGTCCCCTTTGCTCAAGTGTTTTGCTTGCTGACCGATACTGCTAGCCGTTATCCTGTTCCTGCTCCTGCCCTGTTTGCAGTACCCTGTATCCTCCTGCCTTGTACCTGCTCTCCCTTGTTCCTGTTCCCAGTTTTGGTTGCCCCCTTCCCATCTGTTCCATGCACCTCTAGTTTCCCACTGCTTTTCTGTGTTCCCCATTTTGAATATATTATATATAGTTAGTTGTTAGTTAATCTTTCTATTTGTTGGGTTGATTAGTCAGGTATACTGTCACTGGGTTTTTGGGTCACTTATACTTTTATGTTTGTTGTGTGCTGGTGTTTGGATGCATTTTGTTTCACTGTAAATACATCTCACGCAAAGTCTGGTCCCAGTTGTAGCCACCCAGATTTGGCCATCCTGGATTCAAAGACCATGGGCTATATGCTGCTGCCTTCAGGTGATTGGACACTGGCAAAAATGTTTTCTAGGTCTGCCCCTAGAGTGTACCCATATAACCCAGCCCACTCCATTTTTTTTGCTAGTGTGCTTAGGTGATGGACCTGTTCTCATCTGGAGAAGTATTTTTTCTTTTACACTGAAGTTTTTTTTTTATTTTGAATCTTCAGTCAACATCAGACTGCCGATTGCCTTGAGCAGTTTCTGGATCAGTTTCCCTCAGTTTATACCTCAGGGGATCGAACCTAGATCCCACTGCTTCTGGATCCTGCATTAAGCAACAACCTTGACATGAAGTGCAATTTGTGAAGTTAGCTTCAGGGTGCTATACAGGCCTAGGGTTGTGGACCATGTCCATGGTTCCCAGACCCTGAAGATCCCTAGTGGTTATGTCTACTATGATCGGCAAAGCCTGGACCTTAATAGGCCCAGCGTTCTGTATAGGGTAAGACAGGGTTCCCCTGTGTTTGGAATCCTAACTTTAAACAACACTTTACAGAGGGGATACCTAAGTATGCAGTTTAGTGGGCAGAGGATATGTGTGGGACGTTCCTCCCGCAAAACAAGATTGCCTCCCTAAGCTCCAGCTCTCTTTGGATTGCTCAATGCTTCTGTCAAGTCAAGTGAAGACTTCACTGGCATGGCCTGTATTGGATCTGAGAAAGTCCTTCTTTCACAGGACCTGGAACGTGGTAACAACAGATGAAAGCTTTATCTGTCAAGTCCAGAATATTGATGGGTAGTTTTGACCATGTCCCCGGAACAGTCAGGGAACTGTATACTCCAACTCAAGTTTACAGTTCCCTGACTGTCTGTTTAGGGGACATGGTCAAAACTACCCATCAATATTCTGGACCTGACAACCATCAGACTGTCTCTACAATATTGGACTTTCTTTTTCTGAGTTCAGTCAGACAATGCTACAGCAGTGGTCTATATAAACCATCAAGAGGGCACCAGAAGCCTATCACCCTTAAAAGAAATTAGTCTATTTCTCCAATGGGGAGCATCTTTCATTCCAGCTCTACATTTTGGGGGATGACAATTGACAGGCAGAGTTTCTAAGACGTCAATACCTAGATCAGGAGAGTGCTTTTGTCCGTATATTATTGGTGTGCTAGTCAGGTGTCCACAGACGTTTGGCCTTATTCTCTATCTCCCCACCTTCCTGTTGCACTTTGTTTTGCTTTTTGAAGGAAATACAGTCAACAGTGCAATTGCAGCCTCCTAAATTCACCATATGGTTTCAAGTCCCTAGAACCTGCAACCATTGGCTTGTCCATGTGAGAAAGAGTCAGCTAGGGAGCAGGACTGCATCAGTCAGTTAGCAGAAAAAGTAGACTATAACAATGTAGTCAGTGATGGAAAGTCAGTGTGACAGAGAGTGTAGAGAAGATAGAGAGGAGACTGGAAGTATGTCATCCTATGTTCAGCTCAGCAACGTTTGGTCTTTCCGGTAGATCTATGTGGTTAATAGGGACAGAAAAGCTGCTGAGGATGATAGACAGTGATAGGATCCAAAAATTAAAATAACCTTTTATCTCCTCTAGAAATGACTCTTTGATGCCACTATGCATTTCACAAACCATTTGTCCACCTTGTTAAGCTTTCTCTGTTTTTTTGATTGCCTTCTAAAACCATTTGTACGTAGAACGTATGCATATTGTCTCTGGTTAAGCACATAAGGCATTTGAAAGGATAGATGAGTGGCACTAAGTCCACAAAATTGTTTGTGTTTCCATCTGGTTGTGTGGAAATCATGGTGTGAAACAGTGTTTGAACCCCAGACCACTCTCCCAAACTAAGGGGGCTCTAAGACCCTTTTGGACTGTGACTAGAGAAAGAGAAAAGGACCGAAGCACCACACCAGAAGAAAAAAAATCCAAAGACAAGTTTATTCAAAAAGAGTTTAAGCAGAGTCTGTATAAATATCCAGTGCATTTTGGGGGCTCCGTTTTGAGGAAGAGAGCACATCTGAGCCCCCAAACTTTGCTTGAGCTCTTTTGTAGTTATCTTGTGTTGGTTAATTAACAGTGGCGGCTCAAAACTGAAAAATTCTGAAAAAAAAATCCATCAATTGCAGCCTCATTGTGCCATCAAACGCAGCCACTGTGCCCATTAATTGCCGCCACTGTGCCATCAAATGCCGCCACTGTGCCATCAAATGTAGCCACTGTGCCCATCAATTGCCACCACTGTGTGATCAAACGCAGCCACTGTGCCATCACATCCCGCCACTGTGCCATCAAATGCAGGCACTGTGCCCATCAATTGCCGCCACTGTGCTATCAAACGCAGTCACTGTGTCATCAAACGCAGCCACTGTGCCCATCTATTGCCGCCACTGTGCCATCAAACACAGCCACTGTGCCCCATCAAATGCTCCCACTGTGCCCATCAAATGCTCCCACTGTGCCCATCATGTGCTCCCACTGTGCCCATCAAATGCTCCCACTGTGCCCATCACATGCTCCCACTGTGCAAATCAAATGCTCCCACTGTGCCCATCAAATGCTGCCACTGTGCCATATCAAATGCTCCCACTGTGCCCCATCAAACGCAGCCACTGTGCCATATCAAATGCTCCCACTGTGCCCCATCAAATCTCCCACTGTGTCCATCAAATGCTCCCACTGTGCCATCAAATGCTGCCACTGTGTCATATCAAATGCTCCCACTGTGCCCCATCAAACGCTCCCACTGTGCCCCATCAAATGCTGCCACTGTGCCATATCAAATGCTCCCACTGTGCCCCATCAAATGCTGCCAGTGTGTCCCTCCGCCCGCCGTCTGCCCTATACTTACCCTGTCTCGCTGGGGCAGCACTTGACGGCAGCGAGCGATGTCCTCCATGCTCTTCGATGTCTTCTCCCATCCTATCTTCCCATCCTCTGCTATGATTGGACACCTAATCACAGCGCCTTTCATTTCAGCCAATCAGGTGACGGGTAACAGACCCGAGCACCTGATTGGCGGAGAGGCGGTATTCATTCGCTTTCCTAACACAGCTGAGTGAACTGCGAGCGTGGCGCTTGTTGTTTACCTTTTTTGACGCCTATTAGAGCCTATGGCTCTAATCAGGTGCTTAAAAAAAATACCCATATGCAATGCATAAATCTATCTATTGGTGAAGAGGGGGTGTCAGGAGAGAGGGGGCGGCGCCCATACGCCCTTATGGATGCTGCCACTGCCACTGTTAATTAATCAAAACAAACAAAAGATATCTCCAGACCAAGATTTTTATTGTTATTATTCACAATCCTTAAAGATGAATTCCATGTATAGATAGTTTTACATCCCATTCCAAAATCATGGGCAAAAATATGGAGCTGCCCTCCTTTTGCACCTATAACAATCTACAGTCTTCTAGAAAAACCTCTCACAAATTACTACTTGTCAGGATCTGGATCACCTGCTGGTGGCACTGTGCTTCCCAAAGCAGAAAGTTGGAGTTTTGGTGTCCACCAGCAGTTGTTTTCCAGCAGCCAGCAGATCCCAGTAATCAGTTGCCACCTGATGCTGGGTGCTGGGAGGGTATTTAGGTCCTCCCTTACTAGTGCCTCCCATTCAAGTGTTTTTCTGCTGCCAGATTCTGTTTGGTATTGATCTTAATCATGCTCCTGCCCCCTATCACTTATATCTATATGTTTGCTGTTTTCTGGTGTTTGGATGGATTTTGGTTTTTCACTGTAAATACATCTTATTTTATATATATATATATATATATATATATATATATATATATAGTCTGCTTTGAGGTTTGGGAATCCTTTATTCAAACCTTGCCCTTAGGTACTCAACAATCTATAGTACTATGTTTCCAATAGACAGAGTACTGTAGTACCAAACTAGATAATTAACCACCGACCCTCCCATTGACATCTAACCCCCTACTTAACCTGTAATATGTTTTGTAACTGTAAAGTTCTGATTTATTGCGCAATAATAGAAAGATACTTACAGGACAAAAGATAAAAACTGGCATGTACAATGCAAGGAATCCTTCCGGGAATGCCGCAACCAGCATGCTTTCCATGGCAACAGGAAGTGACGTCGTTAGGACTCCTGGAAATTGCGCAATTGTACATGCTCGTTTTCATCTTTTGTCCTGTAAGTATCTTTCTATTATTGCGCCATAAATCGCAACTTTACAGTACTTCACTACTAGTTCCCTTTTTCATTCTGGGCTTGGTGAGCATTCCGAATTTTTGAGAGCTACGCTGGGGAGAACCATACTGGACCCTTGTGACCGGCCATTCTCTAACAGATCTAAGCCTGTCTGACCCCCGGACTGAAAAGCTGGGGGTCCATTACCTTTGGTGAGTAGGGATACATGAGGGTTGGGTATCACAACACAGAGTGAATTTATTTGGAGCACTTCAGCACTTATAAGAAGATTGAAGCACAAGAGCACTTTATTATATTGGGATATTTGCAATATTATTTTTTTTATTATTGGATGTTTTTTGGACTTTATATTTGATTATGTCATTTGTATTTTTGCACAGTTGCAAACGCTGTATTTATTTATGTTTTATATTTTTAGTGTGGAGTGGAAACTGTGCAAAGGGAAGTACAGTGACTGAGGTTCAGTTGCTCTTATGTGTAAAGCGACCTCTGGGAGCTGTTTTGGTCAAAATCCAAGAGATTTACAAGATAAGGAGCACCACGCCATTGGTTGATGAAAGTCCGAATATATGTATATTTTTTTATAGAATATTCACAAGATAGAAGCTGACTCATATTGCGGGTATTCTATACTGTATGTTCCCTTCATGAGGTTTCAATATACTGGTGATGATTCAACTGAAGTGATGTCAGAATCAAAAGGGTTGAAAAGTGAGTTTGGTCTTTACTAGAATATCAAACCCTGTTGAAAACGAGTCTTTTGTAACCCTCAAAATGAGTTGACTTGTTTCTTTGTAGGAATAAAAAAAATGCAGACTTGGCAACCGAGACACAGCACAAGCAACGAGCCAAGGAACCACCTTACCAACTGCTCAGTGTCCACCACTCCTCTCTGCCAATACCTCCCTCCACTAGCTTCCAATTGTCCCACCAATAAAATTCAAAATACTATTAACAGCATACAAAGTCATCCATAACTCTGCCCTGAGTTACATCACCAACTTCAATATCTTAAAATATTACTCAGATCAGCCTTTCCCAAGCTTTTTACCACAAAGGAACCCTTAAAATAATTTTCAGGTCTCGGCGAACCCCTGCTAAGACCAATTCATTGTTGGCCAGTGAGAAAAAAGCCCCTTACAGTATATTAATGGTCAGTGGGAAGAATGTGCCCTCTTACCATGGTGGTCAAAATTACACCCTCAAAGACAGCCAAAAGTTTCATTGGTGTCATGCTTCTGGCTTTGCCAGGTGGAGGTAGACTCAGAATTCTGCTGGCATCATCAGATAGAAGGTCGCCCAGCCACAGCTCAGAGAACCCCTAACAGCCTCTGGAGGAATCCTAGGGCTCCTTGGAACACTGGTTAAGAATGGCTGACTCAGACCGTCTTCTTCAATCCTCCAAAAACCTCCTGCTATCTGCCTCCCTTGATGTCTGTCCAGCTAAAAAATAAATCTGTCAATTAATCCAATCTTTGCAAGAGCAAGATGGCATCATTTATGTCGAACTTTGGGCAGCATCATTTGAATACTCATTAAGGGGACATCAGCGGTGCACTGATAGACCCCAGCAAAGGGGTCATGTTTCTGCCCCCCTTCTGAACTTGCCATTCACAAAATGTTGCCTGCAATATCGACTTATACAGTTTAAAATTGTATATCGTTATTACTTTACCACAGCCGACTCGGCTACTCAGTCTACGAAGTGTCTGGGGACTTCCTGAATATTTTCAGGACTTGTTCAGCTATTCACGACTATCGGGCACGGGTTCTGCGCAATTCAGGAGATTGGTTATTTGTTGGGTCTTGGAGACTCCTTAACTACAGGGAGAGCGACCAGAACCTTGCTTAGTATTTTACTTTTTTATGCTAGGAAAGCTATTGTCCTTCACTGGAAATCCCTTACATCACCGACTCTGGATAAATGGAAATTGATAGTGAACACTGCTCTTCCCTTATGTAGAGCCTCACACAACTGTAGAAGATTCACCCCCAAATTTGATAAAGTGTTGTCCCCAAGCTTGAGAACCCCAATACTGCAATTATGACTTGACTTCCTTTGGTATTACGGTTGGAAGGTGGGGTTTTGGCCTACACATTATGGACCTTCTTTATGCACGACCTTTTTTTAACTTATGTTGAATTCCATCAGGCCTCCCTCTGGTGGCTTCCCATGGGACTTGTCCTCTGCTGTTGGGGGGGCTTGATGTTTATTCTGCGCTATTATTTTCTCTATGGAGTTACAATGCGCTGCCTAGTCTAGCTCTCTGTTTTGTATCATGCCTGGGGCAGTAATGTACCATCTCTTACCCTGTCGAGGGTGTGAAGGGGGGATGGAGCACAACGTTTTTGGTTCTTTTCTCTATCTTTTGTAGAAATATTTGGTTTGTAGTTTTGTATTGAAACTTTTCTGTGCTGTTCCCCAGAAAACTCAATAGAATTTATAGAAAAAAAGAATGTTGCCTGCAATGATATTGTGACCATGTGTTTTTTTTGAATAGGCAAATGTAGATGGAGGTGGACACAAGACACCTGGACTGGTGTCTAATATACTAAGGCCAGCCATAGATGGTTCAAATCTCAGCCGGTGCAGCAGGAACTGGCCGAGATTCTAACCATGTATGGGCAGGCTGAATGTACCAAGTTCATTGATCGCTCAACTTGGGTACAACCAGCCTGTTGGATTTACTTGTGATTATATCTAGTGGCTGCTATAGCCACTAGCAATAATCACTGTCTTATCCCGACAGGGACAGGGGGGAGGGATGGATTTTGTGTCCACGCAAAGCAAGGAATAAACTCCATCTCTTCCCCTAGTAAAAGCAGCACATACAGTAGACAAAAACACCGGCTAGGCACACAGCTAACCCTATGATCGCCCTAGATGTTTAACCCCTTCCCAGACAGTGTAATTAGTACAGTGCATATTTTTAGCACTGATCACTGTATTAGTGTCACTGGTTCCCGCAAAGTGTCACTTAGTGTCCGATTGTCCGCCGCAATATCACAGTCGCTGATTGCCGCCATTACTAGTATAAAAATAAATAAATAATACAAATTCCAAAAATAAATCCCATACGTTGTAGACGCTATAACATCTACGTAAACCAATCAATGGACGCTTACTGGGATTTTTTTTTTTAACAAAAATATGTAGCCGAATACATATTGGCCTAAATTTATGAAGAAATTAGATTTTTTTAAAAAAAATTATTGGATATATTTTATAGCAGAAAGTAAAAAATATTGCGTTTTTTTTTTCAAACTTGTAGTTTTTTTTTTTGTTTATAGCACAAAAAAAAAAATCAAAACCACAGAGGTGGTCAAATACCACCAAAAGAAAGCTCTATTTGTTGGGAAACAAAAGGACGTCAATTTTATTTGGGTACAGCGTCGCACGACCGCGCATTTGTCAGTTAAAAATAGCGTAGTGCCGTATCGCAAAAAAATGGCCTGGTCATGAAGGGGGTAAATCTGTTGCTGACCGCCATATGTACAACGTATATAAACACGATTGGTTATTACAGCAGTGATTGACTGACTGACTGTAATAGTGATTTTGGTGGCTCTAATCATTTTTATGGTGCCAAGAAGTGCTGCACCTCCTTCCGCTGCTGCCCACAGTGGTACCCACACCATGGTAAATGGCTGGAAATCCCTTCACACAAAAGGAGATGGAGGAACATCCTTTCCCCGATCTCCTTTTGTGACAAATGAGCCCGAAAGAGATGATGATTTTGTCACTTCCGCTGTCATTTCCTGGCTGTGACAGCCAGGGAATCAGCTGGTTAATCACAATGCACAAAGTCACTGTTCAAAGCTATCACAAAGGGGGCTTGTTAGTCCCCTTGTGATAGCAATAAAGTTAGATGAAAAAAAAAAAATCGTTAAGATAATGTAAAAAAAAAAAATGAATTAAAAAAAATAGCAAAAATAATTTTTTTAACAGCACCCCACACATACACACATTTGCCAAAGAGCATATAGGTCCTGCACCACCACAGTGATTGCACCACACATATGAGGTATCTGAGTGAATGTCAGAGTGAGCGCAATAATTCTAGGGCCATAACTCTGCAATGATAACCTTAAAGGCTTTTAAAATGTGAGTAATATTGTTTGTCGCCATTTCTTGGGGGCACGCAGCTTTGAGTCTTGACATGCTTGGTATTTATTTACTTAACGCAACCTCCTCTTTTATATTTTACCACATAGGTGTGCGCACAGGGTGTGTCAGGTGTGCCTGGGCACACCCTAATCATCCCCAATGCGGTGCCCATTCCCCCTGCTAACTGGTGCCCCCTGTCTCCCCCTCTGCAGTGCTGCCAGCTTCCCTCCTCTCCTCTCCCACTGGCTGCTGTAGGTGATGTTTCAAGAAGGAGAGCGGGAGAAGGGGCCGGTAAATATTTAATTTACCGGCCCCTTCTATATTTACCGGCCCCTTCCTTTTCTGAATGTGAGTACTGATCGCTCCTGTCTTCATTCTTGAATGCCCCTGAGCTTCACCAAACACAGCTCTGTGAGTGTAAACAAGTGTTTCTTCCTCAACTAGATCCCTGGTAAAAGCAGCACACCGTACACACATAAACACTTGTTAGACACCATAGAAGTGTGCAGCCTACTGCATTACGGTGTGCACCCCACAGCCTCAAACACGCATGCCTTTCTCTGCAGCCTCAGCTGCATGGGACAGTAAATGAATGGGGCGTGCCCTGTGCTGAACAGCTTCCTGTTCATTCATAAACTGAAGCACAGTAAACATAGTATACTATGCTTCAGTTATGAATGAACACAGTGAGTGTGTTCATTTAGAAAAGGAAGGCGCTGGTAAATGACATATTAACTAGCCCCTTCCCCCACTCGCCATCCTGAAACATCCCTGCAGCAGCTGAGGGGAGGGGAGGGAAGCCAGCAGGTCTGAGGGGTGGGGGGAGGAGCAACATGGGGTAGCCAGGGCACACCTGGCACACCCCCTGCGCACGCCTATGTTAAACACACATTAAACCCTTTGATTGCCCCAGTGTCATGCACAGGTGCGACCAGAACTGTGTGGACTGCAACAGAGGGAACCAAACACATGTACAGTGAATATTGTAGTTTATTAAAGATAAGTGAATAAACACCTCCAATACCAAACTGTGTACAGCAATCAACCAAACAAACAGTGACCCACAAATAATAGTCTAAACTAAATATATTTACAGCAGATAAAGAATACCCAAATCGTAAACGTAGCCAGGCCAGGGTCCAACAGATGGGGGCAAGGAGCAAGACAGGACAGGGAAAAGGTGGACGGGATCAGGCTGCAGGGCAAGGGTACAAGGTAACGGGATCACAGGAGGGACAGGGACAGGTACAGGTTCAGGTTCCAGGTCCCAGGTACAGAGATCACAGGTACAGGTCAGGGTGCAAGGACGATACCAAGGCAAGTGTGTGTGTGTTTGCCGGGTATAAATACACATCTCCTGCAATCAGGCTCAGGTGACATTGCCGGGAAATACCCGCTGGTGGACGCCAGTACTGCGGCCCCAGGATCAGATAGCACCACCAGCAGGTGAAACCTTTCCTGATAGTTCCAGACTGCCAGGAGACACCCGCTGGTGGACATCAGTACTGCAAGGCAAATGTCTGGCAGCGCCACCAGCAGGTGGAACCTTTCCTGACACCCAGACATAGGTGTGCACAGCCTATTGCATTAGGGTGTGCACCCCAAAGCTTAAACATATTTGCGTGTGTGTGGATGTGTATATATACAGACGGTGTCAGCAGAGCAATGGGCGGTGTCAGAAGGGCAGAGATTGGTGTCCGTAGGGCAGAATTTGGCGTCAGTAGGGCACGTCCAGTAGTGGACAGTGTCAGTAGTTTTTATTAATATTATTTTTTTACACATTTTTTAGGAGCCCTGTTAGGGAGCTTTGGTGAAATATCAGGGGTCTAAACAGGGGGAATCTGCTCCACACAGGGTGATTAGAGGGTGCCCAGACACACCTGGCACACCCTGTGCGCAGGCCTATGGCCCTAGATCAGTGTTTCTTAAAACTTTTTTCAGTCTAGTCACCCTTTAAAGTTATAGACAATCCCAAGGCACCCTTTAAATATATGGACAGCCTCGAGGTACCCCATTCTAAAAATGTAAAAAAGCTATTCTAATAGTTTTACACAATGCATCAACATCCACAAGTCCAAGTAGGACACTCAACATTATCAGGGATTTATTGCTCCAAAGCAATTACACACACACACTGGTACTGACTAGTATTCTAGTGTTTCTCTTCTCCCTCAGTTTTTCTCCATCACTCAGCAAATGTGACCCCCAGCGCTGACGGAGGGGGGCAGGGGAGGGTCAAACAAGGATACTGTGAAGACGATCGACACCCTCCTTATCAACTGATGATGTCACTAGTTGTTAGGATGCCGGTGGCTAGAAGGTCGTAATGGTGCACAATGAAAACCCCGTGGCTTTGTGTGGCTTGATCCACCTGCTGGCGTGTATACAATTTTTGGGCAATTTTTAGGCATTGTGCCAAGGGCACCCCTAAAGAAACCTCAAAGCACCCCAGGGAGCCTGGGCACCATGGTTGAAAAAAGGCTGCCCTAGATGTTAAGCCCTTCCTGCCCTGTGTCATTAGCACAGTGACAGTGCATATTATTAGCACCGATCATTGTAATAATGTCACTGGTGATGTCAGCGGCAGTTAGTTAGTCCCCCCCCCCCAGCGTCAGTTAGTGTCAGATTAGCTGCCGCACTATAACAGTCCCGTTATAAGTAGCTGTTCGCCACCATTACTAGTATAAAAAAAAACAATCCAGTGTATATCCCGTAGTTTGTAGATGCTATAACTTTCACGCAAACCAATCGATAAACACTTATTGGGATTTTTATTTTTACCAAAGACATGTAGCAGAATATATTTTGTCCAAAATGTATTAAGAGATTTTTTTATTTATTTTTGAGACTAATTTTTACAAAAAAAAAAAAAAAAAAATTAAAGGTGAGCTCTGTAAATTTGCTGTGAAATCAGTTCTGCCAATGTTTACGGTGCTTTTACTTTGGCGGCTTCTGTGAAATTGTTTAATTTTGCTTGCAGATGGGTCACATTGTACTCACCTTATTGTATGTACATGTATCACTCACATGTATTTTATTCTTACTTTCCAGCCCACATTCTGGGAATATCTCAGTTGTGAAGAAAACAGTGGACAAGTTGCTGAAGGGCTATGACATCCGCTTGCGGCCAGACTTTGGAGGTCAGTAACTGGTTGGACTTTGTTTTTCCCCAAAAAGATAGTTGACATCAGTTGAGAATCAGGTGAAATACTGATGGGTGGTCAAGGCACCACGTCCCGTGTTTAGTATTAGGAGGCCTAGTGCCATTGACTGGCAGAAATGATCAACTGCATGGTGTCCCTGCTCTGCTGCCAGCTGCACATGGCACCGGCAACAAACAGCACAGCGGGGACACTATGCAGTTGATTTTTGACAGGATGCTCTTAGGGAGGATTTCAACCCCCTTAACCCCCCTCTTATCTACGTCCCTGGGCGGCCATACACAGTTCGAATCTCGGGCAGTTCAGTAGGGACCGGCCGAGATTCGAACCGTTAATGGGAAGGCTGAATGGACCAAGTTGATCGATCGATCAAGTTGGATGCAACCTGCCTGCCGGATTCTCATACGATTATCGCTAGCGGCTGCTATACCTGCTAGCAATAATCACTGTCTTCTCCCGTGGGGACAGGGGCGGCTGGTGCTCACTATTTTTGGGGGGGGGGCGGCACAACAACACTCCCTTCCCCCTAGACACAGGCGATGCCCCCCTAGCACCACTAACCCCCCCCCCCGTGGGAGACAGGCGGCGGAGGTAATCACCCTCACACACACACCCCCCCGCGGAAGACACAGGTGATGCCCCCCCAGCTCCCCCCATGGGAGACAGGCGACAGAGGTAATCACCCCCACACACACACCCCCCGCGGGAGACACAGGCGATGACCCCCCAGCACCACTAACCCGCCCCCCCCTGTAGGAGACAGGCGGCAGAGGTAATCATCCCCCCACCCCCACCCCGCGGGAGACACAGGAGGCGATCAATCAGCAACACCAAGTCCACATCCCTCCCCACGGAAGACAGGCGACGGTAATCACCCCCTGTGGGGGACACAGACGGCAATCAATCAGCAACACCAAATCCACACCTCCCCCCCCCCGCGGGCTACAGACAGCGGCGGTAATCACTGCCATCCTCCCATGGGAGACAAACAGGCTGCCTTATCTTGTGAGGCTGGGAGGAGGCCTAGAGGCAGGGAGTGGGAAGAACCGGGCCGCTCTGGCGAGCATAGATTCTCCTTCCTGTCCCGAGACACGATTGGCCAGGGAGCCCACTCTGTTTTGAAGCCTATTGGAGCTTCTGGCTCTAATTATGTGCTTCAAAAAAGTACACCCCCCCCCCCCCCCCCATTGGAAACCATAGTCTGGTGCCCTGATATGTAGATCAAGGGGCCGGACGCATGGATAGGGGGGGGCGCCACCCGTGCGCCCCTTATGGAGCGGCCGCCACTGCATGGGGACAGGTTCCCCCGTCAGTAGGAGGGATTCCCCCATCAGCTTTGTTTGTGTTGATGGGGGAGCTGTGCGAACAAAATTGGCACCATGTATGGCCGACCTAACTCACAAATAGTTGTATAGATGGGACTTTATAGGTGCCAAAAGCAACACTAAATAAATAAAAAAAACATACTTTTGGTTCAATAAATAATGAAGGTAACGTCATATACATATGAATGCTTGCGAAAAGATAGCCAGTATTCAATGGTTCGCACACACCTCAGAATCACACCCCTTACTATATCAATATCTTATACTGTTTACCTTAGATGTATTGAATAATGCAGGACATACTAGTACTGTGTGCTTAATGTTGTTCCCCTGTAATTGTCATATACCTGTGTGAGGCGCTTAAAGTGTCACTAAACCCACATCATGAAAAAAACGATCAATAAATGGTGTATTACATGCTGTGTTCATGTCCACTTAGACACTATGGGATTCCTTTTCTGTATTCTGCAAAAAAAAAAACCTGGTTGATCCCGGTGCTCTCTATCACCACCTTCTGTCCATGTCTCCGTTGCAGCGGGGGGATTTTGTACAGCAGTGTTGGCATCTCTGCACATGCTCAGTTTTCAGTGAGTTTCTATGATGAGCATTTCCTCCCTATGATAGCTGAGCAGCCCATGTGACTATAGAGTCACACATGTGGGCGTATATACAGTGGTAAATGACAGCCCACTCCCTCCCTCCCTCCTCCTCCATGCCCACTAACCAGCTAAATACAATAGGGATGGGCTATAACATGTAGATTAATCCAGGCTTCACCTCCCCCTTATTCTAAGACACAGGCTGGAGGGGCATGACACAGCCTGTGACTGTCAGAAATCCGCCCACGCCATGTTAGTGCCAAAAATAATAAAGATTTGATTTCAAATATACACTCACTGTCCACTTGATTAGGTACACCTTGCTAGTACCCCCCTTTTTCCTTCAGAACTGCCTTCATTCTTCCTGGCATAGATTCAACGAGGTGTTGCTCCATAGTGACATGATCGCATCACGCAGTTGCTGCAGATTTGTTGGCTGCACATCCAGGATGCCAATCTCACGTTCCACCACGTACCAAAGAAGCTCTATGGGATGAGATGTGGTGAGTGTGGAGGCCATTGGAGTGCAGTGACCTCATTGTCCAGTGATGAGATGATTGGAGCTTTGTGACATGGTGCATTATCCTGCTGGAAGGAGCCATCAGAAGATGGGGACACTGTAGTCATAAAGGGATGGACATGGTCAGCAACAATACTCAGGTAGGCCGTGGGGTTTGAACCATGCTCAATTTGTACTAAGGGGCCCAAAAGTTTGCCAAGAAAATATCCCCCCCACCATTACACCCCCACCACCAGCCTGAACCGGTGATACAAGGCAGGATGGATCCATGCGCCAAATTCTGACCCCACCATCTAAACGATGCTCAATTGGTACTAAGGGGCCCAAAGTGTGCCAAGAAAATACCCCCCACACCATTACACCCCCACCACCAGCCTGAACTGGTAATACAAGGCAGGATGGATCCAAATTCTGACCCGACCATCTGAATGTCGCAGCTGAAATCGAGACTCATCAGACCAGGCAACGTTTTTCCAATCTTCTATTGTCCAATTTTGGTGATCCTGTGCGAATTGTAGCCTCAGTTTTCTATTCTTAGCTGACAAGAGTGGCACCCGGTGTGGTCATCTGCTGCTGTAGCCCAACTGCTTCAAGGTTGGATGTGTTGAGTGTTCAGAGATGGTATTCTGCATACCTTGGATGTAACGAGAGGTTATTTGAGTTACTGTTGCCTTTCTATCATCTGGAATCAGTCTGCCCATTCTCCTCTGACCTCAACAAGGCATTTTCCTCCACACAACTGCCGCTCACTGGATATTTTCTCTTTTTCCCACTATTCTCTGTAAACCTGAGAGATGCTTGTGTGGGAAAATCCCAGAAATACTCAGACCAGCCCGTCTGGCACCAACAACCATGCCATGTTCAAAGTCACTTAAATCCCCTTTCTTCCCCATTCTGATGCTCGAGTTGGAAATTCAGCAAGTCGTCTTCACTGCATCCAGATGCCTAAATGAAACGAGTTGCTGCCCTGTGATTGGCTGATAATCAATTTGTGTTACCGAGCAATTGAACAGGTGTACCTAATAAAGTGGCCGGTGAGTGTATATTTGTAAAAACAATTTAAAACAGTTTATTGATATTATTTATTTCTTTTTACTCTTTATTCCAAAGGCTGTTTTTTTTTTTTTTTTTTTGAACATGTGACCAGCAGCAGAGGACTAGAAGCTCCTCCTGCTTAGAGCCCTTGCACACTGGGGCGGTTTGCATGCGCTTTTGCGCTAATAATAGCGCCTGCAAACCGCCCCGAAAGTGCCGCTGCTTTCATTCCAGTGTGAAAGCCCCGAGGACTTGCACACTGGAGCGATGCGCTGGCAGGACGGTAAAAAAAGTCCTGCCAGCAGCATCTTCGGAGCGGTGAAGGAGCGGTGTGTATACCGCTCCCTTACCGCTCCTGCCCATTGAAATCAATGAGATGGCGCGGCTATACCGCCGGCAAAGCGCCTCTGCAGAGGCGCTTTGCAGTGGTATTTAACCCTTTCTCGGCCGCTAGCGGGGGGTAAAACCTCCCCGCTAGCGGCCGCATACCGGCGGTAAAACGCCGCTAATAATAGCGCGTTTTACCGCCGACGCCGCCCCCCGCCCCAGTGTGCAAGGGCTCTTATGTTTCCCTGCAGACAGGCTGGGAGAGAGCTGGGTCATGTGACAGCTGGATATCGATTAGGAAAAAGGAAATGTTTTAATTTTTTTTTTTAATTAAAATAATTACAGTGCCGTCATCCACATACAGAAATAGAAGGGACAATGTAAACTAAACAGTATGTTCTAGTATCACTTAAAGGGAGTGAAAGTTGCCCCTTGTACAATTCCTGTCTGAGCCTCTCTGCAGGTTGAGGAAGGGACTGCACGGGCAATAGAAGGGTGCTACATTGTTACGCATTGGTTGGTGTGAATTAGCCCTTAAAGTTACTGAATGGTCCACTTTAATTATGGAATCACTTGCCCTGTGTACCGGTCTTGTGGAGATGCCTCAACTGACCCTAAAAGAATGGATTTGTTTTTTGTTTTTTTTTTGCCCTGTAGTGCTGTAAACGAGACTGCCAGAAAACACATAGAAAGCAATAAAAGCAATGCAGTAAAGTAATAATGGTAATTATTACTTTACTGAGCATAATTATAGGAGGTGCATAGGAGATGCCGAGGCTGAGACTGTCCCCAGACTCACAACATTATAAGATATACGTATAAATTCTGATTCTCATTATTTGCCAGCTGTGTGCTTACAATATAATCTGTTCATAGAAAGCAAAAAGTTCCTTTCGTTCACATCCCCTTTGCGGTTCTGTTTTCTGCTGGTTGAATTTCTATAGAACTATAATAATAGAGTCCCAATCCTAGGTCCCATGTAGATACATCCAATGTGCCCTAGTGCAGTGGTCTCCAACCTGTGGTCCGTGGGCTGGATGTGGCCCTTGGCCCTTTGCTTGCTTTTATCTAGCCCTTGGGGCACTATTCCTCCCACTGATAGAGGCACTATTTCTCCCACTGATAGGAGGCACTATTTCTACCACTGATAGGAGGCACTATTTGTCCCACTAATAGGAGGCACTATTCCTCCCACTAATAAGAGACACCATTCCTCCCACCGATAGGAGGCACTATTCCCCCCACTGATAGTAGGCACTGTTCCTCCCACTGATAGGAGGCACTATTCCTACCACTAATAGGAGGCACTATTCCTTTCACTGATAGGAGGCACTATTCCTCCCACTGATAGGAGGCACTCTTCCTCTCACTGATAGTAGGCACTATTCCCCCCACCGAAAGGAGGCACTATTCCTTCCACCGATAGGATGCACTATTAGGAGGCACTATTCCTCCCACTGATAGGAGGCACTATTCCTTCCACTGATAGGAGGCACTATTCCTCCCACGATAGGAGGCACTATTCCTCCCACCGATAGGAGGCACTAATCCTCCCACCCATAGGAGGCACTATTCCTCCCACCGATAGGAGGCACTCTTCCTCCCACTGATAGTAGGCACTATTCCCCCCACCGATAGGAGGCACTCTTCCTCCCACTGATAGTAGGCACTATTCCCCCCACCGAAAGGAGGCACTATTCCTTCCACCGATAGGAGGCACTATTAGGAGGCACTATTCCTCCCACTGATAGGAGGCACTATTCCTTCCACTGATAGGAGGCACTATTCCTTCCACTGATAGGAGGCACTATTCCTCCCACCGATAGGAGGCACTATTCCTCCCACCGATAGGAGGCACTCTTCCTCCCACTGATAGTAGGCACTATTCCTCCCACTGATAGGAGGCACTCTTCCTCCCACTGATAGTAGGCACTATTCCTCCCACCGATAGGAGGCACTCTTCCTCCCACTGATAGTAGGCACTATTCCCCCCACCGAAAGGAGGCACTATTCCTTCCACCGATAGGAGGCACTATTAGGAGGCACTATTCCTCCCACTGATAGGAGGCACTATTCCTTCCACTGATAGGAGGCACTATTCCTTCCACCGATAGGAGGCACTATTCCTCCCACCGATAGGAGGCACTATTCCTCCCACCGATAGGAGGCACTAATCCTCCCACCCATAGGAGGCACTATTCCTCCCACCGATAGGAGGCACTATTCCTCCCACTGATAGGAGGCACTATTCCTCCCACCAATAGGAGGCACTATTCCTCCCACTGATAGGAGGCACTATTCCTCCCACTGATAGGAGACACTATTCCTCCCACCAATAGGAGGCACTATTCCCCCCACCGATAGGAGGCACTATTCCTCCCACTGATAGGAGGCACTCTTCCTCCCACTGATAGTAGGCACTATTCCTCCCACCGATAGGAGGCACTCTTCCTCCCACTGATAGTAGGCACTATTCCCCCCACCGAAAGGAGGCACTATTCCTTCCACCGATAGGAGGCACTATTAGGAGGCACTATTCCTCCCACTGATAGGAGGCACTATTCCTTCCACTGATAGGAGGCACTATTCCTTCCACTGATAGGAGGCACTATTCCTCCCACCGATAGGAGGCACTATTCCTCCCACCGATAGGAGGCACTAATCCTCCCACCCATAGGAGGCACTATTCCTCCCACCGATAGGAGGCACTATTCCTCCCACTGATAGGAGGCACTATTCCTCCCACCAATAGGAGGCACTATTCCTCCCACTGATAGGAGACACTATTCCTCCCACCAATAGGAGGCACTATTCCTCCCACCGATAGGAGGCACTATTCATCCCACCGATAGGAGGCACTATTCCATCCACCGATAGGAGGCACTATTCCTTCCACTGATAGGAGGCACTATTCCTCCCACTGATAGGAGGCACTATTCCTCCCACTGATAGGAGGCACTATTCCCCCCACCGATAGGAGGCACTATTTCTTCCACCGATAGGAGGCACTATTAGGAGGCACTATTCCTCCCACTGATAGGAGGCACTATTCCTCCCACCGATAGGAGGCACTATTCCTCCCACCGATAGGAGGCACTATTCCTGTCACTGATAGGAGGCACTATTCATCCCACTTATAGGAGGCTTTTTTCCTCCCACTGATAGGAGGCACTATTCCCTCCACTGATAGGAGGCACTATTCATCCCACTGATAGGAGGCTCTATTCCTCCCACTGATAGGAGGCTTTATTCCTCCCACTGATAGGAGGCACTATTCCTCCCTCTGATAGGAGGCACTATTCCTCCCACTGATAGGAGGCACTATTCCTCCCACTGATAGGAGGCACTATTCCTCCCACCGATAGGAGGCACTATTCCTCCCACCGATAGGAGGCACTATTCCTCCCACCGATAGGAGGCACTATTCCTCCCACCGATAGGAGGCACTATTCCTCCCACTGATAGGAGGCACTATTCCTCCCACCGATAGGAGGCACTATTCCTCCCACCAATAGGAGGCACTATTCCTCCCACCGATAGGAGGCATTATTCCTCACACTGACACCAGTGATGGGCTATTATTCCTTATACTGACACCAACAATGGAGCATTATTCCTCCCACTGACACTAACTATGGGGCACTATTCCTCCCACTGACACCAACAATGGGGCAAAATTCCTTCCACTGACACCAATGATGGGGCACTATATCTTCCACTGACACCAACAGTGGGGCACTACTCCCATTGATGCTGGGCCATTTTCTACCCCCACTGGCCACAGTCCAGCCCCCCTTAGGTCTGAAGGGCAGTAAACTGGCCCTTTGTTTAGAAAGTTTGAAGACCCCTGCTATAGTGCATTGCAATGCCATTCAAGTTCACTAGCACCCCAACGCACCTTTGATGCACCATAATGCACGCTCACACACTAAAACTCATTGTTGTTCACTGTGTCAGAAAAAGTTGGTGCATTCTGCCTCCTCATTGGCTCAGATACAGCAGTAGGAGCCATTGGCTGCTGCTATGGTCAATCACAACCAGTGAGGAGGGAGCGGGGGCAGGGCTGAGATGTGCTCTCTGTGTCTTATGGACCCAAAAAGCTGGCTCAGAAGCGAGCAACCATAAGGGGCCCCAAAGCAAGCAGATTGCTATTATAGGCACTGAGCAGGAGGAGGGGGGGTAGCAGGAGCGCTGGTGGGGGACCCGAGAAAAGGAGGATTGGGGCTGCTCTATGCAAAACATTACACAGAGCAGGTAAGTATAACATGTTTGCTATTTAAAAGAAATAAAAACTTAGACTTTACTATCACTTAAAGCTAGCCATAGATGACTCATTTTTATTTTTTCGATCAGCCAGTGGGCTAAATGGGAATAAATTAATGGATTCCTCTATCCACACAATTGGGGTGGATTAAGGAATCCTCCTTGCTTGGACATTGGATTCTGACACTGAGACTTTCCCCTGTCAGAATACACTAATCAGCTGCTGCAGCCACTGATCGAGAAAAGCTTTCCAACATTGCTGTTCAAAAGAAGTCGATGCCTTACCTTCACTTCCATATGAATTTGTTGGACATTCGATTTCAAAATCATGGTAGTTAAAACGGAGTTGTCCTCCCCTTTACAGCTATACAGGCTGAGTTGGCTTTCCAGAAGTTTTCTGTAGGAATTTGAGTCCCTTCAGCCAAAAAAGCTTGATGTTAGAAGAAAAGACCTGGCTCACAATTGGTGTTGCAATTCATCCAAAAGGTTTTAGGTAGGGTTGAGGTCAGGGGTACAGTAGGGTGTGGAATTCCTTCAAACCAAACTCATCAACCCATGTCTTTATAGAGCTGGATTTGTGGGGCATGATCACGCTGGAACAGAAAACGGCCTTCTGCCAAATTGTTTCTACAAGGTTCGACAATTGTCTTAAATGTCTTTGTAGGCTGTGGCATTGACAGTACCCTTCGCTGGAAACATCTGAACTGAACTTAATCATTTGTAGGTATGGGTAGGTGAAGGTTAAGCTCCTCTGTGAAGATTCTCATTTATCCAGGTCATGGTATATATAAAGGTAGATAGTCAAGGAAGACATCTTCAAAAAAAACTAGTTGAGTTGAATATGACTAACTACTCTTAAATAGGCAGATGTGATGGTCAAGAGACAACAAGGCTTTAGCAATAGGTGGATGCCTTCATGTCTTCTTCCCTGCAGAAAAAAAATATATATGAGGGTATATATAAATATAGATACTGCATATACGTATTTACACTATATATAGGCTCTACCAAAAGTATTGTAAAAGTGGGCATAACTTTTTTTTATTACCTTACATAGGTCATTCAAATTTTTCAAATTTCACTTGTTGGTAGAGTAACCAATGCTGGATACCTGGTAATGCGGTGTGTGGGGGAGAGGAGGAGGCGCTGAGCAGTGGAATGGCCGGCCGGCTGGTCAGTAGGTGGAGTGAGCCTCGCTTCCGTGGCGCGTACTGGCGGCGCGCTCTCTCCGTGGTGTGTTCCAGCGGCGTGCTCCTCGGTGAGAGGAGAGGAGACAACGCGCACCTGGGATAGAGCTGCGATAGGTGCCAGAGTACATCGGGTGCATCTTCCGCTATGACCAGCATGCGGGGAGCAGAGGAGACAGCCATGCAGGACGGCGCTGGTGCACAAACACATCACATGCCAAAAGACAAAGGGAAACAGGCGGCTGCTAAGCTGGAGCCATTTGCCCAAACACCGGGTCAGACACCCACGAAAGGTGGGCAGGCCGGGGGCCACAACAATCTCACTCCCAGACCGGCCCCTCTGTGGGGAGGAAGAGCCAGGTCCCAGCAGCAGCATCAGCAGCTCAGGAGAGCGAGCATGCACCAATTAAAATGACAGAGGGGGGAAATATTGGAGCCAACCCCAGGAGTAGAGGAAGAGCGATCCTTGAAAGATATCCTTCACGCAATCAATAACTGTAAGTCCTCATTATCTGAAATGTCTGATCAACTTAAATGCATAAAAGAGGATTTGACACTATTAAGGCATGATGTGCAAGAGGTGTGTGAGCAGACATCTGCCTTAGAGGGGAGACTCAGCTTGAGAAAAGACGACGAGAACCCGATGAAACAAGAGATAAAATTAATGAAGGAACAACTGAATATGTGTATATATAAAATGGATGACATGGAAAATAGATTGCGCAGGAAAAATGTAAGGGTTCTAGGTCCCCCTGAGTGAAGTGAAGGTATCAACCCTATAGAAAATATGGAGGACTGGCTTAAAGGAATTTTTGGCAAAGAATCTCTGTCAAATTTCTTTGCAATTGAGCGAGCACACAGAGTCCCTTTTAGGGCACCGCCATCGGGAGGCCGAGGCCCCTTCTTATTAAGCTCTTCTATTATAAGGACAAAGTTACTATTCTTCAAAAAGAAAGAGAGATGAAAAACATATTGTCTAATGGCGTTAGGATCTCTATATACCCAGACTTTTCCCCGGAGATACAGAAACAAAGGGCCAGGTTTATGGAATGCAAATGCAGGTTGCAACAGCTAAAAATCAGCTATGCGATGCTATAACCGTCACGATTGCGGATAACAGCTCTGGGGGAAACTAACTTTTTAACACACTTGCAGAAGTGACACTGTGGTTATGAAGAGAGACTACAGCAGGGGGAGGAAATATGACAAGAACGGAGAGTCAACAGATCTATGTAAATGGAAGGAGAAAAGGGAGAGGAATGGAAAGAGACTTTCCTCTCCTTTTGTAAACTTGTTTTTTTTTTAGGACATTTATACACACAAGTGATATGTGGGAGCGGGGGGCTCTAAAGGGTTAAAGGGATCAACAAGAGTGCATTTTCTGTGGGGAATTAACTAATTTTTATTGCACTTGACTTTCTCTCCTAGTTTGGGGGAGTATTACACAAGAGAAATGGATCACAAAAGAATTTGCAAATATTACCTTGGCGAGAAGACACGGTCGCTTTAGAAGCCCTCGGTACGGGCCCAAAAAGGGGCAGGGAGAGGAAGAGGGGGATTGGATGGGGGAGGGGAGAGAGATTGGATTGTGTGTATGGAAGAATGAGAGCATGAAGGGGGGTGAAGGGGTGAGAGGAAGTTATACACATTTGGATGTTTTGCAGGAAGGGGAAGATCCACGAAGTTATGATTTTTTCATATCGTATATGAACACAAGGGAAACTCACTTTAGGTTAGTGATAGGAAGAATAAGGTTAGGATTATTTGTAAAGGGGAAGCAGAATAGGAGAGGAAAATGATAGTTACTAGAGAAAGAAGAGAAAAATTCCTGAAGCAAACTAGAATGCTAAAGATATGCTCTTGGAATGTTCGGGGGATGAGGGATCTGTCTAAAAGACTAGCAATCTTTTCTATGGCCGATGTGAATAAGGTCAAAATACTCTGCCTGCAGGAGACACACCTTGAGAAAGATACAATTTGCACCTTGAAGCGCAGGAACTATCAGGTACAATACCACTCCATTTACACCTCCCACTCAAGGGGGTGAGTATTTTGGTAGATTTGGGGGTGGTTTTCTCCTGCAGGCAGAGTAAGATAGATGAGAATGGACGATGTGTTTTTCTTTTCTGCTCGATAGAGGATAGGCTGTGTGTATTGGCTAACATTTACATCCCCCCGCCATTTGGTATGGAAATTTTGAATGATTTAATGAAGTTTATTATGGACAAAACAGAAATACCTGTTATAGTGGCAGTAGACTTTTATATGACCATGGATAAAAACTTGGAAACTTGGATAGGTTTCCATATGGAGTCCCGCTTGGCAGTATATCTAGCAGCCCGCTCCTCCAATTTTGAGGGGAGACAGGGCTGGTGGATGTCTGGAGGAGGTGGATTCTAGAGGTATGACAGTACTGCCACTCCAGGACACACTCCATACTATCCTGGATTGACCCTATGTAATGAAGAGGCTTTGAATATGATGGAGAAGGTAAATTATGAACCGATGGGTCTTTCAGATCACTCACCTGTGGTTTTCTCAATAAAAATGGGGAGTAGTTACAGTAGGAGTGATTGGAAAATAAACCCCTTTTGGCTGGAACTGATGGAGGATTCAGGAAAAATAGCAGCCAGCCTGGAGGAGTTTGTAAAAGTAACTGCAGAGTCAGCCCCACCGGGGGTGATCTGGGATACCCTGAAGGCGTTTCTTTGGGGTGTGCTAATACAGCAAATTTCATATATCAAGAAACAAAAGCAAAAGAGATCACTGCAGTGGAAAGAGTGAGAGTTGCGGGAGCATGGTACGCTAGAAAGGCATAGGGAGTGGTCAGAGAAACAGGAAGAATATAAGAAACAGGTCTTGATGAAAGCAGAAAATAAGAGGCTCCCAAAACTTATGGAAGTACTCAATTGGGCTGCCAGGGAGGGGAAATTACTCCCATCCATGATGGAAGCAACAATCATTGTATTGCCAAAGGAGAGGAAAACTCAACTTGAAGTAGCATCTTATAGGCCAATATCCCTCTTGTGTTCAGACATAAAACTTTTAGCAAAGGTGCTAGCGGCAAGGTTAAATAGAATAATTTAAAAACGTATACACCCGGATCAAACCGGATTTATAAGGCGGGCATATCTAAACATCCAACGGAAAAGGAGGGGACAAAGGCTGTTTTGTCACTAGACGCAGTTAAGGCCTTTGATAGCCTTGAATGGCACTACCTCTGGCAAGTACTAGCGGAATTTCAACTTGGTCCCTATTTTGTTAAATGGATTAGAATGTTATATGAGGCACCTGGGGCCAAAGTGAGAATAAATGGAGAGTGCTCTGAGTGGTTCCAGTTGGCGAGGGAGACGAGACAGGGGTGCCCACTATCGCCCCTGCTCTTTGCCCTCACAATAGAGCCACTGGCCATCGTTTTAAGATCCTCCCCAAGTGGGATAATGTATTTTTTGCATTGTTGTATAAGATGAAAATTTTTCAATAAAAATTATTTGATATAAAAAAAGAAGAGTTACTATAGAGAAAGAGTGAAATTTGAACAACGTATGTAAGTTAATAAAAAAAAAAAAAAGTTAGGCCATCGCTTTAAGATCCTCCCCGATTGGGATAATGTATTTTTTGCATTGTTATATAAGATGAAAATTTTTCAAAAAAAGTATTTGATATAAAAAAAGAAGAGTTATTATAGAGAAAGAGTGAAATTTGAACAACGTATGTAAGTTAATAAAAAAAAAAGTTAGGCCTACTTTTACAGTACTTTCTGTATAGCCCTCATATTTACAACTGTAAAATGGCAAATACATGATAACATTGTGATGTAGGTACCCATTACATAAATAACCTTATGGATACTGGGTTAGGCATGTTGCAATAAAAAAAAAAAAGAAATACAAAGCCAATAATGCAATTATTTTGTGGGCTTGACTACTGTTGAGAAAACAGTAGCCTTTGGTCCGCTGCATTTTTGTATTGCTGAAATGTCTGATCTACAAGCACATAATTTCACCCATTAGGGGGATTCTCTCTCTCTGTTTTTCCTGTTTACTGTGATCACCGTAAGTGAAAGAAAGTCCCATAGTTGACATGTGAGGGTGCACTATGCATGTGTAGTGGCAGCTGGGGGTGGGTGGATTCAAACCAAAGACCCCAGTGCTGCAGGGATCGAGTGGTAACCACTAAGCTACTTTGGACAATCTCAGAAATAACTTAGACCTTCAGCAATAATTTCCAGATTTGTCAATGTATAGAACTGTTATGGAGAGAGCTGCCTGCTCTCTCTGTGAACAGTTTGTTTTCTGATCAGAGAGAGAAAATCTTGATGGTGTAAGGTGCAGGGCACAGTTTTATAGAGACCTGATTGATGAGAGTTAGCACTTTTGATGTTGGTGGATGTGGGGTCACCATATAGTCAGTGCTTGGGTCTCCACCCAACTAAGGGAAGTATGGTGCGGTTGACACTGTTCTTTGAGGCAAGACAGAAGAATTCCAAATTTTAATTGATTTTGGAGAAATTTAGTTGTGCTGGAAACTGTTTGCATGCCACGATACTGCCATCTGAAGTCTGATGTTGAAAATGACTGATGTTCATGCTGTTAAGAAGGAACATTCCAATGCTAAGCTGACCACAGTTGTGTATGGATTCTAGTCCAGACTCCAGAGCATCTGCCTTCAGATAATGTGAGTACTTCAGTAGAGGAAGGGTTTCAGAGCAGTTGACAGTGCAGAGTCAGTCAAGACCACATGGAAAGCAGCAAGGGCCTGGGAACCTGGGGTTGAGCTGATCATATCTGGTAGCCATTGCATTGGAAATGAGAAGTTCCCACCCCAGGAAGCCTAGAGAGAGAGATGATGGATCTGCTGTTTCCACGGAAGAGGCACTAGTGGAGCAGTGGTAAGTCAGTGGTCTACGGTGGTCCTGTCCATGATAAATAAAAGATGTAGAGTTGGTCACACTGACTAGAGAGTGGCCCTGGGGTTTGAGAGACCCATCCAGGAATAATGAGCGTTATTTGCAAAGAGGCTTTTGGAATAAAACTCCCACTCTGCAGTAGTATGATTACTATGTAAAGAACACCCTGATTATTGGCACTCTTATGGGGAAGTTACAACCAGCTCTAAGCCCCCACCCCACAGTATACACAGAGCCCCAAAAACTCTATTAAAAAATGACTGATGTGCATCCTGTTAAGAGGAAATATGTTCCAGTGAAAAGTTGATCACAGTTGTATATGGACTGTAGTCCAGAGCACCTGTCTTGAGATAATGTGAGTACTTCAGTACAGGGGCATAACTAGAACCTTCAGAGCCCCAGTGCCCTAAAGAAACCATGAAGGGTCCCCCTGACCCCATCCTAGGGCACTTCCTATTGGTCCCGGGGCCCTTGCCCCTGGTCCACTGGTCCCAGGGCCTGGGGACACCATAATCCCAATCATGAATTGGCATAGGGACACCATGACCCCAATCAAACGACATGGGATCACCACAATCCCAATCAATAAATGACATGGGGGGCACCATTATCCTAATCAGTAAATGACACGAGGATACCATGATCCCAATTAATAAATGACATGGAGACACCATGATCACCAATCAGCAAATTACATGGGGACACCACACTCTCAATCAATAAAAGAATGGTGACACCAATCAATAACTGACGCGGGGACACAGTGCTCCCCATCCCCTGAACTCTGTCATGTACACACTTTGGCAGCGATGTCCCCTCCTCTGCAATGTTTGTTACTTGGTCATGTGGCTCTGTGCGGTCTCTGCCTGTTTTATGACACCCTGAGGTCAGTGTCACCAGGATCGGATGAGCCATCCACATGTCCTGGCTCAGCGGGCAGGATGACAGCCACCTTCCTTGTGTTCGGTAGCAACAAGTCCCTTGCACAGACAATCCAAGTTTGCCCCCCTCCCTCCATGCCATACTCACCTTAGCAGGTCCTGCGGGGCCCTTGCTCCATCACTTTGTTGTGTGCCCACCTTGTGCCTGCAGAACGATGGCAGTAGTAGTGCCAGAGCCAACGGTAATCCAGCTTCGACTTCCTTCATCTTCAGCACAGGGACAGCCCAGGACAACTGGTCAAATCAAGAGAAATGGATGAAGCAGGTAGCAAGCGGCAGCAGCCAGCCTTCCCCAGACACATGGTCGTCTTAGGCCCCCCCCCCCACAGTGGTTGCAAGTGCGACCTTTGCGACCCTGGTAGTTCCACTGCTGCTTCAGTAGGAGAAGGGTGTTGACATTGGTCCCAGAGAAGTTAAGAGTGCAGAGTCAGTCAAGACCACATGGGAAGAAGCAAGGGCCTGGGAACCTGAGGTTGAGTTGACTACACTGTACATGGTGGCCATTGCATTGATATATCTAAATTCCCACCCCAGAGGCCTAGAGAGAGATGTAAGATCTGATATTTCAATGGGAGAGGCACTAGCAGAGCGGTAATAATCCATGGTCCATGACAAAGGAAAGCGTGTAAATTTGCAAACACTGACTAGAGAGTTTGGGAGACCCATACAGGAATTTGCTATGAGAGGTATTTGCGAAGAAGCTTCTGGAATAAAAATACCACTCTGCAGTATTATGATTACTATTTAAAGAAGTCTTTTCCTCTGCTGCATAGTCATCCCCTCCCCACAGAGACAATAAAAGCGTTCTATAAATTTGTTATTAGCTTAAAAAGCTTATGTGAGCAGGTACTGTTTTTGTCTTATGTTTTATCTAGTTCATTTCAGCTATTATATTTTCTGTTTAAATCATATTCAGTTGCAGACTTTTATGTCTTAAAGCATAATGAACGTTGTGTATTAAACAAAAAGTGATCTCCATGTATAAAGACCTATCTATATAGCCAGACATTTTAGACTTCTAACCCTTTTGGTGAAGGCCCTTTTATGCTCCAGGTTGACTGTGCCCCTGTGTACAAACCCAGCTCCATAAAAACATGGTTTGACCAGTTTGGTGTGAAGGAACTCTAAGTGGCCAATATGGTGAGAATCAAACATTATGGTGGTTCCCTGACTTAGAAATTAGCCTTACACAGTGTGCAGAAATTAATTACACAGAGTCCCTCTGTAAAAGTGCTGTTACTACACAGTTTAACTTTGTAGATGTACATTACATTTAGGTGGGACACTGCTGAGCCCGTGCCCTCTCCACCAGTCCAGCATACCACCGTCACCTCACTCCCAGTGACAGAATGGGTCCCATCGTGCACTTAGCACAGACCTCATGCATGCACTTGTTAGCTCTTTTTCTCCCATACAATGCGAACAGACTATAGGTCTCCGTAATGCAGGTTCGGTCCTGATTGCTTTGGGAAACCAACTGCCGGGGAGGAAGCCAGATCACCGACCCCCTCCCTACCGGAGGACCTGTAACCCATACCAGGTACCACGCTTCACGACTTGCTGCAATGTACCTCGCACTCGATCTTGGTTACTATGACAACTCCATTACTCCGCCTGCTTGTCTTGCAGAGTAGACCTTTAGTAGTGGCTTTGCTTCATACCCCACATGTGCTTTACTGACTCTTGTTCTTTCATACGCCAGGAACCTCTATGCACCCCTTTAAATGACTTCAGACGAGGCTTAGAACAGTTGATACAACTTTACTTGAACATTCTGCAACTCAGTCCAGTATGAACAATTCAATGCAACATCCCCTAACTAACTCAACTAGGTGGCAGAGGATTGGCTCAGCAAGGTTACAGTCCATAAATGTTGTTTCCCAAGGCTTGGCGGTTCTCCGGAATACTGGTGCTACCTGCGGGGGGGGGGGATGCTGAGCACATCGGTCCCATCTTTGGTGCTCCATGACAATCATGGCATCTTTCTGAGCAGGCCAAAGCTCTGGAACCCAGCCTTCCCCCCTTATTTATAGCACAGGGCAGATAGTCTGGGTCCAAAAAGCCCAGGCACAGAGGTGCAGAACATTAACTCCTTCCCTAGCCTGGGCCAGCCAACTGCCTGACTAACATGCTATAGGCAACCTGCCTACAAGCTGTCCTCACAAATGTTCCATTCCCACAGACACACTCCAAAATGTTATGAAAAAGTTTTACCAGATGAGTAGAGGCTGTAAAGGGGAGGCAATTCCATATAATGTCCATGGTTTTAAAGTAGCTGATCTGCATGTGTGATAGAGTTAGACTGATAGTGGGATATTGGTACTTTTGGATTTAACCCAGAATGAGTGCTCCTTCAAAGGGGCTGATGAACAGTGAATGGGCAGTGTAGACAAAATCTTGTTCTGGTCTTGAGCTGCTGTAGTTCTGCTAGTCTCAAAAGAGGTAGTACAGTAGGTGTGAGAGTTTAGGAGTGCCCAGTAGAAAACTTCATGACACTCCAGGAAGTTTAGTCCAAATTTTTACTGATGTACTGTAGTAGTATGAGTAGTAAGAAAAGCAGATGCATTTTGAAGGACCTGCCTTCCCCTTCTTCAGGGCCGAATCTGTGGATATGATGGGACTAGCGATAAGATTGATTAAAGGTATCTGAAATGAGGTTTGATCTGAGCTGTCAGGTCAGTTATTTTGCAAACTCTTAAGTCAGTCTCACAGCCAGTCCAATCGTATCCACGGCTTCAGCCCTGAAGAAACGGGAGGCGGTTCCCTGGAAACACGTTGGCTTTTCTTGTTACTTTCTATCAGTGGTCTCCATACTGCGGCTCGTGGGCCAGATGTGGCCCTTTGCTTGACTCTATCTGGCCCGCGGTGCATTGTTCCTCCCACTGACATCAATGATGGGGCATTATTCCTCCCACTGACACCAATGATGGGGCACGATTCTTCATATTCCCATCATTGATGGGACAATATTCTTTCCACTGATATAATTTTCTACTCCCACAGGCCACTCTCCAGCCCCCCCCTCCCCCCCCCAAAGTCTAAAGGGCAGTAAACTGGCCCTTTGTTTAGAAAGTTTGGAGACCCCTGCTCTATACAATATCAGTAAAAATTTGGACTAAAATTCCTGAATGTATCATGACCTATTCTACCAGGCGCTCCTCCACACTCAACCCAATGGTTTTGAAATGGGATGTTCATATAGGTCTGATGATCGGTTGTCTACCAATGTTTGTCTATATAGTTTATGTTGTAGTTTTTATACTGTTGTGAGGAGAAAGAAAGTTTCCTTTTCAACCTGTGTCCTAGACCTTTGTATACATATAATTTCTACTTTATCTGACATGACTATAAAACGAGAGTAGCTGTTAAAAGAGGAAGGAGTGGTAAAAAGGAATATTAAGGGAGATAGAGGCTTATTCATGACTGTCTGCAGTGAGAATGAATATTTTTATCTACGACTTTTGGCCAAGAATTATTATCAATGTTGCCTTTCATTAGTGAGTCGAGTGGATAAAAAGCGAGAAAAACCAGCACAGATGATTATAACCGGTCTCGTCTCCTAGTCTTAATTACATGGCTTGTAGAGCTTGGTTGTTTCATCTTAGCAACCAGACAGTAAAGATTAGCTTCAAGGGTATTAATAGGTGTCCCGTCATTTCCAAAATTCATTAAAACAACAAAAGGTTGTCAAAATCCTTTTCTACACTTGGACTATTGTTCACACTGTTTTTTCAAGACTTGTTAGCTACAACCTTCCTGGTGTTATGTTTGTCTTTCAAGTGTGAAGCCTGTTTCATTGAAGTGCCTTAGAAATGTAAGAATGTGATTTAAAACCTTCAAGTTCAAAAATGGGCACACAAAGTTTCATCTAAATATCTTCCTTAATAGTCACAATGGATATAAGTCCAATTTATGTGCACCAAATCCCTCTGCAAGGCCAGATATTAGATTGTGAAAGTAGAATGACATCATCACTGTGTCTGTACAGAAAGTCGAGTCAACAGGCCACACCCACTACAAAAACCCACAGGAGGGGGCAGAGACAAGACCAGTCCCCCTGCACAAGTTAGGAGAGCAGAGCTGTGGGTGAGTCCCAGCAGGCCCCATCCACTACAGGCTGTCTGCAGAAAACTACAGGAGGGGGCGGAGACAAGACCAGTCTCCCTGTACACGTTGTGAGAACAGGAGTTGTGGGTGGGTCCCAACAGGCCCCACCCACCACAGGCTGCCTGCAGAAAACTACAGGAGGGGGTGGAGACAAGACAAGTCACCCTGCACAAGTTGAGAGAGCAGAGCTGTGGGTGGGTCCCAGCAGGCCCCACCCACTACAGGCTGTCTGCAGAAAACTACAGGAGAGGCGGAGACAAGACCAGTTACCCTGCACAAGGAGAGAGCACAGCAGTGAGCAGTCTTTATTACAGGAAGAAAAAGTCTCACACTGGATTACTGCACAGACCTGGAAGAAATACACAAAGCACACCAAGATTCAAGCAAGAATTTATATTCTTTTTGTACTTAGACAGTTCAGCTTTAACACCAGAATGCTTTAAAGGATAACTAAACCCCGAAACACATTTGTAACATATTGCAGCTTACAGTCCTTACACGTGGTGGCTGCATTGGTTTTCTTTTTTTCAAGTCAAGAACATTTGCAGCAAATACAGAAATCACTTGCTGATCCTGCCAGAAATACAGTGTCCTCATCACTTCCTGGGAGCTAAACCGACTAATATCTTCCTTCCTAGCCATCTTCTCTCCACTACAAATTGCCCTCCATGTAGTGTGGATGAAGAAATACATTACTAACATCTTGTATATAATCCCTTATAATCCCCTCCAAGAGCTTGCATACTATTGACGTTAGGCTAACTGGTCTATAGTTCTCAGAGATGTATTTTGGGCCCTTTTTAAATATTGGTGCTACATTGGCTTTTCTCCAATAAGCTGGTACCATACCAGTCAGTAGACTGTTCATAAAAATTAGGAACAATGGTCTGGCAATTACTTGACTAAGTTCCTTAAGGACCCTCGTGTGCAAGCCATCTGGTCCCGGTGACTTATTAATGTTAGGTTTTTCAAGTCTATTCCTAATTCTATCCTCTGTTAGCCATGAGGGTGCTTCCTGTGACATGTCATGAGGATAAACCTTGCTCTTTTGGTTATTGGAGCCCCCCGTTTCCCTCGTGAAGACTGAGAAGAATAAATTCAAAACCTTCATCATCTCTCCATCCTTTGTAACCAGATTCCCTTCATCATTCTTTATGGGGCCAATATAATCTGACCTTCCTCTCTTACTATTTATATACTTAAAGAATTTCTTGGGATTTTTTTACTCTCCCCCGCTATGTGCCTTTCGTGTTCTATCTTAGCCGTCCTGATTACACCCTTACATTTCTTATTGCATACTTTGTAAAGTTGGAATGCTGATGATGACCCCTCAGCCTTGTATTTTTTGAAGGCCTTCTCCTTTGCTTTTATATCCATTTTTACATTGAATTTAAGCCATTTTTCCTCCGTGTTCATTGTTCCTAGGATTTTATCCCATTTAATATCTTCTAGCAAGGAGCTTCGTTTATGGAAGTTGGCTCTTTTGAAATTCAGTGTCTTTGTATTCCCCTTATGTTTCCCATTTGTGTGATTTATACTGAAACTAATTGACCTGCGATCGTGGTTTCCTAAATTGCCCCGTATTTCCACATCTGTGATCAAGTCTGTAGTGTTAGTAATCAGTAGGTCTAGTAATGCTTTGTTTAATGTTGGTGCATTTACCATCTGACCCATGAAATTGTCCTGAAAGACATTTAGGAAATGGCGAGCCTTAGACAAATGCGCGGTTCCTTCTGGATAATTGTGTCTGGATAATTAAAATCCCCCATTATAATGAAAATTCCCATCCTTGCTGCCATTCCAAACTGTGATAAGAGATCTGCCTCCCCCTCCTCCCTGGGGAGCCTATAGCATACTCCCAGTATTACTTTTCTCTTGGTTTCCTCCTTTTGTAGCTCTACCCATAAGGATTCCATCTCCTCCCTTGCTCCATTTGTGATGTTGTCTCTCACATTCACTTGTACATAATTTTTTATATACAGGCATACTCCTCTCCCTTTTTTACCCTCCCTATCTCTGCGATATAGGGAATACCATTAAATGGTTGCCAACCAATCATGAGAGCTGTTGAACAGTCTCTGAAATTCCCACAAAATCTAAATCCTCCTCGTACAATAGCAGCTCTAGTTCTCCCATCTTGTCCGCCAGACTCCTGGCATTAGTGAACAAGCCACGTAGTTTTGTCCGGACGCATACTATCTACTTATTGGGTCTTCTGAGGTTGCAAAAAGGACTTGTTACTATATTTACCTCGGGTTTAGGTGCTTTAGCCAACCTACTACTAATGCCCCCAATACTATCCTCTGAAATTTGTTCCACGCTGGCTATCTATACATCTGCTGCCCCCCCCCCCCCGTTGCCGAATTTAAAAGACCCTCTAACTTGTCAGCCATCTTCTCTCCCAGCCGATCTGCACCTTCCCCATTTAGATGCAGTTCGTCCCTGCTAAAGAGCTGGTAACTGACTGAGAAGTCGGCCCAGTTCTCCAGGAACCTGAACCCCTCCTTTCTACACCAGCTCCTCAGCCACTTGTTTACTTCCCTAATCTCCCACTGCCTCTCTGATGTGGCTCGAGGTACCAGTAGTATTTCAGAGAATACTACCTTGCAGGTCCCAATTCTCAATTTAGCTCCTAGATCCCAAAAATCTTTTTTTAGGACACTCAATCTTCCTCTGACTTTGTCATTGGTGCCAACGTGCACCATGACAGCTGGGTCATCCCCGACCCTTCACAGTAATCTGTTCACCAGATCCGTGATGTGTCAAAACCCGAGCACACGGAAGACAACATACAGTTCAGGTCTTTGTGACAGATTGCCCTCTCTGTCCTTCTGAGAATTGAGTCCCCTACCACCAGAATCTGTTTTTCCCTTCCCTTGGCTTTACCCCACCCTCACTGGATGAGTTATTGTCCTAGCAGCTAGGGGAATCACTCTGCTCCAGCAATGCTGGTCCCTGACTGGTTTCCGTAATATCATGCAACGTACGTACTTATCGGGATGTTCCAGCCCAGGATTGGTCTCCCTGACTCTTTCCCCTCTTCCCTTCCTGACTTTCACCCATCTACTCTGCTCTGGTGCTTGCACCTCTTTGTCTCAACCCGCCTCTATGCTGGCCCCTGCCAGCTACGATCCCAACTCTCCTTAAGTATGAAGAGTCTTCTCAGTGTCGACAGTTGCTTCCCTAGATTTAGGACCTGGGCTTCCAGAATCCAAATTGCATGAGTTCCAGCGAGAAGTTTCCACAGTCCGTGATAACTTGGGGAGCCATGTCATCGGTTGGTTTTAGTCCACTGTGTTTTATCAAGTCCAAAGTCAGCGCAGCTCTCTAGCAGGAAATTTTAGAGCACTTATTGCTTCCCTCTGCTGACCAGCTTTATGGAGATGCTGATTTCATTTACCAGCAGTACTTGCCAAAAGTACCAATACCTGCTTTATTGATAACGGTATCACTGTGCTTGATTGGCCAGCAAACTTGCCTGACCTAAACCCCACTGAGAATCTGTGGGGTATTGTCAAGAGGAAGATGAGAGACATCAGACCCAACAATACAGATGAGCTGAAGGCCACTATCAAAGCAACCTGGGCTTCCATGACACCTCAGCAGTGCCACCAGCTGATTGCCTCCATGCCAAGCTATATTGATGCAGTAATTCATGCAAAAAGAGCCCCGACCAAGTATAGAGTGCATACTATACTGTACATGGACATACTTTTCAGTAAGCCAACATTTCTGTATTAAAAATCCATTTTTTAAATTGGTCTTATGTAATATTCTAATTTTCTGAGATACCGAATGTTGGATTTTCACAAGTCATAATCAAATTAAAAGAAAGAAATGCTTGAATATATCACTCTGTGTGTAATAATATATGAGTTTCACTTTTTTAATTGAATTACTGAAATTTGATGATATTCTAATTTTTTGAGATGTACCTTTATATTTTATCTATTGTTCTTTATCTGTGTGCTGTGTCCTAAATAAAAAAGAAGAAAAAAAGATACAAATTCAAAGAACACTAAACTACTTTGAATACATAAAAAAACATTTTTTAAATTGTAATCATTGCCAATTAGAAATAAACAAACAACATACCTATTATTTTCTTTGTGTATTCCATTAAATGTCCATATGGACTACTATACATTTTTAAAACTATATATTATACAAATAACCATATCACATAAATATGTGATTCAAGAAGGGTTACCTAAACAAGGTAACCCAAGTAGAACACAACATTTTACAGTTTCACAGGATTTACCAAGGATACCTCAGGGAAGCTCAGTGAACCAGAAGCATGGATGAGAGGGAAATGGTTTTGTTGAAATTAAATTTGCAGCAAAATTAACAATTTTAGCATTCATTAGATTCTACTACACCCAAAAAAAACTTGTGCTTAGTATGCCTTCTTCTTCGGCACATGCCTGCAATTCCTAGCTGTCAAAATGACAGCAGGTAGTTGCTGTTTAAATACAGCAGCTGTAAAAGCTTCTTCTGTAAAAAGATGTGCCATCTGACACAGTGTTTATAAACATTGTTCAGAAAAAAGATTGAAAGATACACAGTAACATTGTTACTTTTGAACCTAGACTTTGTTTCATTTATCTGCAGATCAAAGGGATGAGCTTTGATCGTCATACGATCTTAGTTAAAGCAACCTGGAAAATTTTAAAGAAGGTATTTTAAATAAAATGTTTTCCCTTTTTAATTGCTTAAATATCCTAATTTCCCCATATTTACTCCTTCCTCCCTTTCTCCCTATAGGTATTAGTTTCATATAATTTTTTTTTTACTTTTATCTTTCTAAGCATTCATTTTTAAACTTTGTTTTTTAATTTGTTCAGCTTCAATTTTCATATGATCTCAATTAAAGTAACCTGAAAACTTGGTGAGTATACAATTTTCGGTTTTCCTGGCGCATCACGGCAGCATCCAACAGGAGCTAACTCGCCATATGGGAGAGTGCAAGAAAAAGTTTGTAATGGATAGTAGCGTAAGCACAACAAATTTTCCAAATTTTACTGTCGTGAGCTGAGCCGGGTTCACCTAATAAAGCGTAATGAAGGTGTTTTGGGAGGACCATATTGCTTACTTGCAAATAGCCTCAGGAGACACTCACCACTGCACTGTCCACAGAGCTGGCATTGCCCTGTTTGAATGTGCGCTTAAGTCTTCCGGAATAGAAAGGTCTTGTGAAGAGTAGGCTCTTTTAATTGTCCTAACAATCTAGGAGGCGACTGTGTGTGTTGATGCCGACTGACCCTGCCTTAAGCCATGCGGGACCAAGCACAGATTTCAGCTTTCCTGAATGAAAAGGTAGCCGTCAAGCAGGTATCAGAGTTAGACCACCATCCAGGGGATGTGGTTCCCCTGCTTCACCAAAGAAAGATGGTAACTTGACTTCCTGGTTAAAGTGGAAAGAGAAAGACGCCTTATGGATAAAAGCAGTCTCTGGGTTTTGGGACTATTCTGTCTGGGAAGAACGTTAGGTGAGGCTCCTTGACTACAAAGCCTGCAGCTCTGACACACTTTTCACAGAGGTTGTAGCAGAGTGTAGCCAATTCTGTAGGATATAAATTAGGCCTGCATAGAGCTGAGGACCATAGGCAAGTCCCACTTAGGGTAGAATGGTTTTCTGGCAGGTCTTTAACTCCATGCAAGCCTTTAGGAATTGTATCACATAAGGGTTAAGAGCTCCTTGAACCCCTGTACGTGTGTGGACAAGGCTGAACTTTGGACTTTAAAACATATTTGAACTTAGGGCCCTGTCCAGCCCCAGATGTAAGAACTGCAGAACGTTGGATGGTTTTGGTGATAGAGGACTTTGTGAGATCTGCAAATTTTACCCATATTCTCTGGTAAGTCTTATTAATGGAGACCTCTTTGGCTTGACACAAGGTAGCCACTACCTGCACTGAGCACCCTTGACTTGGTAGCCTCCGCCTCTCAACTTTCATGACATCAAATGTAGTCTCTTGGGGCTGAATGGCAAAACTGGCCATGAGAGAGCAAATCCGTCGTCACTGGAAGAGGCAATGGTGACTCAATGCTCAGCAATGGCATGCAATGCCAAGCTGCTGCTAACAAAGCAAACAGAATATTTTCGTTAAAAGGGGATTAATTCCAGAGATAAAACGATAATTCTCACACTCTACAAGACTCTGGTCCGGCCGCACTTAGAGTATGCTGTCCAGTTCTGGGCACCAGTCCTCAGGAAGGGTGTACTGAAAATGGAGCGAGTACAAAGAAAGGCAACAAAGCTAATAAAGAGTCTCGAGGATATTAGTTATGAGGAAAGGTTTGCGAGCACTGAACGTATTCTCTCTGGAGAAGAGACGCTTCAGAGGGGATATGATTTCAATATACAAATACCATACTGGTTACCCCACAATAGGGATAAAACTTTTTTGCTGTAGGGAGTTTAACAAGACACGTGGCCACTCATTAAAATTAGAAGAAAAGAGGTTTAACCTTAAACTACGTAGAGGGTTCTCTACAATAAGAGCGGCAAGGATGTGGAATTCCCTTCCACAGGCGGTGGTCTCAGCGGGGGGCATCGATTATTTCAAGAAACTATTAGATAAGCACCTGAATGACCGCAACATACAGGGATATACAATGTAATACTGACATATAACCACACACATAGGTTGGACTTAATGGACTTGTGTCTTTTTTCGACCTCACCTACTATGTAACTATGTAACTGTATGCTCAACTGTAGGAGAGAAAGACACCGGAGCCTCCTCAACCAAAATGGTATAATAGCAATTGTGATACTGGAAGTTCCACTGGCAGCCTAAGAATTCTAACCTTTCACTGCTGTCTAGGCACAGCACAACTCTTGTTCCTCTTATAAAAGGAGTAAATGCCAGAAGGGCTTTGAACGCTGCTCTCGTAACTATGCCTCGTAAGCTGAACATCCTGTGACCTTGAGCAGCCTGCTCTTTGAAATGTGTTCTCCAACCTTTCTGGCTGGGGTCTGACATGATAATGTTCCATTCGAAAATACCAATTGGTCAATTAAGAAGAATCAAGGATACTCAGGCACTGTCCTGCTGCAAGAGACTTCGCTTCCAAAGCACCTTTGACTTTTTCTATCAGAATGGTGCGAGCCGGGTCTGTCTTTGATTTACGGTTAACCGGTCCTATCAGGTTGTGGGGACAGAGTCACAACCCATTGTATGCTGCCATGATGCCCCAGGAAATAGAATTTATATCAGTGGCTTTGACAAATAAATCCATACTTAAGATTCCACTATTTATTTTATCTGTGACATTAAATACTAGGACTTGGCAAGGACAGGCAGCATCCTAAAATGATATGCACACCCGAACACATAAATCAATTATAAGCTTCATGTTAATGTAATTTCAAAATTATTTTTAATATTTTTGAACCTTTAGCTTTCATTAATATAATCTATGGTGATGCTGCCATGAAGGTCTTTGTTCAGGCATTTCCTGTTATAAGGTGACAACGCTCTCACTCTCTCTATTTCGCCATTGTGCTGCTTTATTGTGTTAGTGTTATTTCAACATAAATTTTTGATATATTAAAATGTGCATTTTTTATTAATATAATCCCTGGCGATCCTGCTATTAAGGTCCTTCTTCACGCACATCCTGTTATATGGTGACAACACTCTGTCACTGTATCCTGATTGAGCCCTTGTGTTGTTACCCCTGTAACACAGGCTTCCAATGGAGACTACATGTGGTCATTTCAACACACATTACACAGATATAGTCCACCAAGACACCCTCAGAAATGCCATGCATATAGGCAGAATGTGGTTGCAAAGAGACTGCAGGAGATCAGTTGTTACAAAGGATAAAAAGATTGAAAACATTTTAGAAAAAAAAAGGTGATTGTTAATGCAACCCCACAGAATGATGTGTCGGATTGATACCCTGCTAATCTTCTATCATCTTCCACAGGTCCTCCAGTCACTGTGGGGATGAGTATCCATATTTCCAGCATTGACCAGATTTCAGAGGTCAACATGGTAAGTAGTGACTCCATAATACTTTATTATACTGAGTTTCTATTGCGTTGTAATAATAGAATAGTATAGCCAAGTTCTATTTAGCCAAAAATTAACCACTATTTTCTTAAGCATCTGTGAGAAAGTGAAATGTGCTATACTAAAAATCCATAAAGTGACACGTGCTATATTAAAAATCCATAAAGTGACACGAGCTGGAAAACAAAAAGTCCATAATATAATATTGGTTGTATTTCATAAACCTTGTGATGGGGTGGGTGGTTGTCACACATGCTCCCCCTTCTCCACCTCACTCACCAGATTTTCTCCCCTGAAAAGGGGTAAAACAGCATTCACAGCACTATGTGGCTGTACACAATTCCAGATACAGGGCTGCCTCTCTATTTTCCTGCGATTTCCTATCCCTTCAGACTGCTCACATGCAGAGACAAAAAACGAGCCCCATAGTGTAAATCTGTTTTACCATTTATTTAGCTATTGGTATAGAATTGCACTTACCTTGTGTAAAAGACTATACAGCGTTTAAGAATCAGGAAGTCCGAGACGCATTTGTGCTTCACAGACCAAAACTGGAAGCTCCGCCCTACGTGTTTCGTCACATCATTGTCATCAGGATGTCATCAACGTCTAAATCATTTGGTGGAGGGGGGATTATGGTTTGGATTTTTTTCAGGGATTGGGCTTAGTTCCAGTGAAGGGAAAACTCTTAAGGCGTCAGCATGCCAAGACATTTTGGACAGTTTCATGCTCCCAACTTTGTGGGAACAGTTTGTTCCAACATGACTGCTCACCAGCGCACAAAGCAAGGTCCATAAAGCTAGTTTGGGGTGGAGGAACTTGACTGGCCTGCACAGAGTCCTGACCTCAACCTGATAGAACACCTTTGGGATTATTTAGAGCGCAGACTACGACACAGGCCTTCTCGTCCAAAAACAGTGCCTGACCTCACAAATGTGCTTCTTGAAGAATGGTCAAACACACTCCTAAACCCTGTGGACAGCCTTCCCAGAAGAGTTTAAGCTGTTATAGCTGCAAAGGGTGGGCCAACCCAATATTGAACCCTACGGACTAAGACTGGGATGCCATTAAAGTTCATGTGTGTGTAAAGGCAGGCGTCTCTTTTTTTTTTACTTTTTCTTTATTTGATTTTCCATATACAAAATTAGTAAAAATCACATATATCAAACATTTATATAACAATATTCCCAATATTCCCTCGCCCCCCCCCCCCCCCCTTCCCTTACGTTCTCCTTTTTTTTACCACTCACACCCTTCCCTCCTCCCCCTCCCTCGAGTCTCCACCTCTCTCTCCCCGCCTTCCCATCATATCTCTGCATATTTTAAATTCTATCCATCTTTCCCAGATACTAGAGAATTTTTCTATTTGATCCTCTTCCTGTCTACTCAAATATTTCATTTTGTATATGTATTTTACTCTTTTAAGCCATTCTCTTATTGTGGGGGCTTTCTCGGTCTAGCCATTTTTTTGGTATAGCTCCTTTTTCTGCATTTATTAAATGTAGTAATACTGTATGTACTCTTGCCCCTGCGCCCCTAATGGAGTGGCCGCCACTTGTTATATACCATCTTGTCAGACATTTATAATTCCTTTCTATACTTTTGACAATACAGTAATTAAAACCACAGTACCGTATAACATGATGGGTCTGAAACAGTTTTTGCCCCACTTTTGCTAAGCGCCGTTGAGAAGTTCACCTTTGCCCGCACTTCAGTCATCAATGTCAAACAATTGAATACAATACAGCACACTCAATTTAAAATAAAATGTTAAGAATTTCAGATCACTGAGTGGATTCTATTATGCATGTATACTGAGCCAAACATCCCGATCAGGGAAACTGACGTAATGAAACGCAAAGGCCAACATCTTGTATTTGCATCTATCTGGTTTGTTCAATATTGAAAGAATTGTATTATATCTGTTTGATATGTGCAAATAAAAAGCCTTTTGATCTTGTAAAAACACAGTGCCTCTGCTGGACTGAAATTCCAACGAGTCTTATCAGCTCTGCTCAGTTTACCTCTGTCAGCTACAAAACATAGCCAGAGTTCAGGAACCGGAACGGATAGTCAGACAAGCCAAACGTCAGGGAGCCGGAGATGAGCGTAGTAAAAGAGCAAGCAGGAGCCAGAAGGGATGTCAGCCAAGCAAGTCTTTTAACCACCTCAATACAGGGCACTTACACCCCCTTCCTGCCCAGACCAATTTTCAGCTTTCAGCGCTCTAACACTTTGAATGACAATTACTCAGTCAACACTGTACCCATATGAAATTTGCGTCCTTTTTTTCACAGAAATAGAGCTTTTTTTGGTGGTATTTAATCACTAGGGTTTTTTTTATGTTTTGTGCTATAAATAAAAAAGACCGTACATTTTGTGAAAAAAATGCCTTTTTCTTTGTTTCTGTAATAAAATTTTGGAAATTAGTAATTTTTCTTCATAAATTTTGGCCAAAATTTATACTGCTACATAGCTTGGTAAAAATAACCCAAATTAGTGTATATTATTTGGTCTTTGTGAAAGTTATAGAGTCTACAAACTATGCTGCCAATCACTGAAAATTGATCACATCTGATCAGGCCTTCAGTACCTCAGGTGTATCTCATTTCTAGAGACTCTAACAAGTCAGGAAAATACAAATACCCCCCAAATGACCCCTTTTTAGAAAGTAGACATTCCAGGGTATTAAGTAAGTAGCATGGTGAGTTTTTTAAGTTGTAATTTTTTCCCACAATTCTTTGCAAAATGAAGATTTTTTTTTTTTCTACAAAATTGTCATATTATCAGGTTATTTCTCATACACAGCATATGCATACAACAAATTACCCCCCAAAATACCTTCTGCTACTCTTCCCTAATATGGTGATACAAAATGTGTGGGACTTTTACACAGCCTGGCCACATACAAAGGCCCAATATTGAAGTAGCACCTTCAGGCGTTCTACGAGCATAAATGACACATCTCATTTCTCAATGACCTATTACACTTCTGAGGGCCCTGGAGCACCAGGGCAATGGAATTGCCCACAAAATGACCCTATTTTGGAAAGCTAACACGCCAACGTATAATCTATGAGGCATAATGAGTCTTTTGAACGGTTCATTTTTTTCCAGAAGTTTTTGGAAAATGTGAAAAAAAAAATGAAAACACATTTTTTTTACACAAAGTTGTCAATTTATAAGATATTTCTAACACATAGCATGTATATAGCAAAAATTACACCCCAAAACACATTCTGCTACTCATGCTGAGTATGGCGATACCACATGTGTGAGATTTTTACACAGCCTGGCCACATACAGAGGCCCAACATTGAAGCAGTACCTTCAGGCATTCCAGGAGCATAAAAAACACATCTCATTTCATTTCCACCTATCACACTTTTGAAGGTCCTTGAGCACCAGTATATAAAACAAAAACCAGGGATGGGAAGAAAGTGGGAAAGAAACCCCTAGGGGCTAGGACCAGGATTCTTCAAAGAGGAACACCCATAAATTATATTAACCAGGATTCTTTATTTAGAAAAAAACAAAAAATTCCACCCACAATAAATATAGATGACCAAAATACCTCCACCCTCAATATAAAATAATGATAACGTTACCATAAAACACGTGATCACCATGAACAACACCCCTCAGTCAATCAAACATTCGCCCACTATTGGCAATAGATAGGACAATCTGAAGAAATTATAAAGTATGTAAAAAATACATTTTGTAAATAAATAATTTGAAAAATCTTCAGTTCATAGAGGTAGTTTGAACAAATGCAACAGTTGATAACACATCTGCTCTAATGGGTTAGTCCAAGCACCAGGAAAGTGGAATTACCCACAAAATGACCCCATTTTGAAAAGCAAACACCCCAACGTATATTCTATGAGACATGGGCTGCAGATAGGTACTCGGGTACTCTGATGGGCTGGAGATAGGTACTCGGGTACTCTTATGGGCTGCAGATAGGTACTCAGGTACTCTGATGGGCTGGAGATAGGTACTCGGGTAACTTGATGAGCTGCAGATAGGTACTCGAGTACTCTGATGGGCTGGTGATAGGTACTCGGGTACTCTGATGGGCTGGTGACAGGTACTCGGGTACTCTGATGGGCTGGTGACAGGTACTTGGGTACTCTGATGGGCTGGTGACAGGCACTCGGGTACTCTGATGGGCTGGTGACAGGTACTCGGGTACTCTGATAGGTTACAGATAGGTACTCGGGTACTCTGATGGGCTACAGATAGGTACTTGGGTACTCTGATGGGCTGGTGACTGGTATTCGGGTGCTCTAAAGGGCGGTGACAAGTATTCAGATGGACTATGACAGGTACTCAGGTACTCGGTACTCATATGAACTGTGACAGGTACTCAGATGAACTGTGACAGGTACTCAGAAGGACTGTGACAGGTACTCGGGTACTCAGATGGACTGTGACAGGTACTCAAATGGACTGTGGCATGTCCTCAGATGAACTTTACAGGTACTCAGATGGACTGTGACAGGTACTCAGGTACTCATATGGACTGTGACAGGTACTCAGGTACTCAGATGAACTGTGACAGGTACTCAGATGGACTGTGACAGGTACTCAGATACTTAGATGAACTGACAGGTACTCAGGTACTCAGATGGACTGTGACAGGTACTTGGGTACTCAGATGAACTGTGACAGGTACTCAGGTACTCATATGGACTGTGATCCTCTGGACTGGATGGCTTAAGTAGGCAGGACTGACGAGCAGGATATCATCAACAGCTGAGTATCTGTGGATAGATAGGAGCTGGCAATCAGCTGACAGCTGAGCGGCCGGCACAGAGAGGGAAGGGCTGAGCCTAGCCCTGACAAAAATATTCTCATAATAAACCAGCCACACTAATCTACTAGCCTAAACATTTCTAGCCAGTAAACACATTCCAAGTCAAACTCAGATAACAGAAATAAGAGGGAAGTATACAGAACAGAAATAGCATTGAAACATCATTAACCCTTCATGCACTTTGAAAAGTGCAGTTGCACTCTGCAAGGGCAGTTGCTCCAGAGCTTAGTAAATGAGATGAAGTTTTAAAATGGAGAAAAAGGTTTGGGACTTTATATGAGACTCATATGTACACTCATACACAGTGGTATGGAAAAGAAAAAAGAAGTTGGGACTTTGAGTGAGGCATATTATTGGACAATGAATAATTTTTAAACATATATTTATTTGTTCCTTCTACAATGGTGATTTTCCATGTATATGACAGTAAGTACATGCATGATTACAAATTTTGCAATAAAACATGATTTTAACATAAATAACATGACACATAACATAACATGGTGTGGACGAGTATCCTCCATGACAGGATTCCCTATAGGACTATATACCATGTTGGGTCTAAAATATATCGCATTAAAAGCATGGTAGACCATCTGTAGGACATGGTGCATCTGTGTAAGCCCGATGCGTTTCGTGGGACCGTGCCGACGCTTCAGGGGCTGATGCAGCATCATTCTATAAAAATATAAATGTATATAAGTGGCCAAGTCTAATAAATATACCCAAGTGATTGGAAAAAGCAGTAGGTATAAGGGACCAAACTGACAACGCTGGAAATACTCACGTCAACTGCGCATGGAAACCAAAGGACAAGGACTGTATAAAAGGGTCCACCACGGGAGCTGAGGATGGGGCATGCTGAGGGAGCCAAGAGCCCTTATTAATCTTCTCCTATGGGAAGGTGACCAGGGGGGTGATCGATAAACTCGATATCTGAAAATATAAAATGAGTGATGGAGTGGATAATATTAATATAATGTGTATGAAGGAAACGGGGGAAAAACCCATAACCAAATGTGGTGAGATTGAATGTTATACTGGTGAGGGATTCGACTTGGACCAAAAATCGTGATTGTCATGAAACACAGTAAACAAGCGTATGGCCGTAAATAAACATGTGAAAAATTGAGTGAGCATGTGTGATCACAAAAACCAAATCGGGGCTGTAGAAAGTAAATGAAATTATAAAAAATTATAAAAGTGAATGATGTGTATTGAATAAACTGAATAATACGAGCAAAAAGGTGTATGAAATGAGCCAAATCATAAGAAAAAAAGGTGGAAAAAAAAATCGCATGAAAATCATGCAATGCTCCGAGGGGAAAAGAGTGAAAGAAAACAAAAAGATGTGCAGTCTGTGTGATAGAGAGGGAATCAGAAATAGTTACCTGGTGACATCGTACAGAGGCAGGACTCTGAAACAAGAAGTGCATGTGTGAAGAGAAAAGCCAGAATGTGAACAAGACTCCCAGTGGGGGTATAAGTAGCACCCAACACTCCCTGGGCTCCTCCCATATATAATCATGGATAGGAAGCCACCACCCATTGTGGCCTGGAAAAATACATTTTAAAAAAATGAACCTTGTCCAATCAGAGAACACTTTGGGGTTTCATTTACTAAAGGCAAATGGACTGTGAACTGTCTGGGACTTGAACCAGACGGCTGGCTAGGCCCCCCACTCGGAATTCCAGGAACACACAATGACGCAACAAGCAGATGATGGTCAAAGCAATGTTCAGTTTATTAAGGGGAATATCAGTTGGCTTTATACAAAATGAGAGGTAGGATGGATTTCAATACATCAGGGTTTGGTTACAGAGAAAAAAGGATGGCAAAAGGAGTCTATCTCCATATGACGTGTGGTCTCATAAAATCTTCGGTAAAAAGGTACAGGTCAGAATATTCTCATAATAAACCAGCCACACTAATCTACTAGCCTAAACAGTTCTAGCCAGTAAACACATTCCAAGTCAAAGTCAGATAATAGAAATAGGGAAGTATACAGAACAAAAACAGCATTGAAATATAATTAACCCTTCATGCACTTTGCTTAGTAAAACACTTTGCTTAGTAAATGAGATGAAGTTTTACTTTACAAAGAGTACCCAATCACGTGCAAGAAAAATGTAAAAAAAAAAAAAAAACCCAGCATTTTTGCTTGCACATGATTGGATGATGGAAGTCAGCAGAGCTTCTGCTTATTTACTAAGCTCTGGAGCAGCGTGGGATGTGCTCTTCTCTGGGCACATAGAGCACAGACAATGAACCAGAAGGCTTGGAGCGGTGCTGCCTTGTTCTTCCGGCAAACGAAACTGCAATTACTCCCTATGACATCATAAGGGGACTTGTAAAATTCTTGCATGGGTTTGCTGCTGGGAGAAATGGATCAACAGCGTACATTCAGTGCCGATACAAGGGGTGGGCAGGAGGACAAGCTGTCCAGGGCACAGAGGTGGGGGCGGGGGGTGCCCATCGCTCGCAAGCGCAAGATCAAGGGCTAGCAATTAGGGGGCTGTAGCTTCATGTCTGCTCTGACAGCCACTGCTATCTCACTATGCTCCAACATGTCCATTCTCCACCTCTATTGACAAAGTCACACAATCAAGGGCAGCCCATCCTTTACAGGCACCGCCCCCCCTGTCCATCGCCGCCTCCCCTATTCATGTGTTCGGCCCTTTTCAGGACACCGGTGCATGGATTCCAATATGGAGGGGCTGTTTTTTTGAAGCACCAATTAGAGCCAGAGGCTCTAATAGGCTTCAATATAGGGTGGGCTCGGGTCGCAGAGAGTGCGCTCCGAGCCCACCCAGGTGTGTTACAACAGCAAATCAATATTGGAACACTGATCCTCCTCCGGTCACCCGATTGGCTGAAAGGACAGGCGATCCTATTGGACGCCTAGGAGGAGGAGGGAGGAGCTGCACAGCAGAAGCCGCCGTGATGCAGAGAGGGCACAGGAGCCGCTGCCAATAGGAGCCTGCAGCCTGCCGCCCATAGGATCCCACCCACCTGCAACCGATGGGGTAAGTGCTGGGGTGGGGAGGGGGCTTCCGGCCAACGGGGGTGGTTGTATGCCGCCCCCCGCAAAAAAACACCAGCTGCCACTGCGCACAAGGGGGTAGATTTACTAAAGGCAAATAGACTGTGCACCTTGCTAGTGCCAGCTGCACTCTGCAAGGGCATTTGCTTCAAAGCTTAGTAGAGCTCAGGAAAGCTCTGCTGACTTCTGTTATCCAATCATGTGCAAGCAAAAATGCTGTTTTTTTTCCTTGCCTATAATTGGGTATTCTTTGCAAAGTGAATCTTACCCTTATGTATTAAAGCTCTAGAGCAGGGGTCTCCAAATTTTCGAAACCAAGGGCCAGTTTACTGTCTGTCAAACTTTGAGGGGGTCGGACTGTCAGTGGCCAGTGTAAGTAGAAAATGCCTTGGTGTCAATGGGAGTAAACAACACTTCATCCAGTCAAGTTCCTCCTCCCCAAACTCGCTCATCCATGTCTTTATGGACCTTGCTTTGTGCACTGTTGCGCAGTCATGTTGGAACAGGAAGGGGCCGTCCCCAAACTGTTCCCACAAAGTTGGGAGCATGAAATTGTCCAAAATGTCTTGGTATGCTGACGCCTTAAGAGTTCCCTTCACTGGAACTAAGGAGCCAAGCCCAACCCCTGAAAAACCTCACACCATAATCCCCCCCTCCACCAAATGATTTGGACCAGTGCACAAAGCAAGGTTCATAAAGACATGGATGAGCAAGTTTGGGGTGGAGGAACTTCACTGGCCTGCACAGAGTCCTGACCGGAACCCCATAGAACACCCTTGGGATGAATTAGAGCAGAGACTGTGAGCCAGGCCTTCTCATCCCACATCAGCTCCTGACCCCAGAAATGCGCTTCTGGAAGAATGGTCAAACATTCCCATAGACACACCCCTAAACCTAGTGGACGGCCTTCCCAGAAGAGTGGAAGCTGTTAAAACTGCAAAGGGTGGGCCAACCCAATATTGAACCCTACCGGCTGAGACTGGAATGCCATTAAAGTTCATGTGCGTGTAAAGGCAGGCGTCCCAATCCTTTTGGTAATATAGTGTATATTGTAGTAAAAAGTAGAGTTCAAATTGGTTCCCGTTATCGTGACTGCTTGGTTGGCAGGGACGCAAAATATAAACTACATAATGGGTCTGAAAGGGTTTTTGTCACAACTTTTGTTAAGTGTCATCGGCAAGTTCGCCTCTGCCCACATACGTCATCAAAGCCACACAATTAAATACACAATCAGCCATGGTGTTCAAACTCATTTTTTTTGTTTCCAGGAAAATAGCAAACCTTTATGAAAATGTATAGAGACAAAAAAAAAATCTCAAGTATTTCAGATCACAGAGTGCATTCTATTGTATGTGTGTACTGAGCAGAACTTCCCGGTCAGGGAAACAGACTTGCAATGCATTTAGCCTCCACTCAAGGGAAGTTTTATGAAGTGTATGTTAACTCGATGAACTTCGCTTATTTATGTCTATTTCGTTTGTTAGATATTCAAAGCGTTTTATTATATCTGTTTGATAAGTGCAAAAAAAAAAAAAAACAACACAAAAGCCTGTTGATTTGTAAAAAACACAATGCCTCTGCTGTCCTTTCAGCTCTGCTCCGTTTATCTCTGGCAGCTAAAAACCCTCTGATTGGACAAGGTGGACAGGCAGGGTGGAGAATTCACACTCTCCGCCACGTCCAATCAGGGGACACTTTGCATTCTTTGAGAACATGCAAAGTTTTCTCGGAATAGCGCCCATGCCACACGGGGGGCGGCCTCCTTTGTGCAATAAGCAGCAGGGCAGCGGGCCCCGAAACGCAGCAGGATCACTGTAGCAGCAGCAGCAGAAACTACTACAGTGATTTCCAGCTTCTAGGGGGGTCCCACGGATATAGCACATACATACTTGCATTGGTCCAAGCTGTAAAAATCGTCATACCTGGAGTTCATCTTTAACCATTTACCGACCGCCCCATAGCAGATTTACTGCTACAGGGTGGCCGTTCTGTGCAGAATCACGTATATATATATATATATATATATATATATGTAATTCTGCACTTCTGCCTAGGGGGAGCACGTGCGTCGTTTCTGCTACGATTAGTCACAGCAGAAGCTGATCAGCGGGTGCCAGCGAATGAATGTCGGCCGGCACCCGCTGAACGTCAGGAAGGGAGTCTGGATGGAGCTCTGCCTGTGTAAACAGGGCAGAGCTCCATTCTGACAGCGGGGTTGTGTTGGATTCTCTTTCCCCGCAAAGCACATTCCTTAGGCTGGGTTCACATATGTGCGAATTGGATGCGGGGAAACAGGACATGCTCAATGGAGCCGGTCCAGGTCTGGGGCGGCCGCGGAGTGGAGTGCAAAAGGGTCCTGTGCATATTTGTGTCGGGTTCAGGCAAAAATTCAGACCTGAATCGCACCTGAACCTGTGAAGAGACACGCACCGGACCCCAGGCACGAACCCACGGCCGCACGTATGTGAACCCAGCAGTCGCAGCTAGTGCTCGATTTTTTGAGGGGGGTCGGGTGGTTTGTTTGCCCCCCCCCCCCGTGCGGTTGGTCAAACCCCCCCCCTCGATCGGTCAATCGGTGAACAAACCCCCCGCCCCCCCTGATTCTAGCCAATACGGTCACTTCTCCTCTCGGCCAATCAGGTCATAAGACCTGCTTCCTGATTGGCCGGGAGGAGAATCAGGAAAACAATAGCGAATATTAATTCGCTATTGTCACACAACTGGATGGGCTCAGGGCGCAGTGCTCTGCGCCCCAAGCCTGCCCTCTTTTTAAGCCAATTAGAGCCTCAGGCTTTAATCACGTGCTTCAAAAAAAAAAAACAGAAAACATTGAAATCCATGTGTTTGGCGCCCTGTATGGAGATTAGGGGCTGGCGCATGGACTGGGGGGGGGGGGGGGCAGTGTCCCTGCACTCCCAATGGAGCGGCCCCCACTGGAACCGGGCCTTAGTAAATGCACCTCACATAGTACACATAAACACTGGCTAGGTACACATTTAACCCTTTGATCGCACTAGATGCTTAACCCCTTCCCAGCCAGTGGCATTAGTACGGTGACAGTGCATATTTTTAGCACTGATCACTGTATTAGTGTCACTGGTCCCCAAGAAGTGCCAGTTAGTGTCTGATTGTCCGCTGCAATATCGCAGTTCCACTATAAGTTGCTGATCACTGCCATTACTAGTATAAAAACAATAATAATTACAATTTCAGTATAAATCCCATTGTTTGTAGACACTATGGGGGTTATTTACTAAAGGCAAATGGAAGTAAAGTCGCTGTAGATCTGAGGGGGGCATGCAAGGAAAATAAAAAACAGCATTTTAGCTTGCACACGATTGTTTGATAAAATCAGCAGAGCTTCCCCACATTTCAGATCTACCCCTCAGATTTACAGCGACTGCACTTCCAAGTGCACTTGTAGTGCAAAGTGGATTTGCCTTTTCGTAAATAACCCCCTTTAGCTTTTGCACAAACCAATAAATATACACTTATTGGGATGAAAAAAATTAATTAAACAGGTTTTTCAGTTCGTGGTGTTTGTGATCTGCCCAATGGTGGCTCAATGATGTAGAGGTCAGAAGATTGTAATGGCCATGTCAGAACCTTCACTAGCTACTAAAGGGTCAACCTTCGCTCCCTGCATGCATCAATGCGCTTTAGCCGCCCATGACCCGTTCTCCAGTTTTCCTTCCATGGACCACTTCTTTTGGCCGGTCCTGACCACTGCCAGTGTTGCCAACCGCCTGTAGATTTACGGGCAGCCCATAAAAACAAGGCGTTTTTCCGGTGTCCGTGAAAGCCCGTAGTAAGGGAAAAGTGCCAGTAAAGATGGCGACGATCAGCTTGGGTCAGAACTGTGCATGCACAATTCTGGAAATCCCCGAGAAGATCCGATCTTGAATCGAGTTTCCTGCAGAGCCTCTGCCCAGCCCACCACCGCTGTGGCCCGTGCAGCCAATAATATCAGTGCATTTTTCCCCGCCAACCTTGAACCTATATCAACAGGCAGGAGGCAGAGCTGAGCGATCACACCGAGAGGAGCCTCGTGAACTGGAGAGCAGACATCTGAGCGGCGGGTCGGGGAGAGGAGACGCATCACGCGGTGCAGGGGACTCTGGTCTTTAGAGTGGATGGACTGGATACTATGGATACTGGACTGGATACTATTACAGGTGATGGTGGTGGGGGCAGGAGCTGGCAGTGACAGGAGAAGCTGGCAGTGACAGGAGCTGGTGATGGTGGTGGGGGCAGGCGGTAACAGTAGGAGCTGGTGGCAGGACTCAGGAGTTGGTGGGGGCAGGAGGTGGCAGGAGGAACTGGCGATGGTGGCATAAGCTGGTGGGGGCAGGAGGAGCTGGCGGTGGCAGGAGGAACTGGTGATGGTGTCAGGAGCTGGTGGGGCGCAGGAGCTTGTGGCAGGAGCTGGTGGGGGCAGGAGGAGCTGGTGATGGTGGCAGGAGCTGGTGGGGGCAGGAGAAGCTGGTGATGGTGGCAGGAGCTGGTGGGGGCAGGAGGAGCTTGTGGCAGGAGCTGGTGATAGTGGTAGGAGCTGGAGGGGGCTGGTTGTTGGGGCAGGAGGTGATGGGGTAGGAGCTGGTGGTGGCAGGAGGTGACGGTGGTGGCAGGAGCTGGTTGGGGCAGGAGGAGCTTGTGGCAGGAGCTGGTGATGGCGGTAGGAGCTGGAGGGGGCTGGTGGTTGGGGCAGGAGGTGATGGGGGCAGGAGCTGGTGGTGGCAGGAGGTGACGGTGGCAGGAGGAGCTGGTGGTGGCAGGAGCTAATAGGGGCAGGAGGAGCTTGTGGCAGGAGCTGGTGGTAGGAGCTGGAGGGGGCTGGTGGTTGGGGCAGGAGGTGATGGGGTAGGAGCTGGTGGTGGCAGGAGGTGACGGTGGTGGCAGGAGCTGGTTGGGGCAGGAGGAGCTTGTGGCAGGAGCTGGTGATGCCGGTAAGAGCTGGAGGGGGCTGGTGGTTGGGGCAGGAGGTGATGGGGGCAGGAGCTGGTGGTGGCAGGAGGTGATGGTGGCAGGAGGAGCTGGTGGTGGTAGGAGGTGACGGTGGTGGCAGGAGCTGGTGGAGGCAGGAGGAGCTTGTGGAAGGAGCTGGTGATGGCGGTAAGAGCTGGAGGGGGCTGGTGGTTGGGGCAGGAGGTGATGGGGCAGGAGCTGGTGGTGGCAGGAGGTGATGGGGGCCCGGAGCTGGTGGTGGCAGGAGGTGACGGTGGTGGCAGGAGCTGGTTGGGGCAAGAGGTGACAGGAGGAGCTGGTAGTGGCTGGTGGAGGCAGAATGAGGTGGTGATGGTGGCAGGAGGTGATGGTGAACAAAATCTTATGGACTATTTTTATATTGAAAAATAACAGAAATATGTTTTTTTTTTACCTTTAATATCTACCTTAAATTGCATTGCTATTCAGATAGTGTACTTGTTTGTAGCCTAAATACTGAAATTTGCACTTAAAACTGTAATTTTGTAACTTTTGTAAAATGCCAGCAAAAATTTGGCTTTGTCAGTAAATTTTGGGTGTCGTGCCAGTAATTTTCAATCTGATAGGTTGGCAACACTGACCACTGCAGACCGGGAACATCCCTCTAGAGCTGCAGTTTTGGAGTTGCTCTGACCCAGTCATCCAGCCATTACAGTTTGGCCCTTGTCTAAGTCATGTTATTCACTTTACCTGTCAGTGGTCAGAATATGTTATGTCTGATCGATGTATATATTGTAGTTAAAAGTAGAGTTTCAATTGGTTCTTGTTGTCGTGACTGTATACTTTGCAGAGACACAAAATATAAACCACAATACCGAATCACATAATAGGTCTGAAAAAGTTATTGTCCCAACTTTTGCTGTCATTGAGAAGTTCTCCTCACATACTCACATACATGTCATCAAAGCCACACAATGAATTACATTACCGACAGGGCTAGGCAAACCAATTTTTTTTGTTTCTAGAGAAATAACAGACCTTCATGCAAATGTAGTTCGATAAAAGAAAAGTAAAGTATCTAAGATCACTGAGTGCATTCTATTATATGTGCGTACTGAGCAAAACCTCTCGGTCAGGAAGTGTATGTAAACCCGAAGAACGTCTCTTATTTGCATCTATTTGGTTTGTTAAATATTGAAAGCTTTTTTATTATATTTGTTTGATAAGTGCAAAAAAAATTGTCAATTAAGCTTTGACCATAAAACCAGATTCTGTGTGCTGCAGTTTTAGTAAACTGGAACTAAGGGGCCGCCAAGCCCAACCCCTGAAAAACAACCCCAACACCATAATCCCCTCCTCCACCAAATGATTTGGACCAGTGCACAAAGCAAGGTCAGCGGGCTTCCTTAACAACCAGCAACGGGGCATGCTGGGTTGATGATGTCACAAGTAGCGGGCGTCACCCAATGACGTCATCGGGTGAGTCCGCCCCTTAGTTATTTAAGGCAGAGGAGCAGGCAGATGGTGGGAGCCTTTGACAAGGTTTTTTTCGGGTCCGGCGGTGCGGCGGAATTGATGATAAATCTACACCAGGGGACATTTTTTTTTTTTTTTTTAATAAAGGACTTGTCAAAAACTCGTGTTGTGTCTTTACTCACTTTTAAGGCTTCATGTACACGGGACGCTGTTCAACCTCTCCTGAACGATTTAACTTGACAGCTAGAAACTGGCGCCTAAAAACGTCCGTTTAGCCGCGTTTACATGCCGCGTTTGCGTCTAGAAGCGTTTGTAAAAAAAAAAAAAAATGTTTTTATTTTTTTGTTAAAATGAAAAACGCCTGTAAACGAAACGCTGCTAAACGCGGGTTGACAGTTGATGAGTCATCGGTTTTTAAGGACGCAGCGGCCGGCTTCCCGGCCCGCTCCTTAACAACCAGCTAAGCTTCACACAGAATTCGAATTGGTCGATCATTTTTCGAACGTTCCGAATTCGAAATGTTTTCGATAATGTGGAATTCGTTAGCAAATGAATAAACAAAACTAAAAGAATTCCGAAACGAATCAACGAAACAAAATTAGTAACGTAACTAATCTATCCAAAACAAAACAAATTTTCCGTTCTGCACATGTCCATTGGCTAGGCTCTGCTCAATATTCTGTGTGGACCTTTGAATTCTCCCTCCCTAAGCTCTAGAAACTTCTTTCAGAGGCAGGAGGAAGTAATCAAACGCTCAGCCTGTGAAGCTCTGAACAGACCAGAGCAATCAATTGCTGCTCCTGGGATTACAGCAGAAGTCACCAACTAAATTTGCTTACTTGCCTCAGAGTGCGCTACAATTGTAACGGGATAATTAATGCGGCTCACATTAACTGTCAGTGGTCACAATGCTATGACTGATGGTTGTATGTATTGTAGTAAAAAGTAAAAAGTTCTCGTTGTGGTGACTGTCTGTTTTGCAGAGACACAAAATATAAAATCGCAATACCGTATGACATAATGGGTCTGAAAAAGTTTTTGTCCAAACTTTTGCCAAATTTTTATTTTTCTAAGAGGAGATGTCCTTCGCTCACATGCCTGTCATCAATGCCGCACAATTTAATACATAACAGCCATTGTATGCAGACTTTTATTTTGTTGTTTGCAATAAATAACAAACCTTCACACAAAGGTCATGGAGATCTAAAAATAAAAGTTAAGAATTCAGATCACCGAGTGCCTCCTATTATACCGGGCGTAATGTGCAAAACTTCCTGGTCAGGGAGACTGACTTAATGCAAGGCATGTAGTCTTCGCTCGGGGGGGGGGGGGGGAGTTATATAACGTGTATGTTAACCCAATTAACTTCTCCTATTTATGTCTATTTGGTTTGTTAAAGAATGAAGGTGTTTTATTATATCTGTTCGACAAGTGCAAAAAAAGCAAAAAAAAAATCTTGGAAAAACACGCTGCCGCTGACGCACTGAAATGCCAAAGAGACTTATCAGCTCTGCTCAGTTTACCCCTGCCAACTACAACCCTCTGATTGGATGAGGTAGACAGGCAGGGTGGGGACATCCCATTCCCCACCTCGTCCAATCAGAGAACACTTTGCCAATCAGAGAACATTCTCTTCACAGGATAGATTGATTGCAGCAGGAGCCATTGGCTATTGCCAATCAGAGAACATTCTCTTCACAGGATAGATTGATTGCAGCAGGAGCCATTGGCTACTGCTAAAACGGGAGCGGGGGGGGGGGGAGGTGCCCCCAGGGAAAGCGGGGAGGAGGGGCCTGAAGTGCCGGCGGGGGGGGGGGCCAGAAGAAGAAGATCGGGGCTGCTCTGTGCAAAATGACAGAGCAGGTAAGTATAGGCATGTTTGTTACTTTAAAAAAAAAAAAAATTGACCCTTTAATCCGAAGTCACAGGGCAACAATGCATTCAATGCATGAAGGTGAAAAACCTCCTGTGCTACAGCCCCGCCCCCCCTTTTCTTACCTGAGCCCGATCCAATCCGATCCAGCGATGTGCATGAATGCAGCATGCCACATCACTTTATCCCTTCTCATTGGGCAGCTTGATAGCAGAGAGAGCAACTGGCTCCTGCTGCTGTCAATCAATTGCTGTGACATGGGAGCGTGGTGGGACCCGCCAAAGAGGAGGGGCCTGAAGCGCCGCCAGGGTACCCCAGAAGAATAGTATTGGGGCTGCTCTGTCTAAAGAGCAGATAAGTATAACATGTTTGTTTTTTTTTTAATAATAAAAAAAAATGAAGGCATACAACCACTTTAATAAATACTTGTAATAAATAGATATACCGTATATACTCGAGTATAAGCCGAGTTTTTCAGCACATATTTTTGTGCTTAAAATGGCCCCCCTCGGCTTATACTCGAGTCAAGCACTTTTCTGGTGCAAAGAATGACATTTTCCGAACCGACTTTGGGGCCCCGTATCTTGGGACCACTTGGTGCTAGGAACCCCAAATTTGGTGTGCAAACCCAGTAGCACTATAACATATGCAAAGCTGGTGTTTCTAGCCCCAAGTGGCCCCCGAGATATAGGGCCCCAAAGTCGGTTCGGAAAATGTCATTCTCTGCTGCAGAAAAGTGCTTGACATTTTCCGAACCGAATTTGGGGCCACGAATCTCGAAGCCACTTGGTGCTAGGAACCCCAAATTTGGTCTGCAAACCCAGTGGAACTAGCACTACAACATATCCAAAGCTGGGGTTACTAGCACCAAGCGGCCCCTGAGGTATGGGGCCCCAAAGTCGGTTCAGAAAATGTAATTCTCTGCTGCAGAAAAGTGCTTGACATTTTCCGAACTGACTTTGGGGCCACTTGGTGCTAGGAACCCCAACTTTGGATATGTTGTAGTGCTGGTTCCACTGGGTTGGCAGACCAAATTTGGGGTTCCTAGCAGTAAGTGGTCCTAGAATACGGGGCCCCAAAATTGGTCAACTGTGTCCAACTGCAGCAATGTCATTTTGGGACCCTTTTGGGTCCAGACACCCCAAATTTTGCCTGCAGCTTGAGGGCATCTAGGAACCCTTAACTACCAAGTTTGAAAGAAGAAAGGGCTGTAGGCATAAAGCCTTGGGACTTTAGAGGTGTCAATATCCAAAAATTATTAACACTGGTTCAAACCGTATTGGAATAAAAGAGAATTTTTTATTACAATTAATTTTTAAAAAAGCCTATTGACAGGCCATACATAGTACAACAATTTCCAAAAAATTCATAAAGTGCAACAACAATTTATGATACAGATACCACTTTTTTTCTCAACATGTTTCGCTCTGTGGAGCTTCTTCAGGAGATCATGTGGTACCATTTGTAAGACTGAAATTTACATAAAGAAGGAAAAACCATCAGTACAGAATAAAATTTAAACAAATTTCATAGTAGAGACAACTCATACAAATCAAAATATCGAATTTATAAAGTATTGAATTAAATTTATATAAATCATTATTGATTTGGTTTAGGTTATTTATGTTAAATTGATGTTTAATTCATGAATTAAACATCAATTTAACATAAATAACCTAAACCAAATCAATAATGATTTATATAAATTTCATTCAATACTTTATAAATTCGATATTTTGATTTGTATGAGTTGTCTCTACTATGAAATTTGTTTAAATTTTATTCTGTACTGATGGTTTTTCCTTCTTTATGTAAATTTCAGTCTTACAAATGGTACCACATGATCTCCTGAAGAAGCTCCACAGAGTGAAACATGTTGAGAAAAAAAGTGGTATCTGTATCATAAATTGTTGTTGCACTTTATGAATTTTTTGGAAATGGTTGTACTATGTATGGCCTGTCAATAGGCTTTTTTAAAAATTAATTGTAATAAAAAATTCTCTTTTATTCCAATACGGTTTGAACCAGTGTTAATAATTTTTGGATATTGACGCCTCTAAAGTCCCAAGGCTTTATGCCTATAGCCCTTTCTTCCTATATCTATTTGTATACGGGATGTGGTGTCTTAATTGTTGGTCTTTCTTGTTTCCATCTTTTATCATACCGAGTTTGAAGTTCGGGGGACCTATGGCTGCAAATGGGCACAGTGAGGCATGCAAATGGGCACAGTGAGGCTGCAAATGGGCATTGTTGACCCTCTTTTCCACTTACAGTAGTTGCGCATTTCTCACCCTAGGCTTATACTCGAGTCAATAAGTTTTCCCAGTTTTTTGTGGTAAAGTTAGGTGCCTCGGCTTAATTTCGGGTCGACTTATACTCGAGTATATACGGTAAACCACAATAAAGAATCACTTGATGGGTCTGAAAAAGCTTTTTCCTAACGTTTGCTAAGTGCCATTGGCAAGCTCACCTCCACTCAGGAACCCACATCAATGCCGCAGAATTCAACACATTAAGCCAACTAACAAACCTTGATGCAAATGTATTGAGACTTAAAAAAAAACGTTAAGAATTTCAGTACATCCTATTATGCCAGAAACTGAATTATTACAATGCATTTAGCCTCAAAGTTATATAAAGTTATTGTAAACCTGATGAACTGTTTGTAGCTATTTGGTTTGTTAAATACTGAAAGCATTATGCTACAATACACTACCAGTGAAGGTATGCAAATTCATTTTTTTGTTCCCAGATAATAATAAACATTCGTGCAAATCTACGGAGATAAAAAAATAAAAAGAAATAAAGTTAGGTATCTCAGATCACTGAGTGCATTCTATTACAGTGCCTTAAAAAAAAGGTATTCATACCACTTGAAATTTCCCCCATTTTGTCATGTTACAACCAAAAACTTTTTATTTGGATTTTATATGATAGACCAACGCAAAGTGGCACATTATTGTGAAGTGGAAGGAAGATGATAAATGGTTTTCAACATTTTTTACACATAAATATGTGAAAAGTGTGGGGGGCATTTTTATTCAGCCCCCCTGTGAGGCAACAAAACACGAAAAATGCCAAGGGGGGTGAATACTTTTGCAAGGCACTGTATATCTGTTTGATAGGTGCAAAAAAAACAATACAATCTTGGGAAAACACACTGCCTCCTCTGCACTGAAGTTCCAAAGAGCCTTATCAGCTCTTCTCAGTTGACCCCTGCCAACTACAAACCCTTTGATTGGACGAGGTACACAGGCAGGGTGGTGACATCCCATTCCCAACCTTGTCCCATCAGAGAGCAATTCGCATTCGTTGAGAAAATGCAAAGTGTTATCTGCAGGGTTGCCACCTTTTCTTCAAGCCAAACCTGAACACTTTAGAAGGCTGGGACACCTCTGGGTGCCCCAAGGAGAGTAGTAATGCGGTGGGCATATCGTGCCACAGCGAACAGTGGGTGTAGCCAAATTGCTCTTGTTGACATCATCTCCCTGCCTCCCAGACAGCCGCCCACGGCTCCCGAACAGCAACAGATTTGTGTGTGACTATCTTGGTTACTTGGGGAGCCACAGTCCGGTCTGAATAATGTGTCCGGGTTTCAGCCTGCCTGAAACCCGGACACATGATTCAAAACCCGGACTGTCAGGGTGAATCCCGGACAGGTGGCAACCCTAGTTCTCTGAATGATGCCTTGCGGGTGACCCTCCTTTGTTCAGTAAGCAGCAGGACAGCCGCTCTGCGCGGGACCTGGAAGCTAGTGGAAGTAATTTGAGTAGTAGTGTCTACTATAGTGATTTCCAGCTTCTAGAGGGATCCCTCAGGTATGGTACATACAGTCAGGTCCATAAATATTGGGACATCGACACAATTCTAATCTTTTTGGCTCTATACACCACCACAATGGATTTGAAATGAAACAAACAAGATGTGCTTTAACTGCAGACTTTCGGCTTTAATTTGAGGGTATTTACATCCAAAACGGTGAACGGTGTAGGAATTACAACAGTTTGTATATGTGCCTCCCACTTTTTAAGGGACCAAAAGTAATGGGACAATTGGCTGCTCAGCTGTTCCATGGCCAGGTGTGTGTTATTCCCTCATTATCCCATTTACAAGGAGCAGATAAAAGGTCCAAAGTTAATTTCAAGTGTGCTATTTGCATTTTGAAATCTGTTGCTGTCAACCCTCAATATCCATAGCTCTCGAGATCCAAAGAGCTGTAACTATCATTGAAGCAAGCCATCATTAGGCTGAAAAAACAAAACAAACCCATCAGAGAGATAGCAAAAACATTAGGTGTGGCCAAATCAACTGTTTGGAACATCCTTAAAAAGAAAGAACGCACCGGTGAGCTCAGCAACACCGAAAGACCCGGAAGACCACGGAAAACAACTGTGGTGGATGACCGAAGAATTCTTTCCCAGGTGCCGTTGTAACAAGCTAATCAGTGTTATTCACTTTACCTGTCAACGGTCAGAATCTCATGGCTGATCGGTGTCATGACCTTGCAGTAATACATTCATGACCTGTCTGTCTCTTACCAGGTCTGTGTATCAGCCTTGAGGCTTGTACTCTCACACCTGCATGCTTACGTAATCTTCCCTCTGTGTGGCTCCACCCTAGCCTCAACAGGAACCACTATTTAACACTGTATTCTCCAAGCCTGCCTTGCCGTGCAATATTGTGTGTTTGGCTTCCTGTTTGCCGTGTCCTCTAAGTTTGTCTCTGTTACCGATCTTGGCGTGTTCCCGACTATCCCTGTCTGCTTGTGACCCTGACCTTTGGCGCGTTCTCGACTATCCCTGATTGCCTGTGACCCTGAGTTTTTGAGTGTTCTCTGTTATCCTTGTCTGCTAGTCGCTCTGACATTTGGCTACCTCCTTACTATCCCTTGCTGTCCTGGGCTGCTGTTTCCTCTCCATCCTCCTGTAGCCTACCGTGAGCGTGAGCTGGGAGACCCTGGGGGCTGCGACCTGGAGCCAGTCCATCCTCACCACTAGAGGCTCTGGTGAACACCTGCTGGCTCTTAGACTCCACGCCCTGGGGAATCTATGCTCTAACTCACTGTGGGATCCATGTTGGTGCTCCAGGGGACCTGCCTTCCTGAACCACCTCGAGTTCCATCCGCTGCAGTCAGCCTTAGGGTCCACTATCATAGCGGTGCACTCCTGACCCCAACGGGGTGCATCTGTCACCTGGATACAGGTGATCTGACAATCGGTGTATATTGTAGTAAAAAGTGGAGTTGCAATCGGTTCTCATTATCGTGACTGTCTGCTTTGCAGAGACACAAAATATGCGCCACAATACCGAATCACATAATGGGTCTGAAAGGGTTTTTATTCCAACTTTTGCTGTCCTTGAGAAGTTCTCCTCCGCTCACATGTTAGTCATCAATGGCGCACAATTATATTCACTAACGGTCATGACAATGACACTCAATTTGTGTTACCAATAAAATACCAAACCTTCACACAAATGTATTGAGATAAAAAAAAGAAATCTTAAGAATTTCAGATCACTGAATACATTATTAATATACCGAGCATTCTGAGTAAAACTTCCTGGCCAGAAAAACTGAGTCAATTTAAGGTATGTAGCCTTCGGTCAGGGGATATAATATGAATTGTATGTAAAGCCAATTAACTTCTCTATTTATGTCTATGCAGTTTGTTATATATTGAAAGCGTTCTATTATATCTGTTTGAGAAGTGCAAAAAAAATTAAAAAAAACAAAAAATCTTGATAAAACACATTGCCATTGCCTCTGCTGCACTGAAGTTCCAAAGAGTCTTATGAGATCTGCTCAGTTTAACTCAACAAACTACAAACCTTCTGACTGGATGAGGTGGACAGACAGGGTGGTGACATCACACTCTCCACCTCGTCCAATCAGAGAGCACTTTACACTCATTGAGAAAATGCTACGTGTTCTCTAAATGGCGCCCGTGCCTTGCAGACGACCTCCTTTGTTCAGTAAGCAGCAAGGCAGCCGCTCGGCAAAGGGGCCCAGAAGCTAGTGAAGATGACTGGCGTAGTAGTGTCTACTGATCATCAGCTTCTAGAGGGATCCCTCAGATATGGCACATACATATCTACCTTGGTCCAAGCTGCTCCAATGTAACTATGTATAAATTGCCTTACCTGAAATTCTTTGTCACGAGGGCCATGTACCTGATGTGAGACCAAAGTAGTGGGGAGGCCTCCCTTGCACCTCAGGTCCTTGAAGCCTCTGGAGATGGAGACAGAGACTTGGTGGACACCGAGTGGCAACGGTGCCATCAGTGCGGAGCAATGTGTAAGCCTTAGTCCGAGGTCAAGTCCAGTTTGGCCAGGAAGTATAAAAGGGTTAATCAGAAGAAGAATGGTCTAGATCCAAGCTGGGTTCGGTTCGAATCTGGCAGCTGAGTACAAAAAGGATAAAGAAGTAGAATGGTCAAGGTACAAATCCGAGGTCAATGGCAAGCAGAAATCAAGAGTAGTCAAATAGGTTTCCAGGTCACAACAAGTTCAGACAGATCACACACTAGCACAGGAACAAGGGGGGACTGAAGATAATCCAGCAATTTGACAGTGTCTGGGCTGGGCTTATATAGGGAAGTATGAGGTCAATTCCTGTGCGCCTCCTGGGCATTTTCCCGCCTTTTTCCATCAGGTTGAGGTCACTTCCTGTGCGCCTCCTGGGCATTTTCCCGCCTTTTTTCATCAGGTTGAGGTCACTTCCTGTGCGCCCCCTGGGTATCTTCCTGCCTTTTTCCATCAGGTCTTCTGCGCAGGTGCGGGTTGGCGCATGCTCACTTGGCATGGATTTCCTCTTGCGGCAACGTGCCATTGGTGCATGCGTAGTAAGCCCCGGACTCTTACATTCTTAAACGATCTTCAGATGTAACCCAAATTTATCCCCAAACCTGCCCACACATTTTTTTTCTGCTTGTTTCTATAGCAAGAAACAGCTATAATTAGTCCCCAAGAATTTTTTTCACAACTTCTGTAAAGTGTCATTGAGAAGTTCACCTCTGCCCACACGCCAGTCATCAAAGCCACACAATTAAATACACTACCAGCCATGGTATGCAAACTAATGTTTTTGTTCCTAGAAAATAACAAACCTTCGAGCAAATGTACTGAGATAAAAAAAAGAAAAAAACGTGAAGTATCTCAGATCACTGAATACATTCTATTACAATGCCTTGAAAAAGTATTCATACCTCTTGAAATTTTCCACATTTTGTCATGTTACAACCAAAAACTTAAATGTATTTTATTGAGATTTTATGTGATAGACCATCACAAAGTGGCACATAATTGTGAAGTGGAAGAAAAATGATAAATGGTTTTCAACATTTTTTACACATAAATATGTGAAAAGTGTGGCATGCTTTTTTATTCAGCCCCCCTTTACTCTGATACCCCTAACTAAAATCTAGTGGAACCAATTGCCTTCAGAAGTCACCTAATTGGTAAATAGAGACCACCTGTGGGTAATGTAATCTCAGTATAAATTCAGCTGATCTGTGAAGCCCTCAGAGGTGTGTTAGAGAACCTTAGTGAATAAACAGCATCATGAAAGCCAAGAAATACACCAGACAGGTCATGGATAAAGTTGTGGAGAAGTTTAAACCCGGTGTGGGTAATAAAAAACATCCCAAGCTTTGAACATCTCACGGAGCACTGTTCAATCCATCATCCGAAAAGGAAATGGAGTATGATACAACTGCAAACCTACCAGGACATGGCCATCCACCTAAACTGACAGGCTGGGCAAGGAGAACATTCATCAGAGAAGCAGCCAAGAGGCCCATGGTAACTCTGGAGGAGCTGCAGAGATCCACAGCTCAGGTGGGAGAATCTGTCCACAGGACAACTATTAGTCGTGTTCTCCACAAATCTGGCCTCTATGGAAGAAGAAAGCCATTGTTGAAAGAAAGCCATAAAAAGTCCTGTTTGCAGTTTGCGAGAAGCCATGTGGAGGACACAGCAAACATGTGGAAGAAGGTGCTCTGGTCAGATGAGACCAAAATTAAACTTTTTGGCCTAAAAGCAAAATGCTATGTGTGGGGGAAAACTAACACTGCACATCACCCTGAACACACCATCCCCACCGTGAAACATGGTGGTGGCAGCATCATGTTGTGGGGATGCTTTTCTTCAGCAGGGAAAGGGAAGCTGGTCAGAGTTGATGGGAAGATGGATAGAGCCAAATACAGGGCAATCTTAGAAGAAAACCTGTAATGCTGAGTACACACGACAGGACTTTCCGGCAGAAAAGGTCCGACGGAATCATTTCAACGGATATTCCGATCCTGTGTGGGCTTCATCTGACTTTTTCTTGCGAAAATTCTGACGGACCTAGAAATAGAACACGTTTTAAATCTTTCCGACGGAATCAATTCCTATCGGGAAAACCGTTCGTCTGTATGCTATTCCGACGGACCAAAAACGACGCAAGGGCAGCTATTGGCTACTGGCTATTTAACGTCCTTTTTCTAGTCCCGTTGTACGTCACGCGTTCTAAACGATCGGACTTTGGTGTGATCGCGTGTACGCAAGTCAGTTTCAGCGGAACTCCATCAGAAAAACCGCCAGAGTTTATTCTGACAGAAAATCTGGTCGTGTGCACGCGGTATTAGAGTCTGCAAAAGACTTGAGACTGGGGTTCACCTTCCAGCAGGACAACGACCCTAAACATACAGCCAGAGCTACAATGGAATGGTTTAGAATAGATCAAAGCATATTCATGGGTTAGAATAGTCCAGACCTAAATGCAATTAAGAATCTGTGGCAAGACTCGATAATTGCTGTTCACAGACGCTCTCCATCCAATCTGACAGAGCTTGAGCTATTTTGCAAAGAAGAATGGGCAAAAATGTCCCTCTCTAGATGTGCAAAGCTGGTAGAGACATCCCCCAAAAGACTTGCAGCTGTATTTGCAGTGAAAGGCGGTTCTACAAAGTATTGACTCAGGGGGGCGCCATACAAATGTAAAATGTGAGAAGGGTGTCACCGGCGCAAAAATATATAAATTTATATAGAAAATGAGTGAATGTGCCTTTAAATAGCGGATCTGCTGCAGTCATATATTCCCCACCAGTGATGTGAAGTAAGCAATATTGCAATAGAAAAGTGTAACTGCGCTGACCCTAAATAATATACATATTTTACCACATAACTAAAACAGTGACTATTGATTATTAATAATTCATAAATCCAATCAAGTGCATTATTAGTGAACCACAGTGACATACGAAAATATAAATTTTCCTTAAAGTATTATTAAATGGATCAAAATCATATGTTTAACAAGAGAGACGGTCCAGTATTCCTTTTCAAGAACTGGTTGTCCAAATCCCACGTGCACAAATCCTCATCTGTGACGGGAAAAATGTCACCAATTCGTGGAATCCCACCACCTTCTGAAATGAGCCCTTACCAGAAATACAGTAAAAAGACGCCTTTGGTTTATGCCTGGGTTGACCACTCCATTCACATGGATATATCTGAAGGTTTCCAAACGGTATACCAGTAATCACTCCATAGATCTCCACAGTGATCTCAGGGTCTCATAAAAAGCAAAAAGCCATCATTGCGCAACATATTATGCTTTATTCAGTTATTAAAATAGATATAAATAATGTCCACTCACAAACACGGTGCCTCTGGACTGGCACTGAGTCTTTCCAGCAATGCTTTTGGGATTAGTAAATGCCGTTCCATTTCCCGGGGACGGCGTGCGGTCCAAGCCTCGATATGGTGCAGGTTGGGGCAGGAAGTGACGTTGGCGTTACCCAGATGCCTCTTCCTCAGGAGCCTGAAGGAGCATGATTGGATGCGAAACGCGTAGAGGCTTCTGGGTAACACCGATGTCACATCATGCCCCACGTCACTTCCTGCACTACATTTTTCTATTGAATACAAATGTACCCCCCACACTTTTCATGTATTTATTTGTAAAAAAAATTTGAACCATTTATCATTTTCCTTCCACAATTATGTGCCACTTTGTGTTGGTCTATCATGTAAAATCCCAATAAAATACATTACCTTTTATACAATACCTTTTGGCTCGGTTCTTTTAGCTGTCAGCGGGATTTCCCCGCTAACAGCTGAAATGTAAAGAAAAGAATGCCAACAATTATTGGTTGTTAAGGAGCGGAGCTGCAGTGTCCTTAACAACCAATGACATTTCAGCTGTCAACAGGTGGCACGTCTGGCCAGCGAGGAAGAGGCCACTTAGCTTAGCGTTCCTGCCTTCCTGAGGTGTTCCGCGGCGAACACATCAACTTTAGAGGAGCGGAATCTAGCATCTAAGCTGCCGTCCAGGATCCTCTTTCACCTGGGTGGCATGTCCGAAAGTCCACCAAGCCTCCCCAGCGGCTTACCAACTTCTTTCCCTCTGCCTGCCAATGGGGCATGCAAGATGGCGCCAGCTGACGCCTGCAGATGCGGCCCACCTTCTCAGGACACTGGTGAGTTTTCTCCCCCCTCTACCCCACCACACAAAGTCCAGCCAAATCTAGGCAAGGGAGGGAGGAGGACACACAATCAGCTATGCAGCCCCAGGCTAAAACTGGAGGAGACCTGCAGAGAACACAGCACGGTCTAACTATTGATTCATTCCCTGCTGCTGACAACTCTCAGAGCACACCATGAAAAGTGTGCTGCTCTCTCTAAGAAGTTATCTGTTCAAAATGTTGTGTACTAACTATCTAATCCCTTGCTGTGCAGCTATACCCCTCCCACCCTGCCCTCACTTACCCCCCTACTCCCCCCACTCTGCCCTCACTTACCCCCCTATCCCCCCCACCCTACCATCCATTACCCCTCTACCCCCCCTACTCTGCCCTCACTTACCCCCCTACTACCCCCACGCTACCCTCCATTACCCCCCTACTCCCCCCACCCTGCCCTCACTTACCCCCCTACTCCCCCCCACCCTGCCCTCACTTACCCCCTAATCCCCCCACCCTACCCTCCATTACCCCTCTACTCCCCCCCACTCTGTCCTCAACCCCCTACTCCCCCCACCCATCCCCCTACTCCCCCCCTCACTCTGTCCTCACTTACCCCATTACTTCCTCCCCACCCTGCACTCACTTACACCCCTACTCCCCCCCACCCTGCCCTCACTTACCCCCCTACTCCCCCCCACCCTGCCCTCACTTACCCCCCTACTCCCCCCACCCTGCCCTCACTCACCCCCCTACTCCTCCCCATCCTTCCCTCACCCCGCTATTTCCCACCACTCTGCCCTCACTTGACCCCCTATACCCCCCCACCCTGTGCTCACTTATTCCCCTACTCCCCCCCACCCTGCCCCCACTTATTCCTCTACTCCCCAACCCAGCCCTTATTTATCCCCTTACTCCCCCCCACCCTGCCCTCACTTACCCACCTACTTCCCCCCACTCTGTCCTCACTTAGCACCCTACTCTCCCCCCACCTTGCCCCCACGTACCCCCGTACTGCCCCCCACCCTTCAATCACTTATCCCCCTACCCCCCCCACTCTGCCCTCATTTACCCCCCTACTCCCCCCCACCCTGCCATCTCTTACCCCCCTACTCCCCCCACCCTGCCCTTACTTACCCCCTACTTACCCCCACCCGGCCCTCACTTACCCCCCTACTCCCCCCCATCCTGCCCTCCATTACCCCCCTACTTCTTCCCACCCTGCCCTGGACAGACAGGGTGCTGATATCACATTCCCCACCTCATCCAATCAGAGAACACTATGCTTTAGTCGAGAAAATGCAAAGTGTTCTCTGAATGGTGCCCGTGCTTTGTGGGCGACCTCCTTTGTTTAGTAAGCAGCAGGGCAGCCACTTACCTTGTGGTTCTGCTCCTGGGAAAAAGCTGGGGGCAGAACTGAAAAAGCAGAAAGTGCGCGGTCTAGAGGAGGACCAAAAGAGGGCTTGAGTCAGCTGCCAGAGTTTGCTGAAGAGTTCTGTCCTCCTCTCTGCCGCCGACTGCTGAGGCAAGGTGGGGCCAACATACAAAGTGCTGTGGCAGCTGCAGGAGAGGTGGGAGGGCCACATGAAACGACTTGGTGGGCCAGATTCGGCCTGCGGGCCTTGTGTTTCACACATGTGTTCTAGAGGGATCCCTCAGGTATGGCACATACTGTACATACACACCTACCTTGAACAGACCAGAGTAATCAATTGCTGATCCTGTGATTACAGCAGAAGCCACAAACTAAATTTTAGCTGCCTAACTAAGAGTACGCTACAATTGTAACGGGATAATCAACGTTGCTCACATTACCTGTCAGTGGTCATAATGCTATGACTGAAGGGTGTATGTATTGTAGTAAAAAGTAGAGTTGCAATTGGATCTCGTTGTGGTGACTGTCTGGTTTGCAGAGAAACAAAACATAATGGGTCTGAAAAAGTTTGTTGTCAGAACTTTTGCTAAGTGTTTTTGAGGAGATGTCCTTCGCTCACACGCCCGTCTTCAATGCCGCACATCTTATTACATAACAGCCATTGTATGCAGGCTCATATTTTGTTTGCAATAAAAAAAAAAAAACCTTCACACAAAGGTCATGGAGATTTAAAAAAAAAAGTTAAGAATTCAGATCACCGAGTGCATCCTATTATACCGGGTGTACTGTGCAAAACTTCCCGGTCAGGGAGACTGACTTAATGCAAGGCATGTAGCCTTCGCTCAGGGGATTTAATATGAAGTGTACATTAACCCGATTAACTTCTCCTGTTTATGTCTATTTGGTTTGTTAAAGATTGAAGGTGTTTTATTATCTCTGTGTGATAAAAGCAAAAAAGCAAATTAAATCTTAGAAAAACACGCTGCCTCTGCTGCGCCGAAATGCCAAAGAGACTCATCAGCTCTGCTCAGTTTACCCCTGCCAAGTGCAAACCCTCTGATTGGATGAGGTGGACAGGCAGGGTGGTGACATCACATTCCACACCTTGTCCAATCAGAGAACGCTTTGCCAAATAGAGAACACTCTCTTAATTGGACAGATTGATAGCAGCAGGAGCCACTGGCTTGGAGCGCCAGCGGGTTACCCCAGAAGAAGAGGATCGGGGCTGCTCTGTGCAAAACCACTGCATGGAGCAGATAAGGATAACATTTTTTGTTATTTTAATAATTAAAAAAATAAAAAAACAGGGTTTAAAACCAATTAACCACTTAAGGACCGAGCCTCTTTTTGAGATTTGTTGTTTACAAGTTAAAATCATTTTTTTTTGCTAGAAAATTACTTAGAACTCCCAAACATTATACATTTTTTTCTAACACCCTAGAGAAGAAAATGGCGGTCGTTGCAATACTTTCTGTCACTTTTTTTGGAAAAAATAAAATTTTTTGAATTAAAAAAATACGACAACAGTAAAGTTAGCCCATTTTTTTTTATATTGTGAATGATAATGTTATGCCAAGTAAATTGATACCCAACATGTCACGCTTCAAAATTCGCCCCGCTCGTGGAATGGCGACCAACTTTTACCCTTAAAAACCTCCATAGGCGACGTTTAAAAAATTCTACAGGTTTCATGTTTTGAGTATGCGTTCCCTTCTGCACGCGAGCTTGGCAGGACGGGGCGCGTTTTACATATTTTTAACCTTTTTTTCCTATTTATTTTATTTTTTATTTTTACCCTGTTCTATTAAAAAAAAAATTGTGTCACTTTTACTCCTATTATTCCCATCTTCCCCTCACTTGTCTCCATGTCACACAAGGGACAACATCCGATCGCCTCCACCGCTGCCGACGGCTCCGGAGCGCGGTGGAGGGCACCTGAGCGCGGTTGGAGGCGCCGATAAAAGTGATCTCGAGGTGAATCCGCCGCAGAGACCACTATTATTGGAAAGTGGACCGCCGGCCGAAGAAGAAGATGCCGTTGTTATGGCAGCTAGCTGCTGCCATAACCACGATATTTCTCTTCAAAGTTAGGACGTACAGTGGGGACGGAAAGTATTCAGACCCCCTTAAATTTTTCACTCTTTGTTATATTGCAGCCATTTGCTAAAATCATGTAAGTTCATTTTTTTTCCTCATTAATGTACACACAGCACCCCATATTGACAGAAAAACACAGAATTGTTGACATTTTTGCAGATTTATTAAAAAAGAGAAACTGAAATATCACATGGTCCTAAGTATTCAGACCCTTTGCTCAGTATTTAGTAGAAGCCCCTTTTTATCTAATACAGCCATGAGTCTTTTTGGGAAAGATGCAACAAGTTTTTCACACCTGGATTTGGGGATCCTCTGCCATTCCTCCTTGCAGATCCTCTCCAGTTCTGTCAGGCTGGATGGTAAACGTTGGTGGACGCCCATTTTTAGGTCTCTCCAGAAATGCTCAATTGAGTTAAAGTCAGGGCTCTGGCCGGGCCATTCAAGAACAGTCACTGAGTTGTTGTGAAGCCACTCCTTCGTTATTTTAGCTGTGTGCTTAGGGTCATTGTCTTGTTGGAAGGTAAACCTTCGGCCCAGTCTGAGGTCCTGAGCACTCTGGAGAAGGTTTTCGTCCAGGATATCCCTGTACTTGGCCGCATTCATCTTTCCCTTGATTGTAACCAGTCGTCCTGTCCCTGCAGCTGAAAAACACTCCCACAGCATGATGCTGCCACCACCATGCTTCACTGTTGGGACTGTATTGGACAGGTGATGAGCAGTGCCTGGTTTTCTCCACACATACCGCTTAGAATTAAGGCCAAAAAGTTCTGTCTTGGTCTCATCAGACCAGAGAATCTTATTTCTCACCATCTTGGAGTCCTTCAGGTGTTTTTTAGCAAACTCCATGCAGGCTTTCATGTGTCTTGCACTCTGCCATAAAGCCCCAACTGGTGGAGGGCTGCAGTGATGGTTGACTTTCTACAACTTTCTCCCATCTCCTGACTGCATCTCTGGAGCTCAGCCACAGTGATCTTTGGGTTCTTCTTTACCTCTCTCACCAAGGCTCTTCTCCCCCGACAGCTCAGTTTCGCCGGAAGGTCAGCTCTAGGAAGGGTTCTGGTCATCCCAAACGTCTTCCATTTAAGGATTATGGAGGCCACTGTGCTCTTAGGAACCTTAAGTGCAGCAGAATTTTTTTTGTAACCTTGGCCAGATCTGTGCCTTGCCACAATTCTGTCTCTGAGCTCTTCAGGCAGTTCCTTTGACCTCATTATTCTCATTTGCTCTGACATGCACTGTGAGCTGTAAGGTCTTATATAGAAAGGTGTGTGGCTTTCCTAATCAAGTCCAATCAGTATAATCAAACACAGCTGGACTCAAATGAAGGTGTAGAACCATCTCAAGGATGATCAGAAGAAATGGACAGCACCTGAGTGATATATATGAGTGTCACAGCAAAGTGTCTGAATACTTAGGACCATGTGATATTTCAGTTTTTCTTTTTAAATAAATCTGCAAAAATGTCAACAATTCTGTGTTTTTCTGTCAATATGGGGTGCTGTGTGTACATTAATGAGGAAAAAAAATGAACTTAAATGATTTTAGCAAATGGCTGCAATATAACAAAAAGTGAAAAATTTAAGGGGGTCTGAATACTTTCCGTTCCCACTGTATATCGGCGTGCGGCGGTCCGGAAGTGGTTAAATAAATACTTGTAATAAATAGATATAAACCACAATACAGAATCACATAATGGATCTGAACTGGGAATGGGTTCCCAACGTTTGCTAAGTGCCATTGGCAAGTCCACCCCCCCCCCCCCCCCCACAAACCCACATCAATGCCGCAGAATTAAACACATTAAAGCCAACTAACAAACCTTGAAGCAAATTGAAATTTTTAAAAATGTTAAGAATTTCAGACCACTGAGTACATCCTATTATACTGGGTGTACTGAGCGTGATTTCCCGATCAGGGAAACTGACTTATTGCAATGCATTTAGCCTTCCAGTTATATAAAGAACATGTAAACCTGATGAACTTTTCCTTATTTGTATCTATTTGGTTTGTTAAATACATTAAATAATGAAAGCATTGTGCTATATCTGTTTGATAAGTACAAAGAAAAAAAAAACATCTTGGAAAAAAACGTTGCGGCCGGTGGTAATTTTTTTGGGGGGGCGGCAAGCAGTAAAACCACCAATCCCCCCCATCCACACCACCACACCCCACCCGGTCGGATCTGGAGCACTTACCCAATCTAAGCTTCTCCCGGGCTTCACTGGCGGCTTCCCCTGCTCTCCACGGGCAGCTTGGGGGCTTCCGTTTCCTCCCTCCTCCTTGGTGGCCAATTGGGACTCTTCTCTTTTTGGCTCATCAGAAAACTGATTGAGGATCAGTGTTTCAATAGGGAATATTCATTTGCTGTTGTAACACCTGGGTGGGCTCGTGGCGCAATGCTCTGCGCCACGAGCCCACCCTAATTTGAAGCCTATTAGAGCCTCTGGCTCTAATCAGGTGCTCCAAAAAAAATACCCCCGCCACAGTAATTCATGCGCCCAGCATCCTGAAAGAGGCCGGACGCCTGACTAGGGGGTGGCGGCCATGGATAGAGCATAAAAAGGGGGTAGCGGCCGTGGATAAAGGGGGCAGTGCCTGGGCGTCCCTAATGGATGGGCCGCCACTGGTGCCTCCTCTGCACTGAAGTTCCAAAGAGTCTTATCAGCTCTGCTCAGTTTACCCCTGCCAACTAAAAACCCTCTGATTGGACAAGGTATACAGGCAGGGTGGTGACATCCCTATCCCCCACCTCGTCCAATCAGAGAGCACTTTGCATTTGTTGAGAACATGCAAAGTGTTCTCTGAATGGTGCCCTGCAGACGACCTCCTTTGTTTAATAAGCAGCAGGGCAGCTGCTCTGCATGGGACCTGGAAGCTGGTGTAGATCATTGGATTAGTGGTGTCTACTATAGTGATTTCCAGCTTCTAGAGGGATCCCTCAGGCATGGCACATACATGTTGGTCTAAGCTGGTCCAATGTAACCATGTAAAAGTTGCCATACTGATATTCATCTCTAATGACAATCTTTAGATGTGTCCCAAATTTATACCCAAACCTGCCCAGTATTTTTATTTTTTGTGCAAATACCTTCTAGCTGCTAAAAGGCAAGTAATTGGCATGTATAGTGCACACTCTATGCCAACCATGGACATCAGGAGCAAGGGGGTAGAGGATGCACTCATTCTATGGCATGTATTAGGAACAGGCAGCACAGTGGCTAAGTGGTTAGGACTTCCACCTAGCAGGGCTAGGGTCATTGGTTTGAATCCCAACCGTGGTACTACCTAAATAGAGTTTGCATATTCTCTCAGTGCCTACGTTGGTTGCCTCCTACACTGGTAGGTCAATTTACCCTAGTATGAATGTGATTTGGGGACAAATTTCAAGCTCCTTGGGGGTGTAGCACTATCCCCACAGGAGCTGCTCGAATATTTGTGCCTGGGTCTCCCACTGATTAATCCAGAGTTACACACACACACTTTCGCTTGTTGTCTCCAATAACCAGTCTAGGTGATGTCTTTTTATGTTTTATTTGGAGAACTTGGCTAGGAGAAGGGGATTAGTAGGATACTACAAATTAACTATTCACAAGCGAGGACAACTCTCTCAATAGAACTGTGTAGCAGATTATCTGTAGGACCATACAGTGCCCGTATGGAATGAACAAGTTCCTTTGTAGCAGAAGGAACTCAGTGGACTTTGTCTCTTCAAGACACTAGCCAGTGTCCCCTTTAGCTCACACACCCAGTATGCTGACTTCTAGGACCAAGAGGGGGATTTCAGCAACACACACAGTCTCAGGGATCCCTTTTAGGGGGTCTGTACTCACAAGGCCCTGGCCAGGCTTCCCCCCCGTACTGTCACAGTGGCACCCACCCACCTCCTCTATCTTCTCCGGGCTTGAGCAGGCTCCACCTCCACCATGGATGTCAACTCCACCCACCCCCTCTATCATCTCCGGGCCGGCTCCGACTTCACCATGGACGTCCACCGGCACAAACCTCTATCATCTCTGGGCTCCAGCATGCTTTAAAGCAGGAGACTCCCAAATTCCTGTGCCACACTGCCACTGGGAGGAGCCGCAGCGGCGGGCGGGTGTTCACCTTCCCTGGGAGGCCAGGGCACTGGTGTGTTAGACTGGTGGCAGGCTGCGGTGGCAAGCAACACTGCACAGTGGGCAGGCTGCGGGTGGCATGTGACGGTGACCAGTGACACACTGCATCTGGCAGCAGGCGACAGTAGCAAGTGACAAGCTTAGGGTTTCCACTGATTCTGCATTATGGTGAGTTGAACTATTTCATTATATATTATAATGTAGTAATAGAAACAATGTGCTTCAATCATCCTGACATCATATCAAGCATGGTGTTGGGATGATTTAAGTGCTAACGCCAGCCATTCGCCCGAAAAATCACCCATCGCCAAATTTCCCATCAACCTACATTCTCCCATCCCCCAACCTAACCCCCCGGGGAGGGGGGGGGGTGTCCTTGAATGGCAGTTTGGAAATGTGGTCACCCTACTGGCCACAGGTCACCTTCCTCCGTGAAACCAGACAGGATCCGTGGACATTCTCCCTCAGTTTGCAAAAGAACCATGGGTTGTAGCTTCAGTGTTTCAGGCCCTCAGGTTGACCAACTGAGGCCGCATGGCAGTCTACGCTAGGAAGAGGCAGCAGTCTCCTCCCGACCTGGACCTCTCTCCGAGGGAGACTGGACCATGAGCCAATGTGCTCTTCAGATTTAAATACAAGTACCCAGCATTCTTTGGGGCACACCCCCTTCTAATTGGCCAGGGCTGTATATACATCCATGTTCTCACCTGCCAGGTTTCCAGCCACTGTCCAATATGTCTCATTACTATTGGATCAGTGTGAAACCTCCAAGACAGCATGAGCAGCTCCTCCCCACCTGGACCTCTCTCCGAGGGAGACTGGACCATGAGCCCATGTGCTCTTCAGATTTAAATACAAGTACCCAGCATTCTTTGGGGCGCATCCCCTTCTAATTGGCCAGGGCTGTATATACATCCATGCTCTCCTGCCAGGTTTCCAGCCACTGTCCAATATGTCTCATTACTTTTGGATCAGTGTGAAACCTCCAAGACAGCATGAGCAGCACCAGAGCACACTAAGTAGACTCTATCAAACAATCACAGCTCTCTGTTAAGCAGACAGCACATGATTTTGCCTAGCTGTATCCCTGGTAAGCAGAGAAACCCAAAAACTATATACGCTCACTAGCACCTACCTAGGAAGGCACTACAAAGGCATGGACTGATGAGAATGTACAATATATATGTGGCAGCACAGTGGTGTAGTGGATAGCACTTTCACCTAGCAGCAATAGGGTCACTGGTTCAAATCCTGACCACAACACCATCTGCCTGGAGTTTGCATGTTCTCCCTGTGCCTTTGTGGGTTTCCTCTGGGTACTCCGGTTTCCTCCCACACTCCAAAGACATGCTGGTAGGTTAATTAGATCCTGTTGAAAAAATTGGCCAAATATGTGTACGTGTTTGTAAGCGTGTCGGGACCCCAGGGGGCAAAGGACTGTGCTATACCGCAGATGGACATTGGCAGCAAAAAGCACCCTGAGGCGATTCAGTTTGCATAGGTAGCACTATACAAGTCACTCATTCATTTATATGTAAAGTGCTGCATAAATTGATGGTGCTATATGAGTACCTTTAAAAAAAAACAGGAAGAGGGGAGAAGTTCTGCATCCTTGTGCTGGACAAACCCATCCCAGTACTGAGGCATGCTCTCCAGAACTTCATCTCCCAGTGTGTGGGGAAGCTCTTCGGAGTCAAGGTGGGGCATTAATCTTCTACACAGCCTTTGCTTCCACATGCATCAATGAGCCTTGGCCAGCCATGACTCTGTCACCAGTTCACCGGATTCCCACTTTTGGTCGGTCCTGACCACTGCAGACCGGGAACATCCCTCAAGAGCTACAAGAACTTCAGTTTTGGAGTTGCTCTGACCCAGTCGTCCAGCCATTACATTTTGGCCCTTGTCAAAGTCGCTCGAATCCTTACACTTGCCCATTTTTTCTGCTTTCAACACGTCAACTTCAGGAACAACGTGTTCACTTGCTGCCCAATATATTCCACCCACTTTCAGGTGCCATTGTCACAAGATAATCAATGTTATTCACTTTACTTGTCAGTGGTCAGAATGTTATGGCTGATTGGTGCATATTGTAGTAAAAGGAAGAGTTGCAATTGGTTCTGGTTGCCTTTACTGTCTGGTTTGCAGAGACACAAAATATAAACTACAATACCCAATCACACAATGGGTCTGAAAGAGTTTTTTATTCCAACTTTTGCTGTCACTGGGAAGTTTTCCTCCGCTCTCGCGCCAGTCATCAATGCAGCACAATTATATTCACTACCAGCCAGCCATGACTCTCAATTTCAAGACCTTCACACAAATGTATTGAGATAAAAAAATAAATGTTAGGGATTTCAGATCACTGAGTACATCCTATTATACCAAGCGCACTGAGTAAACCTTTCCGGTCAGAGAAACTGAGTCATTGTAAGGCATGCAGTCTTCGGTCAGGGGATGTTATATAAACTGTATGTAAACCCAATGAACATCTCTCATTGATGTCTATTCAGTTTGTTATATATTGAAAGCGTTTTATTATATCTGTTTAATAAGTGCAAAAAAAAATCTTGTAAAAACACACTGCCTCTGCTGAATTGAAGTTCCAAAGAGTCTTATGAGCTCTGCCCAGTTTAACTCAGCAAACTACAAACCCTCTGACTGGATGAGGTGGACAGGCAGGGTGGTGACATCACACTCTCCACCTCGTCCAATCAGAGAAGATTTTGCATTCGTTGAGAAAATGCAAAGTGTTCTCTGAAAGGCGCCCGTGCCTTGCGGACGACCTCCTATGTTTAGTAAGCAGCAGGGCAGCCGCTCGGCAAGGGGCCCAGAAGCTAGTGGAGATCACTGGAGTAGTGTCTACTATAGCGCTGATCAGCTTCTAGAGTGATCCCTCAGGTATGGCACATACATACCTACCTGGGTCCAAGCTGGTCCAATGTATAAATTGGCAAACCTGAAATATTTCTTGCAAAAGTATTCCCCCCCTTGGCATTTTTCGTGTTTTGTTGCCTCACAACCTGGAATTAACATGGATTGTTTGAGGATTTGCATCGTTTCATTTACAGAACATGCCCACAACTTTTTGTGGGCATGTTTTTTTTTTTATTGTGAAGCAAACAACAAATAGGACAAAATAACAGAAAAGATCAATGTGCATAACTATTCACCCCCCTAAAGTTAATACCTTGTAGAGCCACCTTTTGCGGCTATCACAGCTCCAAGGCACTTTGGATAAGTCTCTATGAGCTTGCCACATCTTTCCACTGCGATTTTTGCCCATTCCTCCTTGCAAAACTGCTCCAGCTCCTTCAAGTTGGATGGTTTGTGCTTGTGAACAGCAATTTTTAAGTCTGACCACAGATTTTCTATTGGATTGAGGTCTGGGCTTTGACTAGGCCATTCCAACACACAGGATTTTGCTCAAGAATATCCCTGTATTTAGCACCATCCATCTTTCCCTCAACTCTGATCAGTTTCCCAGTCCTGACTGCTGAAAAATATCCCCACAACATGATGCTGCCACCACCATGTTTCACGGTGGGGATGGTGTTCTTTGGGTGATGTGATGTGTTGGGATTGCTCCAGACATAGCGTTTTCTTTGATGGCCAAAAAGTTCAGTTTTAGTCTCATCAGACCAGAGCACCTTCCTCCATACATTTTGGGAGTCTCCCACATGCCTTTTCCCAAACTCAAAACGTGCCATTTTGTTTTTTGCTGAAAGTAATGTCTTTCTTCTGGCCACTCTGCCATAAAGCCCAACTCTATGGAGCGTACGGCTTATTGTGGTCCTATGTACAGATACTCCAGTCTCTGCTGTGGAACTCTGCAGCTCCTCCAGGGTTACCTTAGGTCTCTGTGCTCCTCTCTGATTAATGCCCTCCTTGCCCGGTCCACGAGTTTTGGTGTGCGGCCGTCTCTTGGCAGGTTTGCTGTTGTGCCATTTGGTTATGATAGATTTGGTGGTGCTCCTAGGGATCATCAAAGATTTGGATATTTTTTTATAACCTAACTCTGACTTGTACTCAACAACATTGTCCCTTACTTGTTTGGAGAGTTCCTTGGTCTTCATGGCAGTGTTTGGTTAGTGGTGCCTCTTGCTTAGGTGTTGCAGCCTCTGGGGCCTTTCAAAAAGGTGTGTCTATGTAATGACAGATCATGTGATACTTAGATTGCACACAGGTGGACATCATTTCACTAATTATGTGACTTCTGAAGGTAATTGGTTGCACCAGAGCTTTTTATGAGCTTCATAACAAAGGGGGTGAATACATACACACATGCCAATTATCAGTTTTCTATTTCTGAAAAATAGTTTTATGTATATATTTTTCTAATTTTACGTCACCGACTTAGACTATTGTGTTCTGATCCATCACTTATAATTCAGATTAAAAAAAACATTGAACTAAAGGCTTTAATGTAACAAAATAGGTAAAAAGCCAAAGGGGGTGAATACTTTTGCAAGGCACTGTACCTTGTTTACAGAGCACAGATCAGCAATCACGTGACCCGCCGTCTTTCTCCTCTCTCGCATGACAGCTGCAGCAGGCGGGGCCAAGGATCCCTGCTGAAGTCATTCAGGAGGAGAGAGGCAGCCCTGCCCACTGCAGCTGTCATGCGAGAGAGGAGAAAGGTGGCGGGTCACGTGATCGCCGATTAGACATTAGATTCATCAACCAAGAGGATAATGTAAACTGTACCCAAATTTGAGCAGCAGAAGAGGGGGGGCGGACACGGACACAGAGCTAGACAGGAAGGGGAGGGGGGAGGAGACAGACAGCAGGAAAGCACGTAAACTGACCACAGTGTCAGGGCTCAGCAGCCACAATGAACCGTGGTCAGTTTACAAGGGGGAGGGCAGAAACTGGCAGGATCAGACAGATTTTTTAGGAATTACAGAGGGACAAATGAGATAGCACTGTGCTGTATAACATGCTTTAACCACTTGCCTACCAGGCACTTATACCCCCTTCCTGCCCAATCCATTTTTCAGCTTTCAGCGCTGTCACTTTTTAAATGACAATTGCGCGGTCATGCAACACTGTACCCAAACAAATTTTTTTTTATCATTTTCTTCACACAAACAGAGCTTTCTTTTGGTGGTATTTAATCACTGCTGGGTTTTTTATTTTTTACAAAAAAAAAGACCAAAAATTTCGAAAAAAAAAAAATGTTTTTTACTTTTTTTCTCTCAGTAAATTTTGTAACTAAGTAATTTTTCACCTTCACTGATGTACGCTGATGAGGCGGCACTGATGGGCACTGATAGGCTGAACTGGTGGGCATTGATGAGGCGGCACTTATGGGCACTGATGAGGAGGCACTAATATGCCGCACTTATGGGCACTGATAGGTGGCACTGATATGTGGCACTGATGAGCACTGATGGGCACTAATAGGCGGCACTGGTGTGCACTGATAGGTGGCACTGGTGGGCACGGATAGGCGGCATGGATAGGCAGTACAGATGGGCACTGATGGGTATTGATGGGTGGCACTAATGGGCATTGATCCACAGCAGTGATGGGCATTGATGGGCAGCACTGATAGGGGGCACTGATTGCCAGCACTGACTGGCATCGCTAATGGGCACTGATTGGTGGCACTTGTGGGCAGTGGTGGGCACTGATTTCTGCTACTGGTGGGCACTGTATGCTGGCATTGGTGGTCACTGTTTTGTGACACTGTATTTATTTATTGTAATCAGGGCACTGATGATCAGTGCCCTTATTACACCCCTAGATGTCCCCCTGTGAGGAGATGCCGCTGATCGGCTCTCCTCTCCTCACACTCTGTCAGTGTGAGGCGAGGAGAGCCGATTACCGGCATCTCCTTGTTTACATGTGACCGGCTGTGATTGCACAGAGCCGATCACATGGTTAAAGAGCCGAGGACGCTGCTCTTTACAGAGATCAGGGTTGCACCGTGTCCTTGCAACATGGCCGCAATCGCCACGCTGCACGCCCCCCGCAGGCGTACGACAGCGGCCGTTTTGGGATGCCGTCAAATGACGGCATCCCAGGGCGAGAGCTGCACCGCCCCGCTGTCATTTGACGGCGGGGCTGGCAGCAAGCAGTTAAAAGAACAGGATCTTTATTTTTAGGTTTTTGGGGTTAACAAACGCTTTAAGGTTAAAAAACATCCTTTAAAAATGTTTTTACAACTTTGTACCAATAATATTGTACCAATTTGTAAAAATTTTATACCATTAATGTCTATTGTGTATTGCACCAGTTTAAAGCCCCATTTCTCTTTCTATTTGTCATTTTCGCTATTCCTAGGGGTGTGTGGTGCTAGTGACTTTCAGACACCCACATTATATTTATTGATTCAGGGATAAAATGTTTACTTGCCATCTAATATATTCCACATACCTTCAGGTGCCATTGCCACAAGATAATCAATGTTACTCACTTTACAGTGCCTTAAAAAAAGTATTCATACCCCTTGAAATTTTCCATATTTTGTCATGTTACAACCAAAAACGTAAATGGATTTTATGTGATAGACCAACACAAAGTGGCACATAATTGTGAAGTGGAAGGAAAATTAAAAATGGTTTTCAAATTTTTTTACAAATAAATATCTGAAAAGTGTGGCGTGCATTTGTATTCACCATACATGTGGAAGAAGGTGCTCTGGTCAGATGAGACCAAAATTGAACTTTTTGGCTTAAAGACAAAACACTATGTGTGGGGAAAAACTAACACTGCACATTACCCTGAACACACCATCCCCACTGTGAAACATGGTGGTGGCAGCATCATGTGTTGGGGATGCTTTTCTTCAGCAGGAACAGGGAAGCTGGTCAGAGTTGATGGGAAGATGGATGGAGACAAATACAGGGCAATCTTAAAAGAGAACCTGTTATGCCGCGTACACACGAGCGGAATGTCCAACAGAAAAAGTCCAACAGAAGTTTTTCATCGTCTATTCTGATCGTGTGTATGCCTCATCAGACTTTTTTTTTTTTCAAAAATTCTGACGGACCTAGAAAGAGAATATGTTCTAAATATTTCCGACGGAACCAATTCCTATCGGGAAACCCGCTTGTCTGTATGCTGTTCCGACGGACCAAAAACGACGCATGCTCTGAAGCAAGTACGAGACGGAAGCTATTGACTACTGGCTATTGCACTTCCTTTTTCTAGTCCCGTCGTACGTGTTGCATGTCACTGCGTTCTGGACGGTCGGACTTTGGTGTGACCGTGTGTAGGCAAGACCGCATGAGCGCAATTCCGTCGGGGTTCCGTCGGAGAAACCTTCGGAGTTTATTCCGACGGCAAAACTGGTCGTGTGTACAAGGCATAAGAGTCTGCACAAGACTTGAGACTGGGGCGGAGGTTCACCTTCCGGCAGGACAACGACCCTAAACACACAGCCAGAGCTACAATGGAAGGGGTCTCAAACTGGTGGCCCGCCAGCTGTTGCGAAACTACAAGTCCCATTGTGCCTCTGCCTGTGGGAGTCATGCTTGTAACTGTCAGCCTTGCAATGCCTCATGGGACTTGTAGTTTCGCAACAGCTGGAGGGCCGCCAGTTTGAGACCCCTGGTTTAGATCAAAGCATATTCATGCGTTATAATGGCCTGGTCACAGTCCAGACCTAAATCACATTGAGAATCTGTGGCAAGACTTGAAAGTTGCTGTTCACAGACGCTCTCCATCCAATCTGACAGAGCTTGAGATATTTTGCGAAGGAGAATGGGCAAAAATGTCTCTAGATGTGTAGCTGGTAGAGACATCCCCAAAAAAGACTTGCAGCTGTAATTGCAGTGAAAGGGGGTTCTACAAAGTATTGACTCAGGGGGGCGCCATACAAATGTACCTCACACTATTCACATATTTATTTGTGAAAAAATGTTGAAAACCATTTATTATCTTCCTTCCGCTTCACAATTATGAGCCACTTTGTGTTGGTCTATCACATAAAATCCCAATAAAATACATTTACGTTTTTGGTTGTAACTTGACAAAATGTGGGAAATTTCAAGGGGTATGAATACTTTTTCAAGGCGCTGTACCTGTCAGCGGTTATGAATGAGCGGTGTGTATATATATATATTGTAATAAAAAGTAGAGTTGCAATTTGTTCCCATTGTCGTGACTGTCTGGATTGCAGAGACACAAAATATAAACCACAATACCGTATAACTTAATGGGTCTGAAAAAGTTTTTAGCGAAGTGCCATTGGCAAGTTCACCTTCGCTGACACACCAGCCATCAATGGCCCCAAGAATAAGTACATAACAGCTATGGTATGCAAACGCTTGTGTTTCCAGGTAAATAACAAACCTTCACATAAATGTACTAAGATAAAAAAAAAAAAAAAAAAAACATGTTAAGAATTTCAGATCACTGAGTACATCCTATTATACTGGGTGTACTGAGCGTGACTTTAAAATCAGGAAAACTGACCTAATGTAGTGCATGTAGCCCCCGCTCAGGGGATGCAACGCAAAATGTACTTGAACCCGATTAACTTCTCTTACTTGTGTCTATTTGGTTTGTGATAGATTGACAACGTTTTGTTATATCGGTTTAAAAAGTTCAAGAACACCATACAATCCTGGAAAAACACGATGCCTCTGCTGAACGGAAGTTCCAAAGAGTCTTATCAGCTCGGCTCGGTTTACCACTGCCAACTGCAAACCCTCTGATTGGACGAGGTGGACAGGCTGGGGTGGTGACATCACATTCCCCACCTCATCTGATCAGAGAACCACTTTGCTTTTGTCGAGAAAATGCAAAGCGTTCTTCTGAATGGTGCCCATGCCTTATGGGCGACCTTCGTTGTTTAGTAAGCAGCAGGATAGATAGCCACTCTGCATGGGACCTGGAAGCTAATGGGGATCATTGGGTAGTGGTGTCTACTATAGTGAATCCCAGCTTCTAGAGCAGTGATTCCCAACCAGGTTTCCGTGGAACCCTAGGGTTCCTCCAGAGGTTGCTAGGGGTTCCTTCAGCATTGGGCAATTTCTTCCTTTCAGATAGGTTCCCACTGACACCGTTGATCCTTTTAGCTATCTGTAAGGAGGTCATTCTTCCCAATGACCACAAGTGTAAGGACCATTCTTCTTACTGACCATCACACTAATGTATCATGAGCTGTAGATTTCAAATTTTTAGCAGGGGTTCCCCGAGACTGGAGAACTATTTCAAGGGTTCCTCTGTGTTGAAAAGGTTGAGAAAGGCTGTTCTAGAGGGATCCCTCAGGTATGGCACATACATACTTACCTTGGTCCAAACTGGTCCAATGTAACTATGTAAAAATTGCCATACCTGAAATTCTTCTTTACAAACGATCTTCAGAATGTGACCCAAACTTATACCCAAACCTGCCCCAGTATTATGTTTTTTTTTTCTTTTAGTTTGTTACTATAGTAAGAAAAAGCTATAATTACGCCTTATGACATCATCACAGGACTTGTAAAATGATCGCATGAGTAGCTGTTGGGAGGAACGGATCAGCAGAATACACTCAGGGTCGGGACAAGGGGTGGGCAGGAGGGACAGCTGCCCAGGAAGCAAGCCCAAGATCAGGGGCTAGCAACCAGTTGGCCTAAACTTCATGCTACTGCTGTCACGTTGTGCTTCAACATACCCGCTACGCACCCCATTCACCCAAAGCTGACACAATAACACATTGTGCGTGTGCAACTACCTTCTAACTGCTAAAAAGCAAGTAATTGGCATGTAGAGTTGCCACCTCATCCCTTTAAACCCGAACACATATAAATTACACGGGTTCTGTGGCTGATTAAGGTGGTAATTAAACTCACTTGTTGCCTTATCTGCATTTAATTAGCCTCAGAACCCGTGTAATTCATATGTGTTCGGGTTTAAAGTGATGAGGTGGCAACCCTATTGGCATGTATAGTGCACACTCTATGCCAACCATGGACAGCAGGAGCAAGGAGGTAAGGAATGCACCCTTTCTATGGCATGTATTAGGAAAAGGTAGCACAGTGGATAAGTGGTTAGGACTTCCACCCAGCATGACTAGGATTGTTGGTTCCAGTCCCAACCGTGGCACTACCTGAACAGAGTTTGCATGTTCTTCCAGTGCCTGTGTTTGTTTCATTCTACACACCAAAGACACACTAGTAGGTAAATTGGCCCTAGTATGAATATGATTGAGGGACCTTATATTTTAAGCTCCTTGAGGGTATGGACAGATGAGAATGTATAATATATACACTATATTACCAAAGGTATTGGGGCGCCGGCCTTTGCCTGCACATGAACTTTAATGGCATCCCAGTCTTAGTCCGTAGGGTTCAATATTGAATTGGCCCGCCCTATGCAGCTATAACCGCTTCAACTCTTCTGGGAAGGCTGTCCTGAAAGGTTTAGGAGTGTGTCTATGGGAATGTTTGACTATTCTTCCAGAAGCACATTTGTGAGGTCAGGCGCTGATGTTGGAAGAGAAGGCCTGGCTTGCAGTCTCCGCTCTAATTCATCCTAAAGGTGTTCCATCGGGTTGTGTGCAGGCCAGTCGAGTTCCTCCACCGCAAACTTGCTCATCCATGTCTTTATGGACTTTTCTTTGCACACTGGTGCGCAGTCATGTTGGAAGAGGAAGGGGCCATCCCCAAACTGTTCCCACAAAGTTGGGAGCATGAAATTGTCCAAAATGTCTTGGTATGCTGACACCTTAAGAGTTCCCTTCACTGGAACTAAGGGGCCAAGCTTAACCCTTGAAAAACAACCCCACACCATAATCCCCCCTCCACCAAATGATTTTGGCCAGGGCACAAAGCAAGGTCCATAAAGACATGGATGAGCGAGTTTGGGGTGGAGGAAAGTTCATGTGCGTGTAAAGGCAGGCGTCCCAATACTTTTGACAATATAGTGTATGTAAAGTGCTGCATAAATTGATGGTGCTATACGAGTACCGCTAATAAATAAAACAGGAAGGGGAGAGCAGTTCTGCATCCTAGTACTACTGATGTAGGCACGCTCTCCAGAACTGCGTCTCCCGACAGCCCTTTGCCGTCACGCGGTGTGTGGGGAAGCTCCTGGGAGTCCAGGCGGGGCATTGCTTTGCTGGGAAAGAAATCAATGCACAGTTGCACTTTAAAAAGCCACTATTTACATCCCCCTCTGGCGGAATTTTGGAAGACGTGAACCACTTTGTTTTAGAAAAAAAATCAGAGACCGGACCAAACACATTTCTTTTATTCTTACCATGATTTAAATTAAACTATTAAGACAAGACAGAGTAGCAGAATCTTGTAGCAAACCCTACAAATGAAGGATAATAATAACGGTCTTGTTCAAAAGTTTGCATACCCTCAGTTCTTAAAGCGGAACTAAACCCTCCCAATCAATATGAACTATTTTAAATCCTCATTCTGATAGCATTAGTAAATAGACAGGAAGGTATATTATATTTACTTTTTTTTTTTTTTTTTAATTTACATGCCTTCATTTGCTTCCTGGTATGTGACCTAGGCCAAAATGATGTCATACATTCCCAGGAGTCTTCATACAAACCAGCATTAACTTTTTTCAGCAATTTGAGTAACAGTAGCTCTTCTACACATGTCAGCCTTTGCTCCCCACATGCATCGATGAGCCTTGGCCGACCATGACTCTCCGGTTCACTGGTTTTCCTTCCTTGGACCACTTTTGGTCAGACCACTGCAGACCAGGAACATCAATCAAGAGCTACAAGAGCTTCAATTTTGGAGTTGCTCTGACCCAGGCGTCGAGCCATGACAATTTGGCCCTTGTCAAAGCCGCCCAACACGTCAACTTCAGGAACAACATGTTACATAGTTACATAGTAGGTGAGGTTGAAAAAGGACAGCAAGTCCATCAAGCCCAACCTATGTGTGTGATTATATGTCAGTATTACATTGTATATCCCTGTATGTTGTGGTCGTTCAGGTGCTTATCTAATAGTTTCTTGAAACTATCGATGCCCCCCGCTGAGACCACCGCCTGTGGAAGGGAATTCCACATCCTTGCTGCTCTTACAGGAAAGAACCCTCTACTCAAGGCTGTATCCTGGCCTAGGCCAACAAGGCCCAGGCCTAGGGCAGCACTTTGCAGGGGGGCAGCATGGAAAGAGTCCCAGTCATCTTGTGATACCCTGTTAGTGTAGCACCAGTCCTATGGGGTGGACTGGGCTGAGAGGCAAATTAGTCTAGCACCCCCATAAAGTGGCCTCACTGCTTCCGGTATGCGGGCGGCTGGCATTCCGCAACTGTGGGGGGGTGCCGCTTCTAATTTTGACTGTCCTATCATCCTGAACCACAAACCTTCCTCACTGTGCTATGTGTTTTCTGCTGCACCATTGGCATGGTTATATCTTCTTAGTCCTCTCCATAAAATTATCAGAAATTTGTTCTTAGCCCCCGTTCACACCTATGCGAATTAGATGCGGATTACACCGCATTCAATTCGCAGGACATTTTAAAATACATTCATTTGAATGTATCTGTTCACATATGTGCGTTGAATTCGCACTGCGCATTGCACAAAAAAGTGTGCATCTTTTGGGCATTGCGGTGCGAATTACAAGCCCATTATCTCCTATGGTAACGCATCTGATTCACAGATGCATTGGGTTCTGAACAAGGATTTTCTCCTTCTCCTCACTACACCCCCCTCCTCCCTCCCCCTCTCCCTGCTCACTGATCCGCAGCTACAACGCAGAGAAGCCTTTGAACAACTGATTTTTATCTTCCCAGTGAAACCTGAGCTTCAATTCGCACCGCACAAGTGTGAACCCAGGCTTAAAGTAGAACTATAGGCAACACTTTTTTTTCATTTTGGATAGAGTAAGGGAGGGTTATAACCCCTGTCAGTTTATTTTTTACCATCCCTGTCCCATTGAAGAGATTTCCCTTCACTTCCTGCCCCATAGCCAAACGGGAAGTGAGAGGAAATCTATGCACATTAAGGGACTCCATTGCCCCCCCCCAGGCCCCCAGAACTAGTGTCCACACTCGAAAATTTCAGGGCAGGTCTTAAACAGCAAGGGGTGTGGCCTTGACAGGAAGGGATGGGTCATATTTAAATTAGGGGGTGCACAAGTTTAGTCAGGCCTAGGGCAGCACAAAACCTAAACACACTACTGCCTCTACGTAGTTTAAGGTTAAACCTCTTCTCTTCTAATTTTAATGAGTGGCCACGAGTCTTATTAAACTCCCTTCCGCGAAAAAATTTTATCCCTATTGTGGGGTCACCAGTACAGTATTTGTAAATTGAAATCATATCCCCTCTCAAGCGTCTCTTCTCCAGAGAGAATAAGTTCAGTGCTCGCAACTCATAACTAATGTCCTCCAGACCCTTTATTAGCTTTGTTGCCCTTCTTTGCACTCGCTCCATTTCCAGTACATCCTTCCTGAGGACTGGTGCCCAGAACTGGACAGCATACTCCAGGTGCGGCCGGACCAGAGTCTTATAGAGCGGGAGAATTATCGTTTTATCTCTGGAGTCGATCCCCTTTTTAATGCTAATATTCTGTTCGCTTTGTTAGCAGCAGCTTGGCATTGCATGTCATTGCTGAGTCTATCATCTACTAGGACCCCCAGGTCCTTCTCCATCCTAGATCCCCCCAGAGGTTCTCCCCCCAGTCTATAGATTGCATTCAGATTTTTGCCACCCAAATGCATTATTTTACATTTTTCTACATTAAGGCTCGGTTCACACTGGGGCAACACGACTTCAGCGCGACTTTGCACGGCGACTTCGACGCGACTTCGACGCGACTTCGACGCGACTTTAGCAAATTACAAGGCGACTTGAAGTCGCCTGCATGACAGGCGACTTCGCCTGTGGCCAATCAGCTCTCTGGGAGGGAGGGGGGGAGGGAGGGGTTTTCCCTGCAAAGTCGCTTGACTTTACAGAGAGATCCGACTTGGAGGCGACTTCCATTGATTTCTATGGTACAGGTCGCCTACCAAGTCGGATCCAAGTAGTACAGGGAGTACGCTCTGAAGTCGGAGCGACTTCAGTAGTGTCATTTAAGACGCTCCCATTCACTCTCATGTGAATCTCTTTCTGGGGCGACTTGGGGCGACTTGAGGGGCGACAAGTCGGATCCCAAGTCGTCCCAGTGTGAACCGAGCCTAAACCTCATTTGCCATGTAGTTGCCCACCCCATTAATTTGTTCAGATCTTTTTGCAAGGTTTCCACGTCCTGCGGAGAAGTTATTGCCCTGCTTAGCTTAGTATCGTCTGCAAATACAGAGATTGAACTGTTTACCCCATCCTCCAGGTCGTTTATGAACAAAATAAATAGGATGTTCACTCACCGCCTAATATATCCCACCCACTTTCAGGTGCCATTGTAACAAGGTAATCAATGTTATTCGCTTTACCCGTTAGTGGTCAGAATCTTATGGCTGATCGGTGTATATTGTAGTAAAAAGCAGAGTTGCAATTGGTTCTCGTTATCGTGACTGTCTGGTTTGCAGAGACACAAAATATACACCACAATACCGAATCACACGATGGGTCTGAAAGGGGTTTTTTTTTTCCAACTTTTGCTGTCATTGAGAAGTTCTCCTCCGCTCACACGTTGGTCATCAATGCCGCACAATTATATTCACTGACGGTCATGACGTGACACTCAATTTGTGTTTACGATAAAATAACAAACCTTCTTCTGCTCTCCCTTCGTTTTTCAACTCTCTCACACCTATCCTCTTATGCCCTGTACACACGACCGGTTTTGCCGTCGGAATAAACTCCGAAGGTTTCTCCGACGGAATTGCGCTCAGGCGGTCTTGCCTACACACGGTCACACCAAAGTCCGTCCGCCCAGAACGCGGTGACGTACCACACGTACGACGGGACTAGAAAAAGGAAGTGCAATAGCCAGTAGCCAATAGCTTCCGTCTCGTACTTGCTTCAGAGCATGCGTCGTTTTTCGGTCCCCCGGAACAGCATACAGACGAGCGTTTTTCCCGATAGGAATTGGTTCCGTCGGAAATATTTAGAACATGTTCCATTTCTAGGTCCGTCAGAATTTTCGAAGAAAAAAAAAAAGGCATACACACGATCGGAATAGACGATGAAAAGCTTCCGTCAGACTTTTTCTCTCGGACATTCCGCTCGTGTGTACGCGGCATTAGTTTGAATTAAAATTTGGAATCCAGTCATCTAGGCTTGCACTTCCAATGACAGTCTGCTCGCTGGGGGGGGGGGCGCGGAACAATCACCCAGGCTCAGCTACCAAGTGCTATCGATCTCAGGAACGTGCTTCTTTTCTTTATATAGGCAGCTGGGCCACTTGTTACCCATCTAGGCCCCTACAATACTGTAAACCTGTTTATCATAGTTAAGTTCATATTGGACTTTTTTTTGGTATCTCTTTTTTTTTTTTCTCTTCTTTTTCTTCTTTGTTTTGTAAATCCTAGCTTTGACATAAATGAAGCTCAGACTGTAGTTCGATTATGACTAATGTTTGCCTTTTTCTGTATGCCTATTCATTTGCAATAAAACATTTCATTAAAAGAATAAATAAATAAATAAACCTTCACACAAATGCATTGAGATAAAAAAAAAAAAAATGTTAAGGATTCCAGATCACTGAGTACTGTACATTCTATTATACCGGGTGTACAAAACTTCCCGGTCAGGAAAACTGACCTAATGTAATGTATCTAGCCCTCCCCGCTCAGGAATGTTATATATAGTGTATGTAAACCCAACAAACGTCTCTTATTTATGCCTATTTGGTTTTCTTTATGTCGAAAGCATAGCTCTCAACTGTCCCCGATTTCGAGGGATTGTCCCTGATTTGGAACAAAGTCCCTTTTCCCTCCTCAACTGTCCTTCATTTTGGTCTGATCCTAATAGTCGTATATAGTATAAAATGCATTATTTATGTTTCAAAACGTTTTTCCCAGCGCTAAACCTTTCACCCAATTTCTAAACTGCTACATTTGTAAATTCCAAAAGCCAGTATAAAGGAATAGTAGTGGTTAAAAAAAAAAAAAGCACTCGTGGGTTTAACTAATCTTTTTTTTTTTTTTTTTTTTTGTACAATTCTCCTTTAACCACTTGCTTACTGCCCACGTTTACCCCCTTCCTGCCCAGGCCAATTTTCAGCTTTCATCGCTGTCGCATTTTAAATGACAATTGTGCGGTCATGCAACACTGTACCCATATGAAATTTTTGTATTTTTTTTTTCACACAAATAGAGCTTTCTTTTGGTGGTATTTAATCACCACTGAGGTTTTTTACTTTTTGCAAAATAAATGAAAAAAGACCAAAAATTTGGGAAAAAAAAACAACAGTTTTTCACGGTTTGTTATAATATTTTGAAAACAGGTACGTTTTCTGATAAGGCTGCACTGATGGCCACTGATGTGGCGGCACTGTTGGGCACTGATTGGCAGCACCGATGGGCACTGTTGGGACTGCATCGATTATCAGTGTATATGTCCCTTTCACACAAGCCGGTTATCAGCTCTCTTCTCCTCTCCTCATGCTGTCAGCGTGAGGAAAGGAAAGCTTATAACTGGCTTGTGTTTACATCGTGATCAGCCATGCTAAAGAGCCGCTGATTGACTCTCTACCCCAATCTCTGATCAGCTGTGTCCAGAGGACACAGCTGAACACAGAGCATGCCGCCCGTGCGCTGAGCACGCTATAGCCGAATGACGACTACAGCACGGTCAGCAAGTGTTCAACCCCCTGCCGCCCGCCATATAGCAATATGACGTCGGCAAAGTGGTTGCGATATCCTGACCGGACGTCATATGACGTCGCCAGGGTATCAAGCCGCTGCCCCCCCCCCCCGCATTGCGGCGATCGTTGTTGCGATGTGTCCATCTCTGATGGAGACTCTTTACCACGTGATCATCCATGTCTAATCACAGCTGATCATGATGTAAACAGGAAGAGCCGTTGATCGGCTTTTCCTTACTCGCAACTGTCAGACGCGAGTAGAGGAGAGCCAATCGGCTGCTCCTCTGACAGGGGAGGTCTGTGCTGATTGATTATCAGCGCAGCCCCCCCCCGAGGATGCCTACACTGGACCAAAAGGGATGCCACCAGGACCACCAGGGATGCCCACCACTAGTCACCACCAGGTATGCCACCCATGGCCACCAGGGATGCCAATCAGTGTCCAAAATGGATGCTAATCAGTGCCCACAATGAATACCAATCAGTGCCAAACAATAATGCCTGCCAATCAGTGATTCCCATCAGTACCATCCATTAGTGTACATCAGTGCCACTTATCAGTGCCCATCCATGCCCATCTGTGCCACCTATCAGTGCCCACCTGTGCCGCCTAACAGTGCCCTTCCGTGCCACCTTTCAGTGCCCATCCGTGCCACTTTTCAGTGCCTATCAGTGCCGCATATCAGTGCCGCCTACCAGTGCCACCTTATCAGTGCCACCTCACCAGTGCCGCCTTATCAGTGCCTGTCAGTGTAGCCCCATCAGTGCCCATCAGTGAAGGAGAAAACTTACTTATTTACAAAGTTTTGTAAGAAGCAAAAAAAAACGTTTTTTTCTTCAAAATTTTTGGTCGTTTTTATATTTGTTTAGCAGAAAATAAAAATCCCAGAGGTGATCAAATACCACCAAAAGAAAGCTCTATTTGTGGTAACAAAATGATAAAAATGTTGTTTGGGTACAGTGTAGCATGACCGCGCAATTGTCATTTAAAGTACGAGATCGCTGAAAGCTGAAAATTGGTCTGGGCAGGAAGGTGTGCCCGGTATTGAAGTGGTTAAGGGGGTATGTCCTATGCCTACATACTTTTGCTAATAGGTGTCCCTCGTTCCTATCTCAAAAAGTTGGGAGGTATGTTGAAAGTGTTTTATTTTATCTGTTTGATAAGTGCAAAAAAAAAAAAATCAAAGAAATCTTGGAAAAACACACTGCCTCGGCTCAGTTCATCTACAAACCCTCTGACTGGATGAGGTGGACAGACAGGGTGGTGACATCACACTGTACACCTCGTCCAACCAGAGCGTGTTCTCTAAATGGCGCCGGTGCCTTGCGGACGACCTCCTTTGTTCAGTAAGCAGCGGGGCAGCCGCTCGGCAGGGGGCCTAGAAGCTGGTGGAGATCACTGGAGTATTAGTGTCTACTATAATGATTTCCAGATTCTGGAGGGATCCCTCAGTTATGGTACATACATACTTATGTTGGATAAAGCTGGTCCAATGTAACTATGTAAAAATTGCCACACCTGAAATTCTTCTTTAAAGATGAAGTAAACCTCCATGGATTGTTTGTACCCATAGGTAAGCCTATAATAAGGCTTACCTATAGGTACTGTAAATATCTCCTAAATGTGCACTGTTTAGGAAATACTTACTGTACATGGCGCCGATAACGTCATCGGCGCATGCGCTTTGAAGGAACGGCCACCTGTGCTGTTTCTTCAGAACCATGTGTCGTGACCGGGCAGCTCCCGCACGCACGTGCGGGAGCGACGTCACGTGGCTCCGGCCAGCTAGAGTCCGCAGTACGGGAAGGAAGACAGGCAATGATGGATGAGGCCTCCAGCGATGACAACGAGGGCTTCGTTTTGCAGGTACGTTTCACATAACGTGCTAGTTTGCTGTGCATACTAGCACATTATGCCTTTACTTTGCAGGTCAGGAAAAAGGAAAAAAAAGAGGCAGCGTTTACTTCCTCTTTAAGAACGATCTTCAGATGTGATCCAACTTTATCCCCAAACCCGCCAAAAGCATTTTTTTTTTCTTTCTGCTTGTTTCTATAGCAAGAAACAGCTATAATTACTCCCCCGTGACATCATCACAGGGCTTATAAAATTCTTGCATGGGTAGCTGCTGGGAGAAATGGACGAACAGGGTACAATCAGGGCCGATACAAGGGGTGGGCAGGAGGACAAGCTCCCCGGGACCCAGTGGGGGAGGGGGGAGTTGGGGCCCTCACCGCTCTCAAGCTCAAAATCAGGGGTTAGCAACTAGGGGGTTGTAGCTTCATGTCTGTTTTGACAGCTACGGCTGTCTCACTATGCTCCAACATGTCCACTCTCCACCCCATCCATCCACAGCTGACATAAAAATCACAGTGTGCATGTCCAGTTGTCTTCTAGCTGCTAAAAAGCAAGCAATTGGACATGCATGTGCAGTACACACCCCATGCCAACCATGGACAGCAGGAGCAAGAGGGCAGAGAATGGGCGCACCCATTTCACGGCATGCATTAGAACAGGAAGGGGAGGAGCCATTCTGCATCCTTGTCCTGGGTGCTGGACCAACCTGTCCTGGTACTGAGTATACTACATCATTTTCTACTGAGGTAGGGATGATGTAGTTCAGTTTCTACTGATGTGATACTCCTCAGAACTTCATCGCCCGAAAGCCCTTTGCCTTCACGCAGTGCGTGGGCGAGCTCTTGGGAGTCAAGCCAGGGCATTGCTTTGCTGGGAAAGAAATCAATGTACAGTTGTGCTCATAAGTTTAAAATGTATATAACCCCCTGATAGAATTGGTAGGATGTGGGCTACTTTTAAAGACAACATGAGCGATCAGACCAAGCACATTTCATTTATGCCTACTGGGATTCAAATGAAACTATCAGGCATCATAGAATAGCAGAATCATTTAGCAAATACCAATAGAGGAATATAATAAAATGCTCTTGTTCATAAGTTTGCATACCTTTAGTGCTTAATATGGTGTATTGCCCCCACTGGCATTAATGTTGGCTTGTGGTCTTTTGTGATAGTTGGGTATGTGACCCTAGTTTTTCTCATATGGTAAAGCTCCCTATGATCCTTGCCATAAAGTCTTCGGGTCCGGTAGATTTTTTTGCTTGTCCAGCATGAACTGTATGATTACAGTCTGCCCAAAGTGGCTCCATGATGTAGAGGTCAGGAGATTGTGATGGCCATGCCAGAACCTTTACTTGATGAACTTGACCTCACCACATTGGAAAGTCCAAGTGGGCCCCAAGTACTACTTCCGTGCCGATGAAGGCAAATTTCCTTCCAATATTTCTGATAATATATGTTGCATTTATCCTTCCATCCATTCCAACTGAATTTCCTAAGCTCTCGCACACTCTAAAACAGCAGAGATCCACCTCCATGCTTCACAGTAGGGAAGGTATGCTGCTCTTCCTAGGCCTTGTTGACTGCTTTCGAAACATGGCATTTAAGTTTGTGACCATAGAGTTCAGTTTTGGCCTTATGACTCATAATGATTTTTTTCCAGAAGTATTGAGGCTGTTCTAGGTACTATTTGGTGTATAGTAGTGCCCCGTACACACAAGCGGAATGTCCTACAGAAAAAGTCTGACGGGAGCTTTTCATCGTATATTCCGATCGTGTGTATGCCTCATCTGACTTTTTACGTGGAAAATTCTGACAGACCTAGAAAGAGAACATGTTCTAAATATTTCCGACGGAATCAATTCCTATCGGGAAAACGGCTCGTCTGTATGCTGTTCCGACGTACCAAAAACGACGCATGCTCTGAAGCAAGTACGAGACGGAAGCTATTGGCTACTGGCTATTGAACTTCCTTTTTCTAGTCCCGTCGTAAGTGTTGTACGTCACCGCGTTCTGGACGGTCGGACTTTGGTGTGATCGTGTGTACGCAAGACAGTTTCAGCGGAATTCCGTCAGAACTCCGTCAGAAGAAACTTCAGAGTTTATTCCGACGGGAAAACCGGTTGTGTGTACAGGGCATTAGTGGCTTGTTTGGTGGCACTGGTGTAGGAAAATTGGCCAACATATTACAAATTCTGCCAGGGGTATGTAAACGCATGGGCACCACTGTATGCATGTGGGGTGGGATGGATAGGGGAGGGGAGGAGATAAGCTGTATTTCAGAAGTCAAGACAACTGGTTGAGGTTTCACTGCAGCAGAGGTGGCATTGCCAGCCTACAACAGAAAGTTAGGTGCACACAGGATTTTCTGTAGTCTACAGGTATTGCTCTATATACTTTCTGCATGTTTAAAGGGATTACACTCTGGGAAATGTAAAGGTGAACTGCAAGGGTGTACTTGATATATTTTTTTATTTTTGCCAGATATTTTAAGGCCTCATGCACACTGGGCATTTAGTCACCGGTGCATGAGACTCGGGCGTTTAGGGGCAGGCGGAAGGTATAGGTGCACCAACCAGCCCCGGCAGCCTGTAAATCTCTATGAGGGGTTGACAGCTGCTGCAGCTGGATGGGGCTGGACGGTGCACCGAGCAGAACTAACGTTTAGGGCAGTATGCAGAATGCAAGAAGTCCGCAGTCAGAGCATTTGTCCCTAGGCGTACACTGTTAGTATCACTTGGTGCACCATCAGTCTGTAATAGAGTTTTGCAAGCTGCCAGCAGTAAGGCTGGACGTTGCGCCTCTACCTTCTGCCCACACCTAAATGCTGGAGTCTCTTGCACCAGGGTTATTGCCTTAGCATGCCTGGGGCCTTTGGTCTTCTGTGGTGGTGGAGGTATACGCCTCTCAGATCAGAAGTTCCTGGGGCTTACTTTAACTCTTGTGCTGCAGTTTGGGAAGAGTCTTCGAATATGCGGTAGCGCTCCTTCTGCCTATTCTCTTATGGAGAGGAAGCATTACCAAGAGCAACCTAATCTGAACTGGCAGTTATTAGCAAGTTTATTGCTATTTTCCTAATCCTTGAGCAGTTTATCTTTTGTTTTTTTGGCAATTACAGTGAACAGAGAACGCAGACGATTGTGAAAATAGGCAGGCGGAATGGCCTCAATGCTTCAACTTAATCCATCAAAACTATATGGAGCGTAAGGCCCGAAACACAGCCCTCAGAATCCAGATGGGAGATTTTGATCATTGAGAAAGGCTGAGAAATATCAGGATAGAATCTCTGATTCTGAGAAAAGACTTAAAGTGGTAGCAAAGGCAATTTTTATTTACACCCACAGGTAAGCCTATAATAAGGCGTACCTGTATGTACAGTAAATAGCGTCACCCACACATGCGCATTGCGCTTTCAATGGACAGTATGCCATCCATAGCAGTGACAGCTGGTGAAATATTTTTTTTGGGGGGGTTGGCAAACAATACACCAAACCCCCGGTTGGTCGGTCGGTCGACCACTAGCCCCGCACTTACCCCATCTAGGTCGCGGGCGGCGCTTCCTCTGGGCAGCAGGTGGTGGCTTCCCCTGCGTCTCCTCCTCCTCGGCAGCACGGCGGCTTCCGCTGTGCACCTCCTACCTCTTCCTCGTAGGCAGCCAATAGGATCGCTTCTCCTCTCAATTGGGTAACGGGTCTCAGGACCCACTTCCTGATTCCCCGGGATGAGAATCAGGAAGACAATAGCGAATATTAATTTGCTATTGTCACACAACTGGGTGGGCTCGGGGCGCAGTGCTCTTGAGCCCACCCTTTAAAGCCAATTAGAGGCTCTAATCATGTGCTTCTAAAAAAAAAAAAAAAAAAAAAAAACCCATTGGAATCCATGTGTCCAGCACCCGACATGTAGATTAGGGACCAGCGCATGGATTAGGGGGGAGGCGCCCCATATGGATGGGCCGCCACTGGTCCATAGAGAAAGCCGTACCGCGGCCGTGACTCCTGCATGCATGCACGGGAGTGGGGTCATCGTGGCTCGGTCAGTCAAGCAGCCACAGCCCGCAAACCCGGAAGGAAAACCGGGTGAAAATGGAAGCCCTGTCATAACGTGCTAGTATGCAATTGCACATTATGATAGTAACCACTTGAAGACCAGGCCTTTTTCTGACATTTGTTGCTTACAAGTTAAAATCATTATTTTTTGCTAGAAAATTACTTAGAACCCTCAAACATTATATATATATATATATATTTTTTAGCAAAGACCCTAGAGAATAACATGGCGGTTGTTGCGATATTTTATGTCACACGGTATTTGTGCAGCGGTCTTTCAAACGCAATTTTTTTTGGAAAAAATACACTTTAATGAATTTAAAAAAAAACAGAAGGATGATGTAATGCCGAGTAAATAAATACCTAACATGTCATGCTTTAAAATTGAGCACACTCGTGGAATGGCAACAAACTACAGTACTTAAAAATCTCCATAGGCGACACTTTAAAAATGTTTAACGGTTACCAGTTTACAGTTACAGAGAAGGTTCTGTGCTAGAATTATTGCTCTCACTCTAACGATCATGGCGATACTTCACATGTGTGGTTTGAATACTGTTTACATTTGCGAGCGCGACTTACGTATCCGTTTGCTTCTGCGCACGAGCACAGAGGGATGGGGCACTACTTTTTTTTTTCCTTATTTATTTATTTTTTACACTGCCCCTTTAATTTTTTTTTTATCACTTTTATTGCTGTAACAAGAAATGTACACATCCCTTGTGACAGTAATAGGCGGTGACAGGTACTCTTTATGGATGGATCTGGGGTCTATAATGCCTCGTTTCCACTGAGCGGATCGGTTCGGGTCGGTACAGTTTGAATGGCCTAGAATGGTCCGGTCTATTCTGGTGAGCGTTTCCACTGCAAGTGGGACTACAAGGGGCCATACAGGGTTTAGAAAAAAATGCCTTAGCATAGCACAGCAGAGGGTTTTCTGTCAGCCAATCAGTGGAATGTATTGTAGCTCCGCCCTAAGCGAACCGTTCCATTTTCTATGGCCCCACATCTGAAGCAGGACCCTGAATGGAGTGGTACGGTTCGGTTGTATGGGCCGCTTTCATAATGCAAACACCCAAAATAGCGTACCAAACTGAACCAAACCGAACCGATCCACTCAGTGGAAACGAGGCATAAGACCCAACCTTCTCCTCTGCACTTGAAAGTATTCAAAACGCCAAGATCTCCATTTTTAAATACTTTCGATGTTTGAAAACTGGTGCCGTGGGCTCAGAGTAAACCGGAAGTGATGTCACGACGTCGCTTCCGGGTTACTACATCCGAGACCCGATCAAAGCCGGACTCTGGCCAGCCGGCATACATGCCGTCTGGTCGCTCGGGTCTCCCGGTGGGACGAGAGAGCGGCGGAAGGTGGCGGGAGGAGGGGGGAACCAAGCTGATTAGCCGCATCGGTTGTTTTTTACGAGAGAGAGACGACCGTCGGCTCTAAAAAAATGGTAGCTGCAGGCATCACTCCAGTACAACCACTTGAAGCCAATTTTTAAACGTTCTTGAATTGCTATTTTAAAAAAGGATGTTGGAGAACTTGAAAAAGTGCAGAAAATGACAACTAAATAGATAAGGAACATCGAGGAGCTTTGCTAGGAAGAAAGATTAAATAAAATTAACTAAATGTATTTGATTAGTGGGGATTTGATTGCTGTGTGTAAATACATAATGAGGCCATGTAGTAAACTTGCTGCAAAGTTGTTCATGTTAAACCTCCCTGGCAGTGGCAGCTGGTGCTCCATTTTTTTTGGGGGGGGGCTGCAAATCTGCTTCCTGGTTGGCCGGGAGGAGAATCAGGAAGACAATAACGAATATTCATTCGCTAATGTCACACAACTGGGTGGGCTTTAGGGCGCGTTGCTCTGCACCCCAAGCCCACCCTTTTTTTAAGCCAATTAGAACCTTTGGTTCTAGTCATGTGCTTCTAAAAAAAAAAAATAACCCCATTGCAATCCATGCATCCGGCACCCTGCATGTATATTAGGGGCCAGACGCATGGATTAGGGGAGCGGCGCTCCTACGCCCTTTATGGAAGCCACTGCTCCCTGGCCTTTTTTAGGGAATTCCATATTCCCTTCCCCCCCTTCCTGGAATCTTGTCTAAGTGAGAAGGACATTTCTCTTGCCTGCAGAGTCCAGGTAATACCCAGAGTTTATTCTACTGCACACGTGCTGCATCATGGGGGGCAGGGGGGCGTCTTTTTCTTTATGGTACCTGCAGCCACCCCCTCATGACATGCCTGCCATCAGGGGGGCGGGAGGAAGAGACAGCTAGCCCCCGATGACGTCACAGAAGAACATGGTGGTGCAAAAAGCACATTGAGCTCACATGAGCTCATCCCCGTGCTGCTTCTCCTTCCACTGTCCAGTCATAGGCTGGGGGTGAGTCCAGGATGACGTGAGCTCCAAAGGAAGTGGACTGAATGATGCTGGCCATCAGACTGAGGACATCTTGAGGCAGAAAAAAGTACTGCGGGGGGAAATCTTTGTGAATCGTGCAGAAAAAGCTGGTTTTGTCATTTTATCTTTTAATTGTTTATTCATTTGTAAACAGTTTTTTTTTTTTGCTATAGTCCTACTTTAAAAGATTTTCAGAGCTGCTATTTTCTGAGTTTGCTTGGAGATGGACCCTTTTCTCAGAGTGCTATGAGGCTTTTTTTGTCAAAGTCGCATAGTTTGTCCCGGGGACTGTTTTCACTCATTATCTTCCTTTCATCAGTCACTAAACAAATACATTTCTTAAATTGTCACTGTTTACCCCAGCTGTCACTAACATTTGCCATAAAGAGGATGATTTTTTTTTTTCTGTGCCTGATACAGCGAAGATTCAATACATATAAATGTAGGTTTGTATTATTTATAAAAACATTTGCAATTGTCTGATAAACTAGCCAATTTTTAATTTTTTTTTGCTGAACATCATTAGAGTGTGTTCGCTAAAATTGCATCTTTATTTCAAAAGCCGTTTTCGATCTTTTTAAATCTGCAACTTTTTTTAAAGATAATCACTGTTGTCCCAGCCCTGAGGGTCTCCTTGTTAGGGCACTTCCTGTCACAATGAGAATACTCTGTCTCTATCTCCTAATTGTGCTCTGTTGCATCTATAACAGCCTTCAATCTTCTGTGTCTGTGGGAATTTTGGAAGAGAAGTCCTGGCTCACAATTGGCTTTCCGGTTCATCCTAAAGGTTTTTTTTTCAAAATCATAATTACCTAGGTGGATACAGCATCAGTCCGATGCTGCATCTGTCCCCTGCCGACTCTTATGCCCCGTACACACGGTCAGACTTTGTTCGGGCATTCCGACAACAAAATCCTAGGATTTTTGCCGACGGATGTTGGCTCAAACTTGTCTTGCATACACACGGTCACACAAAGTTGTCGGAAAATCCGATCATTCTGAACGCGGTGACTTAAAACACGTACGTCGGGACTATAAATGGGGCAGTGGCCAATAGCTTTCATCTCTTTATTTATTGTGAGCATGCGTGGCACTTTGTCCGTCGGATTTGTGTACACACGATCGGAATTTCCGACAACGGATTTTGTTGTCGGAAAATTTTATAGCCTGCTCTCAAACTTTGTGTGTCGGAAAATCCAATGGAAAATGTGTGATGGAGCCCACACACGGTCGGAATTTCCGACAACAAGGTCCTATCACACATTTTCCGTCGTAAAATCCGACCGTGTGTACGGGGCATAAGACTGTGAACTGAGTGCTCAAAGACCGCTGATCACTTGTTTCTCAGAGTTCTGTGAGCAGAGAGCTGGTGATTGTCAGTCACATGCTCTGCCCCCCCCCCCCCACGCGCTGGGCTGTGGAGAGGACAAGCATGGCCAGCTCAGACTCTCAGTGGCTCGCCGAGAGCCTGAGCCAGGGATGTGGGCAGATACCAACTTTATTGTCGCTATCTTGCCCAGCCTGGACCGGTTATGTGACGTCAGCCAACAGCCTGCTGTCTGCTGAAAACAGGTCACTGGAGTGCAGACCGGACTGCACTCCTGTGATCCACAAGAGAAGTACAGCCAAATGAGCTTTGGCTGTGCTTCTCCTTTAATTAGGGTTGAGGTTAGGTACTGATGTTGAATAAGAAGACCTGACCCCAAAGATGTTCAGTAGGGTTGCGGTCAAGTACTGATGTTGGATGAGGAGACCTGATCCCAAAAGTGTTCAGTAGGGTTGAGGTCAGGTACTGATGTTGAATAAGAAGACCTTATCCCAAAGGTGTTCAGTAGGGTTGAGGTCAGGTACTGATGTTGAATAAGAAGACCTGATCCCAAAGGTGTTCAGGAGAGTTGAGGTCAGGTACTGATGTTGAATAAGAAGACCTTATCCCAAAGGTGTTCAGTTATGTTGAGGTTAGGTACTGATGTTGAATAAGAAGACCTGATCCCAAAGGTGTTCAGTGGGGTTGAGGTCAGGCACTGATGTTGGATGAGGAGACCTGATCCCAAAGCTGTTCAGTAGAGTTGAGGTCAGGTACTGATATTGAATAAGAAGACCTGATCCCAAAAGTGTTCAGTAGGGTTGAGGTAAGGTACTGATGTTGAATAAGAAGACCTGATGCCAATGGTGTTCAGTAGGGTAGAGGTCAGGTACTGATGTTGAATAAGAAGACCTGATCCCAAAGGTGTTCAGTAGGGTTGAGGTCGGGTACTCAGGAGGGTTGTGGCCAGGTACTGATGTTAAATAAGTAGACCTGATCCCAAAGGTGTTTAGTAGGGGTGGAAAAAAAACATTGGATGAGAAGACCTGGCTACCAATTGGTGTTCCAGTTCATCCCAAAGGTGTTCAGTAGGATTGAGGTCAGGTACTAATGTTGAATGAAAAGACCTGATCTCAAAGGTGTTCAGTAGGGTTGAAGTCAAGTACTTATGTTGGATGAGAAGACCTGATCCCAATGCTGTTCAGTAGGGTTGAGGTCAGATACTGATGCTGAATAAGAAGACCTGATCCCAAAGGTTTTCTGTAGGGTTGAGGTATGGTACTGATGTTGAATAAGAAGACCTGATCCCAAAGGTGTTCAGTAGGGTTGAGTTCAAGTACTGACGTTGAATAAGAAGACCTAATCACAAAGGTGTTCTGTATGGTTGAGGTGTGGTACTGATGTTAAATAAGAAGACCTGATGCCAATGGTGTCTAGTAGGGGTGAAAAAAAAACATTGGATGAGAAGACCTGCCTACCAATTGGTGTTCCAGTTATTCCTAAAGGTGTTCAGTATGATTGGGGTCAGGTACTAATGTTGGATGAGAAGACCTGATCGCAAAGGTGTTCAGTAGGGTTAAGGTCAGGTACTGATGTTAAATAAGAAGACCTGATCTCAAAAGTGTTCAGTAGGGTTGAGGTACTGATTTTGAATAATAAGACCTGATCCCAAAGGTGTTCCGTAGGTTTGAGGTCAGGTACTGATGTTAAATAAGAAAACCCGATCCCAAAAGTGTTCAGTAGGGTTGAGGTCAGGTACTGATTTTGAATAATAAGACCTGATCCCAAAGGTGTTCCGTAGGTTTGAGGTCAGGTACTGATGTTGAATAAGAAGACCTGATCCCAAAGGTGTTTAGTAGAGTTGAGGTCGGGTACTGATGTTGAATAAGAAGACCTGATTCCAAAGGCGTTCAGTAGGGTTGAGGTCAGGTACTGATGGATGAGAAGACTTAATTCCAAAGGTGTTTAGTAGGATTGAGGTCAGGTACTGATGTTGGATGAGAAGACCTGATCCCAAAGGTATTCAGTGGGATTGAGGTCAGTTACTGATGTTGGATGAGAAGACCTGATCCCAAAGGTGTTCAGAAGGGGTAAAAAAAAAACATTGGATGAGAAGACTTGGCAAACAATTGGTGTTCCAGTTCATCCCAAAGGTGTTCAGTAAGGCTGAGGTCAGGTAGTGATGTTGGATGGGAAGACCTGATCCCAAAGGTTTTCCAAAAGTAGGGTTGAGATCAGGGACTAATAAGTTAATATTGCACGCTTATTCTATGGTAGATAGTAAGGATGTGCACAAACTTGGCCATATAGTCTGTATGTGAAGAGGTAGGAGGAGGCATATCTGAGCATAATAATCTCAGCAGGTTAAAGTCAGTATTCCAAAAAAATTAGTAAAATCAATATTAGTCCTAAATAAATACAAAAATGACATATGGGGCAAAAAAACAAAAAAAAAAAAATCAATAAAAGAACACCTTATCAGTTAATACTACTAAAGACAAATTAATATAATTTTTTCGTTGTTTCTTGAGCACTCTTTCGTCTTGCAGATAATGTTGTAAGTGAGCATTGTCTCCATCCTACTCTAGTATTGCGTTTGATTTCCTTATATATATGTATTACGAATCCTGATGCCTGTTTTTGTGACTAAAACATTGCCGATATTGATGTCCTCCGCTGACGTATTAGGTTTGGAGGACATCATATCAGAGGATTCTGAAGTGGCAACTGATTGTTCTAAGGTGCTAAAAGTCACCCTCTTTAAACGCCTTTTCCAAAATGGACTGAAAGTGTACATTTCTAAAGGGCTCTCTGCACCCCAATTATATTCCTCATTATTTAAATAGTACTTGATGTCCTGTTGGTATTTAATCCTCTTAGATTCTGCAACGATTTGTTCCAGTTTTTCTACCTTCGTATTCAGTTTATTATGCCGTTTATCCAATCCGAAATTGTTCAAACCTGTTCTGTTTGCTTTTCATGAGGATTTAAGTGGTATTAAACCTAAAAGCAAACAAGTATTATATTGCAGCTTACCAATCATTAGATGTGGTGGCTGCATTCGTTTTCCTTTTCACCTCTGTTTTCACCTACACGGCTCCTGTATTACAGTGCCCCCCCCCCCCACTCTGGATGAAGGAGCACAGGGGGAACCTTTGGACAGCAGCATTGTCAGTCTTGGGGAGGGGGGGGGTCGTTAGGTGGTCTAGCAGATTTGGATAACAAATTAAAGGGGTTGTAAAGGTTTTGCATTCTATGCATTAAGGTGAAAAAACTTTTGACAGTACCGCCGCCCCCAGCCCCCCCGTATTACTTACCTGACGCCTCGAATCTCCGCTGCTCGTTCTCGTCATCTCCATTGCAGCTCAGCCTGGTCGCTGATTGGCTGCAGTGGATGGATTGAAAGCAGCGCAGCCATTGGCTCGCGCTGCTGTCAATCACATCCGATGACGCGGCGCGCCGGGGGGCGGGGCCGAGTGATACAGCGAGCGGCTATAGCCGCCGGCTGTATCACGGGAGCGCGCCCGCAAGCACTCACCACCATGCGAGGGAGCTCGCATTAAGGTGGTTAATGCTTGCGGGGAGGAGCTGAAACAGCCGCCGAGGGACCCCAGAAGACCAGGTTCGGGGCCACTCTGTGCAGAACGAGCTGCACAGTGAAGGTAAGTATAACATGTTTGTTATTTTTTTTTTAAAAAAAATTTACCTTTACAACCCCTTTAAAGCTGAACTCCAGATCACACTTTATAAGCAGTTACAGCAAATGGCTTTGTTCCTTTTGGAATAAAGGTTTTACATAAATAAATAAAAGCTTTTCACTGTAATCACCCCTGTCCGTGGTAAATGGTTTGTCTCAACCCTGTAACTGTTACATCTGCAGAACAGCTTGTTTGGTTGAAAAACAACAGACTTACTGGTCGGATCACCAGGTAAAAGTAAAGGAAAGAAAGAAGAAAACAAATGCAGCCATCACATCTAAGATCTATATAAATATATAATACATGTTTGCTTTTGCATTTAATACTGCTTTAATATGAATCTATTAAATCTATCATTCTAAAGCGGAACTCCAGGTAAACATTAGAGATGAAATACATACTGTATATGAGAGTTCATACAAAATAAACACGGGTATAAATGTAATAACATTAATGTTACTTTGCATCTCTCTAGCTTGTATCTGAACAATGTTTATACACAATGTTACTTTGCATCCATCTATCTTCTGTATGATCAATGTTTATAAACAATGTTACTTTATATCTCTCTATCTCCTGTATGAACGTTTATAAACAATGTTACTTTGTATCTCTCTATCTCCTGTCTGATCAATGTTTATAAACAATGTCTCTATATCCTGTGTCTGAACAATGTTGTCATTTTAAATGTTGGGAATTACCATTGGAAAAGGGGGGGGGGGGGGGCTGTGAGGGAGAAAGACACAACCTGCATACTTTCATGAAGTTTTAATAAGCTGTGTGCAGCACATCCAGTGTAATATGTGCAAAACGTTATTTTCTGATATTTAAGTTGTCTTTCACATGAAGAATGTAACATTCCCTAATACCCTAAGAACGTTCTATCCTAAGAGAAAATAACCTAAGAACATTTGACCAGAAAAGAAAATAACCTAAAACAATAGCTTAATACCATTCAACCAAAAACGATAGTCCAAAAACATTTGACCAGAAGAGAAAATAGCCTAAAAAAAATATTCTAATAACATTTGACCAAAATAGCCTAGTACAATAACCTAAGAACAATCAACCAGGAGAAATAAAAAGCCTAAAACAATAATCTAATAACATTTGACCAAAAATAGCCTAACATCCAAGAACATTTGACCAGAAGAGAAAATAGCCTAAAACAATAGTCTAATAATGTTTCAAAAATAGATTAATACAATAGACTAAGAGCATTTGACCAGAAGTGAAAATAGCCTAAAACAGCAGTCTAATACCATTTGACCAAAAATAGACTAAGACCCCTTTAACACCAGGGGGGTTTTCAGGAGGCCCTGAAAACCGCCTCCCATTCATGCAAGTGTGACTTTTCACACTCAGGTCGGTGCGCTTGCGGGACGTTCCAAAAAGCCCTGCAAGCAGCATCTTTGGGGCGGGTTGGGAGCGCTGTATTTAGCGCTCCCAAAATGCCCTGCCCATTGGAACACGGGAGTTTTAAACCCCTTCTTTGGGGTTTAAGCACCGCTTAAACAGCGGAAAAGCGCCGATAAAATGAGCTGCGCTTTACCGCTAACACGGCCGCAGACCCAGTGTGAAAGGGGTCTAAAGCAATAGCCAAAGAACATTTAACCAGAAGATAAAATAGCCTCAAACAATAGCCCAAGTACATACTACTAGAAGGGAAAGTAAAAACTTTCTGACCAACCAACAACCACAGCTTTATGCACTGTGTAAAAAAAAACAAAAAACCCTAAAAATAATAAGTAATGGTAATTAATAGGCACAGAACGAATGTATATGCATTTTTAGTTAATGAATAGCTATGTTTCTTTTTTTTCTTTTTTTTTTTTTCAATTAAATAGACTACTATTTATAGACAACTATGAAAATGTCAGAGGACACCATTTTGGCTGTGTTTGAAGGGGGCAGATTTGTTGATATTAAAGATGAATGAAAAGATCTGCCTTGCTGGAGATCCACCAGATTCAGCTCTTTGATCCATTTCACAGATATTAATTGTCTCCTTTTTGATTAATTGATCTTTTTAATTTTTTTTTTTCTGTTGTAGGACTATACCATCACCATGTATTTCCAGCAGAGTTGGCGTGATAAGCGTTTGGCTTATACTGCCCTCCCCCTGAATCTCACACTGGATAACAGAGTGGCCGACCAGCTTTGGCTCCCAGATACATATTTTCTGAATGACAAGAAATCGTTTCTACATGGAGTCACAGTCAAGAATCGAATGATAAGATTGCACCCAGATGGTACAGTACTCTATGGGTTAAGGTGAGTCATTGGCCATTTTGAGCTATTGGAGTTCATTGTTTTTTTGAAATCCAGTCCACTACATACGATTCCAACATCTCGATTTGATATCCCCAATTATGAAAAACTATTGTATGTAATTTATAATTTGCATAAGGTAGTCATTGCTTATTATGTAAAGAGCAATAATTATCATCACCCTCCTAAAAGGGTATTAAAGTCCCCGAAGAGAAGAGGCACTTAGCTTCTTTAGCAAGGCAGTGGTCCTCTTGGAGGTGTGTTTGGGGTAATTATCATGTTGGAATACTGCCCTGTGGCCCAGTCTCCGAAGGGAGGGGATCATGCTCTGCTTCAGTATGTCACAGTACATGTTGGCATTCATAGTTCCCTCAATGAACTGTAGCTTCATGCATAGACAGGGTTTCCCCATTCCTCCCATTCCTCCCAACCCCGATCCACCTCCTGTGACCACTTTGGAGGTCTTAACAATGACTGCTCATAGAAATGTTTCCACCAAGGCAAGAGGTGTCCAAACTTTCCAGTACAGGGGCCACATTGTGTATTTTACAAACATTTATGAGCCGAAAAACAAAATACCCATCAGAGTTCCCCTTACATTAGGGTCCCCGTTAGAGTTCTTTATAACATATGTGCGGCGCTAGTGAAAAAACTCTGTATGGCTAAAGAATTTGAGATATGTAACCGATAACTGGTGTGCTCAAAACTATGTCATCTTAAATCCATAAATATTATGCAATGATTGTGACCATAAGAGCAATATTAATGTCCGTGAATTATATTATAATAAGTCCATAGAGTGAAAAAAATGAGTGAAAAAAGTGAATATATAAGATAAGACTGGATCAAATGGGAAGATGTAGTCCTTTATAGCGTAAATGCTAGGATGAGTAGATATGGAAGACAACCACCACCGATTGTAAGAAGGCATACCGGAACTGATGGACTCAAATAAGCGTACGCCCAACGAGTCACCAAAGCTTATGGTGTAAACACCAATTAATGGAACATTCGCACGTATACTTCTAGCCAAGATGGGAGATGTCCTTACCTCCTGTAGATGGCTCAAAACAGGCATGGCTTGAAGGCAACTGATGTCCACAAGTCCTGGTGGGCTGTGTCTTTTACCATAAATCATGCAGTATAACCGAGAAGGAAGCAAATACCCCACATAGTGTGAACCCGTAGGTATAAATGGGAATTTAATAAAAAATGGGAACACTCACATTTAGAAGAATAAAACAAGTGCTTGTAAAAACATCAATTTAGGCAATGCAATGGCATCAGCAGGGCTCGCCCTGATGCGTTTCGTCAAAGAAGACATCATCTGGGGTCCCAATCAGAGTTCTACAAGCGCTTGTAAAAACATCATTGTAGGCAATGGCATCAGCAGGGCTCGCCCAGACATGTTTCGTCTAAGAAGACACCATCTGGGGTCCCCATCAGAGTTCCGCCATCAGATTAGGTGACTCACCCTAATGAAGAGGAATCTCCAGAACACTTATATTGCATCTGTCATTCCACAAAGCCAAATGTGGATCAACATACCAAAAAGACAATCTCGTAAAAAGGTGGGCAGATTCCCAAATGATTGGTATACAGTGACCCCCGACAGTATGCTATCAAAATATATATGATTTATTGGACATTAAAACATTGATTGCAAAAAGACAAGAACAGTCAATTCAAAACCTTTGTTTTTTTTGGGGTTTTTTTTTTTTTTTATGTCTGAGCACTTTTCAATTTGCTGATCTGGGCGTTTGTCACAGGTGAAGATCTACACTGTCTTGTTCATCATTGGATCGTTTCTTCAACTTCATAGGGCTTACTTCCATTTCTCAGCCCCTACCTGTATCTATAGGAAGAGGGTTTGGTCTAATATATGTATATCGTTACACTTGATTGTATAGATACCTGTCTTCCCTCAGATCGATACTCTTTTTGAGCGGGAGATCCATTGCCCATGTGTGGTGTTATCTCATCAACCCCCCTTCTGAGGGATCGATATTGCTCAAAAAGAGCGAATCCCCCTGTCGATCTTTTAGCCACACAGTGGATAGAGGATATATTCACCCGCTCGTATGAGTTTGTGCTGCTTGGCTCTGTATGTGTTACATTTTAAATGATTTAATAACAACGTTGTTATTTTCGGTGTTCAGTGGAGGTTTGACTGTTCTTGTCTTTTTTGCAATCAATGTTTTATGTCCAATAAATCATATATATTTTGACAGCATACTGTCTAGGGTCACTGTATACCAGTCTTTTGGGAATCTGTCCACCTTTTTACGAGATCCCCATCAGAGTTCCCCTTACATCAGAGTCCCCATGAGAATCCCTCCTTAATACATGGTCCCCATCAGTGGCGGCTGGCAGGTTTTTTTTTTGGGGGGGGGGGGCAGCGGCACACCTGGGCCCACCCTTTTTTGAAGCCTCTGGCTCTAATTACGTTCTTTAAAAAAACAGCTATGAGTAAGCACTTTGTATAAGTGTGAAACGCGTCAGATGTTGTGCTGTACCACTCCAGTGGTGTCTCATGTATCTTATGATCCTGTTTTACAAATAAAAAGAAGAATTTAATCAGTTTACCCCGGTGTGCGGCTGTCCAGATCTTCTCATTCATCCACATCTTCATAAAAACACCCTGTGCGCCCCTAATGGGTGGACCACCACTGGTCCCCATCAGTGTCCCCCCTTACATCCGAGTTACCCCTTACATTAGTGTCCCCATCATAGTCCCTTACTACATCAGGATGCCCATCAGAGTCCCCCTTTATAGTCTCCCCTTATGTTAGGATACCTGTCAGAGTCCCCCCTTAGATCAGAAGTGGAGACCACAGACAGCCTTTGCTAACTTTAATCCTCAGTTTGTGCATATTGAGGATACACCACTGACCCTAGCTGGGGGCCAGGCAAAATACAGTAGTGGGCTGGCTGTCAAGAATCAGCAGTAGGGATGGCCAGACCTGAGTGGCTATAAAGTAAACTGGGACCAGACTGTGCATGCTTTAAGTGAGATTTATTTATAGGGAAACAAAATCCATCCAAACACCAGCATACAGGAAACATAAAAATATAAGTGAACCAAAAACCCAGTGACAGTATACATAAATAATCAACCCAATAGAAAAGCCTAACTAACAACAACTATATACAATATATACAAAAATGGGCAACAGAAAAGCAGGGGAAAACTGGAGGTGCAGGGAGCAGATGGGAAGGGGGAACCAAAACTGGGATAAGGAACAAGGGGGAGCAGGTACAAGGCAGCTGGGTACAGGGCAGGATCAATGGCGGACAGAATCTGGAAGCAGCTAAACACTGGAGCGAGAGGCACTAGTAGGGGAGGACCTAAATACCCTCCCAGTAGCCAGCATCAGGTTGAAACTGATTACTGGGATCTGCTGGGAAATACTCGCTGGGGGACACTGAAACTACAACCTTCTGCTCTGGAAGGCAAAGTGCCACCAGCAGATGATCCAGGTCCAGACATCGGCTATGGCCCACAGGCCATAGGTGGGAGACCCCTGCACCAAGGTATAAGAACCTCAGTGGGTAGAAGGCTGAATATGACTTTTGATAACTAAGGCCCAGAACTACATTCAGATCTGACCGGAAAGAAGGTGCGTGTGTCATACTCCTAGCAATATTTCACTAGAAGACTATCTTGGAATGGGAATATAATCACTCATAGGGAAGGAAAATGTAGGCAGCCACAGGCCTCCTTGCTGAGGCCCAGGCCCAGTACAGAAGGGCTGCCTGTACCCCCCTTCCCCATTGGTGGTCCTACCCACACATACAGAGAGCTGATAATATTGTTACTGCTCCATGCATAGGCAAAAAAAAAAACCTTCCTTACTTGATTTTCCTATGTAATCAGTCTACTGCTTCAAAAGGTCTTCAGAACATATTCAAGTTTAAAAGGCAACTTAAGCATAGCTAGAAAGGTCAAAACACTTTTTAGAATACTGAACACTGCCATAATGCTCTGCCAGCCTTGAAAAGAACAAATGTTGTTTACTGTGAAGTCACCACCGACACAAACTCTACTATGGCTGTGTCAGATAAGATTTATGAGCAGAAAATACAGTGATCTACTGCATATACTCAGGGCTTTTTATCATCAGGAACGCAGCGGTGCACAGTACCGGCACTTCCAGCACTGAATGTATGTACTGGCTATGGCTTCTTGGGTGTACAGGCAAAGCAAGCACCCCAAATATCTCCTAACACCCCCAAACAGCTGCAGTCAGCAGACACTTATTTTATAGTCCCAGGCCAGCTCGATTAGTCCCGGCATAGTGATATGCCCTCCGTCTGCAACCGAGGAAGCCACTTTGACATCCTGACTCCCTCTGGCTGCCTGTGTCCCTCTTTGTAGCATGCTGTTGTCATTTTTTTTTTTTTACCATTTCTTCACTACTCGTATCCACAAAACAAACAAGGGGGAAATCGGCGCCACAAGTTCAGACCTACCAGGCTGAGGGCTCAGGAGAAGGTAACCTGCAGCAGAAATGTTCAAGGAGACTAGACTATTGATGAATGCAAATAACATACGCACAGCGCAGTGGGAACCTTGACCTAATGACCCTTAAAATTCCTATGGGAGCCCAATTGGTGCATAAAAATTTACGGTGTAAAAGCCCATAGATCGTCAAATGAAATTGATCCACCTTTCTTGTTATCTTTAACAAGTTCCACAAATTACCTAGCACCAAAAAACAATACTTGGTTCTGTATTCACTTCAAGGGGTGGTGCTGGGAGTTGTGTAAGGGGCTGAGATAAGAGTCAGCACTGAGTGGTGGGTAGGGAGCGGGCAGGGAGATTTGGGGGGGGGGAGGGTAACTTGGGAGGGAGAAAGAGTACCTTCATCTATTCTTCGAGAAAAAAGGTGTGTGTGTGTGTGTGTGTGTGTGTGTGTGTGTGTGTGTGTGTGTGTGTGTGTGTGTGTATATATATATATATATATATATATATATATATATAATATATATAATATATATATATATATATATATATATATATAATATATATAATATATATATATATATATATATATAATATATGTATATATATATATCCCAGTCTTAGTCCGTAGGGTTCAATACTGAGTTGGCCCACCCTTTGCAGCTATCACAGCTTCAACTCTTCTGGGAAGGCCGTCCACAAGGTTTAGGAGTGTGTCTATGGGAATGTTTGACCATTCTTCCAGAAGAGCATTTTGTGAGGTCAGGCACTGATGTGCACAAGAAGGCCTGGCTCACAGTCTCCGCTCGAATTCATCCCAAAGGTGTTCTATCAGGTTGAGGTCAGGACTCTGGGCTGGCCAGTCAAGTTCCTCCACCCCAAACTCGCTCATCCATGTCTTTATGGACCTTGCTTTGTGCACTGGTCCAAATTATTTGGTGGAGGGGGGATTATGGTGTGGGGTTGTTTTTCAGGGGTTGGTCTTGGACCCTTATTTCCAGTAACAGGAACTCTTAGGGCATCAGCATACCAAGACATTTTGGACAATTTCAAGCTCCCAACTTTGTGAGAACAGATTTGGGATGGCCCCTGTTTGCTCCAACATGACTGCGCACCAGTGCACAAAGCAAGGTCCATAAAGACACGGATGAGCAATTTTGGGGTGGAGGAACTTGACTGGCCTGCACAAAGTCCTGACCTCAACCCAATAGAACACCTTTGGGATGAATTAGACTGCGAGCCAGGCCTTCTCGTCCAACATCAGTGCCTGACAGCACAAATGCGCTTCTGGAAGAATGGTGAAACATTCCCATAGACACACTCCTAAACCTTGTGGACAGCCTTCCCAGAAGAGTTGAAGCTGTGATAGCTGTAAAGGGTGGACCAACTCAATATTGAACCCTATGGACTAAGACTGGGGTGCCATTAAAGTTCATGTGTGTGTAAAGGCAGGCGTCCCAATACTTTTGGTAATAAGTGTACGCCGATATTGTACCTGGCTGCCTCGGAGGGGAAGGGCGCAGTCACACACAATCCTGCCTCCTGGACTGGCTCTTAGGATAGACATCACATGTCCCGGCATTGGACCAGTGTTCAGTCTATCATAAGAGCCAGCCAAGGAGGTGGGACTGTGTGTGACTGCGAGCGCTGAGTAAACAGGAAATTCCACTGTGTAATCCGGCACAGATTAGGCTGCATTGATGGGCAATGGTGAGGCTGCATATGGGCACAGATCAGGCTGCATTGATGGGCAATGGTGAGGCTGCATATGTGCACAGATCAGGCTACAATGAGGGGCAATAGTTAGGCCGCATATGGGTACAGATCAGGCTGCATTCATGGGCAATTGAGAGCCTGCATATGGGCACAGATCAGACTAAAATAATGGGCAATGGCGAGGCTGCATATGGGCATAGATCAGGCTGCAATGATGGGCAATTGTGAGGCTGCATATAGGCACAGATCAGGCTGCAATGATGGGAAATGGTGAGGCTGCATATGGGCACAGATCAGGCTGCATTGATGGGCAATGGTGAGGAGCATGTGTGCACAGATCAGGCTCCAATGATGGGCAATGGTGAGACTGCATATGGGCACAGATCAGGCTACAATGAGGGGCAATAGTTAGGCTGCATATGGACACAGATCAGGCTACATTGATGGGAAATTGAGAGCCTGCATATGGGCACAGATCAGACTGAAATAATGGGCAATGGTTAGGCTGCATATGGGCACAGATCAGGCTGCATTGATGGGCCATGGTGAGGCTGCATATGGGCACAGATCAGGCTGCAATGATGGGCAATGGCGAGGCTGCATATGGGCACAGATCAGGCTGCAATGATGGGCAATGGTGAGGCTGCATATGGGCACAGATCAGGGTGCATTGATGGGCAATGGTGAGGCTGCATATGGCACAGATAAGGCTGCAATGATGGGCAATGGTGAGGCTGCATATAGGCACAGATCAGACTGCAAATGATGGGCAATGGTGAGGCTGCATATGGGCACAGATCAAGCTGCATTGATGGGCAATGGTGAGGCTGCATATGAGCACAGATCAGGCTGCAATGATGGGCAATGGTGAGGCTGCATATGGGCACAGATCAGGCTGCATTGATGGGCAATGGTGAGGCTGCATATGAGCCCAGATCAGGCTGCAATGATGGGCAATGGTGAGGCTGCATATGGGCACAGATCAGGCTGCAATGAGGGGCAATAGTTAGGCTGCATATGGGCACAGATCAGGCTGCAATGATGGGCAATGGAGAGCCTGCATATGGGCACAGATCAGGCTGAAATAATGGGCAATGGCGAGGCTGCATGTGGGCACAGATCAGGCTGCAATGATGGGCAATAGTGAGGCTGCATATGGGCACAGATCAGGCTGCAATGAGGGGTAACAGTTAGGCTGCATATGAGCACAGATCAGGCTGCAATGATGATCAATGGCGAGGCTGCATGTGGGCACAGATCAGGCTGCAATGATGGGCAATGGTGAGGCTGCACGTGGGCACAGATCAGGCTGCAATGATGGGCAATGGTGAGGCTGCACGTGGGCACAGATCAGGCTGCAATGATGGGCAATGGTGAGGCTGCATATGGGCACAGATCAGGCTGAAATAATGGGCAATGGTGAGGCTGCATATGGGCACAGATCAGGCTGAAATAATGGGCAATGGTGAGGCTGCATATGGGCATAGATCAGGCTGCAATGATGGGCAATGGTGAGGCTGCATTACTGGGCAATGGTGAGGCTGCATTGATGGGCACTGATAAGGCTGCATTGATGGGCACTGACCCTTATTTTGCTTCAAAGTTCTTTATTTAAAATGTAAGTTTTTCCTGAAGCTTCCCTCATAAAATTAGGGTGTCAATAAATACGGTCAATTAAAAAAAAATGATGTATAATATGTTGGTAAGGTATAATGTGCAGAACCGAGAATCGACAAAAGAAAAAAAAAAACATTCTGGGACTCAAGGGAATTTAGGGAGGAAAAGGTTCGGGGCTCAAGTGGTTACAATGTATCTATTTTTTCCCATTTTGTTTTACGCTCTGTTACAGATAAATGTGTAATGTATCTACTGGGAATTATTCCCTTTTTTGTGGTGATGTATATTAACAGCAGCATTTCCAACTGTGCATTTTATTTGTATCCTCGTACATGTGAGTACATGCAATATCTATCTATAGTAACACCCCCCCCCCCCCCCCCCCCCTATGCAGTGCAGGGATATATATAGCGCGCACAGTACATGGTAACAGGAGCGGTACACGGAGATCGGGGCGATACACGAACGTCTCAATGTTTCCCTTTTTCCTCATTACCTCTGTTTCATTGCTTATCTTTTTCCTGCGTCACCCCTCATACATTTACTCCCCACCCACCTCCCATTTATATGTTTCCCCTCCCCGATCCTCTTTCTTCTTGTTTCCATAGAAACCAACTCCACTTGAAATGAAACTGATTATTCCTATTGTAGACAGAAATATAGCAAAAAAAAAAAAAACGTCTTGGATTCTACCAGCCTGCAGTGTTATTACAAAAAAAATAATTTGATCTATTTGACGCTACAATGGGGCAGTGTGCTTTATTATTGAACATACGGCTTGAAGTATCATTTATTTATTTTTATTTTTTTACATGATTGTTATTTATTTATTTTATGTCATGTGAGTTAACCACTTGAGGATCACCCCATAGCAGATTTACTGCTACGGGGCAGCCCTCCTGCGCAGGATCGCACATATATACGTGATTCTGCACTTTCACCAGTAGGGGGTGGGGCGTGCACGCAGCCAGCGGGCCTCTTCTGCTGTGATTATTCACAGCAGAGGCTGATCTGCGGGTGCCAGTACTTGGGGTCCGCCGGCACCCCGCCGATCGTCAGGCAGAGACTCAGGACTCTGCTAATGTAACCATGGTAGATCTCGGTTCCTACAGTGGGGATGTGATGGATTTCCTTTCTTTGCAACGCAGGGAATAAAATCTATCTCTTCCCCTAGTAAAAGCAGCACATACAGTACACACAAACACTGGCTAGGCACACAGCTTACCCTTTGATCGCCCTAGATGTTCAACCCCTTCCCAGCCAGTGTCATTAGTACGGTGACAGTGCATATTTTTTAGCACTGATCGCTGTATTAGTGCCACTGGTTCCTGCAAAGTGTCAAAAGTGTCAGATTGTCTGCCGCAATATTGCAGCCCCGCTATAAGTCGCTGATCGCCGCCATTACTAGTATAAAAAAAATAAAATAAAAAACAATTCCATCAAAATATCTCATAGTTTGTAGATGCTATAACATTTAAATAAACCAATCAATATACACTTATTGGGATTTTTTGTTTTCAGTCCTTCTTTATTGATTTTTAAAACAATTATATAAATACATGTACATGTCTTTCATCATATATATTATTATATACCATCCTATATTTAAAATATCATCTTTCCATCCCAATTTCTAATAACCTATTATAAACTGAACCTTCTGACATAATAGATCTGATGTAATATATATAAACAAATAATATATCAAATTAGTCCATAATATATTTTTTATTGTGATACACATAAACAAATGATATATCAAGTTAATAAAGTATTATAAACTGAACCGTTGACATATTTTTTTTTACCATGTCCAAACTCCATTCACCCCTACCATTCATCCATATCTTACTTATCATGTATACATTCTATACAGTTACTCTTGCATTTAATTGGGATTTTTTTTTTTTAAATCAAATAATTTTTATTAATTTTTTTTTTTTGTAATACATATAATCAAAATATATCAGATTAATCCATAGGATATTTTTGTTGTAATATATATAAACAAATAATATATCAAATTTGTCCATAATATATTCTTATTGTGATACATATAAACAAATAACATATCAAGTTAATAAAGTATCATAAAGTAGGAAAACACACAAAACAAACAAATCTTGCACCTCGCCGACTATAATAACATATGATGAGGGAAACCTAGTAGAAACATAGATACACGCTGCACGACATCTTAAACTCCGCCAATGTCTTTTTTTTTTTTTTTTTTTACCAAAAACATGTAGCGGAATACATATTGGTTTAAATTTATGAAGAAATTAGATTTTTTTTAAAAAAATTATTGCCTATGTTATAGCAGAAAGTAAAAAAATAAAAATATATATATCTATATAGATAGATATAGATAGATATCTACCTATATCTATCTATATCTATCTATCTATCTATCTATCTATCTATATATATATATATATATATATATATATATATATATATATATATATATATATATATATAGATATATATCTATATCTATCTATCTATATAGATAGATATAGATAGATATCTATATATATAGATAGATATCTATAGATATCTATCTATATATATAGATATCTATATTTATATATATATTCAAAATTGTCTGTCTTTTCATGTTTATAGCTTAAAAAATACAAACGCAGTGGTGATCAAATACCACCAAAAAAAAAAAATCTCTATTTGTGGGAAAAAATGACTTCAATCTTATTTGAGTACAGCGTTGCATGACTGCGCAATTGTCAGTTAACCACTTCGGCCCCGGAAAGGATTTACCCCCTTCCTGAACGAGCCATTTTTTTGCGATACGGCACTGCGTCGCTTTAACTGACAATTGCGCGGTCGTGTGACGCTGTACCCAAATAAAATTGACGTCCTTTTTTTCCCCACATTTAGAGCTTTCTTTTGGTGGTATTTGATCACCTCTGCGGTTTTTATTGCGGCGGACACATCGGACACTTTTTTGAGACCAGTGACATTTATACAGCGATCAGTGCTAAAAAAAAAATAGCCACTGATTACTGTATAAATGTCACTGGTAAGGAAGGGGTTAACACTAGGGGGCGATCAAGGGGTTTAATGTGTTCCCTCGGTGTGTGTTCTAACTGTGGGGGGATGGGACTGACTGGGGGAGGAGATTGATCAGTGTTCCTATATACTTGGAACACATGATCTGTCTCCGCTCCCCTGACAGGACGTGGATCTGTGTGATCTACGTTGCTGCTCTGTCACGAGCGATCGCATGTGCCCGGCGGACATCGCAGGCACCGGGCACGCACATCGGCTCCTCAGTACCACAGCGCGTGCGTGCCCCCTATACCCCTTAAAGCGCCCGTTGCGCAGCTATGGCGATTCGCGCAGGGGAGCCATTCTGCCGTCGTCAAACGAGGGCAGGCGGGCGGTCGGCAAGAGGTTAAAGTAATGCAGTGCCGTGTCACAAAAAAATGGCCCGGTCATGAAGGGGGGTAAATCTTCTGTGGACAAGTGATTAAAGCCATATTAAACCCAAAAGCAAACATTTTATGTTGCAGCTTACCAATTTTTTAGATGTGACGGCTGCATTCATTTTCTTTTAGGTTTTCCTTCCTTTATTTGCACCTGGTGATCCAGCCAGTAAATCTGCTGTTTTCCAAAAGAACAAGCTGTCCTGCAAACGTATCAGTTAGAGCAGGGGTCTCCAAACTTTCTAAACTAAAGGCCAGTTTACATTCCTTCAGACTTTGAGTGGGCCGCACCGGGGCTAGTGAGAGTAGGAAATGCCCTGGAGTCAATGGGGGTACACATTGCCCTATCTTTGGTAGCATTGGGAGGAATATTTCCCCATTGTTGGTATCAGGGGAAGGAACAGTGCCCAATCCTTGGTGTCGGTGGGAAGAAGGAGGAATATTGCCCCACTGTTAGTATCAGGGGTTGGTATCATGGGAGGGAACAAGTGCCCCATCCTTGGTATCAGTGGGAAGAAGGAGGAATATTGCCCCATTGTTGGTATCAGGAGAAGGAACAAGTGCCCCATCCTTAGTATCAGTGGGAAGAAGGAGGAATATTGCCCCGTTGTTAGTATCAGGGGTTGGTATCATGGGAGGGAACAAGTGTCCCATCCTTGGTATCAGTGGGAAGAAGGAGGAATATTGCCCCATTGTTGGTATCAGGAGAAGGAACAAGTGCCCCATCCTTGGTATCAGTGGGAAGAAGGAGGAATATTGCCCCATAGTTGGTATCATGGGAAGGAACAAGTGCCCCATCCTTGGTATCAGTGGGAAGAAGGAGGAATATTGCCCTATTGTTAGTATCAGGGGTTGGTATGGGAAGGAACAAGTGCCCCATCCTTGGTATCAGTGGGAAGAAGGAGGAATATTGCCCCATTGTTGGTATCAGGGGAAGGAACAAGTGCCCCATCCTTGGTATCAGTGGGAAGAAGGAGGAATATTGCCCCATTGTTGGTATCAGGGGAAGGAACAAGTGCCCCATCCTTGGTATCAGTGGGAAGAAGGAGGAATATTGCCCCATTGTTAGTATCAGGGGAAGGAACAAGTGCCCCATCCTTGGTATCAGTGGGAAGAAGGAGGAATATTGCCCCATTGTTGGTATCAGGGGAAGGAACAAGTGCCCCATCCTTGGTATCAGTGGGAAGAAGGAGGAATATTGCCCCATTGTTGGTATCAGGGGAAGGAGCAAATGCCCCATCCTTGGTATCAGTCGGAAGAAGGAGGAATATTGCCCCATTGTTGGTATCAGGGGAAGGAACAAGTGCCCCATCCTTGGTATCAGTGGGAAGAAGGAGGAATATTGCCCCATTGTTGGTATCAGGGGAAGGAACAAGTGCCCCATCCTTGGTATCAGTGGGAAGGAGGAATAGTGCCCTATTGTTGGTATCAGAGGAAGTAACAGTGCCCCATCCTTGTTACTTTGGGGTGCACACACATCTATGACTAAAACACCTTTTAAAAAATTCTAAACAAAAAAAAAAAAAAGTCTGAACTTGATAAACAAACTTCTTCTTTGTTCACAGAATTACAACAACTGCAGCCTGTATGATGGATCTCCGCAGATATCCCCTGGACCAGCAGAACTGCACCCTGGAGATAGAAAGCTGTGAGTGTGGTCATGGAGGATGACGTTTCTTTATTAAACCCCCTTTTTCAGGAGGCTATTTGATCCAAATGGAACTGCATTGATTTTCCTATATGCCTTAAGCTGGCCATACATACACTGGTAGATTTTCGAACGAACGTTCATACGGGCATCTGAGCGAACATTCTCGTCAGTACGTATGATGCTCTAATCCTCCATGCTCATTGGAGCGCTGGGCTGTGGCGGGACGGGGAGCGGCCGTCTCACCCTCTCAGCGTCTCTGCAATCAGTCCAGGCAGCTGGCGGATCCAGACTTCCTAAGTCGGGATGACGCGGTGCCTGGACTGATTCCAGTGACGTCAGCTGAGAGCCAACTTCAGACTGCTGCCCGCTGAAAAAGGGTCACAGGGGTGCAAAACGGATTGCACTTCTGTGACCCAATAGGAGAAGCCCAACCCAATGATCTCAGGCTGGACTCCTCCTTTTAATGTACACGCACTGAAAACATATCACAAGCATCCCTGTGGGGTTTACAGCGTGTTTGAGAAGCGTTTAGAAAGTGTTACCATGGGGGGGTGGCTACATTCATACATACAGTGGGACCATGGAGGGTGGCTACATTCATACATATAGTAGGACAATGGAGGGTGGATACATTCATACATACAGTGGGACCATGGAGAGTGGTTACATTTATACATACAGTGGGACCATGGAGGGTGGATACATTCATACATACAGTGGGACCATGGAGAGTGGTTACATTTATACATACAGTGGGACCATGAAGGGTGGCTACATTCATACATACAGTGGGACAATGGAGGGTAGCTACATTCATACATACAGTGGGACCATGAAGGGTGGCTACATTCATACATACCATGGGGCCATGGAGGGTGGCTACATTCATACATACAGTGGGACCATAGAGGGTGGCTACATTCATACATACAGTGGGACCATAGAGGGTGGCTACATTCATACATACAGTGAGACCATGGAGGGTGGCTACATTCATACGTACAGTGAGACCATGGAGGGGTGACTACATTCATACATACAGTGAGACCATGAAGGGTGGTTACATTCATACATACAGTAGGACCATGGAGGGTGGCTACATTCATACATACAGTAGGGCCATGGAGGGTGGCTACATTCATACATACAGTGAGACCATGGAGGGGTGACTACATTCATACATACAGTAGGACCATGGAGGGGTGACTACATTCATACATACAGTGGGACTATGGAGGGGTGGCTACATTCATACATACAGTGGGACTATGGAGGGGTGGCTACATTCATACATACAGTGGGACTATGGAGGGGTGGCTACATTCATACAGTACATATAGTGGGAACACGGAGAACGAATGTTCTCTAACAGGAAGTTAGATTACAGCAGTAAAAAGGGAATTTGGGGATTTGAAGGCAGCTGAGAGAAATAGAACGGACTTTTCTGGGTTAAGAATACATACTTGTATAACATTTTTATTATAAACCAGAGTTTAGTGTCACTTTAAGGCGAGTCTTACTGCCAGTAGCTGTCACTGTAACTAACACTGTAGGCTGCACTGTGTGCTTGTCTTGTTATCCTGTAGGGCAGTGACATGCAATTAGCGGACCTCCAGCTGTTGCAGAACTACAAGTCCCATGAGGCATAGCAAGACTCTGACAGCCACAAGCATGATACCCAGAGGCAGAGGCATGATGGGACTTTTTTTTGCAACAGCTGGAGGTCCGCTAATTGCAAATCGCTGCTGTAGGTGAACTATTTCAAAAATATTTGAAACAAAGTTTCCACTCAAAGCTTTTCGGTATGCTGAATCTTTTTTCTATTTATCTTTTTTTCTGCAGATGGTTACACAACGGACGACATTGAATTCTTCTGGCAGGGGGGTGAAGAAGTGGCCGTGACAGGGGTGTCTGCCTTGGAATTGCCCCAGTTCACTATTATTGAAACCAGACTGGTTACTAAGAAAGTTGTATTTACAACTGGTGAGAACATTGACATAGAGAAGAGATGACCAGAAAAAACGAATGTATTTTATCCATTTTTTTTTTCTGTCTCCTTTGGAAATGTAAACTAATTAGCCTGTTGCTGCCCCCAGCGTAACACATGTGGTGGCAAAAAGGGTGGTCTTTAATGCCCACACGCTGCGTATATGCGACCGTGGGAGGCTGATGTTTCTGTGCTGGGAGCACAGTGACTACGCAATCTGACCACAGAGAGAGAGAGCTATCAGGCCACACTAACAATCAGTGGGCGTCGGGACTGCATTCCAATCACGTGACAACCTTTTTTTTTTTTTAATCCGTGGTAGTGAGAAAAAAAAAACATTAAGTGAACAAAAAAGGTGAATGTGAAAACACAAATAAGTGCTCTTAAGTCCCCCGAAGGGGTAGGACCTTTCCCTGAACCCCCAGGGTGCAAGGCTCCTGACAGGGACAAGGATACGAACTTGGTCAACCTAGCCAAATAGCCTGGTGGACCCCTCTCCTCGTGGCTAGCCGAAGCCGACCACCGAGTACTAGGTCGAGGAGCTCTCCTGAACCTTTCCCTGAACCCCCAGGGTGCAAGGCTCCTGACAGGGAAGAGGTTACGAACTTGGTCAACCTAGCCAAAGGGCCTGGCAGACCCCTCTCCTCGTTGACAGCTGAAGCCGACCACCGAGTACTAGGTCAAGGGGCTCTCCTGAACCTTTCCCTGAACCCCCAGGGTGCAAGGCTCCTGACAGGGACAAGGTTACGAACTTGGTCAACCTAGCCAAAAGGCCTGGCGGGCCCCTCTCTTCGTGGCCAGCCGAAGCCGACCACCGAGTACTAGGTCGAGGGACTCTCCTGAAGAGAGGTTCAAGAGAGGAAGGGACCTAATGCCACACATCCTCCTGCTAGACTTCTGGGCAAGCCCAAGGACTCACACCCTCCATCCAGTGAAAACACACACAAGGTGACAAACGTGAGGATTAAAAAAAAAAATCAATTAAATAAAAAGTGGCCGTGCAATGTGCACTGGCTAAGCCCTGAGGCCTTGTAACAAAATTTTCCAGCGGACTTAGCCAAAAGGCCTAGCCCATCAAGGTGCAGTGCTGAAAAAGCTTTTTAAAGCTGTGACCATGTGCATTCTCACACAGCGGGGTCCCACACCCAAGTGTTACTAAGAGCACCCCTAAGGGCGACCACTCCCAGGGGGCACAAACACCGCAGACTCTCTACCTTCCCAGCCCATGGTCAGACCAGGTAGACCCATTCAAATCAGGAGGACCTGGGCCCATCCGGTTTTCCCAGGGGGGAATTACTCCCGTGCCTCAACTGCCTGTGGGTGCCCCGGTTTCTGTTTCAGCAGGTACTGGCCTTCAGAGCCCCCATCATTCCAGCAGGGATACCATACAGCCAGCCACTCCTGCCCTCCTTAAGACCGGAATGACGGTGTAGCGCCCCTACTGGACACTGATAAGAACAGGTACTATGTACTACACTTGATCTCAGCCAAAGGGCCACTGTGACAGCCAATCACAATGGTCACATGGTCACCGATCCTTCCCACCCCTCCGGGCATTTGGAACCTTTAAAGGGACCACGGGGTTGGCAGGGATGAGTTAACATAACCATATTTAGATGGATCAGGTTATGAGATAACATGGTCGAAACAGAGTTGTGATCAATCAAAATCTACTTCCCTGTGTGCCATATCAATTGAATGGGTTGTTGACTATAGATTGTTTATTTCTGACAGAAGAGATTGATCAGAAACAAAGCATGTATGGCCACTATAAAAGGAAACAGTAACATGCTTTGGCCAATTTTATTTTAATTTCTTTTTGAATATTTAGACATTTAATAAGCATTTTTTTTATTGTTATAATATTTTATTATATTTTAATATAATATTTGAAAAAAAATCTTTAATTTGAAAATTAATATTTAAAACCCGAACACGGCAGAAACCCAACACAAATTATTTCAGCTCTGTCGTATTTTCTATTAACCCAAGCAGTGTAAGTACCTAAAATGGTATCAGCCTCTTGCAGTCCTCTGTATAGCAGAACTCTGGCTGGAAAAGAGAGATACACCACGTCGCTTGTGCTGCAGTGTACAGAACACCCCCTAGAAATGTAATTTCCTGCTTGTATGATTGGCTCACTGATTTTCCCAGAAGTCTTCACCAAGATGCAAGTCAGGTTTTAGGCATCCCCTGCAATAGGAATCTCAGTTTTGGTGAGATATTTCCCATAGGTTAAATAATTTTAGGGTGGTTCCAGACCCTGCAGTTTTTCTCATCAGAACACTGAGAGTGCACCAGATGATTAGAATAACCTAAAACCTCCCATTCAGAATCAGTTTGCAAAGGACATGGTAAAACATACAGATATTTCTTCAGAGCAGAAACAGGTAGGAATCTGCTACAAAGTTTGCTAAAATCCCTGCAATGTACACAGATCACCCAGAGGGGATTGTTTGTTTTTTTTCCACCAACAAAAGTGGAGTTATTCATTAAGTGCGGCAGAGAAAAACTGGGTTTCTTGCTCTACCAAAGCTGTACACCAGACCTGTGTGTCATTTTCCGTCTCCAGATCCCCTCCCGGCTTATACTTTGCTGTCTCTGATCCAATGGCTGTGTGGCTTTCACAAATCTTCTCTATTGCACTTAGGCCAGTGGCGGAACTATAGGGGTCGCTGCAGTCGCACTTGCAACTGGGCCCTGCCATTCTGCAGCTGTGGGGGGGCCCAAGACCCGGCATCTCCCCCTGCACCTCTGGCTTGCCATTTAGAATGCAGTGGGGGAGGTGAGAGGCAGCGATTGGCAGCTCTATTGTGCCTGTGGGCGGTGGGATCTCCCTGGAGCTTGTAGTTCTCTGTTCCCGAGTATCAGTGTATACAGTGGAGAGAAGAGGGGAGGGGCCTCTGACCCAGGCTGGTATCAGTTTCACTTTCAGTGAGACACTCTGCTTGTACACTGCTGCTGATACATGCCCGGGTCAGAGGCCCCTCCCCTCTCCACTGTATACACTCGGGAGAAGAACTACAAGCCTCATGGAGATTCCCTGCCTGTGGACACCATAGAGTTGCCGATCGCCGCCTCCCACCTCCACCAGCCAGGTACATGGGGAACCTCTTGAAGGAGGGGGAGTCAGCAGTCTGGGGACCTTGATGTAAGGAGGGTCTCTCTGGGGACCCTGATGTAGGGGGGGAGGCTCTCTGGGGACCCTGATGTATGGGGGGGAGGCTCTCTGGGGACCCTGATGTATGGGGGGGCTCTCTGGGGACCCTGATGTAAGGGGGGCTCTCTGGGGACCCTGATGTAAGGGGGGCTCTCTGGGGATCCTGATGTAAGGAGGGGCTCTCTGGGGACCCTGATGTATGGGGGGGGGCTCTCTGGGGACCCTGATGTAAGGAGGGGCTCCCTGGGAACCCTGATGTAAGTGGGGCTCTCTGGGTACCCTGATGTAAGGGGGGGATCCCTGGGGACCCTGATGTAAGGAAGTAGGCTCTCTGGGGACCCTGATGTAAGAGGGGGCTCTCTGGGGACCTGGGGATCTTGATGTAGGTGGTGGATCCCTGGGGACCCTGATGTAAGTTGGGGATCCACATTCAGATATATATATATATATATATATATATATATATATATATACACACACATACACACACACATATATATTATATACATGTGTATGCCCGCCAAAGTGTATGACTTTCCTTACTTAGCTGCTATGGGCTCTAGCCTGAGATCTTTTGTAGACCTAGCAATGCCCCTGGTGGGGGCCCTTCATGATTTCTTGCACCTGAAGATTCTAGTAACGCCTCTGACATAGGCATGTGTGCCATGATCCCTATATAATCTTACAGGGTTTTTGCTATGCTCCTCATGTCTCCTATGTACTTTGTCTAAATAGATTGAGTGCAGCAGCCAGGAACTGACAGTTCTGAACCTGGAAGTGCTCAGAGCTTACAGTAGTCAAATCTGTTGTTATTCTGGGAGCAGCAACCAGGATCTGACCCTTCTGAACATGGAAGTGCTCAGAGCTGAGCACTTCCAGGTTCAAGTGCCAAAGGGGAGAAATTGAGATTTGTGGTCTTTCTTTTGCCCTCCATTCCAAAGGCTGCAGGGACCCAGGTGAGCCTGGGACATGCGTTATTGAAGGGCCTTGGGGTGTGTATGTGGGGGGGGGGGGGGGGAATAGCAATAAACACCAGAAAGAGGATCTAACCCCTCCATATTCCATCTAGAAATGTAACATATACAGAAGAGAATTAAAATTGAGACAAAGCTAAAATAAACATCTCTATATAATACATAACCGTTTCTACCATCTTTTCTGTTCCCCAGGTTCCTATCCCCGTTTGTCACTGAGTTTTCGTATTAAGAGGAACATTGGATATTTCATTCTTCAGACCTATATGCCATCAGTCTTGATTACCATACTGTCTTGGGTATCCTTCTGGATCAACTATGATGCCTCTGCAGCTAGGGTGGCACTAGGTATGTGCTCAAAAAAAGGTGTTGCTAAAAAAAAAAAATTGCTTATATAAAAGAGAACCTCAGGTAGAACAATACGGTACATTCAGGGGAGGACTGGGAGGGGAATTTGTCCAAAGCATGTTGGGCTGGTGGCCCTGAATGGAGAAATGTCACCATTCAAAGTTTGATCAGAGCAGGAAATGCAGGAAATGACACATGGTGGACGTTATATAGCTACCTGTCCCCATTCATAGCTGTGATCACAGCCTCCAGCAGAAGGTTGTCTTACAGGACTGACTTTCTTTGAGGCAATGAGATATCATGTGACTGAATTCCAAGAGTCGTAAAGGAAGGTGATGCTGGAAGATGTGAAGGTGTGTCACAAAAAAACATTAATTATACTGAAATAAGCAATTATTATGCTTGATATCCAGAAATTCTTTGGCTCATAGGGTGTATCATCATCCCTATACTATTTTAAAGGATGGGAGTGCCACACTAGTTTATACAGACCATAAAAGATTTTATTCTGCAAACAAAAGCCAATGCATTTTGGAGGCCCAACAGTAGATTATGCAGGCGCTTGGACAAAGATAGCCTATCTAGTTGGGCTATCTTTGTCTAAGCACTTGCATGATCTGTACATGCCTAATTGGGTTCCAACTAAGGCTGGCCATACACAGTTCGAACCTCGACCGGTTCAGAAGGAACCGGCCGAGATTCAAACCATTAATGGGCAGGCTGAATGTACCAAGTTGACCGATTGATCAACTTGGGTACAACCAGCCTGCCGGATTTGCTTGTGGTTATTGCAAGAGGCTGCTATAGCCACTAGCGATAATTACTGTCTTCTCCCGGTGGGGACGGCTTCACCCGCCTGCCTCCACCCCCCTGCCAGGAGCAGACATTTGCTCGGCAGGAGGAATTCCCCTGTCAGCGCTGTCTGTGTAGATAGGAGAATTGAGCAAACTTCTTTCCTGCAACCATGGAAATTTGCACCGTCTATGGCCGGCCTTACATTCCAAAATGGTATCCCTCACTCTATTGTGATTGCTCTACAAGCCTTGAAGAAGGGGAAGTGCTGAGCCCCCAACATGCGTTGAGTTTGTTCCAGAATAAAATTTTGTGTGGACTGTACAAACTAGAGTGGCGCTCTCATCCTTTAATTTTTTAAGTAATCTCTTCTGAGGGTCCAGTAGGACATCATGGTTGTTGGTGAGCAGCCTCCAGGACCACACAACATATAGGGGTTGATTTACTAAAGGCAAATAGACTGAGCAATTTGCAAAGTTGCAGTTGCACTCTGCACGTACAGTTGCTCCAGAGCTTAGTAAATGAGGTGAAGCTTCACTTTGCAAAGAATAGCCAATCACAGCATTTTTGCTTGCACATGATTGGATGATGCTCATTTACCAAGCTCTGGAGCAAGTGCTTTTGCAGAGTGTAACTGCACTTTGCAAAGTTCAGTGTGATTGCCTTTAGTAAATCGACATCGTAGTGTTACAACAAATCACCACAAGGCTTAGCGCACCTATACCGCAAAAAAGACCTTATACCATTAAATGATGTCAACCAGAAAAAAATGTTTCTTTTGAGACTTTGAAGGTACAGTGATAAAGCTATAGGTACATATCAATAAAACATTCATATCTCATTATGAGATACTTACCTTAGAACGAGGCGCCGGCATCTCACCCTGTCCACGCCGAGGGAGCTGACATTTCCCCTCGGCGTGTCTTCCGGGTATCGCGGCTCCGGCGCTGTAAGTGGGCGGAGCCGCGATGTCGTCACTCCCGCGCATGCGCGCGGGAGACTTCTGTCCGGCAAGCTCCGGAGTTTGCCGGGCTGTCAGCCGAGAACTCCTGTGCGCAAGCGCCACTGCAGTCAGAGGCTCATTGCGAGGGGAATATCTCCTAAACCGTACAGGTTTAGGAGATATTTTTTTTACCTACAGGTAAGCCTTATTGTAGGCTTACCTGTAGATAAAAGTAAAAAAAAAAGGTATACAACCGCTTTAACGAATTATAGTGAACACAAACACAAGGCAATAACCAAAGTTTTTCTACAATTTAAAAGATGATGTTACACCAAGTAAAGTGATAGCAAACATGTCACGTTTTAAAATTGCGCACGCCCGTGGAATGGTAACAAACTACGGTGCATTCAATTATCCCTAGGTGACAGGTTAAAAGCCTTTTACAGGTTACCAGTTTGGAGCTACACAGGAGGTCTAGTGCTAGAATTATTGCTCTTGCTCTGACGTTTGCGGCGATACCTCACCTGTACGGTGGTGCGATCACCATTTACGTATGCGTATGGGACCTACGTGTGCATTCGCCTTTGCGTGTAGGGACGGGGCACTTTAATTTTTTTAAAAATTTTTCATTTAAATGTATTTTTAACACTGTCATTTAAATTTTTTTAAATCAACTTTATTGCTATCACAAGTGATGAACAACCTTCCCTGTGATAGCATTGGTGACAGGCCCTCCTTTTGGAGAGATCTGGGGGTCTATTAGGCCTCCAGATCTCTCCTCTGGCCTCCAAAGCACCTGATCAAACCGAGATCGGTTTGATCAGATACTTTCACAAGCCCTTAACTGCATGTTTACAACAAACCGGAAGTGACTAAGGCCGGGTTCACATATCTGCAAATTGGATGATGTTTCATACCAAATCCAATTTCCATAAAATTCGAGTGCGACCCCGCTCGCAATGGAGCCAGGTTCACGCATGTCTAGGGCGGTTGCATGGCAGTCCTGTGCATTTTTGGGCCTGGTTGAGGTGTGAATTCAGGCAAAAATTCAGACCTCAATCGCACCTGAAGCGGTGAACAGAAACGCACCGGACCCCAGGCTGGAAACTGCGGCCACAGATATGTGAACCCGGCCTAAATTCGTGCTACTTACGGTTTCTGATCTCATAGAGAGGGAAGAACAACATCAGATTCCCGTCTCACTGTTCAGTGCACCGGATGCCGGCGGTCAGATCGGTCCCGGGCTCTCCGATGGGACGGGAGAGCCTGTAAAAGGCAGAGGCAGCGGGACCCCCTTCTGCCGCCAATAGAAGTGACCAAGCGGCTGTATAGCCATTCCTATCACTTCTACAACAAAAGAGAACCGCCGTCTGAAAAATTTGATACTGGGATGATGCCTGTAGCTGCAGGAATCATATCGGTATAACCACTTCAGCCCGAGGACATCATATAACATCCTATGGGTGAGAAGTGGTTAAAAAATTGTAACCAAAAATGTGTGGTGGGGGGGAATAGCAATAAACACCAGAAAGGGGATCTATCCCCTCCATATTCCATCTAGAAATGTAGCATATGCAGAAGAGATGTGTATGCATTAGAACCAGGTCTGAGTTGCATGAGACAACTCTAATTCATGTATTTCTTCTGTATTTCAGGAGTGACTACCGTACTGACGATGACAACGATTAATACCCACCTGAGGGAAACCCTGCCTAAAATCCCCTATGTGAAAGCAATTGATGTGTACCTTATGGGATGCTTTGTGTTTGTTTTCCTGGCTCTGTTGGAATATGCTTTTGTAAATTATGTGTTCTTTGGCCGGGGCCCTCAGCAGCAGAAGAAATTAAACGAGCGAACAAATAAATCGATTAATGAACGGCAACGCTACGAAGAAAGGAGATTAAGAGAACAGGTAGGTGGCCCTTATTAGAAAATGTTTAAAATGTCTAATCCAGACTCTTGGCTTACGAGAAAAGAATCACTTGGTTGTCACGTCTACCCCTAGCATTGGTGGTCAGGCACTGTAGCTGGCTTTGTGTTCTTCATCTATAGCAGCCCCCATTCCCATAAGGCAAGCAGGCCTACCGGTACTGGGTTGCCCCCGGGTCTTATACACAATGCTTTAGTGCCTGACTACCACACCGGGGCAGGCGCAAACTGACCACCGCAAACAGCTACTTGACAGGCAGAGTGGTCCAACGGCAAGCCGGGTTAAGGGCAGGCAAAGTTCATGGAGTAGTTATAGTCGAACCCATGGTCAAAAGGCAGGCAGAGTTCAGAGAGTAGGCTAAAGTCAAATCCAAGGTCGATAACAAGGAAATCAAAACTAGCTGGCAGGGTGAGGATCAGGCGAAGGCAAAGGGTGAGTATCAGGCAAAGGCAAAGGGCGAGGATCAGGCGAAGGCACAGGGTGAGGATCAGGCAAAGGCAAAGGTCAAGGCACAGGAGCAAGGCAGGCAAACAGGGAGCCTGAGGCACATGTTGCAAACAATATCATAAACATGACACTAAGGGCTTGGTAAGCTTAAACCAGTGTTTCTCAACTCCAGTCCTCAAGGTGCCCCAACAGGTCATGTTTTCAGGCTTTCCATTATTTTGCACAGATGATATGATCAGTTTCACTGCCTTAGTATTGACCACAGCCGTTTCACCTGGGGGTAATCCTGAAAACATGACCTGTTGGGGCGACTTGAGGACTGGAATTGAGAAACAATGGCCTAACCACTTGACCTCCGGAAAATCTACCCCCCCCCCCCCTTTCATGATCAGGCCATTTTATACGATACGGCACTGCTTTACTTTGACTGACAATTGCGCGGTCATGCAATGCTGTACCCATAAAATGTATGTATGTTTTTCCCCACAAATAGAGCTTTCTTTTGGTGGTATTTGATCACCAACACTTTTTTATTTTTTGCGCTATAAACAAAAGAAAAACTATATTTTTTACTTTCTTTCTAATAATTAAAAAAAAAAAAAGAGATTTCTTCATAAATTTAGGCCAATATGTATTCTGCTACATATTTTTGGTAAAAATCCCAATAAGCGTATAGTGATAGGCTTACGTGAACATTATAGCATCTACAAACTATGGCAAATATTTATCCATTTTTTATTTATTTATTTATTTTATAACAATAATAGCGGCGATCAGCGACTTATAACGGGGCTGTGATATTGCGGTGGACAATCAGACACTAACTGACACTTTGCAGGAACCAGTGACACTATTACAGTGTTCAATGCTAAAAATATGTCACTGTACTAATGACACTGGCTGGGAAGGGGTTAAACATCTGGGGTGATCAAAGGGTCAACTGTGTGCCTAGCTAGTGATTTCTGTGTACTGTATGTGATGTTTTTACTAGGGGAAGAGATGAATTCTAGTCCCTGCTTTGTAGGAACACTGAATCCATCCCTCCCCCCTGTCAGAACAGCGATTTGCCTTGTTTACATAAGCAGATCCCCAATCTGTGTTGTTTACCGACGATCAGCGGGTGCTGGAGGACATCCAGTGCCCGCCACCCACAAATCGGCTTCTGCTGTGGAGAATCACAGGCGCGCCGCGCTCGCGCCCCCCCCCCCTCCCGCAGGCTGAAGTGCAGGATCATGTGTATATATACGTGATCCTGTGCAGAGGAGTGGTTTAAACAGGTTTGGCCTCCACCCAGAGGCTGTGTCTACATCAATCACCTTGCATGTGGACAGGGAGAGTGGACAGGGAAAGTGCAGCTCAGCCAAAACCTGGATGTGGGAATGAGGCCAGCAACTGCCATGGAATAGGAGCGTTACAAACTCCTAACACTGGTCTCTGAAAGCGTTAAAGCATATTTAAAGCTAAAAATGTAGTTTTTAGTTTTGGATAAAGCAGGGAGTGGTTGAAACTGAAGTGTAATCTGTTAACATTTACCATTCCCTGGTTCCTCACAACCACTCCCACCCTCCAGTTCAACTTTAAGACCCCCCTTTCATGTGTTTTTCTTTTCTTTCCGTGTTCAGTTAGGTAGATTTTCCTTTACTCTCTATCCCGGAGACTATGCAATAAGGGAGAGGATATCTTTACAAAGTGAGGTAGAATTATCCTCTTAAGATAGTTGTTGCTAGAACTGGTGTCCCCATTGTAAGATTTCCCCTTATCTCTTGTTCTAGTGACAACTTTAAAATCTTGATACATAGTGTGTCATGTTGGGGTTTCTTAGCTCAATGATATTGCCAAAACAGTGAGTTTACTCAACGCCAGATATAGTTTTTAAGGGATTTCCTGCCCGCTTTTATTTAAACGAACATCAAAACTTCACACAAGTATGTCTTCCCACACAGGGGGTTCTCACCATCACTGCAAAACATAACATTCCGCCTCCTGGCTCTGTTGTGGCAGCTTTACTGCTCCAAGTATCCCTTCAGGGTCCCTCCTGAACATTAGTACCTTTTTGACCATGAAACACATCCCAGCGTTTATGCACAGAAGCTGAACCTCAGCTCTGCGTCTTCCTTACAGCTTCCTTGTTGCTCTTGTCCCTCATGGACTTTCTCTGTACAGCTTCCTTGCTGCTCTTGTCCCTTGTGGACTTTCTCTGTACAGCTTCCTTGCTGCTCTTGTCCCTCAGGGACTTTCTCTGTACAGCTTCCTTGCTGCTCTTGTCCCTCAGGGACTTTCTCTGTACAGCTTCCTTGCTGCTCTTGTCCCTCAGGGACTTTCTCTGTACAGTTTCCTTGTTGCTCTTGTCCTTCATGGACTTTCTCTGTACAGCTTCCTTGCTGCTCTTGTCCCTCAGGGACTTTCTCTGTACAGTTTCCTTGTTGCTCTTGTCCCTCATGGACTTTCACTGTACAGTTTCCTTGCTGCTCTTTTCCCCCATGGACTTTCTCAGTACAGCTTATTTGCTGCTCTTGTCCCCCATGGACTTTCTCTGTACAGCTTCCTAGCTGCTCTTGTCCCTCAGGGACTTTCTCTGTACAGTTTCCTTGTTGCTCTTGTCCTTCATGGACTTTCTCTGTACAGTTTCCTTGCTGCTCTTGTCCCTTATGGACTTTCTCTGTACAGTTTCCTTGCTGCTCTTGTCCCTTATGGACTTTCTCTGTACAGTTTCCTTGCTGCTCTTGTCCCTCATGGACTTTCTCTGTACAGTTTCCTTGCTGCTCTTGTCCCTCATGGACTTTCTCTGTACAGGTTCCTTGCTGCTCTTGTCCCTCATGGACTTTCTCTGTACAGGTTCCTAGCTGCTCTTGTCCCTCATGGACTTTCTCTGTACAGTTTCCATGCTGCTCTTGTCCCTCATGGACTTTCTCTGTACAGTTTCCATGCTGCTCTTGTCCCCATGGACTTTCTCTGTACAGCTTCCTAGCTGCTCTTGTCCCTCGTGGACTTTCTCTGTACAGCTTCCTTGCTGCTCTTGTCCCTCGTGGACTTTCTCTGTACAGCTTCCTTGCTGCTCTTGTCCCTCAGGGACTTTCTCTGTACAGCTTCCTTGCTGCTCTTGTCCCTCAGGGACTTTCTCTGTACAGCTTCCTTGCTGCTCTTGTCCCTCAGGGACTTTCTCTGTACAGTTTCCTTGTTGCTCTTGTCCTTCATGGACTTTCTCTGTACAGTTTCCTTGCTGCTCTTGTCCCTCATGGACTTTCACTGTACAGTTTCCTTGCTGCTCTTTTCCCCCATGGACTTTCTCAGTACAGCTTATTTGCTGCTCTTGTCCCCCATGGACTTTCTCTGTACAGCTTCCTAGCTGCTCTTGTCCCTCAGGGACTTTCTCTGTACAGTTTCCTTGTTGCTCTTGTCCTTCATGGACTTTCTCTGTACAGTTTCCTTGCTGCTCTTGTCCCTTATGGACTTTCTCTGTACAGTTTCCTTGCTGCTCTTGTCCCTTATGGACTTTCTCTGTACAGTTTCCTTGCTGCTCTTGTCCCTCATGGACTTTCTCTGTACAGTTTCCTTGCTGCTCTTGTCCCTCATGGACTTTCTCTGTACAGGTTCCTTGCTGCTCTTGTCCCTCATGGACTTTCTCTGTACAGGTTCCTAGCTGCTCTTGTCCCTCATGGACTTTCTCTGTACAGTTTCCATGCTGCTCTTGTCCCTCATGGACTTTCTCTGTACAGTTTCCATGCTGCTCTTGTCCCCATGGACTTTCTCTGTACAGCTTCCTAGCTGCTCTTGTCCCTCGTGGACTTTCTCTGTACAGCTTCCTTGCTGCTCTTGTCCCTCGTGGACTTTCTCTGTACAGCTTATTTGCTGCTCTTGTCCCTCATGGACTTTCTCTGTACAGCTTCCTTGCTGCTCTTGTCCCTCGTGGACTTTCTCTGTACAGCTTCCTTGCTGCTCTTGTTCCCCATGGTCTTTCTCTGCACAGCTTCCTTGCTGCTCTTGTCCCCCATGGTCTTTCTCTGTACAGCTTCAAAGACAACCTCTGGATATGACGCTGAGCACGTGTACTCAACTTCTTTGGTGGACCATGACGAGGCCTGTTCTCAGTGGAACCTGTCCTGTTAAACCGCTGTGTGGTCTTGGCCACCGTGTTGCAGCTCAGTTTCAGGGTCTTGGTAATCTTCTTATAGCCTAGGCCATCTTTATGTAGACCAACAATTCTTTTTTTCAGATCCTCAGAGAGTTCTTTGCCCTGAGGTGCCATGTTGAACTTCCAGTGACCAGTATGAGAGAGTGAGAGCGATAACACCAAATTTAACACACCTGCTCCCCATTCACACCTGAGACCTTCTAACACTAACGAGTCACATGACACCGGGGAGGAAAAATGGCTAATTGGGCCCAATTTGGACATTTTCACTTAGGGGTGTACTCACTTTTGTTGCCAGCGGTTTAGACATTAATGGCTGTGTGTTGAGTTATTTTGAGGGGGCAGCAAATTTACACTGTTATACAAGCTGTACACTCACTACTTTACATTGTAGCAAAGTGTCATTTCTTCAGTGTTGTCACATGAAAAGATAGAATAAAATATTTACAAAAATGTGAGGGGTGTACTCACTTTTGTGAGATACTGTATATATTTTGTTTGTGCTCTGCTCTACAGCCCTTTTGGAAGCAAGCCCATGCTATTGTGCAGCAATTTATGGACACCTAGGTTCCCTATATGCCTGCTTTCTTTCTTTTATACCATATTCCAATGCCGGTGAAGGTGTATAAGAAACCAGGAGTGAGACACTTGGTTAATGCAGCCCAATCTTGTATTCAGGCGGTGTGGAATTTTACAACTGGACCCTCTTTAACACAGTGTTTTTTTTACATCGAGGATATCCGGCACATGGAGAGCCTGACTAGTGCCTTTAAGGGTACAAAAGAGAAATATAATAGTACCTGGTTTTACTGGCTTGGGTACTCTTGCACAGCCGAATTTGAGCGCATCTTGGTGGGCCAATCGCCTCCTCTATTTTTGCAATAGTACAGCGAGATGGATCTACGGTGGCTAGGTAAGGGACCAGCCATGTATGAGAGTGGGCTGCTCCCTGAATATGGCTGGGACTCGATGATCATTATAGCCCAACCATTGCAAGAGTGGGTAGGGAGCAGGTTTGGCCTTGGCCCTTCTCCCCTTTTCCCTACCCTTGGAATTCTTCACTTTTCTACATTGTTACCCATCCCTTCTCTCTCTTTCTTTCTCTTTCTCCCCTTTCTAAGCCCCTCTATCCCTCCTTTTTTTTTTTTTGGACCTCAGAGTTTTAATTTGGTAACATGAAATAATTCGGCAAAGTCAAGAAAAGTGACCTCCCTAATGTTGATTAGGCGCAGTCACCCGCACTGCATATTGCTGTTGTGTGTGGCCCGCTTTATCATTCTTATTCCTGGATGGACAATAAATATGCTTCCTAATTTCTATTACTATAACCTACGGGCCCAATGGTCCATATCTTCTTGTGGATTTGGTTTGATTTTGTTATTACACTCAATACAGGGTGGCCAGTATTGTATTGCTTTGGTTCTTTAGACTGTAACCCTTGTCAAAAAGTTAAAAAGATTTTGTAAATAAAGAATGCATAAAATAAAATGAAAAAAATGAGGGCAGGTATGCCTTAGAGGTAGCCCATTCCTCCTTAAAGGTGTGGGAACCTAGCATAAGTACCTTGAAAGTAGCCCCATCCTCCTCAAATGGACAACATACCAGAAGCCCTACATTGTTCAAGGGTCTTTGGGTGAAGACTACCTGGCATTACAAGTAATTGTTAACTGATGTTTATTGAGTCTACATAAAGCGAGTACAAAATGATATTCCCCTAATAACAATGAGGGAAAGGTGGATACAGGTACCAAAACACAATGAGAAGTGCAGCAGCCATATAAGTAGCATAGGGTATATGTTATAATGACACGGAGAGGATCTTTTTGGGGTACAAACATCCAGGAAGCAGAGATATCAAAGTACATTAATTCAGGTTACTATAGTGTAAGGAGAGGAGGTTCACAGTTGCCAAATTTTGCCAAAAAGAGTCAGGTGGCTTCTGTTTGCTTATGCTAACTTGAAGAGAGCGAGAACAGAGTCTATCTGACATACTGTATCCCCAAGAACGCATGGGTCCTCTGGAATAGGAATAGCAGGCCTCCAAAAATGTAACTCATAGGCACAGATTATCTAAAGATAGAAACAATGTTGTGTCGGTATCATCAGAAAAGGGCTTTATTGTAGTTATAATAAGGTTGCAACACTGGCAATACATTTCAAAGTATACATACAGCCAATTCTTCAGGCCAGGCATATCACAACTCAAGTAGGACATATAAAAAAGGTTTGATGAGAAATAAAAACAAGACCTTGGGGTAAACTTATCAGAAGAACAGTGGGTTCAAGCAATCCGTCATAATGCTAGCTCCACTAGATGTATCAACTTTTGGGAACTTTGCCATAAAATTCAACTGAGATGGTATCTGTCTTGGGTCAAGCACTTATCTGCAGCAGAGAATGACATTTTCTGAACCGAATTTGGGGCCCCATATCTCGGGGCCACTTGGTGCTAGGAACCCCAAATTTGGTGGGCAAAAACCGTGGAACTAGCACTACAACATATCCAAAGGTTCCTAGCAACAAGTGGCCCAGAGATATGGGGCCCCAAAGTCGGTTCAGAAAATGTCATTCTCTGCTGCAGAAAAGTGCTTGACATTTTCCGAACCGAATTTGGGGCCCCGTATCTCAGGGTCACTTGGTCGCGTCATTGGATTTGATTGACAGCAGCGGGAGCCAATGGCTGCACTGCTATCAATCTATCCAATCAAGAGCCGAGAACCCCGGGCAATGGGACGGCGCGTTGCCGCCACGGGAAGTTCCAGGGCTCAGGTAAGTAAAACGGGGGGGGTTGGGGGGCCAGTCACTGTCAGGTGTTTTTTCACCTTAATGCATAGGATGCATTAAGGTGAAAAAACATGAGGGTTTACCACCCCTGTAACCTGTTATAGGACCTGTATACAATGCCTGGCACGCTGCACTGATGAGCAATGCTATGCTGCACTTGTGGGCACTGATAGGCTGCACTGATGGGCTATAATACACTGCACTGATGGGCAATGATACGCTGCACTGATACGCTGCACTGATAGGCAATGATACGCTGCACTGATGCGCAAAGGTATGCTGCACTGATGGGCAATTATAAGCTGCACTGATGGACACTGATAAGGCTGCACTGATGGGCACTGATATGCGGCACTAATGGGCAATGATAGGCTGCACTGATGGGCAATGATAGGCTGCACTGATGGTGGCGAGTAACTGTTAAGGCCTGGCTAGTGGCTCAGGACTTGAAATTTATAAGGAAATAAACTGATACATGCACAGCTGCTGTAAATACACTGGTATTGGATGATGTTGGTAAGGATCTGGCCGGGATATTTCTTATTTTAGGAGACTATATAAAATCAACTCTGGGATTTGGGTCCCATTTAGATGTCAATTAGGCAAAGTGCTGGGACCCTCTCCCGCTGTCATGTAGTGTTGGGACCCTCTCCTGCTTAGTTCTAGGGCAGGTAGGCAGTGGACATTTTTAATGATGCCCAAATGTTCTCCAAAATATCCAAGTGGTGTCCGGCAGCAAGCACCTCCTATACTTCCTGCCTGATCGGCGTTGGATGGTCAACAGATGGTAGATGACTAAGTGAATAAATAGATAAGGATATACACTGATACATGCTTACCTACTGTAAATACATTGGTATTGGATGATGCTGGTAAGAATCTGGCTGGGATATTTCTTATTTTAGGAGACTATATAAAATCAACTCTGGGATTTGGGTCCCATTTAGATGTCAATTAGGCAAAGTGCTGGGACCCTCTCCTGCTTTCATGTAGACCTGGACATTGCTTAGTTCTAAGGCATGTGGGATGTGGATATTTTTCATGTTGACCAACTGTTCTCCAAAATATCCAGGTGGTGTCTGGCAGTGGGATTTTACAAAGGTGACTTCACCTGCATCTATCCATTATTCTATGCATAGCGAATAAGAGTTTCTACTAGGGTAGTACCTGAATGGAATGCCCAAAAATTGCCCCTAAATAGTGAGGCCCTTTGTCGACTTTGCCCATGTATAAAACTGTATCTTCTGCAAGAAAAGGCAAAAATGGACAATGTTTCAACGAAATAACAGCATGTGTCATATATGTATTATGTGATTATGATAACCATGTCCATCTCTCTAGGTTGACCCATATGGAAACATTCTTCTTAGCACCCTTGACATGAGCAGCGAGTTGATGTCAGCCGAGATGGGAAGCAGTATTGGTGATTCCCGGAACTCCGTCCTGTCATATGACACCTCAGGGATCCAGTTCCGCAAGCAGCTAACATCTAGAGGGGACACTTTTGGCCAGACTCCCCTGGAGCGCCACGTTCCTCTAGCAGCCACACGTGGACGTGCCAACTGCCGCCTCCGGCGACGCTCTTCTAAGTTAAAGCTTAAGATTCCAGACCTGACCGATGTCAGCACCATCGACAAATGGTCCAGGATCATTTTCCCCATCACGTTTGGATTTTTTAACTTGGTTTACTGGATGTACTATGTCAACTGAAGCATTTTTTTCATTGCCCTTCACCCTAAAGCTGTGCACACCCTTCCTTCCACAGGACACGAGCTTCACCTAAATCTCTCACCCCCCTCTTGCTTCACAGTTTGATGTCTGGGCCAGCGACAGAAGTAGCCATTCAATCCTACAAAGAGGGGGGGGAGGAGAATTGCACTTTTTTGTCACACTTTTTTTCATCAAATTTCTAAAGGTTTTTTCCCTTTTTTTTAAAAAAGAAAAAGTATTCATTTTACCTGGAAGTAGATTATGGCTGGGTACTGTGAGTCATTTTGGATGTTATTCTGAAGAAACCTTTTCTCGCGACTTAGTTAATCATTGTAATAAAAAAAAAAAAAAAAAATGTGTTAATTAAAGATACTCCAATACAGAGTATGAGGAGTAAGTAGAACAAGGTTAGGCGATACCGGCAATTATTTCCTCTCTTTATGCAGTTTAAAATAATTATTGCTACATATTGTGGAGCTATGAAGGCACAGATAAGACTCTATAGAGCAGGATATTCCCAGTTGCAAGCTTGAATTGCACATGATGGAGTTGATGTCTCGACGGAGAGCCTTTGATTAAAACATTTTATTAATAAATGGGGGGGGGGGGGGAATAAAGCCAAATACAAAATCAAAACACAATGGCATGGCAAATCCAAAAACCTAGTATTAGGGCTAGTCAAGGCTTTTTTTCAGGGGGGGAACTTGGTGGAACTCGGTTCCACCACCTCTGGCTCAGACCCTTTGGTGCCTGCTCACCACAATCACTTGTAAACACAGAAGTCTGGTTTCTGTGTTTACAAGTGACAGCTCTGCACTCTGTATGTAATTCAATCCTGGTATTTAATGCCCCATTTAAGACCCTCCTACTCTTTTTGTGAAATTTGACTGAACACCCACTATTTGATATGATTTGGAGGGTGTGTGTAGGGGGAGGGGTTTTGTGGTTAAGTTCCAGCACCTATTGTTTGAGGGGAAAAAAAAGCCCTGGGGCTAGTCAAATTTTATTTGGGGGGGGGGGGGGAGTCATCATCAAAAACATAAATACGTATTGCACAATTGAAACAAAATGGGCAAAAACTGTGCATTTTAGAACGATAATCTGATTGTGAATGTTCTGCCTTTCAGTAAATTACGACCTGAAATGCAAACCGACTATTGAACCTTCAGCTACGATCACCTAAATTTGGACATAAATTTAACTTGGCAGATGCAAATTTTACATATTAGAAAATAGAAAAGAAATAATTTAAGATGCAAAAAAAAAAAAAAGGCCTTGATTCACTAAAAGTAGGTAGGTACGCTTCTTCAACCACGGTTTACTTTTAGCTATTTGAATTTTTTTGTTTTTGTTTTTGTTTTTGTTTCTTGATTTGTGAAAGGTGACAACATTTTAGCTCCTAATAAAATAAGGTGAACATTTTTATCAATTAAAAAAAATAAATTCTGAAAATGTTCCCATTTAGCTAAAAAAAAAAAAAAAAAGCTTTAAAATAAAAAAAGGTCCCAATGCATTTACTGTTGCTTGCTGTGTTCTATTTGCAATAGTTATTTATTATTATTTAATATTTATTTATTCAAAGATTTAACAAGATTCTTAGGGTATAAACAGTATTAAACAGATATGAAAAGATAAATGCACCCCTCTCTTGCTGTGTTCTTTTACAGTCATAGTCTTATTCTAAAATCCCCAGAAGCCCTGCTACACGTATACCAGCTACCCCGAGGGTCTCTGTAATTCTTTTAAGTCCATTAGATGTAGGAGCCGGAGCTTGGGGGGTGGTCATGTTGGTTTTTTTTTTTGGGATCTTTTCTCTTGAATATATCATGGGTGTATGGGTTTTTATTTAGCAGCAGTGCCCACATGCCCATGACCCTATATCGACGACAATACCAGCCAGCAGTACGCCTGGTATGTTTTTACAAGAAAATTTTAATATTTTCAGCACTAAACTTGACACGCATTTTCTACCAAAACTCCGGCCTAATTTCATTTTGAACAAGTTACAAAATATAATATTAAATAAAAATGTAATAAAATATAATATTTAAAAAAAATATGTAAGCAATCAACTATTAGCAGTACAATGTTCAGTGATATTACCCTTTGGTAATGTTGCTGAGTTCTCCAAACTATAGTGAATCAAGGCCCAAGAGTCTGGCTAAGGCTGGGTTCACACTAGCGCCAATTGGATGCGGGTTTTCCCCCGCATCGAATTCGCAATTGTCAGGAGACTGTGACCGGCTCTCTACAGAGCCGGTTCACACCTCTCTCTGGAGAGGCTCCGGTGCGAATTGCACAGGAATCCTGTGCGTCTTCTGGTCTGTTTCAGGTCTGTTTCAGGTCTGAATTCAGCCAAAAAAAATACGGACTGAAATCGGAACCTGAAACAGTAAACAGGGACGCGCCGACCCCCTGCTGTGAGGCGCTCCCGTGCTTCAGTGTGAACCCAGCCTAAAGCTTGCAGATTTTCAAAGTTTCAGCAAAAAAAAAATTTTTTAAAAATTCCATTGATGCTGCACGAGTACTATGGGGTTTAATTTACTAAAGCTAGAGAGTGCAAAATGAGTCACAATTCTGCATAGAAACCAATCAGCTTCCAGGTTTTATTGCCAAAGCTTAATTGAACAAGCTGAGGTTAGAAGCTGATTGGTTTCTATGCAGATATGTGACTAATTTTGCTCTCACTAGCTTTAGTAAATAAACCCCCTATACAGGTATTACCAAAAGTATTGGGACGCCTGCCTTTACACGCACATGAACTTTATTGGCATCCCAGTCTAATGCCCCGTACACACGGTCGGACTTTGTTCGGACATTCCGACAACAAAATCCTAGGATTTTTTTCGGCGGATGTTGGCTCAAACTTGTCTTGCATACACACGGTAACACAAAGTTGTCGGAAAATCCGATCATTCTGGACGCGGTGACGTAAAACACGTACGTCGGGACTATAAACGGGGCAGTGGCCAATAGCTTTCATCTCTTTATTTATTCTGAGCATGCGTGGCACTTTGTCCGTCGGATTTGTGTACACACGATCGGAATTTCCGACAACGGATTTTGTTGTCGGAAAATTTTATATCCTGCTCTCAAACTTTGTGTGTCGGAAAATCCAATGGAAAATGTGTGATGGAGCCCACACATGGTCGGAATTTCCGACAACAAGGTTCTATCACACATTTTCCATCGGAAAATCCGACCGTGTGTACGGGGCATTAGGGTTCAATATTGAGTTGGCCCACCCTTTGCAGCTATAACAGCTTCAACTCTTCTGGGAAGGCCGTCCACAAGGTTTAGGAGTGTGTCTATGGGAATGTTTGACCATTCCTCCAGAAGAGCATTTGTGAGGTCAGGTACTGATGTAGACGAGAAGGCCTGGCTCGCAGTCTCCACTCTAATTCATCCCAAAGTTGCAGGTCAGTCAAGTTCCTCCACCCCAAACTCGCTCCTCCATGTCTTTATGGACCTTGCTTTGTGCACTGGTCCAAATCATTTGGTGGAGGGGGGATTATGGTGTGAGGTTGTTTTTCAGGGGTTGGGCTTGTCCCCTTAGTTCCAGTGAAGGGAACTCTTAAGGCGTCAGCATACCAAGACATTTTGGACAATTTCATACTCCCAACTTTGTGGGAACAGTTTGGGGATGCCCCTTCCTGTTCCAACATGACTGCGCACCCCCATAATTCCCCCCCCTTCACCAAATGATTTGGAGCAGTGCACAAAGCAAGGTCCATAAAGAAATGGATGAGCGAGTTTGGGGTGGAGGCACTTGACTGGCCTGCACACAGTCCTGACCTCAACCTGATAGAACACCTTTGGGATGAATTAAAGCGGAGACTGCGAGCCAGGCCTTCTTGTCCAACATCAGTGCCTGACCTCACAAATGCGCCTCTGGAAGAATAGTCAAACATTCCTAAAGACACACTCCCAAACCTTGTGGACAGCCTTTCCAGAAGCGTTCAAGCTGTTAAAGCTGCAAAGGGTGGGACAACTCAATATTGAACCCCACAAACTAAGACTGGGATGCCATTAAAGTTCCTGTGCACGTAAAGCCAGGCGTCCCAATACTTTTTGGTAATATAGTGTATCTTACTCTTATCTTTATAATAGATTCCAGAATCCTTCTCCCCCCAGGCTGAAGTGAAGAACCGCTGCTCTTTGAGTAAGAGCAGTGGTCTCTCTACAGAGGTCAGGCAGGTCCCCTGATGAGTCAGAGCTAGAGTTGTCCAATCAGCAGGCAGCACAAGCTTTGCTGATTGGAGAGCTCCATCTGTGATACAGGAAGGGGCGTGTCAGATAAAGAGGTATAAAGACCACTGCTTCCACATAGAGAGCAAGGGTCCTTCTCTGCAGTGTGGGGTGGGGGAGAGTTGGGACTGGTGTTGGACCCCTATTTAAAAAAGGATGAATAAAACATTAGTGCAGCCTTAGTTAAACTATATATTTTTTTTGTTGAGATTTAAAGATCTCCAAACATAATCCAGTAGTGTGCCGTAAACACAATTACGGTAGAATCTGAAAAAAACAAGTTTAGCCATTCATTATTATATGCATTGGCGTATATGCCCTGGATGAGCAAAGTTCTGCCTATCTCCAATCAGTTTAAAAAAACTAATATTTATCAAACTTGCATCTGTGCAAAAATGCTATCGCTAGAATTTAAAGTTTGTTCAGGCACAATCTGAAATGGACTGAAACCGTGCGTACAAATTAAGTGCCAAGTCATACATAATGGGGGGCATTTATTAAACCCGTGCCAATTATTTGATGCAAAAAAAAAATAAAATAAATTGCATGCAGGGGCCAGAAATATTTTATTGTATGTTTTTTTTTTTTTGTTTTTTTTTTCGTGATTGGTGCGCCTTTTATTAAAAGGGGATATTGCTTCTCAGGGTGCATGGCTTTGAAGCATCTACCAAAAGTGTGCAACTGTACTGTAATCTTAAAAAACAAAACAAAACAAAAAAAAATTGAAAACAAGAAACCCAAGTAACATCACCTAACAAACCTGGCTTTGCACAGGAATTTTACGGCACATTGCGGCATACTATGGGACGTTTACATCAATGTCATTACAGTCAAAGAAGCCCAGTTTTGCAAACCGAATCGTATCTGCTCTAGTTTCCTGTCGTGCCCCACTTTTAATAAATGACCTCCACTGGCTCAGGGACATGAGCGGTGCCAAAACTACCGAGGAACGAGGCATTTTATAGATATGTATTAAATATACTGTGAGGCTAACCCTCCACACAGCACTGTCTCAAGAACAAAACAAAAAAAAAAATTTTACAAAAAATGGAGCCATGCCTAAAAAAACTTGAATGTTAGTGGATTATTATGCTAAAAGTATTTCATATTAAATGGTTTTTCGTAGGTGTAAGGACATCCGATTAAAGTTAATTCATGGAGTTTTCAGTAAAAAAAAAAAATAAAAAAATAAAAATAAAAAATAAAAAAAAATGGGTCTTTGCATTAAGGTGAAACTGAAATTTTTGTACAGCAAAAACGGTTGCACCATTTTTAATCAATTTACATGTTTTCATTTTCCTACACTTTGTCGTTCATATTTAGCGATATGCGAAGCAAAGATCCTGTCTCAACTTACCGAAGTCTGCTAATATTTTTTTTTTACATGGAATTAGGTCTAAATGGAGCAAGTTGATGAGGGTGCGTTAATATTTTGCATATTTTTTGGCTTTCTTCAAACCTAAACGGATACAATTTTTTTTTTTTTTTTTTTTTTTGCTTTTTGCAGATAGGATGTGCTTAGTATCTGCAGATTATTTTAAGAGTCACTCCACTCCTAGAAGCCAATCTCAGTCTTCTTGGCCTTGCTTCCTCATAGTGATGTATGTATGGCACAAACTACAAGACTTAAGTGAATGTGGTGCAGTTTGGTTTAGTTTGTTGACTCCAGCCTGGAATATTATGTGCTTTACAAAAAAAAAAAAAAAAATGGTGAAGGTATGCTGCATTTTTTTTTCACTCATTGACATGAAACGTCACCCCCATTATAACATTAGGAAGCTGTACAAATACCATAAAGTTGTCTTTTTTTTTGTTGTTGTTGTTGTAGATACACGGAGTTTCAACTATTGTTATTATGTTGAATCCTAAGTTGAAGGCCATGCACATAAGCTAAGAAAATACAGACTCTAAAGGTGGTCACAGCCAAGTAGATGTCTTGCTGAAAATCATGGTTAGGCAAAAAAAAAAAAAAAAAAAACCATCTGCCCATCTTCAAGTCAATTGCGTGCTGCCACATCGAGCCGCCATCATGTTACCGAAAGGCGTGGATGTGGCACACACGTGATAATTGCTTCATTCCCTTTATTTATTTATTTTTTTTATTCCATAATAAAGTAAACAATTGGCAAAGATTTTTTTTCCAACACGTTGGCGTGAGATTGAATTATTCGAATTCCTTGTTAGCGCATTTTTCTAAACTGCTTAACCATTGCAAGCCATGTTTTGAATTTGTTGTATTGATTGATTGTCATGGGCCATGTTTGGCCAACCTACGAGGTTGACGTTCTTGCGAATTCACTTTTACTTGTTTGCTGGGACCCGTGTTCACTTCAAGCACCCAATTATGTGAAATAAATTGAGAAAAAAAAAAAAAAAAACTGGAAAAAATTTTGGAAAAATTGGAAAAAAAATAAAAATTGGAAAGTTCCACTGCAGTAAGGATGTGTGAAGCAAGCATTGTTTCCCTAGGCAAGCGTAAAAAAAAAAAAGATTCCTTTATGACATAGATAGCAACTTCTGTACTTTGTTATTTTGTATTATTTATTTACCTATACTGCTTTAAATAACTCTTTTCTGTTTATGCAGGATGAGCTCACTTTTTTGTCAAGCTTTTATATTTCATATATGTATGTATGTAAAAAAAAAAAGAAAAAAAAAAGTATACCATTCGTAAATTTGTGTTTTCTCAAGAAGACTGATTATATTTATTTTATTTTTTTCTTTTAACCTGAGAAGTAAAACACTCATATTCACTTTTTTTTTGTATTGTACTCTGTGATTATAAATATGATTTCATGATGATCAGTAGAAGCATTCAATAATTGCCTGTTAATAATTATTAAAAATTAAAACCCAATCGACACATGTTCACTTTCCCGCAGAGCTTAGTGTACGTTGTGAAATTTCACTTTGCAAAGGATACCCAATCTTGTTGCTTGCACATGATTGGAAGATGGAAGCTAGCAGAACTTCATCTATGGGCCCAGCTCTGGGGAAAAATTCCCTTGCAGAGTGAAAAGTCTATTTAGCCTTTAGAAAATCAACCCCTGTGTCTGCTGATAGCTCCCATCCCCAAGCAGGGTGTATTTATCAATTTCTGTTCTCTTGCTACCTCCTTAATGCGGGAGCCAACTCTGTGTAAGCTCAAGTGCCAAACCTGGGTGGATGAAGATGTGTGTGTGAACACCGCTCTAAGTCAGTCTCCCATCTCCACTAACACACACAGACCAGATGCTGGTCCCATCCATCACAGATTCCAATGAGCAATATACAGCCCCCAGTGGTGACTTTTAGGCATGACAACATTTACTTTTTAAAGGAGACAATTCATAAGAAACTTTAACATTCCTTAGAAATCTCCACTTACCTTTCCCGCTGCAGGGATTTCTGTGGTAAAACCAACAGACCCAATCTTCACCCCTCACGGTGGGCTCCGTTTAAAAAACCCTCAGGAACTGGGGCCCCTTTTTATCGGGGGATCCGAACTCCTGGACCCGTAAAGCACCCCGCCAGAAAAACTTTATGGCTGAAAAAACCAAAGCACTGGATCCCGGGGTCCAGCTCTCTAAAAAGAGAAGCGTTACGGGCTAAACCTCGTTTCTTCCGCCACAAGGCCCGGGTACCATTCAATTCGGCCTAAAAAGACACTTTGAATGGAACCGGCAGTATAGCTAGCCCCAGCAAGGATTGCTCCAGTGGAGCTCAGCCCAGAACATCTTTATTCGTGACCAATACCTCAGACACTGGCGAAAAAACTGAGGTACCCCCAGTAGTGGGAGGAGTTATATAGGGAGTGGACTTCCTGTCTTAGGGTGTGCCAGTGTCCATCACCTGAAGGTGGCCTATAACCCACATTAGTAATTACTATGGCTCTGTGTCCCTTGATGTACGATTAAGAAAATTATTTTGGTTGCCCGCACATCCAGTAAAATCACCTTTATTTCAGCGAGTCCATAAAAACATATCTAAAAAGCTAGCGAGCTATGACTAAACGCTAAGGAAGTGTGAAACGCATTAGCTGGTGATGCTCTTTCCCTTTATTTGGGTTTTTGGATATGTTTTTATGGACTTGCTGAAGTAAATGTGATTTTACTGGATGTGCAGCCAACCAGAATTATTTTTGCTCATCAGGGGGGTACAGCCCATACACTTGTAAGGGGCCCGAGCGTCTCAAAGGGCCCGACGATGGGAGAAGGCAGGATGCGGGTCCAGAGGAGCTCCGTGGATGCTTCTGTATGAGTGTGGGTCAGCAGCTGCTGCTGCTGCTCTGTGTCATTGAGCTCACTGAGCTCACGTCAGGCTGTTTGCTGCAACCTCTGGCAACTTCCTGCATGTGCACTCCTCGTGTGCGCTGCCTGTACTGTATCCTGGACTGCAGCTAATATCTGTGTCTCAGCCACATGTGGAAATAAGAGTTGGGACTAGTAAGACCACCTTACAAGTAAAGGCTGTTGTACAAGTGAAAAGGGGGGGAGGTTTGTGTCTGTGTGTGTGTGCATGTCTGTGTGTGTGTACGTGTGTCATATATACACATGTGAGGGGGGGGGTGAGAGCATACAGGTGTGAGGGGGGCTGAAGCATTGAAGGACTTAGTGGGACGGCCAGTGGGCATGGCCCTGGGGAATGTTGGTGGTCAGGCTCGGGGAGGGGGGCCCAGGCCAAAAGCTGTGTAAGCGGGCCACACAATTTCTGATGGCTGCCCTGTGCGCCAACCAGAATTATTTTTGCTCATGGGTGAATGAAGACTACCCTTCCACATGTGATTGTATTTTGGCTTGGCGTTTGGCCACTCAGGCTTTATAACATAGGGAAGATCACATGCTCCCCCATACCTAAAAGCCATGCTCCAATAAAGCAATGAAGCAAGGGCTCTGGAAAAGCAAGGAGGCAGCAAGAGAACATGCATAGGGGGCGGGTGGGCAAAGTGACAGTAGGGATGATCAAACAAGACCAGGAAAACCCTTATCTAACCTAGATTGACCCTATACGCGTATAACAGATATCTTTAACTGATGCACTGGCTCTGTTTTTTAACATTTTTATTTTAGCTTTTATAAATAGTTTTACAGTGAAAGTGTGACAAGCCCCAAAATTAGAGGTTTGATTGCCAAAAAATAAGGGCCAGTATTCCCCTAGATAGAGCAGAGGGCCATGATGGCTTCCAATAGTAACACCAGCCCATATGCCCATCAATGCTAGAGGCTGGAGTTTTAAAGGGGCCGAAAACCAGATTTTCTTGCATGAATATGGACCCATGCTAAAAATACATTGGGCTTTTTACATTGGAGATGTGGAAATGCCAGGAAAGGATCAATCTGCTAATTACTTGCTGTCAGTAGGGCAGTTAAACTGTCAGTCCCCTGGCCCTGGCACATTAGACATGAAGGAATTTGGACTCCTTACGTATTCACTAAAACATGAAGTAAAAGAAGTAGAAGTAAAAAAAAAACTACACCGCTAGTTAAAAAAAAAAATTAAAATTTTGGTTGTAAAAATAGTTCTAACCTTCTTCGTTCATTACTTACATTGTACATAAAATAATATAAAATAATACAATGTCAAATTTTCTACTCCTTTGTGTCCGATATTGCCTAAAAAGATGACCCTTTCCAGGGTGGGGGTGTTAAGTTTACCTAAGTTAGTATTGCCATTTAAGGTCAAACAGGGATTACCCAAAAGGAACACGTATGTTTACTGGCGCCATAGTTTCAGCATTACACAAAAAAGTAATGGATGGCCTAGGCCACTAATGGCAGCTCAAACCACAAAATTCATGGAATCTCGAGATTCACTGAGTTTTGAAGTTCTTGGATTGCATAATTGATCCAGACACTCTACAAAACTATTTAAACAGTTGCTTCATTCCCTGATCAAGCCACTAAACCAATCAGAACATGTAAAAACTCCTATATACCTGCACCACTGTAAAAATCGAAAAAGGTAACCCTTTTGTTAGTAACCTTTTTGTGGTTTTGTCGTTTTTTAGTGACACACAGTGGGATTACAGTGGCCAAAACAACTTGGCTGAAAACTGAAATGGACAGTTTAAAAAAATCTAATTTAATTAATGTTTTTGCACTGAAATCAATGAGACGTGATTTCGCATTGAAGTCAATGGGACGCAGAATGCCATTATTGGCACCTTTTTTATTTATTTATTTTTCTATCAGCAAAACACAGATAACCCTATTTTCAGCCAACCTGTTGATCCAGCTCCATAAAGACTTGGCTTGACCAGTGGAGTGAGGGCCTTAACAGAATCCTGACCTCAGCTCTATTGAACAGCTTTGGGATGAATGAAAACTCCAATCCTGAGGCCGGTCTTCCCATCCAACATCCGGACTTAACCTGCCAAATACTACTTTGGCTAAATGGGAAAAACATTCCTAAAGACACACTCCAAAATCTTGTGAAAAGCTTTCCCGATAGAGTTGAGACCTTTTTTTTTTTTTCTCGGCAAAACACCAATAACCCTATTTTAAGCTGATAATTTTCACCACCCGATATAGCGGTGAACCCCTAGTTGTAAAGCTTAAAAAAAATAAATAAAAAACAGGAAAGTTTACTATGAGATAAATTATCTGATGATCCAGCTCCATAAAGACTTGGCTTGACCAGTTGGGTGAGTGGCCTTCACAGAACCCTGACCTCAGCTCTACTGAACACCTTTGGGATAAATTGAAACTCCAATCCTGAGGCAGGCTTTCCCATCCAACTTCAGTACCTGACCTGCCAAATACTTCTTGGGCTGAATGGGCAAAGATTACAAAAGACACCCTCCAAAATTTTGTGAAAAGCTTTCCCAAAAGGGTTAAGGCCGTTAAAGTAAAAAAAAAAAAAAAAAGTAGGAGGCAACTCCATATTTTGGATGGGATGTCCAACAAGTTAAAATAGTTAGTAGTGATAATAGTGATAATGAGATGTCCATAAATTTTGGCTACCTAGTGTACATGATATAGAGACCAGCAATACTGTAAGCTAATGTTACTACAGCAGGACTGCATCAATGAACTGAAATCAATGTCTTTTGAGGATTTAAAAAAAAAGACATTCTGGGGAGGCATTACCTAACTGTTGGGCCCTGACCCATTTAAGATCTCCTCCATTCCCTTCACCCTTGCTCATATTTCAACAAAAAAAATGTGTAGATACTTGCTGCCTGCCTCTTGAGGAGGGGGCACAGTGATTACAGATGGTTTTATATTTTTTCAAAATGATACTGTCTGAGTTATTTTTTTCTAACTTTGCTAATTAGACATACTTACCTAATATAATACCTGAACAACTGAACCTAATGAGTGTACGTTACGACTCATTAATACTTAATGGGTGTAAATTGTTGTTTACAAAGTTTTACAAAGTTTTCAGAATTTATTGGTCTAGCTATTACATACCGCCTAACCTATGGCATGATTTTGCCAATCTTGGGATGTGTGTATTAGCTATTGTAGATACGTCCTTAAAACCAAAGCACTGGGGTATTCATGTAGTGTAGTGCTGTCCACAGTAAAACTCGTATCCGCAAGTAGTAAAAAAAAAAAAAAAAAAAAGGCAGCTAGTCAAAATTAGGGGGCAAGGATAGGCTTTAGTAGTTTCTACTACAAATGCTTGATATTTTATACATACCATTTTACAAAAATGAGCCTTTCAATAAAACATGCTAAGAGATTTTTTTTAAATGATAAAAATAATATTATTGGTATACGCTAAGGTATTTGGGTATTGGAATGCTGAAGATATTTGTTGGGTTCTCCTTAATATGAGGAATATGTAATTGACTAAAAATGTTGAAAGAAAATTTTTTGAAAGATTTGTTTACAAAGAATGTGTTGACAAAATTAGAAAAATTATTCAGGAGTAGAATTTGTGAAAAAAAATTATAGCGTATCATAAATAAAACTTTTCTAGAATTGAAAATAATTCCCATAACCAAACAAGCCTACCTTTTGCCTCTTCCCTGGCCTTTCTTATTGTCTATGGTTCCTTCTTATCTCCTTGTTTTCTGTATGGAAGAGAATTAGCTTATCAATTTAAAATATATGCAAATGTAAAAACAAAAAAAAAATTCTAGGAGTTTGACAAAAGCTAAGTCTGAATAAGAATCCAAAGTAGATGGCTCAAGTAGAGTTGCAGGGTCATCAGCTTATAACTATAAGACTTGGATGAGAACTCAATAAGTATTATAATTTAAAAAAACAAAAAGAAAACATAAAAAGCTTACCCTAATTATTACTAAGCTTGTTTCACCTATACCCTGCAGTTGTTTTTTTTTTTTTTAATTTGGGGGTTACGCATTGAGAAAAACAAAGCAAGGGTACTAATAGATTTCTGGGAAAATAAGGAGCATGCCTACAATTAACAAAGGAATTGTTTTCAATCCCTAGAACAGTAGACATCTCTACCAGCAGGTCTTAGAATGTTTTTGTTTTTTCTTTGTTTATAAAGGTGCATAGAATTCCTGGCAAATCCTACATTACTAATAAAATAGATTTACAAAGACTATATATATATATATATATATATATATATATATATATATATATATATATATATATATACACATTAGGGATGAGTAAACTGTTTAAAACGTCAATCAGTTGTGGCCTGACCAAACTTTTTAAAAAATGTGCAAATTGAAGTTCTGAATTTCCAAACCAAAAGTCCTATGGAAGTCAAAATTTGTACATTTGCCAAATTCTAAATTTACAAGCCAAAAGTCCCACGGAAGTCAAAATTTGGACATTTTCGAAATTCTAAATTTCCAAACCAAAAGTCCCATGGAAGTCAAAATTTGTACATTTTCGAAATTCTAAATTTCTGAAACGTACGACCGATGGAAATCTAAAATTTGTACCTTTTTGAAATTCTAAATTTCCAAACCAAAAGTCCCATGGAAGTCAAAATTTGTACATTTTCGAAATTCTAAATTTCTGAAACGAAAGACTGATGGAAGTCAAAACTTGTACATTTTCAAAATTCATAACTTCCAAATCAAAATTCTACAGGAAATCTAAAATGTATACCTTTTCAAAATTGAGAATTTCCAAACCGAACGTCCCATGGAAGTCAAAATTTGTACATTTTCGAAATTCTAAATTTCTGAAATGTAAGACCCACTGAAGTCAATGGGGATCCAAACCATGCTCCAAAAGTGTGTATTATAGAACAGCAAATGACACCAAATTGTGCAGAATGGTTTGGGATGCCCTTCCCAATGCAAATGTGGTGCCAAAAAAAAAGCCTGAGCTACCTTCTTTTAAAAATCTTACCAAGATTACTAAGATAAAAGAATGGGACCTGGTGGCATTGGCAGTTAAACTAAGGGTGCTCGGGGAAAAGAAGAAGCAGATAATAGCCTATGGAGCAGCCTTTGGTTCCTTTCTCCCAGAAGCCTTTTGGGAATCTGAACTACCAAAAATAACACTGAAATTTGCACCATTAGCAATTAGTTCAATGCACGCTTAGATTGGAAATGCTTTGTATAAAAGTTTCATTTTCTGTCAGACCACAGGAAATATATGCAACAAAATCCCGCATTTTTTTCTTTGTAGTGTAGATTAGAAATATTTAATTTATTAGACATCCTATACTGAGCCACAAATGCTGCTATACTAATTGTTGAACACTGTGTTACCCCGTCCACTGTAGATGACTTCACAGAAATATGCATTGCTAATTTTTCAGCTATAGATGTTGAAGTCATTCATTCAATTACCTTTTTTTTATTTTTTATTTTTTTATTGGTGTTCACAGAATATATCCATGTTATAACATGACACTATTATATAGAATAAATGGAATCTGTTGCTTAGAGTTCTCGTATAATAATTTATGATTGTTGTATTTTAAAATTAGGGTGAGTTTATGATTACTGCATACATTTGTTTATTGTAAAAAAAAAACCCTACTTACATCCAATAAAGGTTTGGGGAAAAAAATAAAAAGCACTGGTAAACATCCTCTTGATATTAGGATAAGTTGACTTATAAATCCTGTTTCATTTACTTTGTCTGGAAATCAGATTAGTATGTCTACCAGCCTCCCTGAAGCTACCCTAGACCTAATTTTTTGAGAACCCTATTATACCTATTAAACACACTTACAATCTTATCTAGTAGTATTTATTTACTTTCAGCTTGACCTGTTCTGTAAAGCTAAAGATATTCCATAGCTTATAAAAGCCACTTCTTCTACACATTTTAAATCTTATCCAGTCGTAGTTAAGCTGGCAATAGATGGTGCGACTTTCTTTCCCGCAACCCACGCTATTCGGAAACCCTCCCAGGGCTATTGCATTCTCCCAAAGGGGGGGGGGGGGTGTAAGCCGTCCTGGCCGGGAATTTTCTCAGTGAATATTGCTAGAGGCTATAGTCACTAGCAATATTTGCATATAAAATCTTGACAGGCTGGTTGTACCCAAGTTGATTGATCGATCAACTTGGGTAAAATCTGCTTGCCCATACATGGCTCGAATCTCGGCCGGCTATGGCCTGCTTTAGTCTCTTTCAATTAGCCTTATTTTCTGAAGATGTGGCTTGGATGAGCTAAGAAACATCTTCAACATTACAGAACAATTCCAGTTGGATGTGAATAACTACAACTAGATATGGCCTGGAGAAATGAGAACCTTCACAGACTTAAAATATTTCAATCTTTAGGTTGGTCATGTGATATCACAGGTCCTTCTTCTCTTCCTGGGCAGTCCTTTTTCCAGAACTGAGTAAGTGCTGTTCTTTCCAGGAGTACTTTCAGCCCAATTCGGTGTGAAGATGCACCCTCAAGGGGTGCGTTCATGATGGCCTAAGATCAAAAAGAGTGAATCTGATGGTGGTTGGGGTAACACCTTTCTATGTACTGTATAAGAAAAGGTTTCAGACTGCCTCCTTGAAGTAACCTTCAAGAAGACTAGGTCACCAGTCCTACTCTTATCATGAGTTCTAGGTCAATTAATGCAAAGTGGGCAGCTTTCAGCTTTGGTGCACCTTCTGATCTTGTTAGTGTCAACTAAGCATAGCCAACAAACAGGGACAGGAAGGCTGTGGCACAAGACAGTTGACCTGAGGGGCACAAAATGTAGATATGAATGAATGAAGCCATTTTGTTGTAGATAATTTTTTTATTTTTTTTTGTCTTATATATTGCCTTTTCCCCTGTTCTCTGTGATTTTCACTGTGCTTCAGACCAGGATATATATATTGCTTTACCACATGTTCAAGGAATACACGTTTGTAAAACCCCATACTTCTTAAACTTACCCTTAAAAAGTCCAACCATATAGGAATGCCACCCATTATGATAAAGCCCTGTCCAGGTGGCCAGTAACGTAATCCTAGATCAAACTTGCTGAGGACCACAGTTGCTATTACCCTTATTAGCTAGAACCTCTACTGTATGCCTTCCTGGTCTAGTATCTTTTTCTTACGACGGGCATGATCTCCCTAAATTCTGGGCTAAGTCTGCCCAACTACCATCGCTAGTGTGCAATGGGAACAATTCAGCAGGCAATACTGAATTAGAGAGGTGCACAGAGAAGCGTTTCTGGTGGACGTCTTGTAGTTTATGCTCTTAGACAGAGCTTGTATGTTTAAAAGTGGATAACGTTCATGTTAAAAATTCTTGAATAGATAGCTGCTGTAATGATAAAGTAAGTGAAACACTTTACGGTCAAAGGTTTGTGGATTTCCAACCATCACACCTACCTGTCAAAAAAAAATATGCAGGTACCCTTCTAAATGAGTTCAGGTGTTTCCAGTGAAGGGTACTGTTAATGCTACAGCATACAAAGCGTCTTTAGACAATTGTGCGCTAATCCAACCTTCTGGTAACAGTTTGAGGAGGACCTTTTCTGTTCAGGCATGACTGTGCACAAAGCTAAATCCATAAAAACATGGTTTGAGGAGCTTGGTGTGGAGGAACTCGAGTGGCCTGCAAAGAGCCCTGCCATTAACCCTACTGGGCCCATTTGGGCTATGTTAGAAACCCGATTGTGAGCCAGATCTTCTCATTCATAATTAGTACCTGACCTCAAAATGTTGTTTTTCAAGACACCTTCCCAAATCATTAGGAAAACCTTGCCAGAAGAGTGAACACTTCTACAGCTGTAAAGAGGGGCAACTCCATGCTTTTGGACTTGGATGACTAGGTGTTTTGGTCAGCTGTCCACAAACTATTGGCTATACAGTAGTGTACATTAGCCTATATTCTATGTCCTCTCACCTAGACAGGGAATTCCGTGACAGAGTTGTTATCAAATGATTCCTATTTGCTATGCAAGGCTCTCCCAGAGACACTGTGGACCTGCACCAATACACTGTATACCCAAACTCACCAGACTACTTACATTTCTGATGCTTTAAAGAAAATTTATTATCTTGTATATTTTCATCAATGAGAGATCACACAACAGTGCCTGCAAATGTTACAAGATACCACCAGCCTGGTGTGTAACCTCTGCTCTCTGTCCATAATATACATGTTTAAGATGGTGATACAAATAAGGATATTCCATAAAAAACAATAGATTTTATGTCCTGATTTAGGGTCTACATTTATCAATGAGCCATAAAACCACATAATGTTGAGCAGTGCGGACACACAAATGTCGTTTCACATATAGGGGTATAAAAGCTGACGTGTTTCGGGGGGTGCACCCCTTTCATCAGCTTAGCTCTGAGGAATGGGGTGCTCCCCCGAAACGCGTCAGTAAATACCCCTTGATGTGAAACGGCATCTGTGTGTCCGCACTGCTCAACATTGTGTGGTTTTATGGCTCATTGATAGTTGCCATTTTGTGAGTACCCACTTTTTATTGATTTTATTATTGAATAAATGTTTGGGGTTTTTTTGGTAACGCACTAGGTGCGTGCCCATTCCATTTTCTTTTGTTTTTGTAGTATCAATCGGATTACCCCATCTGAGGAGGGCAGCATCTGTGCCAGTTTCGGAATACTGCTGTTCTTGCTACTTTTTACCACAGAAGACCTCATAGCGCTGGAAGTGACTGCTTGCCTTTAGGCTCTACATTTGTATTGTACAGCTTAAATTTAAAACCTATTCATTTAAATTTGTAACTGAATGTGTCACAATATTCTTGCATAAGCTTTAATGTGTTGATGTCATTTCAAATTAATTCTCAATATCTTTAAATCTGCGGCTTTCCTGAAACTAATACCTGGTGATCCTGCCATGAATGACCCTGTGCGGGCACTTCCTGTTAGATGGTGACAACACTATGTCCCTGCTGCCTAAATGTTCCACTGCGTTGGCACTCTGTTGCAGGCTCTCCCGATAGGCCGACCTTGTATCCATAGATAAAAGAGACAATAGGGTCAATTCAAAAAGCTAACACATTGGGATAAAGGACCTTATTTAAACAGAAGTGACAGTTGTTTTCAGCCAAGTCCAATGAAATGGGAAAATTACAGTCACATTGGTAAAATAAAGATCCTTATCCTTATGGTAAAGCTATGTTGATTAGGCATATGGCATGTTGTGCATGCAACTCGTCAAAGAAGACATTCACCAACAATCCTGATACTCTTCCAATGACTAGATTGAAGGTGAGCATTGCAGCAAAAGCTGTGGATGAGGGAATACATTTGTTCTTTTAATTTGATCAGCCTGCTGGCTGATTGAAAATAAATGAGGCACCTTTGGCCAGCCTAACAACCTTGGGCCCGGAGTGGGCCAATACATCTAAGTGGCCCTTTGATGGTAGGGACAGGTTCCCATCTTCTAGGCTTCTTGGAATTTGCTCACATGACATCTCAGAAACTCAGAAAGGAATTTGGCACCAGGAGGCTACCCTGTATCAGCTTCTGCGATCTCAGGTCTTAGCGGGTAGTGGATATATATTTCCCAGTATAACCCATTGGCTGTGAGTCCCTTTCTAATTGAGGTCTGAATGGTGATGAAGTATCTCCACTCAGGGGCCATCAACCCAAAATGTGGTTATTTTAGTCACGTAGGCTTATTGTTCATCAAAGATTACACTTAAATGGTTAAGTCACATTTTCTTTATGTATCTCATCTGAACCTGTAGTAGGGAATATTTGTTATTTTTTTTACTTTATGTAGTTACATTTTAAATATCAAAGGGAAAGGAGGTATTTACATGTAAAGGGTTTTTTTTATTAAAAAAGTCATTTTTACTTGGCGAGCTTGCCTTTGCACTAATCAGGTGCAGTTGGAGTGTCCTTCTTTTTTTTTTTAATTCACCCGTACATGACGAAATGTCACTTAATTTAGTTTTAGTAACATATTGTTTTACTAAATCATTTTTTATTTAGTATTTTTATTTTAGAGATATACTTTATAAAGCCTAGATCCACACTGCCAGCAGATTTCAAATAATGTTTGGCCTTAAAAATGAACCAGGTTCTTAAAACCAAAAATGTGTTTATTTCCTTTATTTTTTTTATTATTTGATAGTGCAACTGGCAGGTAGACAAAAGTGAAATACACAACATTTTGGCACCTTCTATTTTAAAGCAGAACTCCAGTTGGAGCTCACCCCTGTCTGTATGCCTCCCCTTCCCCCATACCCTTCTCTGAACCCCTTTCCTTGAATAGCTTCTTCCCTAAATAAACTAATGCCGCCTACTACACGAGCGGACTTTTCGACGGGACAGGTCGGACGGTCTCTCCGACGGACTTTCTGTGGACTTCCGACGGACATTCGGAACAAACGGACTTGCCTACACACAATCACACCAAAGTCTGACGGATTCGTACGTGATGACCTACGACCAGACTAAAATAAGGAAGTTGATAGCCAATAGCTGCTCTAGTGTCGATTTTTGTCCGTCGGACTAGCATACAGACGAGCGGACTTTTCGATAGGAACTGGGTCCGGCGGAGTTCTGACGTAAAGATTTGAAACATGTTCCAAATCTAAAGTCCGTCAGGTTTTTCGACCGAAAAAGTCCGCTGCAGGTCCGATGAAGCCCACACACAGTAGAATTGTCTGCCGGACTCGGTCCATTGGACCAGTCCGGTCGAAAAGTCCGCTCGTGTGTATGAGGCATAATGCTCACCCTATGAAGTGTGAGCTCCGATCTATGCAGCGTTTTATTGTGAGTCCCAGGCTACATGATGGCACACCCCCTACATAAGTGTGTCAGCAACAGCCTGGGCTCACATGGAGGGGGTTGAATGGCGCTCAGGGTCATCCAAACTCTGAAGAAGACCAGTTAGCAAGATTGGAAGGGCAGCACTGGAATAGGGAAAGGGTGAGTACAAACCTCCAAACTTTCTGAGATGGGAATGAGGGACACCTATTAACAAAAGTGTGTAGGTATAGGACACACCCCCTGTCACGCCCCACAAGTGTTTTTTTTTACTATTACTATTCCTTTATACTGGCTTTTTGAATTTAAAAATGCAGCCATTTAGAAAGTTTTAGCACTGGGAAACGCTTTTTAGTAGTTAATTTAATATACAACTGTATAGATCAGACCAAAATGAGGGACAAAAAAGAGAGACAGAGGGACAGTTCCTCGAAATCAGGGACCGTTTGGAGCTATGTGAGTAATGCTTTGCATTTTTTTTGTCCATTTTGTGAGGATATCCTGCCTTTTATCGATCATGAGAAATGCAATTGTGTTAATTTGCAAGACTTGTTGCACTGGCAAGAATGTTATTTCTTCCCCCAAATTTTTATGCCATATTATGAAATGTCTACATCTTATGCCGCGTAGACACGGCCGGACTTCCCGACAGAAAAAGTCCAATGGGAGCTTTTGGTCGGACATTCCGACCATGTGTATGCCCCATCGGACTTTTTCTATCGGCATAGCCCGTTGGCAAGTCCGCTCGTGTGTACGCAGCATTATAGTAGACATCACCCTGCCCAGCTGCAATTAAACCGGGACAAAAATGTATTAATATTTCTGTAATTAGATTAAAATTTTCTTGGTTGTTAATGATGTTAATGGTGCACCCCTGTATTAGATATACATGCAACCAGCTAAATACCGAATTACAAAATAAGATTTGTAGTTCTCTTAAAAGTGTATGTAAACCCCAAATCTAGAGTTCAGTAGGTTTGGCATCACTGCAGGTAATTTTCTAAGAGAAACAATTTGTTGTGACTTTCATAATTTTTTACCTGTCAACTAGCAGCTAGAAGTACTTTTACTGCAGGATCTCTAGGTTAGAAACTTTGTAAAGAATTCACAAAAATATTAGTTGCTTAAAGCAGATCTAAACCCATCGATTTAACGGTTTCAGTTACGTTCTGGCTTGCCGGGAATGCTAACTGTAACATTTGCTTGTGTTCTCAACCAAACTGTCAAACCATCAAAGGGCAGGTGTCCTAACTGGTCACGTGCAGCACCTTGGTAGTTGCAGATCAAACAGAGGCTAAGATGGCTGAAAAGGATGGGAGGGTTTGATTCTGCTTTAAGTAAACTCTATACAGTGGCCATTCTCAACTAGGGTTCCTTCAAAGGTTACTAGGGCTCCCTTAAACTGTGGCTGATTGACCTCCCATTTGATGGTGCCTGCATAGTTCCAGCATCAACGTCACTTGGCAGAGCCAGTGGTGTGACACCAATTACCCTTTTAGCTGTCTATAGGTGTTGCATTCTGACCACCACTGTAAGGGTTCCATTCTTCTTACTGAGCACAATTCTATACAGCAGCCATTCTCAATCAGGGTTTCCTCAAAGATTGCTAAAGGTCCCTTAAGCTGTGGAGGATTGACCTCCCATGCGATAGTGCCTGCGCAGTTCCAGCTCAAATGCCACTTGGTGTTTTGGGCCAAAGGTGTGACACCAATGATATTTTTAGCTGTCTGTAGGTGTGGCATTCTGACCACCACTGTAAGGGTTGTATTCTTCTTACGCCACTTGGTGTTTTTGGCCAAAGGTGTGACACCAACGATCTTTTTAGCTGTCTGTAGGTGTGGCATTCTGACCAGCACTGTAAGGGTTCTATTCTTTTTACTGACCACCAATGTAAGGGGTATTTTTACCATTGACCCCTAATGAATTGATTTTAGTAGGGGTTACCCAATACCTTAAAACCCTAGGGTTCCTTCGAAGGTTGCTTAAACTGTGGCTGATTGACCTCCCTTTTGATGGTGCCTGCATTGTTCCAGCACCAATGCCACTTGGTAGAGCCAATGGTGTGACACCAATGATCTTTTCAGCTGTCTGTGGGTGTCTGTGGGTGTGGCACCACTGTAAAGGCTACATTCTTCTTACTAAACAATGATGTAAGGGGTATTTTTCCCATTGCCCCCCAATGAATTGATTTTAGTAAGGGTTCCCCAATACCTTAAAATTATTTTAGGGGTTCCTCCGGCATACAGCAAGGCATGAGGGTGAACAGCTGTGGCTGATTGACCTCCCATTCGAGGGTGCCTGAATAAATCCAGGGCCAACGCCACTGATCTTTTTAGCCGTCTGTAGGTGTGGCATGTTGACCACCACTGTAAGGGTTCCATTTTACTTACTGACCACAACGCAACACAGCAGTCATTCTCAACTAGGGTTCCTTCAATGGTTGCTAGGGGGTCCCTTAAACTGTGGCTGATTGACCTTCCATTTGATGGTGCCTGCATAGTTCCAACAACAACCCCACTTGGCAGAGCCAACAATGTGCCACCAATGTTTTTTTTTAGCTGTCTGTAGGTGTGGCATTCTGACCACCGCTGTAAGGGTTCCATTCTTCTTACTGGCCACCAATGTAAAGTGTTATTTTCTCATTGGCACCCAATGAATTGATTTTAGTAAGGCTTCACCAATACCTTAAAACTAATTTAGGGGTTCATCTGGGGTAAAAAAAGGTGAGAAAGGTTGGCATTCAGTGAGGTGTGTTGTAGAACATACCAAAAAATAAATAAGGGGTAGGGTTTTTTTCTCATTGCCCCCAATAATTTGATTTTAGTGTTCCCCAATACCTAAAACTGTTCTAGGAGTTCCTCTGGGGTAAAAATGTTAAGAAAGGCTGGCATACAGTGAGGCATAATGTAGTGGGCCGAATGTTGGGTTTATGTACAATTTAAGCCAGTCTTGTTATTCACATACTTCTGCCACACTGCATAGCCAGGCAAATCACATCTTAATTTTCTGGTTCAGTTTTGCACCTTTTCCTTCTCTACCTCCAACCTTGGACAATGTAATGACATTTTCCCCTCTGTCCAAAGAGCAGGGAGGCCACCCTTCTTGGCTACACAGGAGCAGATGAACAGAATCAAGAATCCTTTCACAGGTTATGAAGTTATCATATGTGTATTAATTTTAGCGGTTTGCTTTATTTACAAAAATTTGCCATGCAAGTAGACATCGGAACATAGCCTACCTGTAAAGTTCCAGTTATTTTCAGGCCATTATTGTTTCTACACCCTAGACAGGGTAACCATAGCCCCTAATATGCACTCCCTATTCTAAGCATGCTTAGCCCTCAAATTTGCTAAGAAATCCCTCATCTTCCCACACTGCAATCTTTTACAAACTGAACACAAATGACTGGCAAGAGGCTGCAGTCCCTCCTAGATGCCGTCTCGAAAAACCCCACTCAACCAGGCAGTGGGGAAATGATATAAAACTAAAACTAAGGCAATCCAAATAGACATTCTGACTATAGAACAGCGGTGATCCTGGACAGGATTTGTAAGGAAATTAATAAAAATGGGTACTATGTGGTTTGGGGTTTTAGGTACCTCTTGCAGCCAAATGTATTTAATTTCAGCAAGGCGATGTCTTTAGCTATGCATATATCGAGGAAACCATATAAACAAGCAAATTAAGCAGCGTATCCTTTGCTGTAAGCAACAAGCAGCCGTATTTCGTAACTAATTTAAAATTGTTCACAAAAAAAAATATCTATTCTAGTTTGCAATGAACACATGCATGTCAATTAAAAGTAAACCCCATGATTTATTTCTTCTAAATAAATAAAAAAAAATTTCCCTCCAGCAGCCATTCCATATACCACATTGCAATAATTTCCATTTAAAAAATAAATAAATGAATAAATAAAAAAAAAGCCTTTTGAATGATCATCCAGCAGCAGTTATACCCTGTAACTAAACTAAAAAAACATACTGGAGAAAAGCCGAAAAAAAAAACTTAAAAAAAAAAAAAAAAGTCCTACAGTTTTGTACAAAAAGTCTTAAATATGAAAAAAAAACTACAAATTTTTAAAACAAAACACAAAAAAAAAAATTCATGCCAATGCCAACTTGTAGTTATGGGGAATGGATTTTGTTTCTCACTGTATTTTTAAGTTTTGGTTTTCAAAAATGTCATGTTCATTTAAGGATGAAAAGCTGGGATTTGTAATAAAGGCATGGGTTAAAAGGGGTGGGGCGGGGTTGGGGGAACTAAGCTGGTGTCTGTTTTTATTTTTTATTTTATTATTATTTTTATGCTGTATGTTGGATATTAATGTATTTGCAAAATGTAAATTGGTTCTCAATGTTTTTATTTACTTAATTTTTTTCGGGTAGGGGTTTGGGGGTGATTTGTGTTATTTTCCCTGAACATCAAAATAAAATAAAAAAAAAAAAAACAAAAAAAAATATCCAAAAACGATTTAAGGATATATTTCAAATGTTTGTTCTTCTTGTGACTATTTATAATAAAATATTAATAATAGTCTTATTATTATGCTTAAAGTAGTATTAAACATTTACAACAAAATTGATTTTTCCCTTTAGGTCAACCAGTTACCTATGCTATGTGTCCCCCATTACGTAAGGGTTCCCATTAGAGCTCCTCTTACATCAAGGTCCAAATCAGAGTCCCCCGTTACATCAGGGTAGCCATCAGAGCCTTCCGTTACATCAGGGTCCCCATCAGAGTTCACCCTTACATAATGGTCTCTAACAGAGTTCATCCTTACATAATGGTCCCCAACAGAGTTTACCCTTACATAATGATCCCCATCAGAGACCCCCATTACATCAGGCCAGGGTTCCCATCAGAGACCCCCATTACATCAGGGTCCCCATCAGAGTTTATCCTTACATAATGGTCCCCATCAGATACCACCATTACATCAGGGTCCCCATCAGAGACCCCCATTACCTCAGGGTCCCCATCAGAGTTTACCTTTATATAATGGTCCCATCAGAGGCCCCCATTACATTAGGGTTCCCATCAGTTTCCCTTACATCAATGTCCAAATCAGAGTCCCCTGTTACATCAGGGTTGGCGTCAGAGTACTCCATTACATCAGGGTCCCCATCAGGGTTCACCCTTAAATAATGGTCCCTATCAGAATACACCATTACATAATGGTCCTCCTTAGAGACCCCCATTACATCAGGGTTGCCATCAGAGACCTCTGTTACATCAGGATCCCCATCAGAGTTCACCCTTACATAATGGTCCCCATCAGAGTTTACCCTTACATAATGGTCTACATCAGAGTTCACCCTTACATAATGGTCCCCATCAGAGTTCACCCTTACATAATGGTCCCATCAGAGTTCATCCTTACATAATGGTCCCCATCAGAGTTCACCCTTACATAATGGTCCCCATCAGAGTTTACCCTTACATAATGGTCCCCATCAGAGTTTACCGTTACATAATGGTCTACATCAGAATTCACCCTTACATAATGGTCCCCATCAGAGTTCACCCTTACATAATGGTCCCCATCAGAGTTCACCTTTCCATAATGGTCCTCATCAGAGACCCCCATTACATTAGGGTTCCCATAAGAGTTTCCCCTTACATCAAGGTCCCCATTGGAGTACCCCATTACATCTGGGTTGCCATCAGAGCCCCCCGATGCATCAGGGTCCTCATCAGAGTTTACCCCTTACATCAGGGCTGCCATCAGAGATCCCCACTACATTAGGGTCTCCATCAGAGTCCACTATCAGAGTGCCTATCTTACATCAGAAGACCCGCTTACATCAGAAGCCTAGACTATAGATAGCCTCTGCTGACCTTAATCTTCAATCAGTGCACATTGAGGATATGGCACTGACCCTTTCTAAGGGCAAAATAAAATCTTGTAGTGGGCCGAATGTGTCCTGCAGGCCATAGTTTGGGGACCGTTGACCTACAGTGGGGACAGAAAGTATTCAGACCCCCTTACATTTTTCACTCTTTGTTATATTGCAGCCATTTGCTAAAATCATTTAAGTTCATTTTTTTCTTCATTAATGTACACACAGCACCCCATGTTGACAGAAAAACACAGAATTGTTGACATTTTTGCAGATTTATTAAAAAAGAAAAACTGAAATATCACATGGTCCTAAGTATTCAGACCCTTTGCTGTGACACTAATATATTTAACTCAGGTGCTGTCCATTTCTTCCGATCATCCTTGAGATGGTTCTACACCTTCATTTGAGTCCAGCTGTGTTTGATTATACTGATTGGACTTGATTAGGAAAGCCACACACCTGTCTATATAAGACCTTACAGCTCACAGTGCATGTCAGAGCAAATGAGAATCATGAGGTCAAAGGAACTGCCTGAAGAGCTCAGAGACAGAATTGTGGCAAGGCACAGATCTGGCCAAGGTTACAAAAAAATTCTGCTGCACTTAAGGTTCCTAAGAGCACAGTGGCCTCCATAATCCTTAAATGGAAGATGTTTGGGATGACCAGAACCCTTCCTAGAGCTGGCCGTCCAGCCAAACTGAGCTATCAGGGAAGATGAGCCTTGGTGAGAGAGGTAAAGAAGAACCCAAAGATCACTGTGGCTGAGCTCCAGAGATGCCGTCGGGAGATGGGAGAAAGTTGTAGAAAGTCAACCATCATTGCAGCCCTCCACCAGTCGGGCTTTATGGAAGAGTGGCCCAACGGAAGCCTCTCCTCAGTGCAAGACACATGAAGGCCCGCATGGAGTTTGCTAAAAAAAACACCTGAAGGACTCCAAGATGGTGAGAAATAAGATTCTCTGGTCTGATGAGACCAAGATAGAACTTTTTGGCCTTAATTCTAAGCAGTATGTGTGGAGAAAACCAGGCACTGCTGATCACCTGTCCAATACAGTCCCAACAGTGAAGCATGGTGGTGGCAGCATCATGCAGTGGGGGTGTTTTTCAGCTGCAGGGACAGGACGACTGGTTACAATCGAGGGAAAGATGAATGCGGCCAAGTACAGGGATATCCTGGATGAAAACCTTCTCCAGAGTGCTCAGGACCTCAGACTGGGCCGAAGGTTTACCTTCCAACAAGACAATGACCCTAAGCACACAGCTAAAATAAGGAAGGAGTGGCTTCACAACAACTCCGTGACTGTTCTTGAATAGCCCCGCCAGAGCCCTGACTTAAACCCAATTGAGCATCTCTGGAGAGAGCTAAAAATGGCCATCCACCAACGTTTACCATCCAACCTGACAGAACTGGAAAGGATCTGCAAGGAGGAATGGCAGAGGATCCCCAAATCCAGGTGTGAAAAACTTGTTGCATCTTTCCCAAAAAGACTCATGGCTGTATTAGATCAAAAGGGGGCTTCTACTAAATACTGAGCAAAGGGTCTGAATACTTAGGACCATGTGATATTTCAGTTTTTTCTTTTTTAATAAATCTGCAAAAATGTCAACAATTCTGTGTTTTTCTGTCAATATGGGGTGCTGTGTGTACATTAATGAGGAAAAAAATGAACCCAAATGATTTTAGCAAATGGCTGCAATATAACAAAGAGTGAAAAATTTAAGGGGGTCTGAATACTTTCCATCCCCACTGTATATAGTATTTTATATCAATTTATCCTCAAGAGCTCCACCTTCCAATGTCATGCCCTACCAGTGCAGCTTCCCCCAAATTTCCAGTTGGGGAGCAAGCATTATTGACATCATTGAAAGGTCACATGGCCCGCTCACATGGCAAGCACTTTGTTGTCGTTTGCTGTTGTACAGTGATGTTGCTCAAAGCCCCTGGAGGCGGAGCATGGGAGTTTCCTGAGATGAAGAGTTTCGGGGCTGTGTGTGTGGCGGCACACTGAGCATCAGCGCAACAGGGGTAGTCCCATCTAGGAGCATGCACATAACAGTGGCTATGCTGGGGCTCCAGGGTTCCTTGCAAGGCAGCTTAGCCACCTGAAAAGCAGAAATATAGAACAAAAAAAAAAAATTCCATGGACCAGTTTGCAAAAATGGCAGCCTGCACAGTACAAGGGTCCAAAGAAAAGTAGAAGAGAGGCGTGTCAGGACCCCATGGGGCAAAAGGACCGTGCTATACTGCAGATGGACACCGGCAGCAAAAAAGCGCCCTGAGGCGATTCAGTTCGCATAGGTAGCGCTATACAAGTCACTCATTTCATTTCATTTCATTTCAGGCGATGGACTGGATCCTTTAGCAATGGGAAACAATTTCTTAGTTGAGCCTAATGGCTTGGGTTCAACAGCTCTCCGCCAAAATTAGGCGTCACCTAAATTAAAAAAATCTATGTGTAGTTGTGCCAAAAAAGGGCCAAACAACCATCTTGGGAGTCCAAAAGATTTTTTTTATATCCACAGATGGTAAAGATATAGCCAACCGTTTTCGGGGCTAGATAGTCCTCCTTAAAAAATGTAACAAATTTAGATTTTTAAAAATGTATCAAAGGGTGTTAACAATGTATTAAAGTGTCTAAAGCAGTGGTCCCCAACAATCCCGGCACCAGAGACCGACCTCGCGGAAGACAACTCCACGGACCGGGGGGGGGGGGGATGTGGTTTTGTAGCCTGTCCCCTCACATATTTATTTTTTAATCTTTATTTGTATCTCTTCGGCTGACCACAGGAGGTCAATTTATTATTATGAGAAAAATATTTTTATTACTATTGAAAAATCTTTATTTGTATCTATTTGGCCGAAAACATAAATTCTATTCAATTTCATTAATAATATTGAATTGAGCTCATGTAATCAGTCAGATACAAATAAAGATTTAAAGAATATTTTTTTTCCTATAATAATATACAAGATATTTTTCTAATTATAATATTAGTAAATTGAGCTCATGTGATCAGCCAAATAGAGAAAAGAAAATTAAAAATATATTATTTTTTTTAATAATAATAATAACATATTTTTTTTCTATAATAACAATAATAACCCCTTCCCGCCGACCGTACGCACATATGCGTACTCGGCTTTCCGGGGTTATACCGGGATGATGCCTGCAGCTGCGGGCATCATCCCGGTATAACCCCGGAAAGCCGAGTACGCATATGTACCGTTGTTTCCAGTGGGCGATCGGCTACCCGTGTATAACAACCGATGCGGCTAAAAGCCGCTCGGTTGTTATACCGGAGGAGCGGGAGGGGACATCCCCCCCCCTCCCGCCGCCTCCCGCCGCTGTTACCGGGCCTCCCGTGCGATCGGGAGGCCCGGTGTCCAATCGGGAATCTTCGGCGGCTGGGGGCGGGCTGGAATGAAGCTGTGAGCAGCTTCGTTCCAGCCTTCTTGTTGTAAACGCGGAAGCGACGTCATGACGTCACTTCCCGTTTACTCGGCTGCCAATGGCGCCGAATTTAAAAAAGTACACAGTATTCAGAATCGCCGTTTTCGGCGATCTGAATACTTTGAAGTGTAAAGGAGGGATGGGGGGTCTTTTAGACCCCCCATCCCTCCATAAAGAGTACCTGTCACCACATATTACTGTCACAAGGGATGTTTACATTCCTTGTGACAGCAATAAAAGTAAAAAAAAAAAAAAATTTTTTTTAAACACAATTTTAAAGTAAAAAAATAAATAAAATAAATAAATAAATAAAAAAAAAATTTTTTTAAAGTGCCCCTCTCCCCGCGAGCTCGCGCAGCGAAGAAAACGCATACGGAAGTCGCGCCCGCATATGTAAACGGTGTTCAAACCACACATGTGAGGTATCGCCGCGATCATCAGAGCGAGAGCAATAATTCTAGCACTAGACCTCCTCTGTAGCTCAAATCTGGTAACCGTAAAAAATTTTTAAAGCGGCGCCTATGGAAATTCATAGGTACCGTAGTTTGTCGCCATTCCACAAGTGCGTGCAATTATAAAGGGTGACATGTTTGGTATCTATTTACTCGGCGTAACATCATCTTTCACATTATACAAAAAAATTGGGGTAACTTTACTGTTTGGATTTTTTAAAATTCATGAAAGTGTCCCTTTTCCAAAAATTTGCGTTTAAAACACCGCTGCACAAATACCGTGTGATAAAAAATATTGCAACAATCGCCATTTTATTCTCTAGATTCTCTGCTAAAAAAATATATATAATGTTTGGGAACTCGAAGTAATTTTCTAGCAAAAAATACGGATTTTAACTTGTAAACACCAAATTTCAAAAATAGGCTTAGTCATGAAAGGGATAATAGCATTTTTTTTCATAACAAAAATAATATTAATAATGGATTAAAGCAGAGCTCCACCCAAAAGGGGAGGCTCCGCTTGTCTGCCCCCTCCTCTATTGCCACATTTGGCACCTTTTTTTTTTGGGGGGGGGGGGGGTACCTGGTTTTGACAGATACCTGCTCCCACTTCCATCTGAGTTTGTTGCGAAATTAGCCTGAGATTAGGCCCCCCTCCTCCTTCCCCATAACCACCCCATTCACAGAGCGTGGCCCGCTTCATGCATGCGCAGTAGGGAACCAGCTGTGAAGCGGTAAGGCTTTACCTCCAGTTTCCTATAGTGGACATGGCGGCGGCAGCACCCGATAGCCGATTGAAAAATCAGCTCGGGTGCCGACATCGCTGGATCTCTGGACAGGTAAGTGCCCTAATATTAAAAGTCAGCAGCTACAGTATTTATAGGAGCCTGGAGCTCCACTTTAGGTTCATGTGGTCAGTCAAACAGATACATACAGTGCCTTGAAAAAGTATTCATACCCCTTGAAATTTTCCACATTTTGTCATGTTACAACCAAAAACGTAAATGTATTTTATTGGGATTTTATGTGATGGACCAACACAAAGTGGCACATGATTGTGAAATGGAAGGAAAATGATAAATGGTTTTCAACATTTTTTACAAATAAATATCTGAAAAGTGTGGCGTGCATTTGTATTCAGCTCCCTTTACTCTGATATCCCTAACTAAAATCTAGTGGAACCAACTGCCTTCAGAAGTCACCTAATTAGTAAATAGAGTCCACCTGTGTGTAATTTATTCTTAGTATAAATACAGCTGTTCTGTAAAGCCCTCAGAGGTTTGTTAGAGAACCTTAGTGAAAAAACAGCATCATGAAGGCCAAGGAACACACCAGACAGGTCAGGGATAAAGTTGTGGAGAAGTATAAAGCAGGGTTAGGTTATAAAAAAATATCCCAACGCTTTGCACATCTCACTGAGCTCTGTTCAGTCCATCATCAGAAAATATATGGCACAACTGCAAACCTACCAAGACATGGCCGTCCACCTAAACTGACAGGCCGGGCAAGGAGAGCATTCATCAGAGAAGAGCCAAGAGGTCCATGGTAACTCTGGAGGAGCTGCAGAGATCCACAGCTCAGGTGGGAGAATCTGTCCACAGGACAACTATTAGTCGTGTTCTCCACAAATCTGACCTTTATGGAAGAGTGGCAAGAAGAAAGACATTGTTGAAAGAAAGCCATAAGAAGTCCTGTTTGCAGTTTGTGAGAAGCAAAGTGGGGGACACAGCAAACATGTGGAAGAAGGTGCTCTGGTCAGATGAGACCAAAATTGAACTTTTTGGCCTAAAAGCAAAACGCTGGGTGTGGCGGAAAACTAACACTGCACATCACCCTGAACACACCATCCCCACCGTGAAACATGGTGGTGGCAGCATCATGTTGTGGGGATGCTTTTTTTCAGCAGGGACAGGGAAGCTGGTCAGAGTTGATGGGAAGATGGATGGAGCCAAATACAGGACAATCTTAGAAGAAAACCTGTTAGAATCTGCAAAAGACTTGAGACTGGGGCGGAGGTTCACCTTCCAGCAGGACAACGACCCGAAACATCCAGCCAGAGCTACAATGGAATGGTTTGGATCAAAGCATATTCATGTGTTAGAATGGCCCAGTCAAAGTCCAGACCTAAATCCAATTGAGAATCCGTGGCAAGACTTGAAAATTGCTGTTCACAGACACTCTCCATCCAATCTGACAGAGCTTGAGATATTTTGAAAAGAAGAATGGGCAAAAATGTCCCTCTCTAGATGTGCAAAGCTGGTAGAGACATCCCCAAAAAGACTTGCAGCTGTTATTGAAGCGAAAGGGGGTTCTACAAAGTACATATTATTTGTAAAAAATGTATCATTTTCATTCCACTTCACAATTATGTGCCACTTTGTGTTGGTCTATCACATAAAATCCCAATAAATTACATTTACGTTTTTGGTTGTAACGTGACAAAATGTGGAAAATTTCAAAGGTTAGAATACTTTTTCAAGGCACTGTATGAAGATTCTAAAATATATATACAGCGGGTGGTAGGAGGGTGGCAGTGCAGGATGTACTGGCTTGCCATCTTGGCATCAGGATCCCTGCCAGACCACCAGACCCCCACAAGGATCCAGATCCCTCGCACAGCATTTCCATAAATGATGTCTTCATTGACCTGCAATGTGCCTTTGACTTCTCTAAGAAAAGTAAATTCCTAGCACAGCTCCCATCCTCCTCAAACGTCCACTCCTTCTCCGCTTTTGGGAGTGTCTAATTATGCTCTGTGATGGCCTAGCTCCTCCCCTTCCTACATGAATCTTTTATGTGGTTTCTGGTGGAACAGGAAAAGGGAAGGGCAGCCTTTTTTTTTTTTTACCCCTGAGGAACCCTTAAAATAATTCAGTGGAAAGAAAGGTCCTTCAATTGTTCCTCACATTGGGTGGTCTGTTGGAATAATGCTCCTTACATTGGTGATCAGTGGGAAGAATGCTCCTTACATTGGTGATCAGTGGGAAGAATGTTCCTTACATTGGTGATCAGTGGGAAGAATGTTCCTTACATTGGTGGTCAGTGGGAAGAATGCTCCTTACATTGGTGGTCAGTGGGAAGAATGTTCCTTACACTGTTGGTCAGTGGGAAGAATGCTCCTTACATTGGTGATCAGTGAGAAGAATGCCCCTTACATTGGTGGTCAGAATGCTCCTTACATTGGAGGTCAGTGTGAAGAATTTTCCTTACATTGGTGGTCAGTGGGGAAGAATGCCCCTTACATTGGTGGTCAGTGTGAAGAATGCTCCTTACGTTGGTGGTCAGTGAAAGAAAGAGGAACCCTTGAAATAATTTTCAGGTCTCAGGGAACCTATACTAAAATTAATTAATTGGGGGGCTTTGGAAATAATGGTCCTTACATTGGTGATCAGTGGGAAGAATGCTCCTTACATTGGTGGTCAGTGGTAGAATTATCCTTACATTGGGAGGTCAGTGGGAAGATTGTCCCTTACACTGGTGGTGAATGGGAAGAATGTTCCTTACGTTGGTGGTCAGTGGAAGAAAGAGGAACCCTAGAAATAATTTTCAGGTATCAGGGAACCCATGCTAAAATTAATTCATCAGGGGGTCTGTAGAAAGAATGGTCCTTACAATGGTGGTCAGTGGGAAGAATGCCCCTTTACATTGGTGGTCAGTGGGCGGAATGCCCCTTACATTGGTGGTCAGTGGGAGGAATGCCCCTTACATTGGTGGTCAAGGGAAAAAATGCCCCCCTTAAGGTGGTGGTCAGAATTCCACTCTTAAAAACAGCTATAGATATCACCAGCTGTCTCTGCCAATTGGTGTTGGACCCTGAATTTTGAAGGCACTATCAGATAGACACAGTTTAAGAACCCCTACAACCTTTGGAATATTCCAAAAAGTAAAAAAAAAAAAAAAAAGTGTGTTCTGGGAGTCTCCTAAATAGATTACATATGGCGGTGCCCACCCCTGTGCCAGTATGGGTAGGTGTCAACCAGAATATATCACTAACCTTTGGAGGAACCTTAGTTGAGAATATCTGCTTTAGCGTGTCACATGATTAACAACTCTGAGCCAGGTTTAGCTGCTTACATAACATCCAAGATGGCGGCATTGAGCAGCAGTCTCGGGGCTGTTATATTCTTAAGGGAAGATTGCTTTTGAAATAAATGGTCTGGCAACAGGGACCCTTTAAAAAAAGCAGTCTGCGGTTAGGCCTAAAGTCTCTGAAGAGTGAACTACCGTATTTATCGGCGTATAACACGCGCCGGCGTATAACACGCACCCCAAGTTTAGGAGAGAATTTTAAGGAAAAAAACTTTTAGGAGAGAAGTTTAAGGATAAAAAACATACATTAAAATGCCCATCAATGCAGCCTTATCAGTGTTCATCTGCAGCCTTGTTAGTGTCATTGCAGCCTTTTCAGTGTCAGTGCAGCCTTGACCCAGTGTCCACTGCAGCCTTGTCAGTGCAGCTTTGCCCCAGTGCAGTCTTGTCAGTGCAGCTTTGCCCCAGTGCAGCCTTGTCAGTGCAGCTTTGCCCCAGTGCAGCCTTGTCAGTGCAGCCTTGTCAGTGCAGCTTTGCCCCAGTGGTCAGTGCAGCCTTGCCCCCAGTGTCCATGCTTGGACAGATCACCGCCGACATACACATAGCTGCATGTAGTTTTAAATATGGCGCCGCGGAGTTCGGAGGGACTCGGCAGAGCTGAACGAACGCCGCCGAGATACACATAGTCGAGTGTATTCGGCTCTTTCCGGCGCCGCTCACAGTCCCGCCCAGTCCCTCCCTATGATGGACATAACACAGGTCCAATGGCGGGACTGGGCGTGACTGTGAGCGGCGCCGGAAAGAGCCGAGAACACTCGACTATGTGTATCTCGGCTCCGCCCAGTCACTGTGATTTCGGCGACGCTCGTTCAGCTCCGCCGAGTCCCTCCGAACTCCGTGGCGCCATATTTAAAACGAAACGCTATGTGAATGTCGGCTGCGATCACGGCGATAGATCACAATTAGCGGGGATCGGCGTATAACACGCACCCACGATTTTCCCCTGATTTTAAGGGGAAAAAAGTGCGTGTTATACGCCGATAAATACGGTATTTACCTTTAGAAATGATTCATCTTCTTATTTTCATTCCCCTGGTAGAGTATCACATATTGAACGGAATAATCATATTGTCTGCTATGGACTACAAGAACATTGTGCCTGCCAGACTCTTTAATAAATAAGCCAGTTAAAGCTGAACTCCAACCAAAGAATACAGAAAGGAGCACCAGACCAAAAACAGATGAAAGAGTCCAACAACTGTTACATTGTTACTCCAAGATGAGAGTTTAATACTGATTTAAATATCTTGAGAGGTGACTGTTTTCTCGGCCTTCATCCACGTTTTAGCCTGTGTAGAGCCCTGATGAAGGGGGAGTTGTCCCCGAAACCCGTTGGATATTTTTATTTGATTTATTTAGTAACAATTAAAATGATCATGGTCTCTTCCATTTGTTTTTTTGTCTGGTGCTCCTTTTTGGTTTGAGCTACTGTCAGGTGCCTTGTTGTGTTGGGAACCACCTTGCCAGAGATGTTGCGCTGGATTTTGGAGTTTTCCTTCATCTGACGGCACATACAAAGTCCCCACCACCTCTTTAAATATGCTGTTCTAAAGTTGAACTCTGGGCAAATATAAAAGGAACAAATAGATGCAAATCTGGCAATCTCCTCCACAACACCACTCAGACTGGGAGAGGGAGGAGAAGGGCTGAGAAGCAATTGGGTGTGCAAATATGCCGAAAAAGAACATACTGGTAGGAGGAAGAGAGTGGTGAGAAGGGTGACCTTTATCAGTCTCCTGCTGCTCCTCGCTGTCCATATTAGCAGACTGGGGGTGGAGAGAGGACACTACAGAGTTTGTTCAATAATAGTAACAGAGTTAGGCCTGGACTAGACCAGCCGCAGGACTGCGGTAAATCGCTTTCCAGAGGGCGGTAGAACAGCAGCTTCCAGGCGTTCAATAGGTAAAGCTGGCCATACTCTGTTAGTTTTTTTTTTTCGGCCAGCGGGCTGATGAAAGAATTTCCCCTCCTGGGACACTGTATTCTGACAGCTGCACCCGCCGCTGTCAAAATACACCACCAATTACTGATAAAATAGGCTGCAGCCACTGACTGAGAAAATGTTTTCCATATGATAGCAGCAGAAGCCACTGGCTCCCGCCGCTGTCAATCAAATCCAGTGACACAGGAGGCGGGGGCTGGGGCCGAGTCCTGCTGTCTGTGTCAATAGCCTGCACAGGTGCCCCCCATGGAAAGCAGGTCTCCGTGGGGGCACCCAATGAAGAGTAGGAGCCAGGAGCGCCGCCTGGGCACCCCAGAAGAAAAGGATCGGGGCTGCTCTGAGCGAAACCCTTGCACCAAGCGGGTAAGTATGACATGTTTGTTATTTAAAAAAAAACCTTTTACAATCACTTTAAGTGTGACAGGTGGTGCCACCTGTCAAATTCGACATGAAAAGATAAATTGGCTGCAGCATGTGTACTACCCCCTCTGACTACTTTTTATGTTTTAGTGACTTTTTTTGGCTGTTTTTTTTTTTTTTCCAAAGGCGGATTTTTCAATTTTTCATGTTATTACCACACCACAAGCGTGAGCTGAGGCGTTTGGCTCACGGTTGCCGTGTGGACCCGCTCACTTTTAGTGGGTGATATAATATCCATTGGTTGCAGCCGCTGATCGAGAATCTTTTTTTCACTATGTCCCTTTGATAGAAGTCGATCAAACAATTGACTTCTATCAAACGGTGACAACCACACACCGTTCAATCGGCCTGCTTAAGTGTGACAGGTGGCGCCACCCGTCAAACTCGACATGCAGAGATAAAGTGGCCGCGGCTGCAGCATGTGTTCTACCCCCTCTAACTGCATGTTATGCTTTAGTGGCTTTTTTGGCTGTGTTTTTTTTTTTTTTTAAAGGTGTATTTTGCATGTAATTAGCACACTAGTGCAAGCCAAGCGTTTAGCTCACTGTTGCAGCAGTGTGGTCCCATTGACTTCAATGGGCGATACAATACCGATTGGCAGTAGCTGCTGATCAAGAGCATTTTTTCAATATGTCCCTTTGATACAAGTCAATCAAACAAATTATGGATAAAGATATGTGGCGCTACTCCATCAATCAGTGATAAATAAATAATCCAAAATCACAACTAGAATAAACTATGCTGTCGGATGAAGTACACACAATGGGCTCCACCTTGTATATAGTTATAGGCCTAGAGATGAATATCGCCGTACATAAGTAAATCAAAGAAAAAAAAATATATGCAATAAACACAATAAATGGTGAATACCAGTAATCAAAATGCTTAGAATCAAATGTGTGATTATAGTGCTCACATGAGTTGAATAAAAATAATAATATCAACCACCTCTCATCAGGTGGCAAAAATAAACCTGTGAATATAGTGAACTGGCTTCCCAGGCTGAAAAACACACTAGAACTCCATAAACAAACAGTGTCCAATGTATCGCAGGCATTGGACACTGTTTGTTTATGGAGTTCTAGTGTGTTTTTCAGCCTGGGAAGCCAGTTCACTATATTCACAGGTTTATTTTTGCCACCTGATGAGAGGTGGTTGATATTATTATTTTTATTCAACTCATGTGAGCACTATAATCACACATTTGATTCTAAGCATTTTGATTACTGGTATTCACCATTTATTGTGTTTATCGCATATATATTTTTTTCTTTGATTTACTTATGTACGGCGATATTCATCTCTAGGCCTATAACTATATACAAGGTGGAGCCCATTGTGTGTACTTCATCCGACAGCATAGTTTATTCTAGTTGTGATTTTGGATTATTTATTTATCACTGATTGATGGAGTAGCGCCACATATCTTTATCCATTATCTATCTTGGGGAATTGAGTTTACCTATCTATGTTGGCAGCTCTCTATCTGGTATTTTACCGTCAGTTTGGTAACTCTCTGTGTACATTGGGTTTTTGCGCACTGGTTCTTATATATTCAATCAAACAAATTACTTTTATCGAACAGGGGCAACCCACCCACTGCTCAACCTGACGATCAGTTTATGGACAACTTAAAGCGGAGTTCCACCCAAAAGTAGAACTTCCGCTCATTTGTCTCCCCTCCCCCTCCAGTGCCACAATTGGCATCTTTCGGGGGGGAGGGGGGACAGGATACCTGTTTTTGACAGGTATCCTGTTCCCACTTCCGGGAGTCCGGCCGCGGCCTGTGACATGACCCCGGGGCTCCCTCCTCCTCTCCCTGTCACCGGGCCAGTAGGAGAGAGGAGCGGGGCCTTGCGCAGGCGCAAGTAGGGTTTCAGGCGCGAAGCCGTAAGGCTACACTGCCGGGTTCCCTTACCTGCAATGGCGGCGGCAGCACCCGACAGCTGATGGAAACATCAGCTGCGGTGCCGACATCGCGGGACTCCAGGACAGGTAAGTGTCCGATTATTAAAAGCCAGCAGCTGCAGTATGTGTGGCTACTGGCTTTTAATTTTTTTTTTTTTTTTTTGGGGCGGAACACCGCTTTAAGTGTGACAGATGGCGTCACCTGTCAAACCCATGCAGAAATTAACTGGCTGCCAGCTGCAGCATACCATGGGGAAAATAATTACCGTATTTGATCCCCTGCAGGTTTTGTAAGTTTGCCAGAAATGAAGGGTCTATAATTTTTATCATAGGTGTATTTTATATGATAGAGACAGAATATCAACCAAAAATCCAGAAAAAAAACACGATACAAATGTTATAAATTGAGTTGCAGTTCAGCGAGTAAAATAAGTATTCGATCCCCAAGCAAAACATGACTTAGTAGTTGGTGGAGAAACCCTTGTTGGCAAGCACAGAGGTCAGACGTTTCTTGTAGGTGGTGACCAGGTTTGCACACATCTCAGGAGGGATTTCGGTCCACAGATCTTCTCTAAATCCTTAAGGTTTCTTAGCTGTCGCTTGGCAACACGAAGTTTCAGCTCCCTCCATAAATTTTCTATAGGATTAAGGTCTGGAGACTGACTAGGCCATTCCATGACCTTTATGTACTTCTTCTTGAGCCACTCCTTTGTTGCCTTAGTGGTAAGTTTTGGGTCATTGTCATGCTAGAAGACCCATCCATGACCCACATTCAGTGTTCTGGCTGAGGGAAGAAGGTTCTCAACCAAGATTTTACAATACATGGCGCCGTCCATTGGCCCCTCAATGCAGCAAAGTCGGCCTGTAACTTTAGCAGAGAAACAGCCCCAAAGCATAATGTTTCCACCTCCGTGCTTGACTGTAGGGACGGTGTTCTTAGGGTCATAGTCAGCATTTTTCTTCCTCCAAATACAGAAAGTCGAGTTAATACCAAAAAGCTAAATTTTGGTCTCATCAGACCACAGCACTTTCTCCCAATCCTTCTCTGAATCATTTAGATGTTCGTTGGCATGACTGTACATGTGCCTTCCTGAAGAGGGGGACTCGCCGTGTTTGGAGGAAGAAAAACGCTGACTATGACCCTAAGGGCACCATCCCTACAGTCAAGCACGGAGGTGGAAACATGATGCTTTGGGGCTGTTTCTCTGCTAAAGGTACAGACTGACTTTGCCGCATTGAGGGGCCAATGAACCATGGCCATGTATTGTAAAATCTTGGATGAGAACCTTCTTCCCTCAGCCAGAACACTGAAGATGGGTCATGGATGAGTCTTTCAGCATGACAATGACCCAAAACATACCGCCAAGGAAACAAAGGAGTGGCTCAAGAAGCAGCACATTACAGTCATGGAGTGTACAATAAAGATGCAAAATACTCTTGCGCACAGGTGTATTGGCTAAATGATCCCAAAGGTTCAAGAAGGACTATGGGTTTCGGCCTTGCTGCTCTTCAGGATGGGATTATCCTAGTAGTAATGAAAAGAAAGAAAAAAAGAGCGCACCAGCCTAGTGCATTATCCTTGACAGATTTATTAATTAAAAACAGAGATTAAAATCTACTCACAAAGGTAGGAGAAAAAATCGCATTGTATACAGGCACAAAGACGATTGGTCCAATGGTAGCAGTTTTTCCAGGTCCTAGGAAGAGGGCGTAAGGACTACTGCTGGCTAACGCGTTTCGAAGGTGACCCTTCTTCATCAGAGCCTCGGAGCCTTCATCAGAGGCTCTGATGAAGAAGGGTCACCTTCGAAACGCGTTAGCCAGCAGTAGTCCATACGCCCTCTTCCTAAGACCTGGAAAAACTGCTACCATTGGACCAATCGTCTTTGTGCCTGTATACAATGCGATTTTTTCTCCTACCTTTGTGAGTAGATTTTAATCTCTGTTTTTAATTAATAAATCTGTCAAGGATAATGCACTAGGCTGGTGCGCTCTTTTTTTATTTCTTTTCATTACTACAGTCATGGAGTGGCCTAGCCAGTCTCCAGACCTTAATCCTATAGAAAATTTATGGAGGGAGTTGCCAAGCGACAGCCAAGAAACCTTAGGGATTTACGGAAGATCTGTAAAGAAGAGTGGACCAAAATCCCAAGAAATGTTTTACCTCTGTGCTTGCCAACAAGGGTTTAGTACTAAGTCATGTTTTGCTTGGGGATCAAATACTTATTTTAGTCACTAAACTGCAACTCAATTTATAACATTCATATCATGTGTTTTTACTGGATTTTTCATTTCCAATCATTTTTATTAACCATACAGATATAAAACTACAATAAAGTATGGAACCGGCATAGCGCTTTTTTTGGGCTATGACTATAGTTCTGAAGAACAGAAGACTGATCCTTCGAAGAGGAACTGCATGGTCGGAGGCACCCCCATCTAAGACGAGGGGTCACCTCACCCATGAATTGATCACAGTAGCTAGTCATTATGTTTAAATACACAGCCGGCAAACTAGGAGTGAGACCCTTTGGCAATCGACCAGCGGTCACAGAACACTCCTCAAGCTATCAAAGTAGAAAGAAGGCGCTCTGTGATCAGCAAGTCTATGAGACTCGGCTGATCACAGATCGAAGTAAGGGGTCGATCCCGACCCCTTACCACGAGATCAGCTGTCAGCCAATGACAGCTGATCATGTGATGTAAACAAAGCCGGCAATCGGCTTTTTTTTCTCCTCGCGCTGGTCCCCCCTAAAATCCATACCAGACCCGATCCGAGCACGCAGCCTGGCCGGTCAGGAAAGGGAGTGGGGACGAGCGAGCGCCCCCCCCCCCCTCCTGAACCGTACCAGGCCGCATGCCCTCAACATGGGGGGTGGGTGCTTTGGGGGAGGGGGGCGCCCTGCGGGGCCCCCCACCCCAAAGCACCTTGTCCCCATGTTGATGAGGACAAGGGCCTCTTCCCGACAACCCTGGCCGTTGGTTGTCGGGGTCTGCGGGCGGGGGCTTATCGGAATCTGGGAGCCCCTTTAATAAGGGGGCCCCCAGATCCCGGCCCCCCACCCTATGTGAATGAGTATGGGGTACATGGTACCCCTACCCATTCACCTAGGGAAAAAGTGTAAGTAATAAAACACACTACACAGGTTTTTAAAACATTTTATTAAACAGCTCGGGGGGGGATCTTCCTCCGGCTTCGAGGGTCCCTCCGCTTCATCTTCTCCCGGCGTCCGGTTGGTTCTTCTCCCGGTGTTCCAGTTCTTCGGCCGGCTCCTCTGCTGTCTTCAGGTAGCTCTCTTGCCAGCAGAGGTCCGGACTCCTGGGCTTCTGGGCTTCTTGGCTTCTTCCCTCTTCTCTCTTCTCTTCTCCAGATGTTGACACGACGCTCTCTCCGGCTGGACTGCTCTCCGAGGGCTGCGTTGTGACTTATATAGGCGGAGACCCCGCCCCCTTTTGATGTCACAGTCCCTGGGCATGCTGGGACTGTGACGTTTTAGGGGGCGTGGTCAACATCACCCAGTGACCACGCCCCCTAAAACGTCACAGTCCCAGCATGCCCAGGGACTGTGACATCAAAAGGGGGCGGGGTCTCCGCCTATATAAGTCACAACGGAGCCCTCAGAGAGCAGTCCAGCCGGAGAGAGCGTCGTGTCAACATCTGGAGAAGAGAAGAGAAGAAGCCCTGAAGCCCAGGAGCCCAGGAGTCCGGACCTCTGCTGGCAAGAGAGCTACCTGAAGACAGCAGAGGAGCCGGCCGAAGAACTGGAACACCGGGAGAAGAACCAACCGGACGCCGGGAGAAGATGAAGCGGAGGGACCCCCGAAGCCGGAGGAAGATCCCCCCCCCGGAGCTGTTTAATAAACTATTTTAAAAACCTGTGTAGTGTGTTTTATTACTTACACTTTTTCCCTAGGTGAATGGGTAGGGGTACCGTGTACCCCATACTCATTCACATAGGGTGGGGGGCCGGGATCTGGGGGCCCCCTTATTAAAGGGGCTCCCAGATTCCGATAAGCCCCCGCCCGCAGACCCCGACAACCAACGGCCAGGGTTGTCGGGAAGAGGCCCTTGTCCTCATCAACATGGGGACAAGGTGCTTTGGGGTGGGGGGCCCCGCAGGGCGCCCCCCTCCCCCAAAGCACCCACCCCCCATGTTGAGGGCATGTGGCCTGGTACGGTTCAGGAGGGGGGGCGCTCGCTGTGTTTTTCCTATTGCAGCGAGCGCGAGATGCAATACCCTGCCCTCGTGTCGTATCTGGTCCGTCGGACCAGCATACACACGAGCGGGCTTTCCGTCGGACCAGCACACACACGAGCGGACTTTCCGCCCGAAACTGAGTCCGGCGGAAAGATTTAAAACTTTCTTCAAATCTAGGTCCGGCGGGCTTTTGGGAAAAAGTCCGCCGGAAAAGTCCGCCGGCGCCTACACATGGGCGGATTGTCCGGCACACTCTGGTCCGCCGGACCAAGTATGCCGGAAAGTCCGACCGTGTGTACGCGGCATAAGAACACCATCCCTACAGTCAAGCATGGAAGTGGAAACATTATGCATTGGGGTGGTTTCTCTGCTAAAGGTACAGGCCGACTTTGCCGCATTGAGGGGCCAATGGATGGGGCCATGTATTGTAAAATCTTGGATGAGAACCTTCTTCCCTCAGCCAGAACACTGAAGATGGGTCATGGATGGGTCTTCCAGCATGACAATGACCCAAAACTTACCACCATTTAAGGAGGGAGCTGAAACTTCGAGTTGCCAAGCGACAGCCAAGAAACCTTAAGGATTTAGAGAAGATCTGTAAAGAAGATGGGACCAAAATCCCACCTGAGATGTGTGCAAACCTGGTAACCAACAAGAAACGTCTGACCTCTGTGCTTGCCAACAAGAGTTTCTCCACCAAGTACTAAGTCATGTTTTGCTTGGGGATTGAATACTTATTTTACACACTGAACTGCAGCTCAATTTATAGCATTTGTATCGTGTTTTTTCTGGATTTTTGGTTGATATTCTGTCTCTATCATATAAAATACACCTATGATAAAAATTATAGACCCTTCATATCTTTGTAAGTGGGCAAACTTACACAATCTGCAGGGGAGCCAATCATTATTTTTCCACACTGTAACTGTATCATAACTATTACTGTTCCTCTATAGTCAACCAAATTACCGTATATACTCGAGTATAAGCCGACCAGAATGTAAGCCGAGGCACCTAATTTTACCACAAAAAACTGGGAAAACGTATTGACTCGAGTATAAGCCTAGGGTGGGAAATGCGCAGATACTGTAAGTGGAAAAGAGGGTCAACAATGCCCATTTGCAGCCTCACTGTGCCCATTTGCATGCCTCACTGTGCCCATTAGCAGCCATAGGTCCCCCGAACTTCAAACTTGGTAGTTAAGGGTTTCTAGATGCCCCCTAGTTGCAGCCAAAATTTGGGGTCTCTGGACCCCAAGGGTCCGGAAATTACATTGCTGCAGATGGACACGGTTGACCGAATTTGGGGCCCCTTATCTCAGGGCCACTTTGTGCTAGGAACCTCAAATTTGGTGTGCAAACCCAGTGGAACTAGCACTACAAAATATCCAAAGTTGCTGGGGTTCCTAGCACCAAGTAGCTCCGAGATACGGGGCCCCAAAGTCGGTTTGGAAAATGTCAAGCACTTTTCTACAGCAGAGAATGACATTTTCTGAACCGAATTTGGGGCCCCATATCTCGGGGGCCACTTGGTGCTAGGAATCCCATATTTTGGATTTATTGTAGTGCTAGTTCCACTGGGTTTGCACACCAAATTTGGGGTTCCTAGCACCAAGTGGTCCCGAGATACAGGGCCCCAAAATTGGTTCGGAAAATGTCATTCTTTGCACCAGAAAAGTGCTTGACTGGAGTATAAGCCGAGGGGGGCACTTTCAGCACAAAAAAATGTGCTGAAAAACGCGGCTTATACTCGAGTATATACGGTAATACTCCTAAAGAATCGGATAAGAACCGCAAAACATGTCGAGAAGAAATTGATAAGCATGGATATTACCATGTATTTATCCAAATAAAGTGGTAGTAATCTCAGTTTTACCACTTGTACCTACAGGTAAGCTTATAATAATGATTTCAATTTACAAATACCATACTGGTGACCCCACAATAGGGATAAAACTTTTTTGCAGAAGGGAGTTTAACAAGACTCGTGGCCACTCATTAAAATTAGAAGAAAAGAGGTTTAACCTTAAACTACGTAGAGGGTTCTTTACTGTAATACCCTGTACACACGATAGGATTTTCCGATGGAAAATGTGTGATAGGACATTGTTGTCGGAAATTCTGACCGTGTGTGGGCTCCATCACACATTTTCCATAGGAATTTCCGACACACAAAGTTATAAAATTTTCCGACAACAAAATCCGTTGTCGGAAATTGCGATCGTGTGTACACAAATCCAACGCACAAAGTGTCACGCATGCTCAGAATAAATTAAGAGACGAAAGCTATTGGCTACTGCCTCGTTTATAGTCCCAACGTACGTGTTTTACGTCACCGCGTTCAGAACGATCGGATTTTCCGACAACTTTGTGTGACCGTGTGTATGCAAGACAAGTTTGAGCCAACATCCGTTGGAAAAAGTCCATGGATTTTGTTGTCGGAATGTCCGATCAATGTCCGACCGTGTGTACAGGGCATAAGAGCGGCAAGGATTTGGAATTCCCTTCCACAGGCGGTGGTCTCAGCGGGGGGCATCGATAGTTTCAAGAAACTATTAGATAAGCACCTGAACGACCGCAACATACAGGAATATACAATGTAATACTGACATATAATTACACACATAGGCTGGACTTGATAGACTTGTGTCTTTTTTCGACCTCACCTACTATGTAACTACTATATAATAAGGCTTACCTCTAGGTACTGTGAATATCTCCTAAACTTGCACTGTTTAGGAGATATTCACACAGCCAGTACTTGCACTATGAAGGTCCGGCATACCGTGACAGACCTTAAAGTGGAGTTCCACCCAAAAGTGGAACTTCCACTCATCGGATTCCTCCCCCCCTCCGGCGTCACAGTTGGCACCTTTCAGGGGGGAGGGGGGTGCCACTTCCTGCCGCCCCCACCCCCCCCGTCTGCTGGGAAACACACGGGTCCCAGAGACAGCAGGGACCATCCGTATTGCGCTGCGCGACTCGCGCATGCACAGTAGGGAACCGGGAAGTGAAGCCGCAAGCCTTCACTTCCTGATTCCCTTACCGAAGATGGAGGCGGCAGCACCCGAGGGACGGTTCGGCCTCGGGTGCTGACATCGCGGGAGCCCTGGACAGGTAAGTGTCCATGTTTTAAAAGTCAGCAGCTGCAGTATTTGTAGCTGCTGACTTTTAAAAAAAAAAAATTTCGGCGGAGCTCCGCTTTAAGAGCCTGCGCCGTAAACGTCGGCTCTCACACGCGTCATCGCGCGTTTCTCAGGTCGGTTTCCCGATGGTGACTACAGTGGATTATGGTTGTGTAATGCGTGCTGAACCAGCCACTTGTAGACTCCATTAGAATCATATGTGACAGGGTGACAATGCGGCAGCACAAGTGGGAGACATGGATAGAGCATGGTCACCCTATAACAGGAAGTGCCTGAACAAGGACCAGAGCACCAGAGTGTAAAATTGAACCCCCCCCCCTTTTACCAAAATTCACATCAGCATGCATCTTGTGCACCAGTGACGTAGCTCCAGCTGCCCCCCTGGCAAGGCAACGTCACTAGCGCCTTGAGGCAGGATATTGCGCATGGACTGCACAGAGTTAAACAAATTTGCTGTTAAGAAAAAAAACGTTCTTTCCGAGATCTCTGGGCAAGACTTTTTCACTTAATCAGGTAAGTCTAAAGTCGTACTGCGTATGTGCGAGACGAGGTGCATGACATTAGGCCCGCCATCTCGCGCATGCTCAGGACAACACACATTTCAAAATGGCAGAACGGGAGCAAGGACACCGGGTTTACCTTTATGTTTAAATGTACCAACGATTCCGTCTAGCACATGCACGGGACCACATGCATTTTCTAAAAGGTGGCAGCAGGGAGACCGGCTTTACATGCTGCAAAAGGAAGAGAAACAGCTGTTCAACCAAAAGCTTAAAGCAGAAATACACTGCATTTGAGCACCACAAAACAAAACTGTTATTTACTTCATTTTTATTATTTAAAGAAAACTTGCCCATCCATCCATGTCTCCATGCTTTAGTTTGCTAAGAAATCACTTTGAAAAACAACCCCCTAGCATTTACTTCCTGGAATCCATTTGCCCTTAGCTCAGGCATGCAGGCAGAAAGGGGTGCTTAGCTGAGACAACCCCTCCCCCCCTCCTGAAGACTCCTGGGATATATGACATAATTTGCCTACGCATGGATACTAGAAAGTGCAGGTTTATTTTATACTGTGTTCTGCAAACTATTCAGGTAATGCTTTTATTTGCAATAGATTATTGGCCATATACCTCAACATGGCTGATAGTCTTTTCTTCCAGGATACACTGGATGGCCAAACATTTGTGGACACCTGATCATCCCACCTATATGAGCTTACTGGTCATCCCATTCCAAAACCATGGCCATTAATATGGAGTTGCCCCCCATCCCCCCTTTGCGACTAGAACAGCTTCCACCCTTCTGGGAAGGCTTTCCCCAAGATTTTGGATGGTCTGTGGGAATTTGTGCCCATTCAGCCAAAAGAGCATTTGGGAGGTCAGATACTGATGTGGGATTTAGAAGAAGATCTGGCTCGCAATTGGTGTTCCATTTCAATGCAAAGGCATTTATTAGAGCTGAGGCCCGGACTCTGAGAAGGCCACTCAAGTTCCTCCATACCTAGCTGGTCAAACCATGCCTTTATGAATCTGAACACACATGCAAGATAATGGCACTGCAACCCAATCAGGACCGGAAAGAACTCTCCGTACAGTGCCCGACTTGCGGTCTCCACCCCGCAACACAAGAGTCCTTCCATGTAGATAAAGCCAGAAACTAAGTAAGGTGAATAAGTTAGTGTTGGCTCTGTTTGGAACATGTGTACTCCTTGGACGAAATAACGAGACATTTTATGTATCCTCACCTGGTTGCCGACTTTATCTACATGGAAGGACTCTTTATGAATCTGGCTTTGTATACGGTAATGGTGGAACAGAAAAGGGCCTTCACCAAACAGTTGCTACATGGTTAGAGGCGCACAATCATCTAAAATGTCTTTTCAAAACCATGCCCATTATTATGTAGTTGGCTCCCTTTGTGGGAATAACAACTTCCACTATTCTTGGAAGGCTTTCAACAAGATTTTGGGTGGTCTGTAGGAATTTGGAAGGTCAGCTATTGATGTGGAATGGGATGACCTGGTTCACAATTGCTGTTTCATTTCAATGCAAAGGCATTCCCTATAGTTGTGGTCAGGGCTCTGTGCAGGCCACTCAAGTTTTTCCGCACCCAGCTGGTCACAAACCATGTCTTTATGGCTTTGTGCACAGCAGTTATGGTGGATAAGAAAAGGGCCTTCACCAAACTGTTGCCACATGGTTGGAACCCACAGTTCTCTAAAATGGCTTGGCATGATGTAGCATTAATAGTACCCTTCACTAGAAACACCTGAACTCAATCATTTGGAGGGGTGTCCACACTTTTGTCCATATAGGTACAGGTGTGATGATTGGGTGTCCAAAAACTTTTTGATTTATATGGTACTATGGAGACTGGACAGTGAGTGCAGTAAAATACATACACTGCGTTAACATGGGCTTTACAATCTCCAACAATTAAAAGCTATATAGTAGCGCCTAACCTCAACCCTCTCCCCTAACCTAGATCACAAAACCATACCCCCTCCCCCTTAAATTCAATGGGCAAAAAGTCCCCCTAGTAAATTGCCCACCAACAAAAAAAATCATAGCTCAGGATAACCCCTCTTACAACCGACATGCCTTTGTTTGTAGCAAGCAATGGCAAAAGCATGATCATAACTATGGACCTGTGTAATTGCAACAAAAGAAGAAAGAAAAAGGCACAGATGCCATGCCAGCTACTGCAAAAAAATGATTTCATTTCTATACCAAACACAAGATGGTCACATGAAACCGGTGCCCATCCTAGCCCTCCCCACCCATCTCTAGCCCCCCCCATCCAAAAAGCCTCCCGCTGAGCTCAGAGACACCCTCCCGTCCAAACCCCCCTCAAACCCTAAGTGACTCAGCTGTGTGAAACCTCAATGGGTAAATACCTCTCCCCATTTTGTTGCAATTGTACTTTGGTGACACCTACCCCAGCCATTTCCTTTATACAGTATCTCACATTTTTGTAAATATTTTATTCTATCTTTTCATGTGACAACACTGAAGAAATGACACTTTGCAACAATGTAAAGTAGTGAGTGTACAGCTTTTATAACAGTGTAAATTTGCTGTCCCCTCAAAATAACTCAACACACAGCCATTAATGTCTAAATCGCTGGCAACAAAAGTGAGTACAACCCTAAGTGAAAATGTCCAAATTGGGCCCAATTAGCCATTTTCCCTCCTTGGTGTCATGTGACTCTTTAGTATTACAAGGTCTCAGGTGTGAATGGGGAGCAGGTGTGTTAAATTTGGTGTTATCGCTCTCACTCTCTCATACTGGTCACTGGAAGTTCAACATGGCACCTCATGGCAAAGAACTCTCTGAGGATCTGAAAAAAAGAATTGTTGCTCTACATAAAGATGGCCTAGGCTATAAGAAGATTGCCAAGACCCTGAAACTAAGCTGCAGCACGATGGCCAAGACCATAGAGCGCTTTACCAGGACAGGTTCTACTCAGAACAGGCCTCGCCATGGTCAACCAAAGAAGTTGAGTGCACATGCTCAGCATTATATCCAGGGGTTGTCTTTGGGAAATAGATGTATGAGTGCTGCCAGCATTGCTGCAGAGGTTGAAGGAGTGGGGGGGTCAGCCTGTCAGTGCTCAGACCATACGCCGAACACTGCATCAAATTGGTCTGCATGGCTGTCATCCCAGAAGGAAGCCTCTTCTAAAGATGATGCACAAGTAGCCCGCAAACAGTTTGCCCGAAACAAGCAGACTAAGGACATGGATTACTGGAACCATGTCCTGTGGTCTGGTTCAGATGGTGTCAGGTGTGTGTGGTGGCAACCAGGTGAGGAGTACAAAGACAAGTGTGTCTTGCCTACAGTCAAGCATGGTGGTGGGAGTGTCATGATCTGGGGCTGCATGAGTGCTGCCGGCACTGGGGAGCTACAGTCCATTGAGGGAACCATGAATGCCAACATGTACTGTGACATACTGAAGCAGAGCATGATCCCCCTCACTTCGGAGACTGGGCCACAGGGCAGTATTCCAACATGATAACGACCCCAAACACACCTCCAAGATGACCAATACCTTGCTAAAGAAGCTGAGGGTAAAGGTGATGGACTGACCAAGCATGTCTCCAGACCTAAACCCTATTGATCATCTGTGGGACATCCTCAAACGGAAGGTGGAGGAGCGCAAGGTCTCTAACATCCACCACCTCTGTGATGCCGTTATGGAGCAGTGGAAGAGGACTCCAGTGGCAACCTGTGAAGCTCTGGTGAACTCCATGCCCAAGAGGGTTAAGGCAGTGCTGGAAAATAATGGCAGCCACACAAAATATTGACATTTTGGGCCCAATTTGGGCATTTTCACTTAGGGGTGTACTCACTTTTGTTGCCAGCGGTTTAGACATTAATGGCTGTTTTTTTAGTTATTTTGAGGGGACAGCAAATTTACACTGTTATACAAGCTGTACACTCACTACTTTACATTGTAGCAAAGTGTCATTTCTTCAGTGTTGTCACATGAAAAGATAGAATAAAATATTTACAGAAATGTGAGGGGGTCTACTCACTTTTGTGAGATACTGTATATATTTTGGGGGATTCCCAGGACCTACAGTGTTTTTGTTGCACACATGGACCTGTGTAATTCAGAGGACACCAAGAAGTAAGAATTTACACAAATCTAATTTTCTTTCTCGTCCATTGAGGGGCACAAGAATCATTAACTGTTGGGACATCTAAAAGCAGTCCATATGAGAAGTGGGCAACAGCTCACAGCTCCTAACAGGGCTAATGTGAACAAGGACTGGGGACTGCTTGCAGCTCAAAGCCTCCCAAGGAACAAAGCCTGAAGCTGATACCAAAACTTTGCTGAAAAAGGACCAAGTGAGAGGTTGCTAAATCAGAAATGATGTCTTGTCACGCGAGAGAGATCTTATCTAGCCAAAAAGGGGGGACCAAACCATGATTTTCCAACAGGAACAGACTGGCAACCTGACCCGTGGTCAACAAAGTAGAAAGAAACTTCCCTGGTAGAACCAAATAGTGAACTGTAAGATACATTTGCAGGGCAAGGAACACCGAAAACCGATCCAATTTAAAAATGGCACTAAAACTCAACTTGCCTGATCCCAAGGGATTCATGAAAGCAGAAAGCTGCAAGTCTAGAAGACCTACTGAAGCAGATCAAAGGAGGATTAACAGGGGAAAACCCTGAACATGATTCATATAAAAAAAAAACATCTCCAGTGGTGCAATGGTGGATCCCACAGCCACCCAGGGAACCAAAGTATATTCCCACAAAGTTATCTTGACCATAGCAAATGGTACATGGAAAAACACATCCAAAAAAGGTAGACAGTAAATGGCAGGTAGACAGGACCGGCGCTACTTAAATGCAAGGTAGGCGCCGGCCTAGAACGTACATCATTCGGGGGCGCCGGATGTCCGTCCCGCACAGCGGGAGGTCCCACTATGTGGCCATGTCTGTGTCTCTACTCCCAGCTCTCCCGTCCCACCAAGTTTCATCCTATCAGCCAGGGGTGGACTGGGCTGCTGAGAGTGGGTATTGCTGGCAGCAGGGATTGCAGAGTGCTGGGAGCAGAGTCCTGGTACAGCAGGAATGGCAGGGTGCTGGGGACAGAGATTGCAGGGTGCTGGTGTAGCAGGAATGACAGGGTGCTGGGAGCAGGGATTGCATGGGGCTGGGAACAGGGATTGCAGGGTGCTGGTGTAGCAGGAATGGCAGGGTGCTGGGAGCAGGGATTGCAGGGTGCTTGTGTGGCAGGAATGGCAGGGTGCTGGGAGTGGGGATTGCAGGGTACAGGAGAACAGAAGTTTGGTTGGTGTAGAAAGCAGCAACTTTGAAGGTATTTTTATTTTAAGTTTTTGAGCAGTCATTAAAAAGGTGGGGTATACATGGGCAGGGCATAAGGGGGTGGGGTCAGAGGCGGGGCCAATGGGTAAGCAAAATAGGGTTTAGTCTAGGCAGGGTATCAAAAATCCTTGCACCAGCCCTGCAGGTAGACCTCTTCTCCTAAGGAGGAAAGAAGAAACATTTTGCAACTAATTAGGTTAATTGGCAACAAGTCAGTAACATGATTGGGTAGAGCTATGTAAAGAAATTACATAATAGCCCTGTGGTTAGCAGGAGGATGAATAGTGCCCAATCCTTGGTATTAGCAGGAGGAATAATGACACCCATCATTGGTGTCATTGGGAGGAATAGTACCCCATCATTGGTGTCAGTGAGAGGGATAGTGCTCCATCGTTGGTGTTACTGGGAGGAATAATGCCCCATCATTGATGTCAGAGGAAAAATTTATACTCCATCATTATAATACCTCATTGTTGATGTTAGGAGGGAGGAATAAATAAAAGGGTAGTTTCAAATATTAAAAAATGACTGCCGTTACATAATGACTTTAGTGGTTAACAATGGTCTTCCATCGTGGTTGGGGATTTCGGGTTCACTTCCCCACGTAGACTCTAGTGCAGTGGTCATCAACCCTGTCCTCAGGGCCCACTAACAGGCCAGGTTTTGTGTATTACCTTGGGGAGATGCAGACTAGAATACTGCAATCACTGAGCAGGAAATTATATCACCTGTGAGGACAGGGTTGATGACCACTGCTCTAGTGGATGACCATGGTCTTCCATCGTTTTTGGGGATTTCGGGTTCACTTCCCCACCGAGAATTTTACCTCAGCAAGGGCCAGATAAAGGCAAGCAAAGGGCCACATTTGACCCGATGGCCACAGTTTGGAGGCCACTGCTTTAGACAGTCTTTGTTCTTCAATCGGGGTCTTGAAAGCACCTTAGATGTAGCCCAGGGTCACTTATAGGCTAGCTCTCCAAAGTCCAGTAAAGCAGGATCCTGTTGAGAAACTAAAGCTAGGCTGAAGAAAGACCAATCTTGATAGCTGCCATTGGACCAACCAAAACAGCATTGTAGTGAACAATCTTCATGGAAGAGGAAAAAATATGCTAGCAGAGCTGAAGAAAAGATGTCTATCCTTCTAGGACACTAGCAAAAAACTGAGCCATGGTAGCTGTAGGAGGGGATATCCTGGGTGAATTGTGACTTTTTTTTTTGCCAGTGTCCAATGGTTGAGAAAGAAATATAAGCGAGGCTGATACCGCACAGGAGGCCCCCAGATCTGCACAAGGCAGACTTCCCGTGGGACCCCAGAAATGCTACCCTGTCGAGAAATCACACCCTCTGGCCTATACGAGGTTGAATTCCTTCCATTTTGATTACCTTTTTCAGTGGCTTTGTTTCTGTGAAATATGTGGTTGTCGTTACAGAGAAATGTGCTTTTATTACTCCTAACTGAACTGTGTTATTTGCAGCATCGGTCAGTCAAGGTCATTTATGAAAATGCAAAATGATGGGCCTGCTGCTCAAAATTATATGTTGCGATTTCTTTAGTCTATAACGTTGGAATACAAAAATGAATAATTTTGCAAATAATTTACAAACAAACTGAAAAGACGTCATTGTGTAAGTGTTCACCCGCCTTTGAAAACCCTAAAGAAGCCAGTTGCCAGCAGAGCTCGCATAATGAGTTCAATGGCATTCACCTTTTGTGCATGACCTCAAAATAAACATGCCAGTTTCTGGAAGGCTCCAGAGCTCATTATAGAACTTGCCTAAGCAAACAGCATCATAAAAACCAAAGAGCGATGAAAACAGGCCTGGGATAATGTTATGAAGGGTCCTCCAGGATTGGGTTATAAATATTCCAAACCTTGGACATCTCCTCAGCGCCCTCAACCAGAAGGAAACAGTAGCCAGAATCAGAGCTCAAACTGAGGGTTGGAGTGTATGCACCTTGCATGGCCACCAGGAAGTGATGTCACACACAGTCTAGAACGCACACCACTCCCCCGCCAGATGCCTGCTGGGAACCTCACCACCACGATGCACTGCCTCTCCAGGGGCCCAAACCCTCACCGAGGAAGAAGGAGGACAAGGCAATCAAATCAGGGATGCTTTAGTAGTCGGACTCATACCAAAGAGGGGGGTTGAGGTCCTGGAAATCCAGGGGCTGCAGATCTGCCTCAGGAGGTAGACCTTCCAGTCCAGCAGTCATTCAGTCAGAGGAAAAAAAAACAGCATTGCTTACACAGATAGCAGTGGTTCTCTCTGCAGCAGTCCAACAGCCCTGCTGTGTCAGAGCTTTGCTGACTGGAGAGCTCCAACTCAGTAGAGGGCATAAAACGAGAAAACTTAGGGTGCAGCTCCAGGTCCCTATCACAATTGGACTCAAACTGAAAGGGTTCCAGCGAGAAAGAGCCTGTTCCGGCTCAAAGTGCGCACACAGAAGGGAAGAAAGACCAAACGCTGCACTCAAAGTGATGGCTGCATCCAGGCTATGCCCTCCGACACGTTTCGTCCTGCCCACAGGGCTTAGTCCTGACTAGGCCCTGTGGGCGGTCCAACACTCTGGCTGAATCAGAGCTTTGCTGACTAGAGAATCCCAACTCAGTGGAGGGCATAAAACAATAAAACTGAGTGCCGCTCCAAGTCCCCATCCCAATTGACACACATAGAAAAGGGTGGCAGCGTGGAGAGAGCGCGCCCCGGCTCAACTTGCACACATAGAAAGGAAGAAAGACTAAACGCCGCACTCCACAGAGAGCTCAAGTGGTGGCTGCATCCAGGCCATGCCTTCCGAAGCATTCCGCCTCTCCAATAGGCAACTTAAGCTAGGATTACATCTATGCAGTTGCGGTTGAAGCAGTTTTCTGGTGCGTCTAGCCGTTTTGAACCTGTATTTTTCTTGTGTTTTTGTATGCGGTTTCACGCGTTTTGTGTTTTTTCTTTTATCTCCAAACTAGGGGTGCAACGGATCAAAAAACTCACGGTTCGGATCGTTCCTCGGATCAGAGTCACGGATCGGATCATTTTCGGATCAACAAAAAAAATATATATCCACATCTCCCCCACTGTAATATATCCACATGTCCCCCCCACTGTAATACATCCACATGTCCCCCCCACTGTAATACATCCACATGTCCCCCCCACTGTAATACATCCACATGCCCCCCCCCCACTGTAATACATCCACATGTCCCTCCCACTGTAATACATCCACATGTCCCTCCCACTGTAATACATCCACATGTCCCCCCCACTGTAATACATCCACATATCCCCCCACTGTAATACATCCACATGTCCCCCCCACTGTAATACATCCACATGTCCCCCCACTGTAATACAGCCACACGCCCCTCCTCCCTCCACTGTAATACAGCCACATGTCCCCCCCACTGTAATACATCCACATGTCCCCCCCACTGTAATACATCCACATGCCCCCCCCCACTGTAATACATCCACATGTCCCTCCCACTGTAATACATCCACATGTCCCTCCCACTGTAATACATCCACATGTCCCCCCCACTGTAATACATCCACATGTCCCCCCCCCACTGTAATACATCCACATATCCCCCCACTGTAATACATCCACATGTCCCCCCCACTGTAATACATCCACATGTCCCCCCACTGTAATACAGCCACACGCCCCTCCTCCCTCCACTGTAATACAGCCACATGTCCCCCCGCACTGTATACATTACAGTGCTGTTAGTCTGACCATAGTGTTAAGAGAAGCCGGCGCCGCCAAGCCAGCCGCCGGACCCACGAGTTGAGGGCGGGGTGATGACGTCAGCACGCAGCTGAGCGCTGCCGGGTGTACCAAGATGGCCACGGCTCCGGAGCTAGGCCGAAGTCGCTGCCTTTCCTAAAACCCGAGGCCGCGGAGCGCTCTGCAGATCGCGGGTGTGCTGATCCGAACAGCCTGGCCCGTTCGGATCACGGATCGGTGACGATCCGTTGCACCCCTACTCCAAACTGTGAAGAGCCAGTTGTTAGGGAGCGGGCGGCATCCGCCATATCCTTGGCAACCAATGAGTCATCAGCTGTCAGCAGGGTTCCCCGCTGACAGCTGAATGTAGAAAAAAGAATTGCCGGGAATGAAAAAAAAATTTGGAGAAAAAAACGTCGTGGGGTCCTCCCCCAAAGCATACTAGGCCCTTCGTGTCTGGTATGGATTTTGAGGTGAACCCCACCTCAAATTTCTGTTAAAAAATGGTGTGGGGTCCCCCCCTAAAATCCATGCCAGACCCTTATCCATGCATGAAGCCTGGGCGGTCGGGAAAGGGTGGGGGACGAGCAAGCGCCCCCCTTCCTGAACCATACGAGACCACATGCCCTCAACATGGGGGGGCTTAGGGTTAGGGGCAGGGTGGCTCTGCCCCCCCCTCCCAAAGCAACATGTCCGCATTGTAGTGATATAGTGGTATTGGGAATTGACAATTATTATTATAATTTGAGTTATTCCCGCAACAATTTGGTTCATCCAGAGAGATGCATTTATTTAGACTTCAGATTAGTCAACAGAGGTACAGAAAGTATATTGTAAAGAGCTGCGTAAACTGTTGGCGCTATATAAATCCTGAATAATAATAATAATAATAATAATAATAATAATGACAGGAGACTTGGAATATTCGTGCAACATCCAGACACCTTCAGAGGACCCTCCTATCACAATTTAGCCAAAAAAGAACCTGCCTAATATACACATCTTCCCAATTCGGCAAGCAATTTGATTGGCCAGTTCTAATAGCCTCTTTAATCTACTTCTGTTCTTCTAGGTGACAGATAATGCCTCTTAGCCGTGGACAGCTGCAGTTATAAAATCTAATCAAAGTTGTCTAACTTGCATTCTTTTTACTACTAATTAGATGAACAAGTTACTAATGAAGGAATACTATTTACTAGAGCTGCACGACTCTGGCCAAAATGAGAATCACGTTTTTTTTTCTTAGAATAAAAAGATCACAATTCTCGTGGCGTAAAATGTTTCACATTATACAAAAAAAAAAAATGGGCTAGCTTTACTGGTTAGCTTTTTTTTTTTTTTTAATTCATTCAAGTGTAATTTTTTCCCCAAAAATTGCATTTGAACGACTGCTGCGCAAATACAGTGTGACATAAATTTTTGCAACAACCACCATTTTATTCTCTAGGGGCTCTACTAAAAAAATAAATAAATATATATATATATCTATATATATATATAGATATATATAGATATAGATATATATCTATATATATATCTATATATATCTATATATATATATATATATATAGATATATATATAATGCTTAGGGATTCTATGTAATTTTCTAGCAAAAAAAGATTTTAACTTGAAACCAACAAATGCAAATGTCAGAAAAAGGTTTAGTGTTTAAGTGGTTAAACTTCCCTCATTTACACACCAAAGTGTATTCCTTTGATCTAAAGGACAAATTGTTACAATGTTTATACTTAAGTTCCACTACTAAAGAATGTTGTGATTCTTGGCAGACTGCCTGTTTTTTTTTTCCCCCTTTCTTTTGAGGCTGTCGGCTTTAGTAGAGCAGAGACAATTCTCTGCATAGAAAAAATCTGGAAATACTTTGTCAAGATCGCAACGGGGAAAAAAAAAAATTGCGATAGTGATTCTTAACGATTAATCGTGCAGCTCTACTATTTACCATAAACAATACTTACAACCCCTTTTGATGTACAGTTATCATAATTAAATACGGTACTTGCATTAATTGGTAACGGTCTAATTGCATCCTTACCAAATTGCATTAACAACCCCCATGGACCTTTACTATTCCTTTCAAGTATCATCAGACAAATTTACATTTTACAATCCCCTGTAGGTTACTGCTTTGGCCCTTTTTAGATGTAAAATGCAACTCTTCTGCCAGCTGTGTTAATCCCTATACACCATTAAAGAACTGTGTAGAGTATCCTACATAAAATCGGCCAACACCCATGTTGATGGGGACAAGGGCCTCTTCCCCACAACCCTGGCCAGTGGTTGTGGGGGTCTTCAGGTGGGGGGGGGCTTATTGGAATCTGGAAGCCCCCTTTAACAAGGGGGCCCTCAGATCCCAGGCCCCTCTCCCATGTGAATGAGTATGGGGTACATAGTGACATCACCCTCACACTGTGACGTAACCGGGTGACCCTGTCCAGGGGCATGCTGGACCGATGATGTCACAAAGGGGCGGTGCCACTCGGTGATGTCAGCGGGTGACCCTCGCCCCTTAGTTATTTAAAAACGGTCAGACGGCGGAAGCCTTTGGCACTCGCATATCCCCTCCCTTTCCCAACCTGCCGTGCTGTGCTGCATGCATCGGAAAAGGGTCTGGTATGGATTCTGGGGGGGGACCCACGCCATTTTTTTTTTTTTTTTTTTTTACAAATTTGGCATAGGGTTCCCCTCAAAATCCATATCAGACCCAAAGGGCCTGGTATGCATTGGGGGGCCATGCCATTTTATTTTTTTATTGCCGGCAATTCTATTTATTACTGTCAGCTGAATTATACGCAAAACGTAATCTGCTGCAGGAAAAAAAGTCGCTGACCCTTTCCAAAAACGCAGCGGCTGAAAAAAAACATATGTGAACGTGTACACAATAGAAAACCATTTTAAATGGACTGTCGTGCGTTTCTGCAAGCCGCATTAAAAAAAAAAACAAAAAAAAACGCATGGGTGTGAACCTAGGGTAAGTCCGGTCGGTGGGGCAAAATTCCTCAGGGGCCATGGCCTGGGTGGAGCCGGGATGAAGCTGCAATCATTTATCTGACACCTGCTCTCTTTGGAATGCAGCATTTGGTCTTCCTATCTCAGTGGAGAGCATGTCCAAGCACTGAAGAGAGACGGCTGCCTCCTGCCCGGCAAAAAGTCGTTATTGACCAGCCGTGAATAAAAACACACTTGCAGAATTCATACTTTTTTTTTTTAGAGCATCCAGTTTAATTATGTCATTTTTGAAGTCGGTACAGTCAGGCTTCAAAAACAGTTATCCCTCCCTGACACAGCAAAATTTTTGCATACAAAAAGTAAAGTATGAAACCATTTAACCAGGCAAACATTGCTTTCATCATTTTATTTTGTGAAAAAGCAACCAACCAAATGTAACCTTGTTTCCAAACATTTAAGATCCGAGCGGGCCACAGGTATTTAGTTCCCTGACACGGGGATGTTTTCATGGAGGTACTGCAAAGCCAGATCCGCCCATTTCATTTCTTGCTCCTTAACAGACTCCACCGCCCCGCCGTTATCATGTTCAGGCTCTGGAAGTTCATTCTGTGCGAAGAAAAAATAAAAATATGATCTCTATTCCGAGCAAACATTGTGCAAAATTGTAGGTTTCTCTGCATAATAAGGGCATAATAATACATTCCTTGTAAAAGGAATAAACGTGACACAATTTTTTTTTATAAAAGAACAGTGTAAAGATAAAAAACAAAAAGGTAAAAAAAAAATATTTTTTTTTTTTAAACGTGCCCCGTCCCGCCAAGCTCACATGCAGAAGCGAACGCATACGTGAGCAGCGCCCGCATATGAAAACTGTGTTCAAACCACACGTGAGGTATCGCCGCGATCGGTAGAGCGAGAGCAATAATTCCAGCCCTAGACCCCCTCTGTAACTCAAAACATGCAACCTGTAGAATTTTTTTTAAACGTCGCCTATGGAGATTTTTAAGGGTAAAAGTTTGTCGCCATTCCACGAGCGGGGCGCAGTTTTGAAGCGTGACGTGTTGGGTATCAATTTACTCGGCATAACATCATCTTTCACAATATTAAAAAAAAAAAAAATTGGGCTAAGTTTACTGTTGTCTTATTTTTTAAAGCAAAAAAAGTGTATTTTTCCCCAAAAAAGTGCGCTTGTAAGACTTTGGACACTAAAGTCGCACCGCACATTTTTCAATGACAACCGATTCAATATGTGTGACTTCGTCGTAGCGACTTTAACCACTTGCCTACTGGGCACTTTCACCCCCTTTCTGCCCAGGCGAATTTACAGCTTTCAGCGCTGTCACACTTTGAATGACAATTGCGCGGTCATGCAACACTGTGACATTTTTTTCACACAAATAGAGCTTTCTTTTGGTGGTATTTAAAGTGGAGTTCCGCTTAAAAAAAAAAAATAATTACGAAAGTCAGCAGCTACAAATACTGCAGCTGCTGACTTTTAATAATTGGACACTTACCTGTCCCAGGGTCCAGCAATGCAGGGGAACGAAGCCCCGCTCGTCTCCCCCGCCGCTCGGCGGCGCCGGCATTGTAACTGTGTGCGCCTGGCTGTGGCTTCACAGCCGGGCACCCACTGCGCATGCACAAGCAGCGCCGCGCGACGTGATTGGCTGTGCAATCATCTGGGACCTGTGACGTGTCCCAGATGATTGACAAGAGGGAGGGGGCAGAGCTGATCTCCCTTCCTGCGCCGAGGGAAGTGACGTCAAGAGCCCAAGCGCTGAAGGAGGCAGACTACGAGGGACCCCCTAGCAACAGGCATTTAAAAGGTGAGTAAAAAAAAAATTTTCTCCAAATGTTTTTTTTTTTTTAATTTCTTTTATGCACATAAATGACATTTTTTTTTTTTTTTTTTTGGGTGGAACTCCACTTTAATCACTGCTGGATTTTTTAATTTTTTGCTAAACAAATGAAGAAAGCCTGAAAATTTTGAAAAAAAAATTAATAATTTTTATAGTTTGTTATAAAATTTTGCAAACAGGTAACTTTTCTCCTTCACTGGTGGGCACTGATGAGGCAGCACTGGTGGGCACTGATGAGGCGGCACTGGACGGGAAGGGGATAAAAAGGTTCCTGCACCACTTTCAGACTTTCATGCAACTTGTGTGCCACAGACTGCATGAAAGTCACCCCTACATAAATGTTATACATGCGATGCGACAGTTGTGCAACAGTTGCCTGTTATCATAGGTCAAAGCCAAAGTCGCATTCAAGTCGCACTCATCCAAAGTTGTGACTTTGGAGTCATAGAAGTGTGAATAGAGCCTAATGCCGCGTACACACGACCGGTCTTACCGTCGGACCGAAGTCTAGCGGTCTTTCCGACGGACTTCCGCTGAAACGGACTTGCCTACACACGATCACACCAAAGTCCATTCGTTTAGAACGTGATGACGTACGACTGGACTAGAAAAAGGAAGTTCAATAGCCAGTAGCCAATACCTGCCCTTGCGTCGTTCTTGATCCGTCGGACTAGCATACAGACGAACGGTTTTCCCGATAGGAACTGAGTCCGTCGGAAAGATTTAAAAACTTGTTCTATTTCTAGGTCCGTCACAATTTTCGAAAAAAAAAGTCAGATGAAGACCACACACGATCGGAATGTCCGACGGAATGGTTCCGTCTGGCCTTTTCTGCCGGAAAGTCCGGTCGTGTGTACGCGGCATAAGGCTGCTTTCACACTGCAGCCGCCCGAGCGTTAGTAGTAAAGCGCCGCTCGTTTTAGCAGCCCTTTACCTCTGTTATAGTGGTAGCGGGGCACTTTTAACCCCCAAAAAGGGGTTAAAAACGCCCGTATTGCGGCGCTTCCGAAGCAGTTTTCAGCCGTTCCGGAAGCGCTGCCCATTCATTCCAACAGGCAGGGGCGGTCACCGCTCCCAAACCGCCCCATAGACGCAGCTTGCAGGACTTTTTCTAACGTCCTGCAAGCGCACCACCACCAGTGTGAAAGCACTCGGGAGGCAGTTTTCAGGCACTTTACAGGAGCGATTTCTAGCGCTAAAACGCCTGAAAACTGCCCCGGTGTGAAAGGGGTCTAAATCTTCACCTATGGTGTAAACGAGTCCTACCCATGAAGGTGGAAGTACTGTATATTCTTACCAGTGGAACTGCCACATCTTCATACGGTAATTTATCTTCCTTCCAGGCGTCATCAACTAAATCTAAAATCCGACCGTCCTTCTGAATCTCGCTATCCATTGAAGATCTAAAAGATGGAAAAAACATTTAGAAAGTTAGAATTTCAGATAACACAGAACTCTTGTCACGGCTTGTAACTTGTTAGCTCGCAAAATCATTTACCGCAATTTGCGTAAGGCAAACGCTCACACCTGGGCGTTTCTGCCAGAACACGAAAAACCGTTCTAAAACATCCGACACGGTTTGCGGTGCCGTTACTTATTTAATGAACCCTGAATGCAGGCAGCAATCGTACATTTTTCTGTGCAACAAAACACGCAAAAAATAAAATAAAAATGTGCAAACACACCAATCGTAAAAACACGCATGGCTCAGATTTGGTGCCAAGATTTGGTACCTGAGCTTTTTTAGTGCGTTTTTTGGAGTGGAGGGGAGGCCCATCCAAGTAAATGGTGCAGCTGCAAAAATGTGATGCAGCAGTGTCGCTCGGGTGTAAATGGGGCCTAAGCCCCTCACCCCATAGATTTTACATATTTATTATGACAAAAAAAAAAAAGGCTAAAGCAGAAATGTGATGATTGCATAAGTGTCTCTCCCTGACTCAGTCGCTACGGTAACCACTTCAGTACCGGAAACTTTTACCCCCTTCCTGCCCAGGCCAATTTTCAGCGCTGTCACACTTTGAATGAAAATTGCGCGGTCGTGTAACATTGTACCCAAATGAGATTTTTTTTTTACATATATTTTTTTTCCCCCATAAATAGATCTTTCTTTTGGTGGTATTTAACCACTTCCATACCGGGCCTATTCTGGCACTCCTTTCCTACATGTAAAAAAATCATCATTTTTTTTTTGCTAGAAAATTACTCAGAACCCCCAAACATTATATTTATATATATATATATATATATATATATATATATATATATAGATATCTATCTATCTATCTATAGATATATAGAAATAGAGATATATCTCTCTCTCTATATATATATATATATATATATATATATATATATATATATATATAGAAATAGATATAGATATTTTTTAGCAGACACCCAGGAAATAAAATGGCGGTTGTTGAAACTTTTTATCTCGCACGGTATTTGCGCAACAATTTTTCAAATGCGTTTTTTTCTTTTTTGGAAAAAAAAAACTGTTTCACGATTTTAAAAAAATAACAAAAAAAAAACAGTGAAGTTAACCCAATTTTTTTTTGTATAATGTGAAAGATGATGTTACGCCGAGTAAACAGATGCCCAACATGTTAGGCTTTAAAAATTGCGCACACTCATGGAATGACGCCAAACTTCGGTGCTTAAAAATCTCCATAGGCAACGCTTTAACATTTTTTTTTTTTTACAGGTTACATGTTTAGAGTCACAGAGGAGGTCTAGGGCTAGAATTATTGCTCGCGCTCTAACGCACGTGGCGATACCTCACATGTGTGGTTTGGACAGCGTTTACATATGTGAGGGCGGGACTTGCGAGTGCGTTCGCTTCTGAGTGCGAGCTACCGGGGACAGGGGCGTTTTAAATTATTTATTTTTTTAATTTTACTTTATTTTTACACTTTTTTACATTTTTTTTAATCATGATTCCTATTACAAGGGAGTTTTACATTCCTTGTAATTCCTATTACAAGGAATGTAAACATCCCTTGTAATAGGAATCGTTCATGACAGGTCCTCTTTATGGAGAGATGCGGGGTCAATAAGACCCCCACATCTCTCCTCCAGGCTGGAAAGCATGAGATCATAAAAAAAAAAAAAAAAAAAAATATCCACGATCTCATGCTTACCAGCCGTGATCGCGGCTTTGTTTACATCCGCGGCCTGGACGTGAGGTCATAACGTCGCGCCCGGGCCTCCGACGGTCATAGAGATGTTTTTCGATTAATCGGAAAAAATCATAACGTAATATGACATTTTTTTTTTTTTTTATTTAAAACAATAATAATAAAAAAAAAAAAAAAAAAAAAGGAAACAAGGTGTTACAGAACCGCACTGCGTTTTTAGGTGCCATTGAAATGAATGGCATCTGAAGTAGTGCATTGTGCGATTTGTTATTCGCTCCTTGGCGCTTTGAAGTCATGGGCACAATCGTGGCGAATCTGCCTGCGATTCAAAAAAACGGCCGTGTGTGAGAAAGCAGCCATTAAAAATTCTATGTATGTTTCTTCACACTGGTCTGTTGCGCTTCCGTTGATGGTGTAAACGCACCTCCCCCCACCGTAGAAATGCATTGAAAACGGGCCACAAATGCATCAAAAAATGCACCCGTGTTGCGTTCTTAGGTCACATGACCTATGAAAATCTTGGCAAAATCGCGTGCATTTTTTCGGCGGCCATTATCGGCACCCTTTTTTTTTTTTTCTTTTGGGCAAAACGCTGATAACCCTATTTTCGTCCAATAATTTTTCGGCGGTGCATCCCTACTGGAAATTGCCTCACCCGAGACGATGGCGGCGGGGGGGGGGATGGGGGACCTCATAGGTATGGGATCACTGGTGCTATAAGATAAATATCTCAGACTTCAGTTCTACTACTTTAAGGGCCAGTTCACACCACATTGTAGTCCAGTGCGTTTTTTTTTTCTGCATCAAAAACGCATGGAAAGTAGGTTATATGGTTTTCAATGGCATAGTTCACACCAGTGAGGTCAGTTTCGGTGCGTTTCAGTTCCAGAAAAAAAAAAAAAAAAAAGTAGAACATGCTGCATTTTTTCTGCATTGGACTATACTGGAATGCGATAAAACTCATCAAAAATTCACGGAAAAGCACTGGAACACACATGTCCTTATATAAAGGTAAAGAAAAAAAAAAAAAAAAAAAAAAAAAGGCAATGGAACGCACTAAAAACGCATCAAAAATGTGCATGCAGAAAAGCATCATTCCAGGAAGTAAATGCTACATAAATCATCTGCCCTTGCTTAAGATGGCCACAGCTATATGGCTGCGGGAACCGAGGGACCTATACACATTGCTTTCTTCATCCAGATACTTTTTTGAAAGTGATCTGATCTCTGGAGGTGTGTGGCCCCTGGCATTAAGCCAGTTGCTGAACCTGCCTTTTTGGTCTTTTGTACCGTCTATGGTCACCTTCAGCGCGTGTTTTCTTTGGCACAGTGGAAACATCTAGTCATCCCGGCAGTTTTATTATTCCCCCTTTTAGGAGATATAGAAGGAACTGTACTCTGTATGTGACCAGCATCCCCTGAGGAAGCCCGACACATGGGCGAAACATGTTGGGAAGTCCATCTTCTATTGCTGTGTTACTGTGACTAACTGTACTTGCCATTTTGTATCTACTCCCTTTTCTGATTTTTTTTAATGTGTAAATTCTTATTTTGCTCCTCAAAATAAAAGATTTTTTTTTATATATTACATTTGATATTCTCCAATTGATTTGCACCTAAAAAGTCCCAATTTCTTTGCCTGCTACACAGCTATAAATGATAGGGGGGTGATTTTCAAAGTGATTCCTCAGCACTGAGATATGGATAGATGGATGGATGGATAGGGGGGTGTCTTTGAATATTAAAGAGGAATTCATAGCATTTTTGATTTTTGGTGCTCAGATGTTGTGTAGTTCTGCTTTAAAAAGGAGTCCCCCCCCCCCCCAAAAAAAAAAATTAATCAAAGACTTTTACTATTAGGGCACTTACCTGTCCAGGGATCCAGCGTTGTCCTCACGAGAGCCGAGTCTTTAATCGGCTCTTGGGTGCTGGCGCCGCCATCTTGGCTAAGGGAAACCTTTTAGAAGCCTTGCGGCCTCACAGCCAGTTTCCTATCACGCTACGCTTTGTGATTGGGTCAGCTCCAGGGGAGAGGGGGGGGACCCCAACTTCAGGCTCACGTCACCACCTGTCAAAACCGGGTACCCGCTGCCCCCCCCATTAGGTGCTCCGCTTTAAGCCTCGGGGTGGAGGAGCAAGTTATAATAATGACCTTATTCCTCGCTCCGGCAGGCTCCCCCCATACTGTTCAACTGGTCCCCCAAACCTGAAGGTACTCTGGCCGGGGGGGGGGTTTCACTCACTGACATCATCAAATACAAAGCAGGACCTGCATTGTATGTGAAGATGGCGAGGGTCCGCCCACAACCTGGAGCACTAAAGAGAAGAAGAGAGCCCCAGAGCAAAAAAAAAAAAAAAAAAAACAACCCCATCATGTTTGGTGGGCAGTACCACTGCCAACGTGAAAAGGGCCACCCTGCAACCCAAAAGCTTGGTTCGGGGGTTGCGCTATTTACATAACCCCCCCCCCCCAAAATAAATCCACATACATATCACCTCCTCCTGGGCGCTGCTGCTCTACCACCCTTTGAAAAGCAATCCACAATGGACTGCAAAGGATGTGAACGGACCCTAATGGAGCCCCAGACGTAACGGCAATTGCCCTCATGTTCTGAAAGTTTGGCGCGTAGGGCAGCTCATTCAGGTGAACGGCCGCTCTTCATCTCCTCCAGACATGTGAAGATCTCCAGTGGCCCCCGATTTGCTATCATCGGCGGACCGGGACACCTTTGTAGATTATTTTGCACATGGCCAGATATGTACTGCGAGTTCTAACATTTTTTTTTTTAAACTGCCCACTAGATGGCGCTTTAATCCCTTTTCTATACACACACCCACAAGAGGAGTGGGTGAAATTGGATGCGATTCTTTGCAGTGCGATTTGCGCCCATTCACCTTGTATAGACGCAAATCTCACCGCAAGTTATCGGTTTCGGGAGCATTTGGGCACGTAGCAATACTTGACGGCGCAATCGGTGCATCCCTTGTGTAAAAAAAAAGCGCCTTAGCTCACCGCAAAGAGTGACGTCACATTTAGGACCTGCCCACCGCTAGAGGAGGAGGAAGAGGACCTGTGACGTCACCGGACTGGAAATACCGGAAGGAAATAGTATAGACTTCTTCTGTCAGTCACTGGGAGCTCTCATGCGCACAACCTCGGCCCGCGGACGCACACGGGTGGTAAAGCCCGCTCCACCCACTGTCACATGTGCGCGTTAGGAGGCAAAAATGAGTCTATACTTACCTATTTCTTCCGGTATCTCCCGTCTGGTGACGTCACAGGTCGTCTTCCTCCTCTGGCGCTATGGCCACGCCTCCTCCTGTGAGCCCAGGTTAGGGGGCGGCGATATGACCGTGCCTCCTCCTGTGAGCCCAGTTCAAGGGGGCGGGGCTATGACCGTACCTCCTCCTGTGAGTCCAGGTCAGAGGGCGGCGATATGACCGTGCCTCCTCCTGTGAGCCCAGTTCAAGGGGGCGGGGCTATGACCATACCTCCTCCTGTGAGCCCAGGTCAAGGGGCAGCGCTATGACCGTACCTCATCCTGTGAGCCCAGTTCAAGGGGCGGGCTATGACCGTGCCTCCTCCTGTGAGCCCAGGTCAGGGGGGCGGCGCTATGACCGTGCCTCCTCCTGTGAGCCCAGGTCAGGGGGCGGGGCTATGACCGTGCCTCCTCCTGTGAGCCCAGGTCAGGGGGCGGGGCTATGACCGTGCCTCCTCCTGTGAGCCCAGGTCAGGGGGGCGGCGCTATGACCGTGCCTCCTCCTGTGAGCCCAGTTCAAGGGGCGGGCTATGACCGTGCCTCCTCCTGTGAGCCCAGGTCAGGGGGTGAGGACCGTACCTCTTCCTGTGAGCCCAGTTCAAGGGGGCGGGGCTATGACCGTGCCTCCTCCTGTGAGCCCAGTTCAAGGGGCGGGCTATGACCGTGCCTCCTCCTGTGAGCCCAGGTCAGGGGGGCAGCGCTATGACCGTGCCTCCTCCTGTGAGCCCAGTTCAAGGGGCGGGGCTATGACCGTGCCTCCTCCTGTGAGCCCAGGTCAGGGGGCGGGGCTATGACCGTGCCTCCTCCTGTGAGCCCAGGTCAGGGGGGCGGCGCTATGACCGTGCCTCCTCCTGTGAGCCCAGTTCAAGGGGCGGGCTATGACCGTGCCTCCTCCTGTGAGCCCAGGTCAGGGGGTGAGGACCGTACCTCTTCCTGTGAGCCCAGTTCAAGGGGGCGGGGCTATGACCGTGCCTCCTCCTGTGAGCCCAGTTCAAGGGGCGGGCTATGACCGTGCCTCCTCCTGTGAGCCCAGGTCAGGGGGGCAGCGCTATGACCGTGCCTCCTCCTGTGAGCCCAGTTCAAGGGGCGGGCTATGACCGTGCCTCCTCCTGTGAGCCCAGGTCAGGGGGGCGGCGCTATGACCGTGCCTCCTCCTGTGAGCCCAGTTCAAGGGGCGGGCTATGACGTGCCTCCTCCTGTGAGCCCAGGTCAGGGGGGCGGCGCTATGACCGTACCTCCTCCTGTGAGCCCAGGGGGCGGGGATATGACCGTGCCTCCTCCTCTTGTGAGCCCAGGTCAAAGGGCGACGCTATAACCATACCTCCTCCTGTGAGCCCAGGTCAGGGGGGCGGAGCCATGACACTCCGGGCTCAGAGGAAGTGGGCAGGGTGACCCTGTGTGTCATTCAGCCTTTTGTACGGGGCACAGCCTCGGAGATAAGGGGAGTGGAGCCGCCAAAGCTGATATTTTTTATTAATTTGAGGGTTTTTTGCCCAATTTATACCCCAAAAGAACCCTTTTACCTCAGGAGGTCAGCTGGAATGGGTAGCCCTCCCCTCCCCCACCTGGGGGTAACACTGACCCCCCCCATACAAAGCCGTGTCTGACCTCCCCTGACACACACTAGACAAGGCACTGACATTCCAACAAGTATACAGCGCCACCATACCTCCCACCCCTCAGCTATGAGGAACAAGCCGCCATCTTTACCACAGCCACGTGACCCTCCTCACCTCCTCCGCCGCAGCTACACAGACGTCACGTGACCGGGCTCCCAGCCGTGTTGCCAGGAGACGCGCTGAAGAGGGCGGGGGCGGAACGAGCCCTGCAGGGAAACGTCTTGTTGCCTGGTGACGCGCGAAAGGGGGGGGGGCGGGAGACGTCCTGTTGCCGGGTGACGCGTATAAGGGGCGGGGCGAATCAGGAAGGCCTTCAGGGGAAGTCTTGTTGCCTGGCGACGCGTGAGGAGGGCGGGGCGATTTGGCTGGCTGAAAGGAAAGGGGGGAAAGTCATGTGACTGACCACCTGGGAAGACGTGTTGCAGGGGGCGGGGATGGCGAAGAAAGGTCACGTGACGGTGGGCGGGAGGAGACGTGTAGACGTTCTCGCACTGCACTATAAAAACGGATAGGCAAAGCTGAGCACGCTGGCTGTTTTGGAACTACAAATCCCATAAAGCATTGCGAGGCTGAGGCAGCCAAAGGCATGGCTTCCGGAAACAATGGCATGATGGGAATTGTAGTTCCAACTCAGCCTGAATGTATCCTTGTTTGTGTGATCCCTATCAATAAGATATAACTCAATAAAGTCATTTTTAGTCATTGAAATCTGCCATCTTTCATTAACATAACCCCGTGGTGATCCTGTCATGAAGGTCGTTCCCTGTTGTTAGGGTGACAACGTTCTCTGAATTGTGCTCATGTGTTGTCACGCAGGCCTCCAATGGGCATTTCAACACACATTTAAATCTGCAATTATTATTAAACTATTCTCTGGTGATCCTGCCCGTGAAGGTCACTTCCTGTTGTAGGGTGACAACACCCCCTGAATCGCGCTCATGCGTTGTCACCGTCACATGAGCTTCCAGAGGCCATTTCAACACATATTTAAACCTACAGTTATTATTAAAACATTCCCGTTCGATCCTGCCATGAAAGTCACTTCCTTTAGTAGAGTGGCAACACTCCCTGAGTTGCGCCCTTGTGTTGCCATCGTCACACGAGCTTCCAGTGGTCGTTTCAACACATTTGAATCTGCCGTTAATATTAAAATACTCCTCTGTGATCCCGCCATGAAGGTCACTCCCTGTCGTAGGGTGACAACACTCTCCAAAATGTGCTCATGTGTTGTCACCCGGTCACACGGGCCTCCAATGGCAGTTTCAACACACGGTTAAATCTACAGTTGTTATTGAAATATTTCCTGGAGATCCTGTCAGAAAAGATCACTTCCTGTCGTAGGGTGACAACACTCTCCAGAATGTGCTCATGTGTTGTCACCCTGCCACACAGGTTTCCCATGAACGTTTCAACATACATTTAAATCTGCGTTAATAAAAGATTCCCTGGTAATTCTGCTGTGAAGGTCACTTCCTGTTGAAGGGTAATAACACTAACATTTTTCCCATGCTTTGTCACTGAAACATGAGCTTCCAGTGGTCGATTCATCACACATTTAAATTTGCAGTTATAATTAAAACATTCCTGGGTGAGTCTGCCGTAAAGGTCACTTACTGTTGTAGGGTGACAACACTCTCCAAAATGTGCTCTTGTGTTGTCACCCGGTCACATGAGCTTGTGACGGTGGCAGTTTCAACACATTTGTATCTGCCGTTAATATTATCCTGTCGTTTACCGGTAGTGGGTGGAGCCTGTAGGGCCCCTCCCACAGCTCTGTTCACTCTCCTTGTGCAGGGTGGCTGGTCTTGTCTCCGCCCCCTCCTGTCGTTTCCTGTAGTGGGTGGAGCTTGCTGGGTCCCTCCCACAGCTCTGCTCTCTCTCCTTGTGCAGGGTGGCTGGTCTTGTCTCCGCCCCTTCCTGTATTTTCTCTGAAGTGGGTGGAGCCTGCTGGGCCCCTCTCACAGCTCTGCTCTCTCTCCTTGTGCAGGGTGACTGGTCTTGTCTCCGCCCCCTCCTGTTGTTTCCTGTAGTGGGTGGAGCCCGCTGCGTCCCTCCCACAGCTCTGCTCTCTTTCCTTGTACAGGGTGACTGGTCTTGTCTCCGCCCCCTCCTGTATTTTCTCTGAAGTGGGTGGAGCCTGCTGGGCCCCTCCCACAGCTCTACTCTCTCTCCTTGTACAGGGTGACTGGCCTTGTCTCCGCCCCCTCCTGTAGTTTCCTGAAGCGGGTGGAGCCTGCTGGGTCCCTCCCACAGCTTTGCTCTCTCTCCTTGTGCAGGGTGGCTGGTCTTGTCTCCGCCTCCTCCTGTAGTGGGTGGAGCCTGCTGGGTCACTCCCACTGCTCAACTCTCACTCCTTGTACAGGGTGACTGGTCTTGTCTCCGCCCCCTTCTGTCATTTCCTGTAGTGGGTGGAGCCTGCTGGGTCACTCCCACAGCTCTGCTCTCTCTCCTTGTACAGGGTGACTGGTCTTGTCTCCGCCCCCTCCTGTCATTTCCTGTAGTGGGTGGAGCCTGCTGGGCCCCTCCCACAGCTCAGCTCTCTCTCCTTGTACAGGTTGGCTGGTCTTGTCTCCGCCCCCCTCTCCTGTAGCTTCCTGTAGCGGGTGGAGCCTGCTGGGTCCCTCCCAAAGCTCAGCTCTCTGTACAGGCTATGTACAGAACAGTGATGATGTCACTGCTATTTTTATATGGTGACACAAAGTGACTTTATATCTATTGCGCCTATCGATCAATATATTTCAATAAAAGCTTTTTGCGCCCCGGAGTTCGCTTTTAAAATTCCTACAAGCCAATCAATAACATACAAAGCTTGCCAATAATAACCGAAGACGCATGGAAATATTCTAGAATAGCTCTATATTAGAATTAGAACCACTTATTTCATTTTTCAGAGATCATGAGTCACTCAAGGTGGGAGGTGGGGGGTGGGGGGGTGACGATGGGTCCAAGGAACGTAAACTGACCACGCCAGCATTCTTTCGTGCTTAGCGTAGTCAGAGAACAACAGGAAGAGTCTCTTGATGAACGGGACTGGCAGAATCACCAGGTACCTCCCAGTTACCCAAAGCAATGGAAGTGGAATGCCTTGCAGCACTGGGGCCAGCCATTGGCCCCTGCTGCTGTCAATTAAATCCTGTGAGCTGAGAGCGCGGGGGTGGGGCTGAGCCGCGTTTTGTGTGTCAATGGATGCACACAGCCCGGCTCAGCAGAGATCACCCCATGGGAAGTGGCCTTCTATGGTGGTGCACGTAGGAGAGGAGGAGCCAAGAGCACCAGCAGGGGACCCCAGAAGAGGAGGTTCGGGACCCCTCTGTGCAATACCAGGTAGGTATAACATGTTTATTATTTTCTTATAACATTTTAGCCTTTACAACTTCTTTAAAGCGATATAAAACCCAAAAACCAAAATGTCATATATTGCAGCTTACCAGTTATTAGATGTGGCGGCTGCATTCTTTTTTTTTTTTTTTTTAGGCTTTTTCCCCCTTCTGTTTTCACCTGGTGAATTGACCAGTAACACACATCCCGTATTAGAGCGCCCCCACTTTGGATGAAGGAGCACAGGGGGCACAGCAGACAGCAGCATTGTCAGTCTTGGGGGGTGGGGGAGTGTTAGATGGACTAGCGGATTTAGATACACTAACAAATTGAAGCCAAACTCCAGCTCACACTTTATAATCAGTTCTAGCAAACATTTTATTTTCCTTTTGTATAAAGGTTTTTCCATAAATAAATAAAAGCTGATTATTGTAAGCACCCGCAAGAGAGCTTGTACTTTTGAAAAACAACAGACTTCCTGACTGGATCACCAGGTGAAAATAGAACAAAGCCTAAAAAAAAACAAAACAAAAAAAAAACCTAATGCAGCCGTCACATCTAAGAATTGGTAAGCTGCAATATAAGAAACGTTTGCTTTTGGGTTTAATAGCGCTTTAAGTTGTTTTTTTTTTTTTTTTGTATTTGAACAAAACATCCACTAGATGGAACCAAAGATCTTTATTACACTTCTGGTTATTACATTGGTGAAACTATTTCTCAGAAGAATGGTTAATGCAGAAGTATATATTTTGCTGCACTCAGAATTTTAAATACCATTTAGGTTTTCTATCAAATTCAATGTTCCTCAACATTAAGTAATATTAAAATAATAAACATTATACGGCCAAACTTTTTGGACACTTGACGATCACCATTCTAGGAACTATCATTCCAAAACCATGAACATTAATATGGAGAGGTGACCCTGCCCTGTGGCTATAACAACTTCCACTTTTCTTGGAAGACTTTCCAGGAGATTTTGAATGGTGTCTGTGGGGTACCTTGCCAATTCAACCAAAGGAATGTTTAGGAAGTCTGATGATGGATGAGAAGACTTGACTCGCCAATGGCATTTCAGTTCATTCCAAACGTAGGAACGTAGGGTTGAGGTCAGGTACTGATGTTGGATAAGAAGACCTCATCCCAAAGGTGTTCAGTAGGGTTGAGGTCAGGTCCTGATTCTGGAGTAGAAGACCTGATCTCCAAGGTGTTCAGTAGGGTTGAGGTCAGGTCCTGATTCTGGAGTAGAAGACCTGATCTCCAAGGTGTTCAGTAGGGTTGAGGTCAGGTCCTGATTCTGGAGTAGAAGACCTGATCTCCAAGGTGTTCAGTAGGGTTGAGGTCAGGTCCTGATTCTGGAGTAGAAGCCCTGATCTCCAAGGTGTTCAGTAGGGTTGAGGTCAGGTCCTGATTCTGGAGTAGAAGACCTGATCTCCAAGGTGTTCAGTAGGGTTGAGGTCAGGTACTGAACCCACCTGTGCTCCACTCCCCCCCCCCCCACCCTTCCCGAAGCCCTTTTAAGTGCTCGCCCACCTACCTCCAGTTTTGCTGTTCATCCCTTGTGATAGCAAAAAAGTTGATTCAAAATTACATAAATAAAAACAAAGAAACAGCGTATCTAATTTAAACAAAACAATGTCGTGCAAACACATACGTAGGTCCAGCATGCATATGTTAACAGTAATCGCACCACACATCTGAGGTATCGCCGCCAACGTCAGACCGAGGGCACTAATAATCCAGCAATAATTCTAGCACCAGACCTCCAGTGTAACGTTAAACTGGCAGCCTGTAAAGAAGCATGGGCATGTTAACGCATCACATGGTAGGTATCTATTTAATCGGCGCAATATCATCTTTTATATTTTAACCAAAAATTCGGGATTAGGTTGGGTTTGATGAATGAAATGCATTAACGTGTATTGCAATAATAAAGTGGGGGTTTTTGTGAAAAAGAATGCATAAGCCTACTAAACCCCTACTCACTAGACCCCTTTTCTGAACCCAGTAACCACCCCCACCTCTTTACGGTGATCCAACACCGACCTCCTCTTCTGAATCCTGTTTTGGTGTTCCCCTATACACTCCCCCCCCCCCCCTATCCTTCCTGTGGTGCAACACTGACCTCCTCTTCTGAACCCCCCCCCCTCCTGAACCCTGTTTTGGCGTTTTCCAAAGCACCTCTCTAATCCCGATTTCTTTCTCTCAGGGTGCACCTACTTATCCTTTTTTTATGTTCCCTCAACCACTTTGCCCTTCCTCCTCCCCTTTTTGCTGTTCTCACACCCACCCGTGATGTTTCAGGACATATCTTGTGTGGAGGGGGTTGTATAGGAACCACAGTTCAGCAAGCACGGAGGGTTTGGTGCAGTCAAGGTTGGGGTGCCCTATAGAAAAAGGGAGGCGGTTGGCATGTGAAGCATAGTAACATGGAGCTGCTGAACAGGGGTGCATGCCTAGAAGAAGGGGGGGGGGGGTGGCAAAAAGAGAAGGAAAAGCTATCGGGGATAAATAAAATCCTGTAACCTCTTTACAGTGCTCCAACACTCTTCCGAACCTCTATACACTTCTCCTCCATGGTCCAACACCAACCTCCTCTTCTGACCCCCCACCCTCTCCTGAACTCTATTTTCATGTATACACTGCTGCTCCCTACCCATGGTGCAAGACCAACCTCCTCTGACCCCAGTAACAAGCCCCACCTTTTTATAGAGATCCAACACCAACCTCATCTCCTGAACCCTATTTTTGCATTCCCCTATACACTACACCACTACCCATGGTCCAACACCAACCTCCTCTTCTGACCCCCACCTCTCTTTTCCGAACCCAGGAACCAGCCCCATGTCACCACTTTGCCCTTTCTCCTCCCCTTTTTGGTGTTCCCACACCCACAATGCTTCTTCTTCCCAATACCTCCCCTGGTCTCCCCCATTTCAAGGCTCCCAATCCAGACTCAATCTCCCCTTTTTATCAGTCACTTCCTCCATCTGTACTCCACCTCCCCTTACCCAACTCATACCACTTTTTTACCTGGCCCACACTGGGCTAGATAGGCGACCTTGGCACCCAACCAAGTCAATACCTTCTCCCCCTACCTGAAATTCAGCATGCCACAGCGGGGATTTGAACTCACAACCTCACGATAACACATCAGGTGCTTTACCCATTGCACCACCACTTGAGGTGTTTGCAAAGGCCTATAAAAACCAGGGCCATATCAGACATGGTAACTGTCTACTCTATACCAAGGGATTTTAATACACCCTAGATCTCTCCATAAAGAAGAGAAGATCCACAGCCATATGGTCTACTGCAGGAAGACGGCGACAGTGGCCAGTCCACCATGGGGTCCTTATTAGTATAGTGGTGAGTATCCCTGCCTGACACACGGGAGACCAGGGTTTGATTCCCTGATGGGGAGATGAGTTTTCATTTTCGACACACACTGCACAAGCTATGCTTAACTCAAGTCCTTTAAATGGTCTTTTAGGAGGGGCCTTTTTGGTCTAGAAATTAATCTTCTGGCGACCCCGCTCAAAACACCAAGTCCAAAGGGTTTATGTCCAGTGTCAAATTTGACACTACAGAAGGAGGACAGAGATGCTTTAAAGCATGTGTGCAATTTTACACTAGCATACACTATGTTGTCCTTGTTAGTGTAGTGGTGAGTATCCCTGCCTATCATGCAGGAGACCGGGGTTCGATTCCCCAATGGGGAGATGAGTATTCATTTTCTACACAAGCTATGCTTAACTCAAGTCCTTAAAATGGTCTTTTAGGAGGGTCCTTTGGGATGAGAAGACCCGATCCAAAAGGTGTTCAGTAGGGTTGAGGTCAGGTACTGATGTTGGATAAGAAGGCCTGATCCCCAAGGCATTCAGTAGGGTTTAGGTCAGGTCCTGATGTTGGATGAGAAGACCTGATCCCAAAGGTGTTCAGGAGGGCTGAGGACAGAAACTGATGTTGGATGAGAACACCTGATCCCAAAGGTGTTCAGTAGGGTTGAGGACAGGTCTTTCTGCAGGACACTCAAGTTCCTCCACACCAAACTCACCAAACGATGTCTTTATGGAGCTGACTTTGTACACAAGGGCACAGTCATGCTGGAACAGAAAAGGGCCTTCACCAAAATGTTACTACATGGTTGGAAGAACACGATTGTCTCAAATGTCTTTGTATGTGCCAATTCAACCAAAGGAACAGTTGATAAGTACCGATGTTGGAGAAGACCTGGCTTGCGATCAGATTTCCAATTTATCACAACGGTGTTTATTAGGGTTGAGGTCAAGGCTCTGTGCAAGCCACTCAAGTTCCTCCAACCTAAGCTGGTGAAACAACATCTTTATGGAGCTGGCTTTGTACGTAGGAGTACATTCCTGCTGGAACAGAATAGCTCTCACTAAACTGTTAACACAAGGTTGGAGCAGCAGAAATGTCTAAAAAGTTTTTGTATGCATTAAGCAATAACAAATAGTTCATTGACTAAAACCAAAGGGACAAAGCCAACCTCTAAAAAGTAGCTCCAAACCGTTATTCTTTCCCCACCAAATTTTACAATAAACATTATGAAATCCTACAGGACGTGTTTCCCTGGCCTCCACAAAACCCACATTCATCTAACAGACTGCCAGATAGCAAAGCATGATTTATCACCCTACAGAATCTTTCCATTGCTCCAAAGGTGGCATGCTTTACACCACACTAGCCGGGAGTTGACATTGCTCATAGTGACCTTAGGCTTATGTAGTGCTGCTCAGCATGGACGAGCTGCTAGTTCGGACCAAATTTTGGTTGTTTAGGTGTTGGTCCCCAAGCGTGATGTTTAGAACATTTGGTAGGATCTGAACATCATAGACATAGTAGTGGGTTTTGACAGCTTCCTTCTTCCACTGCCAATGGTTGTCAAGGAAGCAGCAGGTGCCTGCATCTGCCTTTTCCTTAGCAACCATTGACACTACCTGGCCCCATTCATTTGCTGGCCAGGAAAATAAAAAAGAATGTGGGGTTCCCTCCAATTCTATACCATGGGAATAGGGGGGGGGGGGGCACATGCTCCTCTTCCCCCTTTCTTGGCTGCATGAATCCATACCAGACCCTTATCCAGGCATTCAGCCTGGCTGGTCAGTAAAGGGGAAGGACAAGTATTGAATTTAACGAGTGGCTCATAGAAGCAGATGTTTTATGTTGAGGACGTGCTGTACTAAGCTCTCTAGCTCAATGCTATGCATATTTATCGCCTTGCTGAATAAAAGTGCAGGACAAACCCGCTTGGACTGTCCCTGTCTCATGCATGGTTTACTGATGCCAATACTTGAGCCTGTTCCCCCATTCAATAGGTTTTACATCAATAGAACATCGGGGGTTTCCATCATTGTCCCCCAAGGTTTCATTTGCTTTTGCAGCTGCTACTTGAGATTGGGTGGTGCTGCTTGGTTTCCATTATTCTCCAATACTTGTCCAGCTCGGTTTTGGCCAACTGAGGCTCTTCTCTGAACCCCCCCAGCCCCGGGCACATTCCTCCGATCATCACACTCAAGACGGAAGAATCTTCACATTCAACACTTTCAGGAGTATTAGATCTCCCCTGCCGCTTGCTATGGTTCCCTCTGCTCACGCCTATGTCACTGCTGTATTTTGTAGTGATGAGGGGATAGTGGGAGGAACCAATTGGTGCAGAAGGGGGACCTGGCATCCAAAACACCTGGAAGGATGTAAAGATATATCTCTGAACAAGAGTGAAGATTGGAGGAAAGGATGGTGGGGCAGGAGCGTAAAGCCTTTTCTTTTGCAGGTCGTGGTTTTTGCCACTCTTGTTCAGAGATACATCTTTATGTCTGAGAACCTTCCAGGTGTTTTGGATGCTTGGTTCCCCTTCTGCAACCATTGGTTCCTCCTGCCATCCCCTTTATCACGACTAGATACAGCAGTGACGTAGGCGTGAGCAGAGGGAACCATAGCAAGCACGGGGGAATCGGGATCTAATACTCTTGGATGTGTTGAATTCACGCACCCATCTTGAGCGGAGGGAAGAATGGAGGAATGTTCCCTGGGGGGATGGGGGGGGCTTCCGAGACAAGCCTATTCTTTAGCCGTTCCTGATTTTTGTTTTATCTATGTTTTTTAAACCACAACCTGGTTGCAAAACCTTACATTTGTCAACACGAAAATGTATGTGACAATGAAGTTCTCATATTTGCTTCCTGTTGGTCTGGTAAATATACCACTAAAGGCGATTGCTTTCAGTTGTGTAATTTACAATTGAACAGATACAGCACGTTTGCAAGTTGAAAACTCCCTGTGCTTTCTCCAAACCAGGGATAGGCAACCTTTCAGAGGTTGAAATCTACCTGGACAACATGGAGGAAGTCAAAGATCCCCGGAGAAGGGGGCACCTTCTAAAAAAAAAAAAAAAAAAAAAAAGTATCAAGCGTCCAATAAAAACACAGCGTAGTGTCCTGTTCCCCCCCCCCACATACACACTAATGTCCTCCACTCCCCTTCACATCGTCCCCCTTTCCAATGTCCCCCCCCACAATAGGGACCTCTGCCCTCCTTCACATCCACCCTCCCCCGCACCCCACAGTAGGGTCCTCAGCCCCTCCTACTATTGCAGTGTCCTGTTCCCTCCCCCCAAAGCAATGTCTTCTGTCCTCCTTCACATCACCCCCTCAACTGTAGTGCCCTTTATCCCCCTCACATCACAACCCCCCTACTGTAGTGTCCTCTGCACCCCCATAGCAGTGTCCTGAGACCCCTCAAAGCAGTGTCCTCTGTCCCCTTCACACACCCCTACTGTAGTCTCCTCTGCCCCCCCCCCCCCCCAAAGAAATGTCCTCTGTCCCTTTCACCCCCCCCAAAGCAATGTCCTTTGTCCCCTTCACACTTCACATTGTAGTGTCCTCTGTCCTCTTTACTTCCCCCCACCTTAGTTTCCTCTGTTCCCTACACACACCTCCCCCCATGCAGTGTCCGCTGTCCCCTTTATGCCCCCCCCCCCAATTGTAGTCTAATCTGTCCCTTTTACATCCCCCCACCTAAGTGCCCTCTGTCCCCTGCCCCCCCAAAGCAATGTCCTTTGTCCCCTTCACGCTTCACCCCCCCCCATTGTAGTGTCCTCTGTCCCCTTCACACACCCCCCCTAATTGTAGTCTCCTCTGTCCCCTTCACATCCCCCCACCTTAGTGTCCTCTGTCCCCTACACACACCTCCCCCCAATGCAGTGTCTGCTGTCCCCTTTATGCCCCCCCCAATTGTAGTCTAATCTGTCCCTTTTACATCCCCCCACCTAAGTGCCCTCTGTTCCCTGCCCCCCCCCCCAAAGCAATATCCTTTTGTCCCCTTCACACCCTCCCCCCCATTGTAGTGTCCTCTGTCCCCTTCACACCTGCAGTGTCCGCAGTCCTCTTTACTCCCCCCCCCCAATTGTAGTGTCCTCTGTCCCATTTACATCCCCCCCCCACCTTAGTGTCCTCTGCCCCCTACACACCAGTGTGTAGGTGGGTCTCTTCCTACCTTACACTGGTGTATAGCAGAGCAGGGAGCAGGATTTATGATAATGGATAGAGGGCGGGAGCTGCCTGAGTTAACTTTTTACATTAACAAGCTGGTGATTGGTTGCTAGGACCGCCCGGTAACCAATCACCTGCTGATTAATGTGAAAAGATAATTCCAGAAGCTCCCGCCCCCCGCCCTCTATCCAGTACTGTGACTCTTCCCGCTCTCCGCTTTGCAGTGAAGAGGAGAGCGGCAGAGGTTGGGGGAAGGACTGCGTGCGGGGCTGTGTTCCCGATCAACCTGTTGGCCGCCCAAAGTCGATGGGTCAATCCCAATCCATGGCTTGCTGACCCCTGTTCCAGACTGTAGAACATTATCTATGTGGTGAAGAGGAGAGGGGAAGTGTTCTATAGTTTTGCCCTAGGGTGACAACCATTCTCCTCCATAGATACAGTGCAGTAAGTGAACATTTTAACCCTGTGTTACTGGCAGAACTATCAGCTGAAAGCTAAAAGAACCAAAAACAAAAAAAAACAAAAACAAGTGCAGCCACCACATCTAATGACTGGTAAGCGGCAATATTTTACATTTTTGTTCTTGGGTTTATATACACTCTAAACTTCACCCACTCCTGCCGACCCTACACATATACTGTATGTGGCAGCATTGGCTGCTGGCCTTATGCCAAGAGAAGGCAGAAGTCCTAATCGTACCCCAAACAAACCTGGCAGTCATACAAGTTGTAGCAGCTCCAGTCTAGCCCTGTCCAGGCTATGCCCCCCAATGCGCATCAAGGGGTGTGGCCTGAATGGAGCTAGGCTGAGGCTGCTACAACTAGGGCAGGGGTCTCAAACTGGCAGCCCTCCAGCTGTTGTGAAACTACATGTCCCATGAGGCATTGCAAGGTTGACAGTTACAAGCATGACTCCCACAGAAGAGGCGTGATGGGACTTGTAGTTTTGCAACAGCTGGAGGGCCGCCAGTTTGAGACCCCTGAACTAGGGACTTCTTCTTTCTCGTCAGATTACACAGAGACCCAGGACGGTGTGGAGTCCACCGTATTTGAGTACAGGAACCGAAACGGGAACCCAAGACTTTATTCAGGTCTACGGTTGGCCGTATGAAGCCACATACAGGTGTATCTAAAAAAATCTGAATATCATTAAAAAGTTAATTTATTTCAGTAATTCAATTCAAAAAGCGAAACTCATAGCTTATATAGATGCGTTACACACAGAGTGATATATTTCAAGCATTTCTTTCTTTTAATTTTGAGGTTTATGGCTTACAGCTAGTGAAAACCCAAAATTCAGTATCTCAGAAAATTTGAACATTACATAAGACTAATAAAAAAAGGATTTTTTATACAGAAATGTTGGCCTGCTGAAAAGTATGTCCATGTACAGTATAGTATGCACTCAATACTTGGTCAGGGCTCCTTTTGCATGAATTACTGCATCGATGCGGCGTAGCATGGAGGCCATCAGCCTGTGGCACCGCTGAGGTGTTATGGAAGCCCAGGTTGTTTGGGTCTGGTGTCTCTCATTTTCCTCTTTACAATACCCCACAGATTCTCTATGAGGTTTTGGTGTTATGGAAGCCCAGGTTGCTTTGATAGGGGCCTTCAGCTTTTCTGCATTGTTGGGTCTAATGTCTCTCATCTTCCTCTTGACAATACCCTACAGATTCTCTATGGGGTTTAGATCAGGCGAGTTTACTGACCAATCAAGCACAGTGATCCCATGATCATGCGACCAGGTATTGGTACTTTTGGGAAGGTGCCAAGTGCCAAGTCCTGCTGGAAAATGAAATCAGCATCTCCATAAAGCTGGTCAGCAGAGGGAAGCATGAAGTTCTCTAGAATTTCCTGCTAGAGAGCTGCGCTGACTTTGGACTTGATAAAACACAGTGGAACAACACCAGCAGATGACACGACTCCCCAAATCATTACTGGACTGTGGAAAATTTTGCATTTAATTTGGATATCAAGGTCCCAGAGTCTGGAGGAAGGGTGGAGAGGCACAAAATCCAAGTTGCATGAGGTCCAGTGTGAAGTTTCCACAGTTAGTGATGATTTGGGGAGCCGTGTCATCTGCTGGTGTTGGTTCACTGTGTTTTATCAAGGTCAAAGTCAGCGCAGCCCTCTAACAGAACATTCTAGAGCACTCCATACTTCCCTCTGCTGACCAGCTTTATGGAGATGCTGATTTCATTTTCCAGCAGGACTTGGCACCTGTCCCACACTGCCAAAACTACCAATACCTGGTCACGTGATCATGGTATCGCTGTGCTTAATTGACCAGCAAACTCGCCTTACCTAAACCCCATAGAGGATCAGTGGGGTGTTGTCAAGAGGAAGATGAGAGACCAGACCCAACAACGCAGACGAGCTGAAGGCCGCTATCAAAGTAACCTGGGCTTCCATAACACCTCAGCAGTGATCACAGGCTGATCACCTCCATGCCACGCTGCATTAATGCCGTAATTCATGCAAAAGGAGCCTCGACCAAGTATTGAGTGCATACTATACTGTACATGGACATACTTTTCAGCAAGCCAACATTTCTGTATTAAAAATCTTTTTTTTATTGGTCTTATGTAATATTCAAATTTTTTGAGATACTGAATTTTGGGTTTTCACTAGCTGTAAGCCACAATCATTAAAATAAAAAGAAAGAAATGCTTGAAATATATCACTCTGTGTGTAACACATCTATATTAAATATAGGAGTTTGACTTTTTGAATTGAATTACTGAAATAAATTAACTTTTTGATGACATTCAAATTTTTTGAGATGCACCTGTATAAGCCTAAATTGAGGAAAGTGGAAAGATAGCGCTGGACCTGTAGGGTTATCTTACTGGTATTGATGTTGATGTAAAAGATCTGGTTCCTGGGCAGGCAGCTTCTACACCCCAGAGGATCTCCACAGTCTCCTTGGCTTGTAGTGTAATGTAACGATAATTTAAACTGAAGCCCCCCACCACTGCTAAGAGCTCCAGATTAGGGGTGTTGAAAAGAATCGTCTAATCGATGCATCCTTGAACGATTCTGCATCGATGCAGAGAACGGCTGCTGCCTAGCCTGGGAGAGCCCTGCCAGCCCAGCAAACTCTAAAGTTTTCAAGTCACTGCCAGCTATCTCTGTTTTATTAATCCATCCTACTACACTGTGTTAGTGTAAACCAATGCCTCGTACCTAATCTCCTAATCTTTTATGGCCAGTCGCGTGAACTCCAGACATACTGTCTCCTCCTCCAATCTAAGTGCTCGTGCAGGAGGGGGCGAGAACCCCTCTGGCCTCAGCTGGGAAGGTCACGTGACCACTGTTCTCTGACCACTCAGCCACTCCCGCTGTAGCCTTTAAATCAAGATCGGAGGAGAGGGTCCAGAGGTCACATGACCGGCTAGAACAGATTGGAGATAAGGTACTATTTAGTGGCATTGGTTACACAAACGCACAATACTCGTTTTACACTGCAATGTCCATATACAACAACGTATATTGTATTATATAACCACTTTGCAGGGAAATCTCTGCTCCTTTCTATGCTCCACCAATCAGTGAATGTCAGTGCTGCCAATCACCAGTGCCACCTCATCTACAGTGCTGCTTATCAGTGCCTCCTCATCACCGGTGCTGCCCATCAGTGCCTCCTCATCACCGGTGCTGCCCATCAGTGCCTCCTCATCACTGGTGCTGCCCATCAGTGCCACCTAATCACCAGTGCTGCCCATCAGTGCCTCATCACCGGTGCTGTCCATCAGTGCCTCCTTCTCACCGGTGCTGCCCATCAGTGCCTCCTCATCACCAGTGCCCATCAGTGCCTCCTCATCACCAGTGTCTCCTCATCACCAGTGCTGCCCATCAGTGCCTCCTCATCACCTGTGCTGCCCATCAGTGCCACCTTATCACCAGTGTCCATCAGTTCCACCTAATCACCAGTGTCCATCAGTTCCACCTAATCACCAGTGCTGCCCATCAGTGCCACCTCATCACCAGTACATGCGCTGGCACATCAGTGAAGGAGAAAAAGTACCTGTAAAATTTTATAACAAACTATGGAAAAAAAATGTTTTTTTTGTTTGTTTTTTTTTTTTTTGCCTTTTTTCCCTGTTTAGCAAAAGATAAAAAAACCCCAGTGGTAATAAAATACCACCAAAAGAAAGCTCTATGTGTGAAGAAAAAAAAAACAATGAAGTTTCCTTTTTTCTTTTCTTTTAAGCGCAGATAAAAACTAAAAAATAGAGTTCTTCTGACAGCTTGAATTTTTTGATGAAAACCATTGGGCAGTAATCGTTCTGCATCTCAGAATCGAATTGTTGACACAATAAATCGCAATCGAATCGTGAGACCAGCGACGATGCGCACCTCTAGTCCAGATATATCTTCATTCCAATTAAGAGTCAGGGGTATAATGCAAAAAAAGTATCCAACGCATTTTAGGGGTTCATCAAGGTGCTTGGACCCCCATAACACGTTGGAAGCTTTTTTTTTGGATTTCACCCCTGACTTCTAATGGGATAAAGTTGTATCTGGAGCTTTTAGCAGTGGTGTGGAGCTTCAATTTCAATTCTCATTGCATACGCCAGAGGTGTCGGCACGTTGTGTTTGGATTGCACTCTAGCGGTGCCTACGCTGTCGCCAACCCTTTCCGGTCACGTAATGCTGCAAAGACAGGTTCGTGATCATTGCGACTGCCAATAATAGCGATCACGAAATCGGAAATCCATCCTACTGGCCCCCTGGTGTTAAAGCCAACCTTCAGGGCCAGTTCACACCAGATGCAGTTCTGTGTGTTTTTTTCTGCACTAAAAAAAAATGCATGCACAATGTTTTCTATTTATTGCAATGGCTCTAGTTCACACCATGCAGTCAGTTTCCGATGCAGAAATTGACTGCATGGTGTGAACGAGAGCCATTGGAAAACATGGAAAACACTGTGCATGCATTTTGTGCAGACAAAAAAAATAGAGCGCACGGAACTGCATCTTGTGTGAACTAGCTCTCACTCCCAAAATGGACTTTCCTGGTGCCTCCATGGCAGCACACGTCTGGTTCAGTATGCAGCCATAGATAGGCACCAGGAAAGGAAGGTATGATGCCACTATGCAATCTTCCTGACGCCAAGACACGTGCTGGTAGTCCCACCTACCTCCACATGTATGCTGCCATGCACTTGCGCCAGCAAATGGAATTTTCTATTTTTCCACCTTGCTAACCCCCCCCCATTTTTGTTTTTACTTGACCCACCCTCCATTAAAACCTATATGAAGTGTTCCCTGCTCCTGCAGCCCCCTGATAAGTCCCCATCACATATCCCAAGGGGCTGTACACGCCAGGACACACAGCGGCTGGAGGGCGGATCTGGTGGCACGTCATCGGGGGCTGGCTGCACAAAGCAAAGAGGAGACATCCAGCTCCCGATGAAGGAAGGAGGTAAGACGGTGACATGGGACCGAGCCTGAGGACATGGAGCAGCAGATTGTAGTAGGACAACTTAGGCCAGCGATAAGGAGATTTAAAGAGTGTGGGGGGGGGGGGGGTATCCATATTAAAGCGGTATTAATCCCAAAGTCAAAAATGTAATATATTGTAGCTTACCAATCTTTAGATGTGGTGGTTGCATTTGTTTTCTTTTTTTTTTTTTTTTTTTTAAGGCTCGCACGTGTGCCCCATAGGAGGCAGTTTTCTACAGTGGAGCACGGAGTAGAGGAGGAGCCAAGAGCGCCAGCGGGGGGACCCCAGAAGAGGAGGGTCCAGGACCCGCTAAACAACATTGCACAGAGCAGCTATGCATAACATGTTTGGTATTTAAAAAAAAAATATATATATATATTTTAGCCTTTAACACTTTACAGCGATATTAAACCCCAAACCAAAAATGTCATGTCGGATGTGGTGGTTGCATTCGTTTTCTTTTCTTCATTTTTTTTTTCCCCCTCGGTTTTCACCCAGTAATACACCTCCTGTATAAGAGCGCCCCCACTCTGGGTGAAGGAGAACAGGGGGGCATCTTTGGACAGCAGCATTATCAGTCGTGTTAGATGGACTAGCAGATTTAAATACATTAAATCTGAATTTAAGCAACAAATTAAAGCTAAACTCCAGCGAATACTTTATAAGCAGTTATAGCAAAATATTAATTTAAGGGATGCACCAAAACCAAGCATTTGCACGAGTTTCAGCACTCACCTAAACGCTCCCAATACCAATACGGTGCGGTGTGATTTGCGTCAATACAAAATAAATGGGCGCAAATCGCACTGCAAAGATCCACATGCAATTTGAACTGGAATGCGGTGGGATTTCCTCAACGGTGCATGTGTAGAAAAGCGCCTTCGAGTTGGCAGTTTAAAAAAAAAAAGTTAGAATTCACAGTACATATCTGGCCACATGCAAAATAAGCTACATAGGTGTCCCGGTCCGCCGATGATAGCAAATCATGGGTGCTGGAGGTGCTGACAGGGCTGGAAGAGCTGTTACGCCCCCAAGCTGACATCACTTCCGCACTATACCCATGGGATCCCGGAACTTCCAGCCCTGTGAGCACCTCCAGCGGCCCGGATTTGCTATCTTCGGCGGACCGGGACACCTATGTAAATTATTTTGCATGTGGCCAGATATGTACTGTGAGTTCTAACATTTTTTTTTTTAAACTGCCCACTAGATGGCGCTTTTTCTTTTCTACACACAAACACATAGAAGGAGCAGTGGGGGAAATTGGATGGCAATCGGAAAGGAAATGTTCAAATTGCATGTGGTTTGCGGCAATATTTTTTTTTTGTATTCACGCAAATCGCACCGCAAAGTATTGGTGAGTATCGAATCTTTGCTATGAGATTTGTGCCAATTTTTTTTGTGTTCGCGCAAATCGCACCACAAAGTATCAATACTCGGTATCGGCGAGTACTTGAACAAAAGTATCAGTACTCACTCACTGATTAAAAAAAAAAAAAAAAAAGACAGTATCGGTGCAACCCTAGTTATATATTCCTTTTGGGATAAGGGTTTTACATGTATAAAATAAAAGCTGATCAAATCGGTAAGCACCTCTGTCAATGGTTTGTCTTATCCCTGTAACTGCTACAGTTGCAGGAGAGATTGTTCTTTAGAAAAACAACAGACTTATTGGCTGGGTCGCCAGGTGAAAATAGAAGAAAGCCTAAAAAAGAAAAAAACGAATGCAGCCATCACATCTAAGAATTGGTAAGCTGCAATATGATCAATGTTTGCTTTTGGATTTAACCACATGCCGACCAGTGCACAACAATATACGTTGGCACAATGGCACGGCCCCTTTAAGATGCGGCATCGTGGCGCGCGCGTCCGCCGCGTGCTCCGTGGCCACAGGTCTCGCGGACTTGATGTCCACCCGGGTGCCTGCGATCGTGTCACGGAGCGGCAGAACAGGGAAATGCCCATGTAAACAAGGCATTTCGCCGTTCTGCCTAGTGACATGACAGAGAACTACTGCTCCCTGTGAGTAGTAGCCCACCCCCCCCCCCCCCCCCAGTTAGAATCACTCCCTAGGACACACAACCCCATGATCGCCCCCTAGTGTTTAACCCCTTCCCTGCCAGTGTCATTTACACAGTAATCAGTGCATTTTTATAACACTGATCGCTGTATAAATGACAATGGTCCCAAAATAGTGTCAAAGTGTCCGCCGTAATGTCGCAGTCACGATAAACAAAAATTTAAAAATAAAATAAATCACAGATCGCCACCATTACTAATAAAAATTAAAAAAAAAAAATTAATAAAAATGCCATAAATCTATCCCCTATTTTGTAGACGCTATAGCAGGGGATATGCAATTAGTGGACCTCCAGCTGTTCCAAAACGACAAGTCCCATCACGATTGTGGCTGTAAGAGTCTTGCTATGCATCATGGGACTTGTAGTTCTGCAACAGCTGGAGGTCCGCTAAATTGCATATCCCTGCGCTATAACTTTTTGCGCAAACCAATGAATATACGCTTATTGCGATTTTTTTTTTTTTTACCAAAAATATGTAGCAGAATACATATCGGCCTAAACTGAGGAAAAAAAATTAGTTATTTTTATATATTTTTTGGGGATATTTATTATAGCAAAAAGTAAAAAATAGTTTTTTTTTCCCCAAAATTGTCGCTTTTTTTTGTTTATAGCGCAAAAAATAAAAACCGCAGCGGTGATCAAATACCACCAAAAGAAAGCTCCATTTGTGGGGAAAAAAGGACGTCAATTTTCTTTGGGTGCAACGTCGCACGACCGCGCAATTGTCAGTTTAAAGCGACGCAGTGCCGAATCGCAAAAAGTGCTGTGGTCAGGAAGGGGGTGAAATCTTCTGGTTAATACCACTTTAGGATACCTTAAAGGGCCAGCGGGGTAAGGGGTTGATTTAGCAGCAGAGGACCATGTTGGGTTGTAAAAACCAAAAGGAAGAAGGAGGACACCAAAACTGGACAAATCCACCATAAAAAAGGTATAAAAGATAGAGAAACAACGGATTAAGTTCAGTCTGACTTTAAGTGAAAATCAAGCCACACCTTTTGTTAAAAAAAAAAAAAAAAAAAAAATTAACCCAAACAAATAATGCCATTTTCAGTTCTGAACTTCACATTCAGTTATTTGCCCAATATATACACTTCATTAAATTATTAATTACAACATTAAAAAGTCCTAGAGAGCGGAGAAGAGGAAGATGGTTTTCAGGGTTTATAGCTGTGGATGGGGGCGGTCAGCGAGAGCTGCCCGTTGGGGGTGATCTCGCTGGCGTTGTCCTCCAGGAGGCCGGAGACGTCGGCGTTGGGAATGCTGTCATGATAACTGCTGAAACTGATGTTGTCCTCCTTCAGCTCGATGGTCCAAAAGGGAGCGTTGAGCTTCCGGTTCTGATACTCCCGATAGACGTACACGGCTCCTACGAATCCCATTAGCAGGACCACCACGATTAAAATGACCGCCAGGATGATGATGTTGAACTGGGTCCAGGACATGTCCGCCATGGTGGAGGTACTGTTGTTATTACCGGGGGAAGTGGTCACCCCAATAGTCTGTAACGTCGTAGATAGACTTTCGCTGGATAAAAGAATCTCCGCCGTTGTGCCTGTTGTGACGGCAGCCGTTGCGCTTGTGATGTATTTCTCCGTGGGGGTCGCAGAGCTTTCTGGAACTAAATATATAAAAATAAGATAAGATGAGTAAAGTGAGAAACGTTATAGCAAGTGGTGTACACAAAGTAACTCTACTGTTATGTTTTCTATTCAGGATCTAAAGAGACGCCGTCACCAGGCCCATTCAGGTCACAGCGACACCAGAATCGCTAGGATGGGCGCAAACAAAAGCAGTGACCTCACCCGCTCTGTTATGTGACAACACTCACAGGCCTAGTCCCCAGCTTTTACAGAGACAGACAGACGGGGGGGGGGGGGGGGGACAAAGAGGAGACACAGAGAAGGGGGGGGGGGGGGGGAGGAGGAAGAGAGGAGACACAGAGAGGGGAGAGGGGGGGGGGAGAGGAGGAAGAGAGGAGACACAGAGAGGGGAGAGGGGGGGGGGGGAGAGGAGGAAGAGAGGAGACACAGAGAGGGGAGAGGGGGGGGGGGGGGGGAGGAGGAAGAGAGGAGACACAGAGAGGGGAGAGGGGGGGGGGAGAGGAGGAAGAGAGGAGAGGGGGGGGGGAGAGGAGGAAGAGAGGAGACACAGAGAGGGGGGGGGGGGAGAGAGGAGGAAGAGAGGAGACACAGAGAGGGGAGGGGGGGGGGGAGAGGAGGAAGAGAGGAGACACAGAGAGGGGAGGGGGGGGGGGGGAGAGAGAGGAGGAAGAGAGGAGACACAGAGAGGGGAGGGGGGGGGGGGGGGGGGGGAGAGGAGGAAGAGAGGAGACACAGAGAGGGGGGGGGGGAGAGAGAGAGGAGGAAGAGAGGAGACACAGAGAGGGGAGGGGGGGGGGGAGAGGAGGAAGAGAGGAGTCACAGAGAGGGGAGGGGGGGGGGAGAGAGAGGAGGAAGAGAGGAGACACAGAGAGGGGAGGGGGGGGGGGGAGAGAGGAGACACAGAGAGGGGAGGGGGGGGGGGGGGAGGAGGAAGAGAGGAGACACAGAGAGGGGAGGGGGGGGGGAGAGAGGAGACACAGAGAGGGGAGGGGGGGGGGGGAGGAGGAAGAGAGGAGACACAGAGAGGGGAAGGGGGGGGGGGGAGAGAGGAGACACAGAGAGTGGAGGGGGAGGAGGAAGAGAGGAGACGCAGAGAGGGGAGGGGGGGGGGAGGAGGAAGAGAGGAGACGCAGAGAGGGGAGGGGGGGGGAGGAGGAAGAGAGGAGACGCAGAGAGGGGAGGGGGGGGGGAGGAGGAAGAGAGGAGACGCAGAGAGGGGAGGGGGGGGGGAGGAGGAAGAGAGGAGACGCAGAGAGGGGAGGGGGGGGGAGGAGGAAGAGAGGAGACGCAGAGAGGGGAGGGGGGAGGAGGAAGAGAGGAGACGCAGAGAGGGGAGGGGGGGGAGGAGGAAGAGAGGAGACGCAGAGAGGGGAGGGGGGGGGAGGAGGAAGAGAGGAGACGCAGAGAGGGGAGGGGGGGGGAGGAGGAAGAGAGGAGACGCAGAGAGGGGAGGGGGGGGAGGAGGAAGAGAGGAGACGCAGAGAGGGGAGGGGGGGGAGGAGGAAGAGAGGAGACGCAGAGAGGGGAGGGGGGGGGAGGAGGAAGAGAGGAGACGCAGAGAGGGGGGGGGGAGGAGGAAGAGAGGAGACACAGAGAAGGGGGGGAGGGAGGAAGAGAGGAGACACCGAGAAGGTAGGGGGGAGGAGGAGGAAGAGAGGAGACACAGAGAGGGGAGGGGGGGAGAGGAGGAGGAAGAGAGGAGACACAGAGAGGGGAGGGGGGGAGGAGGAGGAGGAAGAGAGGAGACACAGAGAGGGGAGGGGGGGGGAGGAAGAGAGGAGACACAGAGAGGGGAGGGGGGGAGGAAGAGAGGAGACACAGAGAGGGGAGGGGGGGGGAGGAAGAGAGGAGACACAGAGAGGGGAGGGGGGGGAGGAAGAGAGGAGACACAGAGAGGGGAGGGGGGGGGAGGAAGAGAGGAGACACAGAGAGGGGAGGGGGGGGGGGAGGAAGAGAGGAGACACAGAGAGGGGAGGGGGGGGGGGAGGAAGAGAGGAGACACAGAGAGGGGAGGGGGGGGGGGGAGGAAGAGAGGAGACACAGAGAGGGGAGGGGGGGGGGGAGGAAGAGAGGAGACACAGAGAGGGGAGGGGGGGGGGGAGGAAGAGAGGAGACACAGAGAGGGGAGGGGGGGGAGGAAGAGAGGAGACACAGAGAGGGGAGGGGGGGGGAGGAAGAGAGGAGACACAGAGAGGGGAGGGGGGGGGAGGAAGAGAGGAGACACAGAGAGGGGAGGGGGGGGGGGAGGAAGAGAGGAGTCCATTTGTTCTTTGTAATAGAAGATTTGTGGAATAGGTGGTGTATAGAACACTAAAGGGGGTTTCCACCCATTGGTACATTTCTTGCAGGTATAGTGTGGAATATCACAGGACACATCATAGAGATGACACACAGAGGACGGATGAGGTATACACCTAGAAATAGACTGGAATGAACAGTCAGTACATGGAATGGAATGGGTGTGACGGTGATGACAATTCTATGGAATGTACTGAGAAGATAGGACAGCACATACCTGAAATGTACAATACTAATAGAAATGTATGCAGGCGGAGTTCTGCTTTAAAGTGGAATTGAACTCCAAAGTTTAAAAAACACTGACCGGGAAGGGGGTTTATGATCATAGAAGGGAAGGGAATCTGCTGGTCACTTCTTTTATGAATGCTTCCCCCTGCCTGTGAGTGGTAATGTACAGTGAGCCATGCATGTGCAGCCCAGCTCTGTGCTATGACAATATGACATCTGTGCGCATGCGCGGGAGTAATGTCATCCTGATACAGCCCTTCCAGGGGCCAAACAAACCAGGAAGGAAGACCAGCAGGATCACTGACAGCACATCACTGGAGGGTATCGTTTGATGCAGTGATCCTCCCGGCGGCTCTTTTTTTTTTTTTTTTTTTTTACTAGTTGATACTTGTTGATTCTGCCTGTATTCTTGTGTGAAGATGTCTTCCTGTGCTGCACGCTGATCGGTTACATTGTTTCCAAATGCGTCTGGACTACAGAACCCTCCTACCCTGTTTCCCCGAAAATAAGACCTAGTGTGATTGTTGGTGATGGCTGCAATATAAGCCCTACCCCCCAAATAAGCCCTAGTTAAAGTCCTTGTAGGTCTTATTTTCAGGGTAGGGCTTATATTGCAGCCATCACTGACAATCACGCTAGGTCTTATTTTCGGGGAAACAGGGTATGTAACGGAAGTGAAGAAAGGAAAAGAGGTTTGTAGTCCAAATCAGGAGAGCAGCCTAGGGTGACAACGCTCCTTCTGCTCCTCCATAGATACAGTGCAGGGAGTGAGCGTGGTCACCCTAAGACAGGATGTGTGTTACTGGCAGAATCAGCAGGTGAGACCAACAGGAAACAAGCCTGAGAAAAGAAAAACTAATGCAGCCACCACATCTATGGAATGGAACCTGCAATATGATATATTGCTCATTTACATATGAGAGCTCAGATGCCCGATGCGCCAAAAAGCTACACAGGCTACTTTTTCACCACTTGCCTACCGGGCACTTTCCCTTCCTGCCCAGGCCAATTTTCAGCTTTCAGCGCTGTCACACTTCGAATGACAATGGTGTGGTCATGCAACACTGTACCCATAGGACATTTTATTCAAATAAAAAGCTCTCTTTCTTTTATAATCACCACTGGGGGTTATTTATTTTTTGGTAAAATCTTGAAAAGAAAATACATTTTTTTTCTTAGTTTCTGTTATAAAATTTTCTAAATAAGTAATTTTTCTCTTTCACTGATGGACATCCGACAGGCTGCACCGAGGAGGCGGCACCCGACAGGCTGCACCGAGGAGGCGGCGGCGGCACCCGACAGGCTGCACCGAGGAGGCGGCGGTGGCACCCGACAGGCTGCACCGAGGAGGCGGCGGCGGCACCCGATCATCAGGACACTAATGATCAGTGCCCCGATTATCAGTTAAGATGTCCCCTGTATGGATTTGCTGGTTATCGGCTCTCCTCACGCTGACAAAGGACTGCCCATAACCATCAAATTCTGTTTACACTGTGATTGGACACAGCTGGTCACATGGTAAAGAGCCACCATGATTGGCTCTTTACCCCGATCTGTGATCAGCTGTGTCCATCACGGGAGGAAGTCCGTAGACGCAATCTCGGCAATGTGAGCTTGCGCTGTAGCCATCTTTCGGCTAAAGCGTGGGCGGTAGGTGGTTGGGGCAGATTCAGGCGTTTTTGGCCACATAGATTTTAATAAGAGCACCTCAAGGCCTCCCATTAAAGGCCTCAGGCACCTGCCCACTTCTCCTAAATGCCTTTTCCACTGGCAGCAGCGTTTTACCAAAAAAAAAAAAAAAAGCCGACGTGCCTTAGCGCAGGTTACATTTGGCAATGGTACCCCCCCGTCAGTGCGCAGTTTAATTTTTGCCCCGAGCAGGTGCATGCCCTTGTTTAGGTGGACAGTTGGGTTGGGGAGAGGGTTCACATTCCAACTTTGGCCAGCTTGGGAACAGAAGCCCTAAGGCTTTGGTAAACAAGTGCAAAATTTGCGTGCTTTTATGAAATTCTTTTTAAAAAAAAAAAAAAAATGCGTTTTGCCTCAGCAATTCCATTCCATGTTAATGGCACCCTAAGGCTACATCTGCACTTGTGTGACTTGTCCTGAGACTTGGGACTGCAAAGTCGCATGACAAGTCGTACCCCCAATAATTTCCAATGAGTACCGTTCATTTCTGTGCGACTTCAAGGTCTCAGCGACTTTAAAAGTAGTCCCTGCACTACTTTAGTCCCACTTTTATGCAGCTTGAACAGTCTTTGCACCTAAAGCCCGGTACTTGTATATTATATGGGCTCTGAGAGACCCAACATGGGATTTATTAGATCTCAGCGTCACGTGGGGGGGGGGGGGGGGAACATGTTTTGTGCTTTTAGTTCATAAAAAAAAAAAAAAAAAAAAATTATGATAATCCATCTTTAGACAATCCCTGAACACTCTTCTCTTTAAAGAAGCTCATCCTGCTTCTAATACTCAGTTTTACTTCCTCCATCAGCTCATCCCCCCCCCACAGCTAAATTACCTTTTTGTATCAACTGACCCTCCCCTTTTTAGATTGTAAGCTCTAGAGATCAGGGCCCCCCGATTCCTCCTCTACCATAATTGTAATGTCTGCCTTTAATTTGGTAAGCATTGCGCAAACTGTCGGCGCCATATAAATCCTGAGTAATAGTAAATTATTACTATTATTAATATTACTAGTAATAATAAATTATATATATAAAATATAGAGAGATAAAAAAAAAAAATCCTGAACAACAACAATATATCCTGAATAATAAAAAAAAATCTATATATATATATATATATATATATATATATATATATATATATATATCTCTAATTTTTTTTATCTCTCTATTATATATAATTTTTTTATTATTATTCAGGATAGATATATATATGAGAGAGAGAGAGAGAGAGACAGAGAGAGAGAGAGAGAGAGAGAGAGAGAGAGAATAATAATATTATATATCCTGAATAAAAAAAAAAAAAAGAATTATATTATAATATATATAAAATCCTGAATAATATATTTATTATAAATATCAAAAGTAACATTATTAAAAAAAAAAAAAAAAAATTGTAAAACAGACATGACAGACATCAGATAGGACGAGATCTCACCTCCGGTGGTGGCAGGCGGTGGTGTCGGAGGGTCGGTGGGGGCCATGGTCGGCCGATCGGTTGGTGGGATGATGGGGGGGATGGTGGGGGGTGATGTCGGCCGATCGGTTGGTGGGATGATGGGGGGGATGGTGGGGGGTGATGTCGGCCGATCAGTGGGTGGGATGATCGGGGGGTCGGTGGGGTGATGAGTAGGTGGGTTGGTCGGGGGGTAGGTGGTCGGGATGGTGTCGGGTCCCCGGATCACCCTCTCCCGGGTCTCCTCGGTGGGTCCCGGACCGGTGACATTGTCGGTGGTGTTAGAGGTCGGTACGATGGTCGGTAGGTGGGTGGCGGTGGTGTTGTAGATCGGTTGGCCGGTGGCGGAGGTGTTGTAGGTCGGTACGATGGTCGGTAGGCCGGTGTCGGAGGTCGGTAGGCCGGTGGTGGTGTTGTCGGACGGTACGGTGACGTTCCCCTCCTCCGTCTCCAGGCTCCGGCAGCTCCGTGCCAATAACACGAAGGCGGCTGCCCAGAAGAACGCGATCCGGGCCTTGGCGGCCATCTCCCATCTTCCTCGGACGGAGATCACCGATCTTCCCCGCACATCTCCGGTGTCGCACCGGGGCCTTTCCCTGACAATGCGGAGAACACCTGGCTCTGACTGGCGGCGCTCTCCTCCAATGGGCGGCCTGGGGGAGGGGCGGGACTGCACCGGAGCGCGCCTCCGCCAATCGGAGGTGCGGAAGGCCCTGACGTCATGTTCGCAGAACGCGCCCCCCCCGGCTCGCGCCGGAGCGCTTCTTCCTGATCCGGCCAGTCCGGTCCAATCGGAAGACAGGAGAGGAGGAGGGAGGGAGGGATGACGAAGGCGGAGCCCGCCCACTCAGGGCTAAAAAGAGGCGGGGCTGTCATACAGTGCATATAACTAGATCGATATTGCTGCTCCCTTGGTGCTGCAATTAATTCTGAAAATGCTCATTGCCTGGCTGTCTTACTGTTCATATATTTTATATATTAATAAAGTATATCTTGCAACAACAACAAAAAATTGTCTCTTGGTCTAGGAATTATTCTGAAAATGCTGTTTGCCTGGCTGTCTTGCCAGTCCCCCTACTGCTGGCTTCCAACAAAAATCGCTGGAGGTGCAGCGGTCATGCAGGTTTCCTGAAAATGCTGGTTGCCTGGCTGTCATGCCAGTTCCCTACTGCCCACTTCGACCAAAATTGCTGGAGGAGTGGCTGTCATGCAGGTTCCCTAATGCTGACCTCATTCTGAAAATGCTGTTTGCCTGGCTATCAATACATTCAAGTCATTTATATATTAAAATTAAAAAGAAAAGTATATCTTTCAATAAAGAAGAAAGCCGGTCCCATGGTATGAGAATTATTCTGAAAACGCTGATTGCCTGGCTGTCATCCTTGTTTATATATTTTATATATTAATAAACGATATCTTTCAATAATAAAAGAAAACTAGTCCCTTGCTATGGGAATCATCCTGAAAATGCTGTTTGCCTGGCTGTCCCACCAGTCCCTTACTGCTGGCTTCCAACTAAAATTGCTGGAGGCGTGGCTGTCATGCGGGTTCCCTTGTGGTGATCTCATTGTGAAAATGCTGGTTGCCTGGCTGTCATACCGTTCATATATTTCACATAATGACAATAAAAAAGTATATTTTTTTCAATAAAGCAGAAAACTGTCCTTTGGCATGGGAATTGTTCTGAAAATGCTGTTTGCCTGGCTGTCCCACCAGTCCCTTACTGCTGGCTTCCAACTACAATTGCTGGAGGCGTGGCTGTCATGCGGGTTCCCTTGTGGTGACCTCATTGTGAAAATGCTGACTTCCTGGCTGTCATACTGCTCATATATTAATAAGGTATATTTTTAAAAAAAAGAAGAAAACTAGTCCTTTGGAATGGGAATTATTCTGAAAATGTTGTTTGCCCGGCTGTCCTATCTGCTGCCTAAAATTGCTAGAGGGGCGCGGCTGTCATGCAGGTTCCCTGGGTCTGACCTCATTCTGAAAATGCTGGTTGCCTGGCTGTCATCCTGTTCCTATATTTTATATATTGATAAATGATATATCTTTTAATAAAAAATAAAAACTGGTCTCTTGGTATGGGAATTAATCTGAAAATGCTGGTTGCCTGGCTGCCCTATTGATTTGATACTACAGGCTTCCTCCCAGCTGGTGACCTGGCTTTTTATGACGGTTCTCCCGATTCTGCTGGTTGCCTGGCTGTCATACCATTCATATACTTTATATACTAATAAAGTATGTCTTTCAATAAAAAAAGAAAACTAGTCCTTTGGAATGGGAATTATTCTGAAAATGCTGTTTGCCTGGCTGTCCCATCAGCCCCTTACTGCTGGCTAAAATTGCTGGAGGCGCGGCTGTCATGCAGCTTCCCTGGTGCTGACCTCGTTCTGAAAATGCTGGTTGCCTGGCTGTCACACCAGTCCCTTACTGCTGGCCGCCAACTAAAATTGCTGGAGGCCTGGCTGTCATGCAGGTTCCCTGGTGCTGACCTAATTTGGAAAATGCTGGTTTCCTGGCTGTCATACTGTTCATATATTAATAAAGTATATTTTTCAATAAAGAAGAAAACTGTCCTTTGGAAAACGCATAATTCGGAAAATGATGTTTGCCTGGCTGTCCTATCAGGTGCTGACCTAATTCTGAAAATGCTGATTGCCTGGCTGTCCTACCAGTACCTTATTGCTGGCCGCCAACTAAAATTGCTAGAGGCCTGGCTGTCATGCAGGTTCCCTGGGACTGTCCTAAATGTAAAAATGCTGGTTGCCTGGCTGATCCTCTACTACAAGAGCTTCCTAAAAAAATTAAAAAAAACACCTAGTGACCTGACTTGTACTCCAGCCCCCCTGATTCTGGCCTCCTTCCACAATGCTGGTTGCCTGGCTGTCATACTGTTCATTTATTAATAAAGTATATTTTTCAATAAAGAAGAAAATTGTCCTTTGGAATAGGAAGGTCCAAGCAGTCCCTTACTGCTTTCTAAAATTCTGGCCTCCTTCCACAATGCTGGTTGCCTGGCTGTCACACTGGTCCCCTGGTTGCCGGCCTCATTCTGAAAACGCTGGGTGACAACACCCTCCCCCCATCTCCCAGTGGTTCTCCCGCGTTGTCACCCGGGTCACATGGGCTTTCCGATGGAGGCAACGAGTAGCTGTTTCAGCACACATTTTAGGCATGGTCCGCTGTGGTCACCCTGGGAAACGCCAGGCAGCCATCGCTGGATTGCATGCAGGCGGGAAGTGGTTGCAAAGAAGCCACAGGAGACCCGCAGCCACTGAGAAGTAACAAAAGGAGGACAAAACACGAAGCGAATGGTTTTATGTAAGCTGTACTTTGCCCAATCAGGACTCAGCAAGAGGTTTACATAACATCCCACACCCTCCGCCACTGATACCCCGAGGAAAACCGAATCTCCCAGTGACAGCCGAGACAGTGCTGGGACTCTTCCCTTCTCGTTGGGTTGTCACCCCTCCGGCTTAGAAACCGGACAGACGGGTTTTATTATCACAGCTGTCCGCTTCTCAAATTGCTATGCGGAGTGTCCGGTTTGGGCGCTTTGCATAGCGAATGACATGGATGGCGATTGGGCGTTCTCTGGGAAAATGTCTGCTAAGCTGGAGACAAAAAGACGTGACGTGGGTCCTTGCCCTCTGTAGTTGTCACCCTACGGAGGCAGAGCCGCCACCCGTCTGATTTGGCAAACCGCAGTTCTGTTTTTAGAGCACCCACATTGCTGCCTGGAATTAGGGAGAGCGTGTGGCAGGGTGACAACGCAGGAGAACAATTGGGAGTTGGGAGCAGAGCGTTGTCACCCTATGACGAGAAGTGGTCTTCATGGTAGGATCACCAGGGGGTTATTGGTTGGACTGATCTCAGATACATAGGAAATATATATATATATAGATCTATCTATCTATCTATCTATCTATCTATCTATCTATCTATCTATCTATCTATCTATCTATCTATCTATCTATCTATCTATCTATAGATCTATATCTATAGATCTATATCTATATATTTATATCTATATATCTATCTATATATAGATAGATATAGATATAAATATCTATATATATATATAGATTTAGATATAGATCTATATATAGATCTATATCGATAGATAGATAGATAGATAGATAGATAGATAGATAGATAGATAGATAGATAGATAGATAGATAGATAGATAGATAGATAGATAGATATCTCTCTGTCTATATCTCTATCTATCTATCTATCTATTTATATCTATATAGATATAGATATGTATATATACACAGTATCTCACAAAAGTGAGTTCACCCCTCACATTTTTGTAAATATTTTCTTCTATCTTTTCATGTGACAACACTGAAGAAATGACACTTGTCTACAATGTAAAGTAGTGAGTGTACAGCTTGTATAACAATGTAAATTTGCTGTCCCCTCAAAATAACTCAACACACAGCCATTAATGTCTAAACCGCTGGCAACAAAAGTCAGTACACCCCTAAGTGAAAATGTCCAACTTGGGCCCAAAGTGTCAATATTTTGTGTGGTCACCATTATTTTCCAGCACTGCCTTAACCCTCTGGTAGGTCACCAGAGCTTCACAGGTTGTCACTGGAGTCCTCTTCCCCTCCTCCATGACGACATCACGGAGCTGGTGGATGTTAGAGACCTTGCGCTCCTCCACCTTCCGTTTTGAGGATGCCCCACAGATGATCAATAGGGTTTAGGTCTGGAGACATGCTTGGCCAGTCCATCACCTTTATCCTCAGCTTCTTTAGCAAGGCAGTGGTCTTCTTGGAGGTGTGTTTGGGGTGGTTATCATGTTGGAATACTGCCCTGCGGCCCAGTCTCTGAAGGGAGGGGATCATGCTCTGCTTCAGTATGTCACAGTACATGTTGGCATTCATGGTCCCCTCAATGATCTGTAGCTCCCCAGTGCCGGCAGCACTCATGCAGCCCCAGACCATGACACTCCCACCACCATGCTTGACTGTAGACAAGACACACTTGTCTTTGTTCTCCTCACCTGGTTGCCCCCACACACGCTTGTCACCATCTGAACCTAATACGTTTATCTTGGTCTCATCAGACCACAGGACATGGTTCCAGTAATCCATGTCCTTAGTCTGCTTGTCTTCAGCAAACTGTTTGTGGACTTTCTTGTACATCATCTTTAGAAGAGGCTTCCTTCTGGGATGACAGCCATGCAGACCAATTTGATGCAGTGTGCGGCGTATTGTCTGAGCACTGACAGGCAGACCCCCCACCCCTTCAACCTCTGCAGCACTGCTGGCAGCACTCATACGTCTATTTCCCAAAGACAACCTCTGGATATGACGCTGAGCACGTGACCTCAACTTCTTTGGTTGACCATGGCGAGGCCTGTTCTGAGTGGAACCTGTCCTGTTAAACCTCTGTATGGTCTTGGCCACCGTGCTGCAACTCAGTTTGAGTGTCTTGGCAATCTTCTTATAGCCCATCTTTATGTAGAGCAACAATTCTTTTTTTCAGATTCTCAGAGAGTTCTTTGCCATGAGGTGCCATGTTAAACTTCCAGTGACCAGTATGAGAGAGTGAGAGCGATAACACCAAATTTAACACACCTCCTTCTCCCCATTCACACCTGAGACCTTGTAACACTAACGAGTCACAAGACACCGGGGAGGGAAAATGGCTAATTGGGCCCAATTTGGACATTTTCACTTAGGGGTGTACTCACTTTTGTTGCCAGCAGTTTAGACATTAATGGCTGTGTGTTGAGTTATTTTGAGGGGACAGCAAATTGACACTGTTATAGAAGCTGTACACTCACTACTTTACATTGTAGCAGAGTTTCATTTCTTTGGTGTTGTCACATGAAAAGATATAATAAAATGTTTACAAAAATGTGAGGGGTGCACTCACTTTTGTGAGATACTGTATATAAGCAGTTTCAGTCGGTGGGATCAGTAAGAGGGATGGTGGGGGTGCCTACACAGAGCTTGGGCTGGTCCTCATTCTGCTCTTCCTGTGGGCTCATGCAGTCAGACTAACCTTCGGGCAGGTTGACTCAGTGGCTACCTGAATAGCAGCGAGGTGGGAGAAGAAAAAGGTTAAAGTTCTTCCAAGGTTTTTCTTGACTGTAAGGAAGATGATATTGGCTATTAGTATCAGGTGTTGGTGCGGGCACCTGAGCACGCATGTGGTTCTCTACATGGAGTCTCAGCTGGATGTGCATCGTTGCATGGGCCTCAAGGCACGTACACTCATGCCAATGATGGCGGTGGCACCAAGTGGCCTGCTTAAGGTAAAGTCCTACCATGGATCAGTGAAAAATGTTCTGACCTGTGATCTACTAATAACAATGCTGAACCTCGGCCTGATACCTTCAGATTCAGATAACTTTATTAATCCCAAAGGGAAATTACTATCACAACTTCCTTTTCAACTCTTCTATGTCTTTGCCTGGCCTGATCGCCTTTTCCTGATTTGGGACTGACCCTTGACTAGGATCGGTTCTGTAACTTCGCTGCCAGCTCATTGTTGACCTGGCCCATTCCCAGCTTTGCAAATTGCTATTTCTCCATCCAATTATTGCTGACCTTGGCCTGTTCACCCAATGGAGTTGAAGGTGAGGCCCTGGGTACAAATCCTTGAAGAGTATGTAAGAGGTGTTTGTTTGAGCCCAATGACCTAGGTTCTGCAGCTCCCCACAAAGTTCTGTAGGTGTCCCTCCCGGGATAGGGGTCAACCAGACTAAAAAGACTATGTGGAGTTGAGCCTAAAGAAGTGTTGAAAGAGACCAAAACTTTATTTTGATGTGTTTCTTTAAGGAGAACAGGGTTACACAAGGCAGCCAATGTGCATCAAGGGCAAAAAAAAAACCCACTTCTAGAGGCCTAATGGACTCAGAATTAAAAACCTGGATATATCAATCAGAACCAGGAGGGTGAACACTGAGTGAGAGCTTGTATTCTTGTACTGATGGCAAACCAATATCTTGTCCTCTAGGCCTGCTCATTGACCACATTGGTTTTGTCCATCTTGGCCTATTTATCGACCATGTTGATCTTGTCCATCTTGGCCTTTTTTTTCATCCACGCTGACCTTGGCCTGTTCATCGAAAATGCTGATCTTGTCCATCCTGGCCTGTTCATTGACCGCATTGATCTTGTTCATCCTGGCCTGTTCATTGACCTTGTCCATTTTAGTCTGTTCATCGATCTTGGTAATTCTGTCCATCTTGGCCTATTTAACAACCACCATGATCTTGTCCATCTTGGTTTGTTCATCGTCCCCACTGATCTTGGCTTGTTCCTCAACCATGTTGATCTTGTCCATTTTGGTCTGTTCGTCGACCACGTTGATTTTTTCCATCTTGGCCAATTTTGCCAACCATGCTGATCTTGTCCCTCTTGGCCGACCATGTTGACCTTGTCCATTTTGGCCTGTTCATCGACCACAAATGATCTTGTCCATCTTGGCCTTTTGTTTGCCCAGGTTGATCTCGTCCATCTTGGCCTGTTGATCAACCATACTGATCTTATCTATCTTGGCTTATTCATTTCCATGCTGACATTGGCCTGTTCATCAACCATGTTGATCTTGTTCATCTTGGCCTGTTCTTTGCTGATTCTGTCCATCTTCGCCTGTTTATCAATCATGTGGACTTTGTCCCTCTTGGCCTATTCATCAACCATGTTGACCTTGTCCATTTTGTCCTGTTTGTTAAAAACAATGATCCTGTCCGTATTTGCCTGTTCATTGACCATATTGATCTTGTCCATCTTGACCAGTTCATCAACCACATTGATCTTGTCCATCTCAGGCTTTTGATTGCCCACGTTGACCTTGTCCCTCTTGGCCTGTTCATTGACCACATTGATTTTTTCCATCTTGACTTATTCATCTTCAAGGCTAATCTTGGTCTGTTCATCCACCAAGTTGATCTTGTCCATCTTGACCTGTTCATTGACCTTGCTCATCTTGGTCTGTTCATAGACCATGTTGATCTTGTACATCTTGGCCTGTTTGATGAGCACAATCCGGTCTGTGACCTGCACTAATTTGGTGGTCCTTAGCTGACCAGAGGACTTCACTCACAAGTTCCAGGGATATCATTATAAATCCAACATTCGACACGTTGTATTCAATTTTTGGGTTAATGTGTAGGAACGAGTGAAAATTGAAAGCAGCGGGAAAGGAAAAATGTAGGTGGTTTTTGAGGGTTTATAGGGTACAATGGGCTTTAAAGGCAATGTGGCCATTCAAAGGACAGTCTGCCTCCATGACCAATCATCTGCAGGTAATCACTGTATGAGGGACTTACATGTGAACAGCTGTGAATAGCAGCTTCTGTTGCTTTCAAAGAGCTTACCCACCCATACTAATAGCAAGGATCCCTGCTGGGTCCCACACAGGTATTCAGGGTCCCATTATCAGGTGTGAATGGGACCTTTGTCTTGCAAATATGGTCTGTACAAAACCTAAATTGATTATTTTGTGTCATATACTCCAACACCCAGCCCCACCCAGACCCTGGACCTCACCCCACCCAGCACCTAGACATCATTCAATATAGAAGACTGAGGACATCTTGTGGCAGAAAAGAAGTACTGCAGAGGACAGTTCTAGATTACAGGTTGGTATTGCAGTGCAAAACCAGCAAAGGGACATTAAAAAGAAAATAAGCCTGGATATGGGCTTTACGTGTTTATGTGATTTCTTAACCAAAATCTGACAAATATAAACACTACAAATACATTTTTTACCCTTTTTGGTCTGTTACATATATATTATCAAAAGCGATTTGCTCTGTCTAATTAGCACAAAAAAATGCTAATCCTGCCAGGAATCCAATAATCCTATGACTTCCTGTGCTCTCTGCTGCAATAAAAATATTGAGCAATGTTAGCACTGCCCAGTTTTCTTCCTGTAAACTAGAGGACACCACCACCACCCTCTTTATGTTATGAAAATGAAGAGCGGGGGAGATGTTCTGTAGTCCTAACACACTTCTTGTCCCATGGTGACAACACTGCTCCTCCGTACATACAGGATGGTGTTGGCAGTAACCCTAGGACAGGAACGTTTATTACTTGCAGGATCACCAGGTGAAAATAAAGGGAAAGGTGTCTGAAAAAAAAGAAAACTAAGCAGTCACCACATCCAAGGAAGGCCAATTGCAATATTTATATTCTATATACTTACAGTGTCTTGAAAAAGTATTCACAGCCCTTGGGCAGTATTCCAACATGATAACGACCCCAAACACACCTCCAAGACAACCACTGCCTTGCTAAAGAAGCTGAGGGTAAAGGTGATGGACTGGCCAAGCATGTCTCCAGACCTAAACCCTATTGATCATCTGTGGGGCATCCTGGAAGGTGGAGGAGCACAAGGTCTCTAACATCCACCAGCTCTGTGATGTCCTCATGGAGGAGTGGAAGAGGACTCCAGTGGCAACCTGTGAAGCTCTTGTGAACTCCATGCACAAGAGGGTTAAGGCAGTGCTGGAAAATAATGGTGGCCACACAAAATATTGACACTTTGGGCCCAATTTGGACATTTTCACTCAGGGGTGTACTCACTTTTGTTGCCAGCGGTTTAGACATTAATGGCTGTGTGTTGAGTTATTTTGAGGAGACAGCAAATTTACACTGTTATACAAGCTGTACACTCACTACTTTACATTGTAGACAAGTGTCATTTCCTCAGAGTTGTCACATGAAAAGATAGAAGAAAAAATTTACAAAGATGTGAGGGGTGTACTCACTTTTGTGAGATACTGTATGTATATATATATATATATATATATATATACCAGCAATTTGATAACGGGTGAAGGAATAGGATATGTCCTCATAAGCTGCACACTCAATGCACTGCGTGGGATGACCCCATTTTTTCCAGTGGTATGTCATACGATTACAAAGCGTCTCTTTGTGCCGCCACAAGAAATACACAATGGAGGGCTCTAGCAGTGAACATTCTCCCCCCAGACATACAACAATGCAATGCTTTACAGGCCATATGATTTAATGCCGCTCCCAAATTAAAGTGTCAGTGGGACAAACCACCACTACGGAGTAAGACTATGACATTACATGTCGGCCTCAATTCACAAAATCATAATGCCTGCAGTATGTTAACTACCCTATATTATTCCCTTCATTTGTAAAGATATCATTTTTTTTTTCAACTTTTTTTCAACTCAAATATTTTATCATTACCTAATAACCAAATTTATTCTTTGTAGAGGTCAAGTAACAGAAATCAATACGGGGGCAATGACTCCTTAAATATACCGTTGCCTTTCTGATGGTGTTAACCAGAAAAAAAAAATCCTTTAAGGCTTAAAGATTAGTTGCAGGCAGTCACACTTTTTTTTTAAATATACGGCTTTTACTTTTAAAATATAATAATAAAAAAAAAAATCTGCAATAGTCGCCTTCAATGTTGAGCTGCCCCCCCTGCAGTAATTCCTTTCTGCCACTAGATGCTGCCAGTCTTCCAGGTTGAAACGCAGTTAGCATCATTCAGTGCACTTCCTTTAAGCCCAGGCTGTCATGGACACACCCCCTAGGGGCAGCATCAACATACATATTATACTCCGCACCCCAAAACTTCCATCCTCAGCGCAATACCGCCCTTCCATATCTCAGGGTGCAGTTTAAGAAATCGTGCTATACCAGGAGTCTCCATAGTGACCCACATTGGGGTGTCTGAGTCCTTGTTCCCAGGGAATATCTGAAAGACAAAGTGCAGAGTTTTCCTAATTTGTTGAAAACTGGAAATTGTATCAATATGTGAATGATAAAGATAAAAGAAAAAAAAGGAAGCTCAGCTCCTCCCTGCTCCCCATTCCAGATGGCACTGGGCAACTCAGCTCCTCCCCCTTCCAGATGGCACTGGGCAGATCAGCTTCTCCCGCTTCCAGATGGCACTGGGCAGATCAGCTCCTCCCCCTTCCAGATGACACTGGGCAGCTCAGCTCCTCCCCCTTCCAGATGGCACTGGGCAGCTCAGCTCCTTCCTCTTCCAGATGGCACTGGGCAGCTAAGCTCCTCCCTGCTCCCCCTTCCAGATGGCACTGGGCAGATCAGCTCCTCCCCCTTCCTGATGGCACTGGGCAGCTCAGCTCCTCCCCCTTCCAGATGGCACTGGGCAGATCAGCTCCTTCCCCTTCCAGATGGCACTGGGCAGATCAGCTCCACCCCTTCCAGATGGCACTGGGCAGATCAGCTCCACCCCTTCCAGATGGCACTGGGCAGCTCAGCTCCTCCCCCTTCCAGATGGCACTGGGCAGTTTAGCTCCTCCGCCTTCCAGATGGCACTGGGCAGATCAGCTCCTCCTCCTTCCAGATGGCACTGGGCAGCTCAGCTTCTCCCCCTTCCAGATGGCACTGGCAGCTCAGCTCCTCCCCCTTCCAGATGGCACTGGGCAGCTCAGCTCCTCCCCCTTCCAGACGGCACTGGGCAGCTCAGCTCCTCCCCCTTCCAGATGGCACTGGGCAGCTCAGCTCCTCCTCCTTCCAGATGGCACTGGGCAGCTCAGCTCCTCCCCCTTTCAGATGGCACTGGGCAGCTCAGCTCCTCCTGCTCCCCCTTCCAGATGGTACTGGGCAGCTCAGCTCCTCCCCCTTCCAGATGGCACTGGGAAGCCCAGCTCCTCCCCCTTCCAGATGGCACTGGGCAGCTCAGCTCCTCCCCCTTCCAGATGGCACTGGGCAGCTCAGCTCCTCCCTGCTCCCCCTTCCAGATGGCACTGGGCAGCTCAGCTCCTCCTCCTTCCAGATGGCACTGGGCAGCTCTGCTCCTCCCCCTTCCAGATGGCACTGGGCAGCTCAGCTCCTCCTCCTTCCAGATGGCACTGGGCAGCTCTGCTCCTCCCCCTTCCAGATGGCACTGGGCAGCTCAGCTCCTTCCCCTTCCAGGTGGCGCTGGGCAGATCAGCTCCTCCCCCTTCCAGATGGCACTGGGCAGATCAGCTCCTCCCCCTTGCAGATGGCACTGGGCAGTTCAGCTCCTCCCAGCGCTCTTTTTGCCAACACCCACTCCAAGCAGTAACTGGGCATTGCAGGGAGAAAGAACATGGTTAGCAGAGCTGCTAAATCACTGCTGTAGGGAGGAGCAGGGCGAGCTGAGCTGTTGGGAGCAGCTTTAGTGCGTGTGATGTGATCTTTGAGGAGGAATTGCTCCACTGTAAATGCAGCAACGGCTCGGCTCTTTTTTATTCTCCCTCTAGGTCCACTTGGATGGTGGGGCTTGAACCTGGACCTAGGGCGCAGGCGCCGTGTACAGCTGATTGGAGTTTTTCAGCTTCGGCTATCTTTGGTGGCTCATAGTAGTTCGTACTGCGCAGGTGCCGCGCCTGCGCAGTACAGGGGGGTCCTTATCCGCCGTGGGAACTTTCTCGGCAAGACACGGGAAGGTTGGCAACCCTACAGGTATGTAATCTCGGCCATTACATTTTAGTTGATTAAATCTACTATAAATTTAGTCCAGTAAAATCTTTATGTTATTTAGTCTACTAAAACTAAAACAATTCAGATGACTAAAATATGACTAAAACGAAATGACAATTAAAAGTAGATCAAAATTTGCGGTCAAAATGGTATTGAAAAATGTAAAAAAAATTATTTTTAAAAAAAAAAAAAAGGCAAGAAAAACAAAGGGTAACATTTTCATAGCAGTAAATCAGCCAATTCTACAGAAATTCAACAGATAGAATAAGTTCAGCCTCATCATCCCGGAACAATCTGCAGCCGGCCAGCTAAGACCTGTCCTAGGTTGCTAATGTGACTTACATGCATATACAGCTGGACCTGCTAATAACCTTAATACAGTTTATATGCTCACATGTGAGAGATAAAAGCAGAGTTATTTACTGTGACTTTATATATGGATGTCATATAACAGTTATATATTTGTGTTCACAGAAGCAAACCAGAAAGCATAGAGTTAAAGCAGAAGTAAACCCATCCATAAGACAGTTTAATTTCCAGCACATGCTGGAAATGTAACACTCCCATTGGTTGTGCTCTCAACCAAACTGTCAAACCATCCAATGGCTGGTGTCTAAATTGATCACATGTGCAGCATCATGGCAGTTGTAGATTAAACTGAGGCAAAGATGGCAGCTTCCATGGCTGAAAAAGATAGGGGGGTTTACTTACACTTTAAGTCTTTGTGACTCTCAGGAGTTTTGGCCAGCAACAGCCAATCTCACACTGAGCAAGGAGTCTTGGCCAATCACAGCCAGCCTTACACCTATTATTTTGTCTGCAAATCACCCAGCACATTGTTAGATCTCATTTTATCAGAGAGAGGGGACCTGAGCAGATTGTGGATCCAGCTAGAATTCAGTTTTATGGAAGTAAGTGGCCAAAATAGGTATTTGATCCAGTTATGTATGTTACTATTGTTATAGAATGTGATTAGAACTGTATACTGAACTAGTTATGTGTTCACTTGTAGTGCAACCAAACAATTCAATCAAATCAAACAAACGTTTAAACAAGCAAATAAGCGTGCAAACTGCAAACTGCAATCTCAAACAAGTAAAACTATTTCTTAGCAGCTGTTCCGCCACTTGATCGTTCTTGCGGGAGGGGACGCCTCCTGCCCCCCTCCGGTGCTTGTACCGTCTCACCGTTTCCATCGGTGAGTCGGACACAGGATCCTCCAGCCCCGGATGGTGATCATAGAGATTTCCGGTGGACCAGATGGTCGCCGGAATCTCTATGATTGTTCGGAGGGCCGGGCGCGATGTTATGACGTCACGCCCAGCCTCTGCATTAAATAAAACGGCACCGCTTCGGGCTGGGAAGCGGTGATCTTTTTTTGTTTTTTTTTTTTTTTTTTTTTTGTTTGTTTTTGTTTTGTTTTTTGTTTTTTTTTCAATTTTAGGCTTCCCAGCCTAGAGGTGAGATGTGAGGTCTTATTGACTCCATATCTCAATGTAAAAAGGACCGATCGTGCCATGTTCCTATTAAAAGGGATGTTTACATTCCTTGTAATAGGAATAAAAGTCATCAAAAAATTTTTTTTTTTTAATGTCAAACTAAAAAAAATAAAAGTCAAATTAACAATAAAATAAAAATTAAAGTGTCCCTGTCCCCGTGTGCTCGCACGCAGAAGCGAACGCATACGTAAGTCCCGCCCACATATGAAAACGATGTTCAAACCACACATGTGAGGTATCACCGCGAACGTTAGAGCGAGAGAAATAATTCTAGCCCCAGACCTCCTCTGTAACTCGAAACATGTAACCAGTAAAAAATTTTAAAGCGTCGCCTATGGGGATTTTTAAAGCGGAGTTTCACACAAAAATTGAACTTTTCGGAACCCTCCCCCTCCCCCCCCCTCCGGTTTAACATTTGGCACCTTTCAGGGGGGAGGGGGGTGCAAATACCTGTCTAAGACAGGTATTTGCACCCACTTCCGGCATAGACTCCCATGGGAGTCTATGCCTCTTCCCGTCCCCACCGCGCTGTCTCCTGGGAAACACACAGCTCCCAGGAGAGAGCGGGGACCACTTACGATGCGCAGCGCGACTCGCGCATGCGCAGTAGGGAACCGGGAAGTGAAGCCGCAACGCTTCACTTCCTGATTCCCTCACCCAGGATGGCGGCGGCAGCTGCCGAGAACCGAGTGGGTTCTCGGCGTCGCCTGCCAACATCGCTGGACCCTGGGATAGGTAAGTGGCCATGCATTAAAAGTCAGCAGCTGCAGTATTTGTAGCTGCTGGCTTTTAATAATTTTTTTTTTTTTTTTTTTTTGGCGGTGTAGGTGGACCCCCGCTTTAACCACTTCCGGACCGCCCACTGTGTATATATACGTCATTTTTTTTAAAGATGGATATCTCGGTAACGGCAGCAGCTGCTGCCACAACCGAGGTATCCATCTTTAGGGCCGGCGGTTCTGTACACGATAATGGTGGTCTCTGCGGTGGGTTCGCCGCGAGATCACCGTTATCGGCGGCGGGAGAGGTGCCGCCGCTCTCCCGCACCCTCCGCCGCTTACCGGAGCCATCGGTAGCGGCGGAGGCGATCGGGTCCTTTCCCTTAGGTATGGAGACGAGTGAGGCTAAGATGGCCCCCACCCGTCTCCATACCATGTGACGGCCGGAGCGACGTCATTACGTCAGCTCCGCCCACTTCTCTTAAAGGCACAATTTTTTTTTTTGTCTTTTTTTTTTTAAACGACTTTTTTTTTTTTTTTTTTTTGCATTAAAGTCTAAATATGAGATCTGAGGACTTTTTGACCCCAGATCTCATATTTAAGAGGACCTGTCATGCTTTTTTCTATTACAAGGGATGTTTACATTCCCTGTAATAGGAATAAAAGTGATCCAAATTTTTTTTTTTTTTTAAAACAGTGAAAAAATAAATAAAATAAAGTAAAATAAATAATAAAAAAAAAAAAAATTTTTTTTTTAAAGCGCCCTGTCCAGATGAGCTCGCGCGCAGAAGCGAACGCATACGTGAGTAGCGCCCGCATATGAAAACGGTGGTCAAACCACACATGTGAGGTATCGCCGCGACCGGTAGAGTGAGAGCAATAATTCTAGCCCTAGACCTCTGTAACACAAAACATGCAATCTGTAGAATTTTTTTAAACGTCGCCTATGGAGATTTTTAAGGGTAAAAGTTTGACGCCATTCCACGAGCGGGCGCAATTTTGAAGCGTGACATGATGGGTATCAAGTTACTTGGCGTAACATTATATTTCACAATATAAAAAAAAAAATTGGGCTAACTTTACTGTTGTCTTATTTTTTTTTTTTTTTTTTAATCAAAAAAGTGAATTTTTTCCAAAAAAAAAAGTGCGCTTAGAAGACCGCTGCGCAAATACGGTGCAAAAAAAAAAGTATTGCAATGACCGCTATTTTATTCTCTAGGGTGTTCGAAAAAAAAACAATATATAATGTTTGGGGGTTCTAATTAATTTTCTATCAAAAAAACCTGTTTTAAACACCTAAAAATCCAAAACGAGGCTGGTCTTAAAGTGGTTAAGTACCAAAGTTTGGCGCCATTCCACGAGTGTGTGCAATTTTGCAGTGTGACGTGTTAGGTTTCTATTTACTCGGCATAACTTCATCTTTCACATTATGCAAAAAAATTGGGCTAACTTTAATGTTTTTTTTTTTTTTTTTTTTTTTTTAAGCATTAAACTGTTTGTTTTTTTCCCAAAAAAACGTTCGAAAAATTGCTGCGCAAATACCGCGCGAGATAAAAAGTTGCAACGACCGCCATTGTATTCTCCAGGGTCTTTGCTAAAAAAAAAAAATATATATGTATATGTGTGTGTATGTATGTTTGGGGGTTCTATGTAATTTTCTAGCAAAAAAAATGATGAATTTTATGTAGGACAGAAATGTCAGAATTGGCCTGGGCACGAAGTGGTTAAAGTGAAAGTACAGATACTGAAGAGAGAAATCCATCTACCATTTTATGTAAAATGATGAGATTGAACAGTTGAATCACCATTTTGTTATACTTTTGTAGCACTAACTCTCTGCGGAGCTGCTGGTTTAAGCGGGTCTGTTACCTTCACTTTACTTCCCTCTGTTTCACCGGCATCGGGTCTAGGGGTTCCGTTGAGTTTACCTCCGGACGACACACGCACCAACACTGGAGTACGTTTTCAATGCTTTATTAACCACTTCCCTACCCACATTTAGTCATATGACGTCCACAGATGGGATCTCCCATCCTGGGTGGACGTCATATGACGTCCTGGGATTCCCGGCCGTCTAGGGGGCGCGCGCGCCCGCCGCGTTGCACGGGACCCGGTGCGTGTGCCCCGCGGCCGCGATGTCCGCCGGGCACACGCGATTGCCCGTTAACCGGGCCGGACTGTGGATCTGTGTGTAAACGCACAGATCCACAGCCTGTCAGGTGAGAGGAGACCGATCTGTGTTCCCAGAATGGAGGAACACTGATTGGTCTCCTCCACTTGTTCGTCCCCTCCCCCTACAGTTAGAAGCATTCCCCAGGAAACATATTAACCCCTCCCCGCCCCCTAGTGGTCAACCCCTTCACTGCCTGTCACATTTACACAGTAATCAATGCAATTTTATAGCATTGATCGCTGTATAAATGTGAATGGTCCCAAAAATGTGTCAAAAGTGTGCGCCATAATGTCGCAGTCACGAAAAAAAATTGCGATCGCTGCTAAAAAAATAAATTATTTAAAAAAAAAAAAATGCCATAAATCTATCCCGCATTTTGTAGACGCTATAACTTTTGCGCAAACCAATCAATATACGCTTATTGCGTGTTTTTTTTTTTTTTTTTTTTTCCAAAAATATGTAGAAGAATACGTATCGGCCTAAACTGAGGGAAAAAAAATTTTGTTTTTAAAAAAAAAAAAAAATTTGGATATTTATTATAGGAAAAAGTAAAAAAATATTGTGTTTTTTTTCAAAATTGTCGCTATTCTTTTGTTTATAGCGCAAAAAATAAAAACCGCAGAGGCGATCAAATGCCACCAAAAGAAAGCTCTGTTTGTGGGGAAAAAAGGACATCCAATTTTTTTTGGGTGCAACGTTGCACGACCGCGCAATTGTCGTTTAAAGTGCGACAGCGCTGAAAACTAAAAATTGGCCAGGGAAGGAAGGGGGTGAAAATGCCCGGTATTGAACCGGTTAAACAGACAAACTTTAGGAAGTAGCAGGAAAGAGGCGGAAAAGGAAACTTTCAGGAGAAACTCAAATATCTTCTTGTAGAATCTTAGCGACAAATGTCCCGGTAGAATTCAGATAATTATGTGGAATGCGCTCCCCTCATAGGACATACTCTTTGCTCGTCTGGATAGGCCTCTCTCACCGGTCTAGCAGACAGCACGAATCTAAAGTCTCTGCCACAGACTTACTTGGGGGGGGGGGGGGGTTAAATCTGCACGATCCTCTGCCACGGGATGTATAGGTTTTTCTGTAGTGAAAGTCAGTCACAGTGCCTGAACCTTTAAGCCGAACCGGCAACACTATGCTGTATAGTTACTTATTTTGGATACGTCCTCCAACCGAGTCACCAGGCCCCTCTATAGACCAGCACGCCACGTGATCTCTCCAAGACGGGTCCTCCCCTGGGATCTCCTCGGTTGTCCAGCTTCGTCACACAGGACCGACAGCTCAGGACCATTCCTCGGCCGCGGTGGTAGGCCCCAGACAAGCCTCTGGACCCACCCCTGCGCCGCTGTATCGTGGGCTTCCCGATCGGAGGACCACGAGGTAGCTCCTTAACGCATACCTGTCGGCCAGGAGGGCCAGCAGGTGGCTGTAAACCTAACCCCTAGAACATGGCGTCTGTCCCATAAATACCCTCTTCCCAGAATGCAACTCGGAGGACCATCTCCACAGAGCTTGCCTCCGAGACAGAGGAGCATCCATACACTTTGACACCTTGCCTTTCCAACGCTGACCAGTGGCAACAGCGACACCCACCGGTCAGCACGGAAACGCACACAACGTCAGCCAAGCTGGAACAGAGGCAGACTTTTACCTTCCTAACGCCCAAATTACTAAATTTACCTAACATGCGGTAGATTGCAAATCTACCAGCGCTACACTTTATTCCACACGTTTGTACATGCACTACCTGCTGCTAAATTGTCAGTGATATATATATATATATATAAAGAAAAGCTGAAGTTAAAGTGGTGTTCCGGCCGAAATGATACTTTTTCAAATAAAAATACCCCTATAATACACAAGCTTAATGTATTCTAGTAAAGTTAGTCTGTAAACTAAGGTCTGTTTTGTTAGTTTATAGCAGTAGTTTGTTATTTTATAAACTTACAGCAGGCCGTGGCCATCTTAAGTGTGGGCATCTGAAGCCAGACTGTATTTCTTCCTGGATCTCATCCTTGCAGATCTCACACATGCTCAGTGCAGCACAAGCAGCATAATAGGTTTCCACAGCAACGGCAGTGTCAGAGGAAGTTGCCCCTTCCCAGAAGGCATTGCAAACAGGAAATGATGCGATGGGCCACGGTGTCACGTACCTGATGGCGAGCCTGACGTGTAGAGGAAGGCCTCCCGTACAACTCCGGCTCAAGGGCCGCTGATAGTGGAACAGCTGGCGCTGGAGCACAGTGAGGTAAGAGTGCCTATGGAAGTCCCGAAGTCTGAGCAGGAAGTTGCCGGAACACACAGGTGGACGCTGGACTTGACTGAAAGCAGACAGGAGAGTCGCTGGATCACTGGCAGGCCTCGGCAGCAGAGAGACAGATCAGATGACTTGGCTGGCAGGAACGTGGTCAGGTCACAGGCAGATTCGGCAACAGGTAGGCAGATCAGGTACAAACAGCAGGCAGGAGAGAGGTCAGGTCACAGGCAGGTTCGGCAGCAGGTAGGCAGATCAGGTACAAACAGCAGGCAGGAGAGAGGTCAGGTCACAGGCAGGTTCGGCAGCAGGTAAGCAGATCAGGTACAAACAGCAGGCAGGAGAGAGGTCAGGTCACAGGCAGGTTCGGCAGCAGGTAAGCAGATCAGGTACAAACAGCAGGCAGGAGAGAGGTCAGGTCGCAGGCAGGTTCGATAATCGGAAGTCAACACAGGTAGCAAGAATTCAGGTACACGCTGTAGACCAAGCAGCAACCAGCCAGTACTAAGTCCGTGTTTAAATAGGCCGTCTGGCGCCAGTTCTGATGACAGGCGTGCGCGGACGCGCGCGCACGCGCGATCGCGCGCACTCGCGAACGCGCGATCGCGCATGCGCGATCGCGTATTCGCCGATGCGCCCGTAGTTGTTCTGAGAATCCCTTGCTGGCGCCTGCGCACAGGCGTATGCTTGCAAGCATTAGCTGTATTCTGCGGATGACTTCCCTGACATTGCCCCCCCCTTACGGGCAGCCTCCGGATGCCCAGTTGGTTCCTCTTCAGGGGATGACTGCGGAAGAAGGCACGTATTAAGTCCATAGCATGTACATTTCGCTCTGGTTCCCAGGAGTTCTCCTCCGGTCCATAACCTCTCCACTTGATCAGATATTGTAATTGACCCCTTCTCCTTCTACAGTCCATAATCGCTTCCACCTCGAACTCCTCATCTCCACTGACCATCACCGGTTCGGGTGGTCTAGACTCTCGATTAGGAAAGGGGTCAGGCAATGCGGGTTTTAACAAAGATACATGAAATACCGGATGTATGCTGAGGGATTCTGGTAGGGATAGCTCGTAAGAAACATCATTAATCCTTCTCCTCACAGGAAATGGCCCAAGGAATTTAGGGGCCAACTTCTTTGACGGGCAGGCCAGTCTCAGATTTGTTGTTGCCAACCAAACCCGATCTCCTGGTTGCAGAATGAGTTCCCCTCTCCTCTTCCTATCGAAAGCTCTTTTATTATCCTGTTCAGCCTTGGTTACGGTTTCCTTCAACAGCTTGTTATTGCGATTGAAGAAGTCTACAGTGCTTTGGACAGCCGGTACTGAAGATTCAGGGACAAGGTCAGGCAAAAAGGTGGGATGGAAGCCATAATTAGAGAAGAATGGGGATTGCTTGGTGGCTGCATGACAGGAGTTGTTATATGCAAACTCGGCCAAGGGTAAGAGAGACACCCAATCATCCTGCACAAACGAAGTGAAACAGCGGATGTACTGTTCCAGCGTCTGATTGGTCCGTTCAGTCTGACCGTTAGACTGCGGATGATATGCGGATGACATGGAAAGTTTAATTCTTAAAGCTTCACACAGTGCCCTCCAAAACCTTGAAGTAAATTGGGTTCCGCGGTCAGAGACAATGTCGATGGGTACCCCATGGAGTCTAACGATTTCCTTAATAAATACTCGAGCAGTCTCAGCAGCAGAGGGTGTACCCTTCAAGGGTAGGAAATGAGCCATCTTAGTTAGCCGGTCTACTATGACGAAAATGGCTGTACAGTCTTCAGAGGGAGGTAGCTCAACTATAAAATCCATGGAGATCATGGTCCACGGCCTGTCAGGCACGGGTAAAGGTCTGAGCAAACCCCACGCCTTATTTCGGCTGTTCTTACTCCGGATGCAAGTAATGCAGGTGTCTATATATTCTTTGCAGTCCTTCTCCAAATTAGGCCACCAAAATGTGCGTTGCATTAAGTTTATTGTTTTGCGAATGCCAAAGTGACCTGCTAGAGGGTGATCATGGCAGAGTCCTAGAACTGATAAACGGACTGCTTCTGGGACGAAGACCTTGTTCCCTTTCCAAAGAAGTCCATCTCTTGCCTGTAGCGTCTCCCCGACAGGATCAGGGGAGACTGCGGACGCCTGCTTCAACTGGGACATGAGATCGGACTGAAGTAACAGAAAATTTCCTGCTGGTAGGATGGTGTCAGGTACTGGTAAGACCTTTGGATCCTCGAACATGCGTGATAGCGCATCAGGCTTGACGTTCTTTGATCCGGGTCTATAGGTGATGTGGAACAAGAACCTTGAAAAAAAAAGTGCCCATCGGGCCTGTCGAGGTCTTAGTCTTTTGGCAGTCCTTAAATATTCAAGGTTCTTGTGGTCTGTATAAATCAAAATTGGATGAGCGGCTCCTTCTAACAAATACCTCCACTCTTCCAGGGCGGCCTTTATGGCAAGAAGCTCCCGGTCTCCCACGTCGTAGTTTCTTTCCGCTGGGGCAAGTTTTCTGGAAAAGAAAGCTACAGGGTGGACTAGATCCTTGGGACCTTGGCGCTGAGACAGAACTCCCCCGACTGCATTTTCGGAAGCATCTACCTCCAGAATGTAAGGTAGTGCCGGATCTGGGTGGCTTAGTACAGGGGCAGTTGTAAACAGTCCTTTAAGAGTTTCAAAGGCAGCCTGGGCCTCGGGAGACCAGCGGAAACGAGCACCCTGTTTGGTAAGTTGGGTAATTGGTGAGATGATAGCTGAAAAGTTCTTGATAAATCTGCGGTAAAAGTTAGCAAACCCAATGAACCGCTGGATCCCCTTCTTATCAGTGGGCGCAGGCCAGGTCAGGATTGCAGACACTTTTTGAGGGTCCATTTCAATTCCTCCGGTAGAAATGATCAAGCCCAAGAACTGGATACTCTGCCGCTCGAACTCACATTTCTCGGGTTTGGCATAGAGTCCATGTAAGCGGAGACGGCAGAGAACATTCTTGACATGCTCCCGATGGTCAGCAAGGGAGGTAGAGAACACCAGGATATCATCTAAATAAACAATAACGAAAATGTCCAGGTAGTCTTTGAAGACGTCATTGATGAAGTGTTGGAAGGTGGCCGGGGCGTTACACAAGCCGAAGGGCATGACGAGATACTCGTAGTGGCCAAAACGAGTACGGAAGGCGGTTTTCCACTCATCCCCCTGGCGTATGCGGATGAGGTTGTAGGCTCCCCTCAGATCAAGTTTAGTAAAAATAGTAGCAGAACGAAGTCTTTGGAAAAGCTCAGGAACCAAGGGAAGAGGATAACGGTTCTTCACCGTAATCTTGTTCAGGTCCCGGTAATCCACACATGGCCGTAGTGAATGGTCCTTCTTCTCCACGAAGAATATTCCCGCCCCGGCAGGTGAGGTAGAAGGGCGAATGAAGCCTTTCTGGAGGCTCTCATCAATATATTCCTTTAGAGCTGCTAATTCTTTCTCAGACAGTGGGAAAATCCGACCAAATGGAATAGCAGCCCCAGAAAGGAGCTCAATGGGGCAGTCGTACGCCCTGTGTGGAGGTAATGTGTCTGCTCCCCGCTTGCTGAAGACATCAAGGAACTCGTGATAGGCCTCAGGCACCTTTTGGCAGAGCTCAGCATCAACGTCCATACACAACAGGGTGGTGGGTGCAGCAGTGGGATTGGACAGGCAATGCTTCTGGCAGTAAGATGATTGATACTTGATACTGCCTGATTTCCAGTCCACCGCCGGATTATGGGCCTGTAGCCATGGCAGACCAAGAATGACGGGGTACAGAGGTGAAGAAATGGCATCTAGCCGCAAAAGTTCCTTATGACCAGTAGAGGTCGTAGTTAACAGTGGGGGGGTCTCCTGGTTCACCAATCCGGACTTTATACGGGAGCCGTCAGCCAGAAATACGGTAAGTCCCTGCTCTTTGGATTGAAGAGGGATACCTTGTTTGACAGCAAATGCCAGATCAATAAAGCAACTGCACGCCCCCGAGTCCACAATTGCAGTAGCTGACACACTTCTCCCTGGGAGCTGAAAGGTAACAGGAAGTGCTAATTGAGCAGAAGTTGCTGGAGGAACCGCCTGACTTGCTGGAGAAGCCGGAAAGGATCCGCGTCCCTTAGCAGGACAAGTCCGTACATAGTGACCCGCTCTGCCGCAGTAGAGGCAGAAGTTGCCTTGAAGACGTCGTGTCCGTTCCTCAGGGGACAGCGACGGGCGAATCAAGCCTAGCCGTGTGGGTGTTACGGTTCCTAATGCGGGAGAGGCCGGCCTGACAGATGTTGGCTGAACAGGAACTGCTGACTTCTCCCGTCTGCGCTCTCGCAGACGACGGTCGATCTGGATAGATAATGTGATTAAGTCCTCCAGGGTACTTGGAGCACCCACACGAGCTAACTCGTCTTTTAAGTCCTCCGATAACCCCAGGCGAAACTGATGTCGCAGAGCAGCGTTATTCCAGTGGGTATCTGCACTCCAGCACCTAAAGTCTCTTATATAGTCCTCGACCGCTCTGCGGCCTTGTCGGAGTGCATGGAGAGAGGACTCGGCAGTAGTGGTTAGTAGAGGGTCCTCGTATATCTTGGACATTGCTTGGAAAAAAGAGGGCATAGTATTTAGTTGGGAGTCCTTCTTTTCCAACAGACGATGAGCCCAGGCTTGGGGTTCACCTTGAAGTAGGGATATGATGAACCCCACCTTTGTAGTCTCTGCAGAAAAAGTCTGTGGCTGAAGTGAAAAGTACAGCTGACAGGCATTGCGGAATGCTCTGAACTGGGTCCGATCTCCAGAAAATCTGTCAGGATTAGGTACTCGTGGTTCTGGGGATGTCATCATTGCAGCGGGAATGGCTGAAGAGAGCTGGACTTGCACGTGCTCCACCAGACGCACATATTTCTCCTGCAGGGACTTGACCGCTTGAGTAAGGCCTGTGAGACATTGGCAGACTTCATGTAGGGGAGAGATTCCTCCTGCAGGCTCAGTCATGGCTGCTTGGCACTGTCACGTACCTGATGGCGAGCCTGACGTGTAGAGGAAGGCCTCCCGTACAACTCCGGCTCAAGGGCCGCTGATAGTGGAACAGCTGGCGCTGGAGCACAGTGAGGTAAGAGTGCCTATGGAAGTCCCGAAGTCTGAGCAGGAAGTTGCCGGAACACACAGGTGGACGCTGGACTTGACTGAAAGCAGACAGGAGAGTCGCTGGATCACTGGCAGGCCTCGGCAGCAGAGAGACAGATCAGATGACTTGGCTGGCAGGAACGTGGTCAGGTCACAGGCAGATTCGGCAACAGGTAGGCAGATCAGGTACAAACAGCAGGCAGGAGAGAGGTCAGTTCACAGGCAGGTTCGGCAGCAGGTAGGCAGATCAGGTACAAACAGCAGGCAGGAGAGAGGTCAGGTCACAGGCAGGTTCGGCAGCAGGTAAGCAGATCAGGTACAAACAGCAGGCAGGAGAGAGGTCAGGTCACAGGCAGGTTCGGCAGCAGGTAAGCAGATCAGGTACAAACAGCAGGCAGGAGAGAGGTCAGGTCGCAGGCAGGTTCGATAATCGGAAGTCAACACAGGTAGCAAGAATTCAGGTACACGCTGTAGACCAAGCAGCAACCAGCCAGTACTAAGTCCGTGTTTAAATAGGCCGTCTGGCGCCAGTTCTGATGACAGGCGTGCGCGGACGCACGCGGACGCGCTCACGCGCGGACGCGCGATCGCGAACGCGCGCACTCGCGAACGCGCGATCGCGCATGCGCGATCGCGTATTCGCCGATGCGCCCGTAGTTGTTCTGAGAATCCCTTGCTGGCGCCTGCGCACAGGCGTATGCTTGCAAGCATTAGCTGTATTCTGCGGATGACTTCCCTGACACACGGCCAGGGAGGAGGAAGTTAAAAATTAATACAGCAGATATACAGTAGGCGCTGAGAATATCCAATTCGTTTACAGTGCACAGTTTAGTGAGGGATGCTGAAGAGTTGTAAAAGTGGGTGGAACTCCACTTTAATAAAATATCATAAAGGTTTGGTGTGCTCTTTAAACCTACTGCTTCCATAGAACGGTGCTAGAGGAATTATACAGTAAAAGAGAGATTAGAGATTACAATTCTTCTAATGCCACAGCGCATAAGGCACTTCATAGTCCTGCGCCTGCCACACAATCCACTCCCTGTTTAGGGGGGGGGGGCATAAAACCTTTAGCATTATGTTGCTCCAATGAGAGATTTTATTTTTTATTTATAACTTTTGAAAAGTGTTGCTTTTATAACCAATGGGTTGGTATTTGGGGCTCTGTATCTTTGAACCTCCACAGTAAAATCATACCGTATTGTAAGATATCATAGAGAGGGGTGTGTATGACATATCTGCATTGTAAACGTATTGGTCCAATGGGAGATTTTGTTTTTGACTCATTTAGAAGTATTGGAAAAATGTCACTGTGTAACCAATGGGTTGGTATTTGGGGCTCTGTATCTTTAAATTTCCACAGTAAAATCATACCGTATTGTAAGATATCATAGAGGGGGGGGGGGGGGGTGTATGACACATCTGCATTGTAAATGTATTGGTCCAATGGGAGATTTTGTTTTTAACCCATTTAGTAGTGAAAAAAATGTCAGTTTGTAGACAATGGGTTGATATTTGGGGCTCTGATTTTTACTGTGGAAATTTAAAAATCATACTATATTGTAAGATATCATAGAGGGGGGTGTGTATGACACATCTGCATTGTAAACGTATTGGTCCAATGAGAGATTTTGTTTCTGACCCACTTTGAAGTATTACAAAAAACGTCAGTTTGGAACCAATGGGTTCATATTTGGGTGTCTATCTTTAAATTTCCACAGTAAAATCATACTGTATTGTAAAATATCATAGAGCAAGGTGTGTATGATACATCTGCATTGTAAACGTATTGGTCCAGTGGGAGATTTTGTTTTTTGACTCATTTAGAAGTATTGGAAAAATGTCACTGTGTAACCAATGGGTTGGAATTTGGGGCTCTGTATCTTTAAATTTGCACAGTAAAATCATACCGTATTGTAAGATATCATTGTAAACGTATTGGTCTAATGGGAGATTTTGTTTCTGACCCACTTTGAAGTATTATAAAAAAAAAAGTCAGTTTGGAACCAATGGGTTCATATTTGGGGCCCTGTATCTTTAAATTTGCACAGTAAAATCATACTGTATTGTAAATGTTAGAGAGGGTGATGTATGTGTGACAACTCTGTGTAATCATTATTTTATATATTACATTATGTTATATTTAGTTTTACTGTGTTGAAAATTCTACCAAAAAACTTGTCTGATAGCGAGACCACTGAATTGCAACTGTCTGGCTTCACTCCAGTGAGAAGAGAGGGGGGGGGGGGGGGGAATAGGCCGTATATGTAGTGTCAGTATAGGAAGACTGTAAGCAGGATAGTATAGTGGTCGGTGTGGTCAGTATAGTGTAGTGGTCTGGTCAATATAGTCAGTGTAGACATTAAAGTGGTCAGTGTAGTGGACAGGGTATTTTTCAGTATTGTGGTTAGTATAGTGTGGTGTAGTGGACAGTGTAGTGTAGTTCTCAGTATAGTGTAGTGGACACCACTGTACAGTGTAGTGTAGTGGACAGTGTAGTTCTCAGTATAGTGTAGTGGACAGTATAGTCAGGGTAGTGGACAGTATAGTGTAGTTCTCAGTATTGTCAGCATCGTCGGTATGGACAGTATAGTCGGGGTAGTGGACAGTGTAGTGTAGTTCTCAGTATTGTCAGTATAGTGTAGTGGTCAGTATCGTCGGTATGGACAGTATAGTCGGGGTAGTGGACAGTGTAGTGTAGTTCTCAGTATTGTGGTCAGTATAGTATTGTGGACAGTATAGTGTAGTGCAGGGCTCGACAAACCCCGGGCGCCAGGTCTCATTTGCAACTAGAATTAGCGACCTGGCGCCTGGGGCGGCACAGCTGGGGTATCCTGTGTCCGTTCGACACCCCCCCCCCCCCTCCCGCCGCGATCGCGCTGGGCCGCGCCGGTAATTGAGGCCTCGGCTTTGCGGCCTACTGCAGTCCTATGGTTCCTGGTTCCTTCTGCTATCGGGCGCCCTCTGGTGGTGGCCGTTGGTATGACAAGACACCCACCAATGCTAATGGAGCTTCCCCTACCTGTTTTCACTGCCTGCTCATCTCCTTCCCTTTACTTAGAACCCCCAAACATTCTATATATTTTTTATTCTAACACCCTAGAGAATAAAATGGCGGTCATTGCAATACTTTCTGTCACACCGTATTTGCGCAGCGGACTTACAAGCGCACTTTTTTGGGAAAAAATACTTTTTTTAATTAAAAAATAAGAAAACAGTAAAGTTAGCCCAAATTTTTTTATATTGTGAAAGATAATGTTACGCCGAGTAAATTGATTCCCAACATGTCACGCTTCAAAATTTTATCTGCTCGTGGAATGGCGACAAACTTTTATCCTTTAAAATCTCCATAGGCGTTGTTTAAAAAATTCTACATGTTGCATGTTTTGAGTTACAGAGGAGGTCTAAGGCTAGAATTATTGCTCTCGCTCTAACGATCGTGGCGATACCTCACGTGTGGTTTGAACACTGCTTTCATATGCGGGCGCTACTCACATATGCGTTCGCTTCTGCAAGCGAGCTCGGCGGGACGGGGCGCATTTAAAAAAAATTATTATTTTTTCTTATATATTTTACTTTTTATTTTTTATTTTTACACTGTTTTTAAAAAAAAATAAAAATTGTGTCACTTTTATTTCTATTACAAGGGATGGGGCACATTTAATTTTTTTTTTTTTTTCTTATTTATTTTAACTTTTATTTTTTCACTGTTCTTTTAAAAAAAAAAAAAAAAAAAAGTCACTTTTATTCCTATTACAAGGAATGTAAAAATCCCTTGTAATAGAAAAAAAGCATGACAGGTCCTCTTAAATATGACATCTGGGGTCAAAAAGACCTCACATCTCATATTTACACTAAAATGCATTAAAAAAAAAAATTGTCATTTGAAAAAATAAATATATAAAATGTCCCTTCAAGAGCTATGGGTGGAAGTGACGATTTGACGTCGCTTCCGCCCTGCAATGACTTGGAGATGGGCAGGGCCATCTTCCTCTCACTTGTCTCCATGTCAGGCCAGGGACAGATCCGGATCGCCTCCGCCGTTACCGACGGCCACGGTAAGCGGTGAAGGGCACCGGAGCGCGGCGGTAGGGGGGGCCCCTCTCCTGCTGCCGATAAAAGTGATCTCGCTGCTAATCTGCTGCAGAGACCACTTTTATCTGAAAGAGAACCGCCGGCTCTTGAAGAAGATACCGGGGTTATGGTAGATAGCTGCTACCATAACAATGGTATTTCTCTTCAAAGACAGGACGTATATAGTCGTCCTGCGGGAAGGAAGTGGTTAATTAAAATGAATTTATTATTTGTCATCTCCCTGCTTGGCCCCTTTCACACGGGCTGTCTGATCAGGTTCGCCTGTCAGTTTTTCAGGCGGACCTGATTGGATCCTTAGCGGGAATTTGGTGGTCTTGTGTCCCTGCATGGCAGGAAATAAAAGCAGTCACATTAGTTCTAGTCGTCTCTGTGTAAATTTAAGATTGGTTAATTTTTATATTGAAAATAAAGCTTTGTCGGTCGTTTAAAAAAAAAAAAAAAAAAACCTGGCTCCTAACTTTTTTAGCTGGCTCCTAGATTCCAAGCAAATTTGTCAAGCCCTGGTGTAGTGTATAGTGTAGTGGACAGTATTGTAGTCAGTATAGTGGTCAGTATAGTATAGTGGACAGTGTAGTGTAGTGGACGGTGTAGTGTAGTTCTCAGTATAGGGGTCAGTGTAGTGTAGTGGACAGTATAGTCTAGTGGACAGTATAACAGTTCTGCGGTCTCCATGTTCTCTCCTCATTGCCGTGGACCTCTACTGAACATGGCTCGTAGCTTATGACACTCATACCCACCATATCAATTAATAAATAGGGCAACGCCTCCTACATTCCCAAAGTATCTATTTATTTATATAATTAGACCCCTAGGGGCACTAATTAGGGGTAGGCAGCAGCTCTCACATTGTCCTAAGCGCGGATTCATTTATTTATAAGAACCATTCATTATTTGTTAATGTTTTTATTAATTAACAATGAATTATTTATTAATGAACAATATGTATTACTATTTATTAAGGATTACGTATTTTATTTTTTTTATGAATTCATTTGTATTTATTAACAATTACCTCTGTATTTTACTAAATAACAATTTATTATTTATCAATTGTGTATTATTTCAATAATTAACAATTCAATATGTATTCTTATTTTATGAACAATTACCTCTATTATTTTTTACTAATTAACAATCTTATATATTATTTCAATAATTAACAATTCAATATTTAACATCTTTTATAGATAAATAATTCATTATGTATTCGTTCCCCCCTCATATCCCTTCAATAATAATAATAATAGCTCCCAGATAACAATCCATCAGCTTACTGGGCACCTAAACCCCCTTCCTGCCCAGACCAATTTTCAGCTTTCAGCGCTGTCACACTTTGAATGACAATTACGCGGTCATGTAACTGTACTCATGACATTTTTATCATTTTTTTTTTTTTCACACAAATAGAGCTTTCTTTTGGTGGTATTTAACCTCTTCGCGCCCGTGCTATAGCCGAAAGACGGCTGTAGCGTGGACTCTAATTGCCGGGAGGCCGTCCCTGGATGTCCTCCTGTTTACTTCCGCGATACGCGCTCCCGCGGGAGCGCATCGGGAAAGTTCTGTGCTGGCCGTGTCCCTTGGACACAGACAGTCACAGATCGCTGAAAACGGCCAATTATAGCGGCCATATGAGATCATCTCTCATCGCCGGCTCTCCCTCCTCACACAGAGACAGCGTGTGAGGAGGGAGAGAGAACCGCTGCGGCGGTAAGTAAAAAAACAAAAGAAAGCGTCCCCACTGCCATCTGTCGCTGCCATCTGTCCCCACTGTCATGTCGCTGCCATCTGTCCTCAGTGCCACATATTAGTGCCATCTGTCATCAGTGTTGCATGTCATCAGTGCCACGTATCTGTGCCATCTGTCGTCAGTGTCACGTGTCATTGTCCTGGTGCTCCAGGGCCTTCACAAATGTAAGAGGTAGTCAACAAGTTAGATGTGTAATTTATGCTCCTAGAACACCTGAAGGTGCTCCCTGCATGTTGGGCCTCTCTATGTGGCCAGGCTGTAAAAATGTTCCACACATGTGGTATCGTAATACTCAGGAGGAGTAGCAGAATGTATTTTGGGGTGGTGTTTGTGGTATATACATGCCATGTGAGAGAAATAACCTATTACAATGACAATTTTGTGGGGGAAAAACAAATCTTCATTTTGCAAGGAATTGTGGGAAAAAATGACAACATCAAAAAGCTCACCATGCATCTTACTAAATACCTTGGAATGTCTACTTTCAAAAAAGGGGTCATTTGGGGGGTATTTTTACTGTCCTGACTTGTTGGGGTAGCAAGAAATGAGATAGGCCACCAATACATCAGGTGTGATAATTTTTTTTATGATTTGCACCATAGTTTGTAGACTCTCTAACTTTCACAAAGACCACTAATTTGGGTTATTTTTACCAAAGATATGTAGCAGTATAAATTGTGGCCAAAATTTATGAAGAAAAATTACTAATTTGCAAAATTTTATCACAGAAACTAAGAAAAATGCGTTGTTTTTTTTCAAAATTTTCTGTATTTTTTTCATTTATAGCGCAAAAAATAAAAAACCCAGAGGTGACCAAATACCAACAAAAGAAATCTCTATTTGTATAAAAAAAGACAAAAAATTCTTTTGGGTACAGTATTACATGACTGAGTAATTGTCATTCAAAGTGTGACAGCGCTGAAAATTGGGCAGGAGGGGGGTTTAAGTGCCCAGTTGTCAAGTGGTTAATTACAGCTGGGGTTTTTATTTTTTGCTAAACAAACAAAAAGATGGAAATTTTTTTTAAAAAGAAAAAAAATTATGTTTCATAGTTATAAAATTTTGCAAACAGGTAATTTTTATCCTTCATTGATATGTGCTGATGAGGCTGCACTGGTGGGCAGTGATAGGCACAGATAAGACGGCACTGATGTCCACTGATAAGATGGCACTGATAGGTGGCACTGATGGGCAGCACTGTTGATGAGGCACTGATTGGTGACACTGATGGGTGGCACTGTGGGCACTGATGGGTGGCACTGATATGTGACCCTGATGGGTGGCACTGATATGTGACCCTGATGGGTGGCACTGATATGTGACCCTGATGGGTGGCACTGATATGTGACCCTGATGGGTGGCACTGATATGTGACCCTGATGGGTGGCACTGATATGTGACCCTGATGGGTGGCACTGATGGGTGGCACTGTGGACACTGATATGTGACCCTGATGGGTGGCACTGATAAGTGGCACTGTGGACACTGATGGGTGGCACTGTGGACACTGATGGGTGGCACTGATAAGTGGCACTGTGGACACTGATGGGTGGCACTGATAAGTGGCTGGGGGGCTGGAGGTCATCTTATTAAAACGTATGTCAAGGCAAATTTTTTTTTTTTTTTTTTTAGCTAGGTCTTGGATGGAGTGGGAAAGGACTGGAGCCCCCGGTTAAGCATTTACTACTATCCAGAACTCCCATTACTTCCTGTCCTGCTGACATTTATTAAAACAGGATGTGAGGGGAACTCTCCAACAGCAACACAGACAGAAATGGAAATACTTTTATTTTATTTATTTTGGGGGGTTAAATGTTTTAAGTTGTAAAATATAGATCAATAAGTCCCATGTTTGCTAATGATTTTTTATTACTTTATGTTTATAGGTGATTATCCAGATGGCCAAATTACAAATTATGATGAAACTGGCGGGACAGATACAGTTCAGCCGAAAAATGATATTCCAGACGGGACAGACAGAAACCATCCATCAGATCCATCACAACCAACCAGTAAGTAAATTGTCACTTCCAAGGAAGACTCATGATTTAAGACGTTCTGAAGGCCCCAAAAGGCTCCAACGTGCAATGAGATCCTTCCAAAGCAATCATTCATAATTTATTATTATAATTATATAATAAATCATAATTATTATTATAATATATATAATCATAATTATTAATAATAATTATACATATTTATAATAATTATTGTTATTGAATTAATAATAATTCAGATGTCGTTATTACGCCGTCTTTTTTTGGACGGCTGATGCTGATTGGTTCCTTTAGCTTTAATAATCATATTTTTTTTCTCTCTTCCTTTAGAAATGACAGTCAGATACATCATTGACTTAGTTATATTAGGGATGTCCATCGTCATATTATTTGTTACAATGGTTGGCCTCTGCATAATAATGCGTGTCTGGTAAGTGTTCTTTGGTATTTACAGAAATTACTAACCTAGAATCGCGGGGGTCTATTTATAAAAGTTGCCACAGGAATTTCCCCTATTTTTCCAATTAGAAAAAAATGTGCGGATCCTGGGTGAAAGTTGGTTGAATCTTGGGTGTAAACATTTATAAATAGACCCCAATGTGTATGTAAAACCCCAAAACTATTTTTCGGCACGTTGGCATACAGAGTTGTCAAGCCAATTTCTTTTTTTTTTTTTTTTTTTTTTTAGGGAGTCTTTTGCAAAGGGTCTTGCCTGGTGATCCTGCCAGTGACTCATTATTCCTGCAACGGACCAAGCTGTCCAGCACAAGCGACTGTTACGGGAAGTCCCAGTCTCAGCTATTAAATGGTCCCGACAACTGCCGGTGACAGCACTATGGGGCCTATTTATAGAAAATTTGGATGAACTTCACAAGCATTCACCCAGCCATCTGGAATTGTGGCTGTATTTTGCTTAATATGCTGATTTCCTATGATCAGATCATCAGCTCCATCTAGTGGCAATAATGCGTTTTTTTTTTTTTTTTTTATTTTTTTTTTTTATTTTAACCTTCAAATAGGTCAATTTAGGAAAATACCACATTATGAACACTAGATGGAGCTGACGATCATAAGAAATTAAGATATTGAGCAAAATATGGTCAAAATTTGTAATAGCTGGGCAAATGGCTTGTGACATTCATCCACCGATTTGTAATTAGCAGCAGACTTTTTTTTTTTCCCCTTAATATTTCATTGGTGACCCTGCCAATAACACACCTTTTGTGTTAGGGTGGCCATGCCTACTCCTCCACTGTATTGCTGGAGGAACAGCGTTGTCACCCTAGAACAGGACTACAGGACTCCATAAGACAGGGAAGGTGTTCTATAGTCCACATAGACAGCCAAGAACAATGTAACTGATAAGAGCGCAGTACAGGAAGCTTTAAGCTTACAATATTTCTGGCAGGATAAATAGGTATATTTTTGTAGATAGCGAACAGATATAACAAAACGCCCCCAACTGTGTTATTAACAGACCAAAATGGTGCAAATGAAAGAACATTGTTAGGGATTATATACACTTTAAGAAAAACGTGATGTTTTCCATGTATTATAATGTTAGCGCTTACACAATGATGATGGTTTTAACAATTTCTTTTCTTTTTTACAGTCGTGCGCAAGAGAAGGCTTTAGATAGAATTTTACGAAGACTGAGGGCAGCAGGATACAACCCTATTATAGATCTGGAGGAAGTCATCGTCCAGTTCTATCCTTTCTATTCTATTCTATCCTTTCTATTCTATCCTTTCTATTCTATCCTTTCTATTCTATCCTATCTATTCTATTCTATCCTATCTATTCTATCCTATCTATTCTATCTATTATCTCAAAACATATACTAACCTCATTAAATTCAAAACTCAACATTTGACTCAACACTTGGATCTGTCACGTAACACCTTCCAGAGTTGTTATGGATGCTCCACCGTCTCCCAGCACCCAAGTGAACTTCAATTCTTTATAATAAAGTGACACTAAAGGTTCGATTTTTATTTTTTAAAAATAACAAACATGTCATACTTACCTCCACTGTGCAGCTTGTTTTGCACAGAGTGGCCCTGAATGGTGTTTTTTGGGGTCCCCCGGTGGCTCTCATAGCTCCTCCCCATCTCAGATAACCCCCTGGGAGAAGCGCTCTTCTGGGGGGTTACCTTGCGGGCGCGCTCCAGAGTCCTGCATTCGGCGTCCATAGCCGCCAAGTGCAGGATTCAGCCCCGGCGCCTGCGAGCCAATGGCTGCATTGCTTTCAATCTATCCAATTAAGAGCCGAGAAGCCCGGGCAACGATCGAGCGTGGGACTTTCGAGGGCTCAAACTGGGGGGCCGGTAATCATCAGATGTTTTTTCACCTTAATGCAAAGCGTGCATTAAGGTGAGAAAACATGAACCTTTATAACCCCTTTAATGTGTACCCCATTCCTCTTTCCCCATTAATATATTTGTGTATGAAAGCATTCATCTATTTTGTTGAATTCTCTAATGCCGCGTACACATGACCGAAAACGGACTTGCCTCCACACGATCACACCAAAGTCCGTTCGTTTAGAACGCGATGACGTACAATGGGACTAGAAAGGGGAGTTCAATAGCCAGTAGCCAATAGCTGCCCTTGCGTCGTATTTGGTCTGTCGGACTAGTATACAGATAAACGGTTTTCCCGATAGGAATTGATTCCGTCGGAAAGATTTAAAACGTGTTCTATTTCTAGGTCCGTCAGACTTTTTGGAAGAAAAAAGTCACATGAAGCCCACACATGATCGGAATATCCGATGAAATGTTTCCGTCGGACCTTTTCTGCCGGAAAGTCCGGTCGTGTGTACGCGGCATAAGTGATTTACCTTTTTATGTGTGTGGGGAAAAAAAAAACCCCGCAGCCCTCCAAACTTTATAGTGGAATGTGTCTCATACCCCTTTCCCCTCTTATTTTAGTGACCCCTTCCTCTTTATTACCTATATAAAATACCTATAGTCATAATTATCCCTTATCACAAAACATGTCCCTCATACATATGTGATATTTAGAACTTTCCCGACTCTATTTATATTTATTTTGAAGAGGAGAGTCACAACTCTCTACCATGTCTTCCAGCCAATCACATGATGCACCAAATTATTTTCACCTTCTACTGGCAGTAAGCAATCCCAGATGATGCAGAGAATGGCCCTCAAGTGATCAGCACCGCTCTTTGCATTAATCCATTGGGAGCATTGCATTAAGAGTATTAGTATGATTGCACTTTTTACATGGAGTGCTCAATAGCAGGGGCCAGGACACCCTTCACCTCCAGCCTGTCCCCAGTCAATGGGGATGAGGATATCTTGTGGTGGATTACAGGTACTGCAGGGGGGGCAGCTTTGGATTTAGTTATCACAGTCAGAGTTTTTTTTCTAAAATTAACCCGCAGTTGGGTTTTAAGTACATTAAGTCAGCAGAAATATTTATTTTTTTTAACCTGTTAAATCATTATTTTTCCTGACAGCCCTTGAAGTTGCCAACCAAGGCTTAAGTGCTCTCCAAGGTGGGTGAACAAAGTAAAGGAACAGGACTGTAGTGGCAAAAGCAGACCTGACAGATCTTCATGGGGCTGTTGAGCGTAAGAGGACATAGGATTCATTATCATCATAATTGGGATTCCCAGCATCAGTAATGCACACTGGGCACCTCTTTATGTCACCCGGGTGTATTTATAAAAATGTGCATAGCTGTTCATCCATGGACATTGCATGTAATTTTATTCTGCGCAAATAGTGCAGAATCGAATGTTCTCCGACTATATCTTCTGCAGATCGAATGGGTGAATGCAGAAAAGGCCACTAGATGGAGCTGAGGAGCGTATTTATTTCCTATGCTAGTCATTGCCATCTAGTGACCATATTGAGGAATTTTTCCCATTTACACTTGAATTGCAGAAAATGTAGCCAGAGAACATTTGATTTTGCACAGAATGAATTTATATACCCATTATTGGTTTTCTCACACTCAATAACTTGCTGTACTGCCCTGTGTAATACTTTTTCCCCACACTATCGACCAGCTTTCTATATGCACTGAATGTACTTTGCCAATTCTAATGTTTTGTACGCGCCATATGTCAATTGGACTAATCCGTAAATGTAGTGCATGTTGCACTAATTGTATCCGTGTCTTGTTGTATCTTTTCTTTTATGCTTAATAAAAGTTATTTTTGATTTAAAAAAAAAGAATGAATTTATATACAGTTTTGATGAAAAAATTGTATGACAGGGCAAGGCCCTGCCACTGTGAGAAGGTAGGAGAAAATGACACAGGATTTGCAAACGTTAATGACAAGGTATTGCCTGCATGGTCTATTGGCCTCACTATTCCCAGTGGAGATTGATAAAATTGTAAGCATAAATATATAAAAATTCTGATGACCACATAAATGGTACAAAACATGGCATCTTGTAGCTCTACACATTTCATGGCATATAGCCACTCTTTAGGAGCAGGCACGTGATGAATAAATAAACAAATAAAAAATGATCTAAGTATTCTGTCATATACCAAAATGGGGGAGGAACCCCCCCACCATATGTTTCTTAAAAAAAAAAAAAAAAGTGTACTGGTGGTATGATGCTGGGAATCGCAGGTCACCCAGAGACATCATGGTCGAAAGCTGTGGTGGGGACATGCCCAACAACACACAGCATCCCAAGTGGCTGGAAGTCTAGCGGCACCAATGATACAGATGGGAAATGGTGAGTGAGCCGACCAAGTTGGGTCTCTGTAAGGGAATGTGATTCATCACATTCCCTTACAGAGACCCAATTGGTGATTAAAAGGAAGCCCAACCTAATGGGGCAAAGTGGGGTGCAAAAGTGAAACCAATTATCAAAGTGACCTAAAGCAAGAAGAAAGTGAGGTTAGGGAGGTGTGAAGGAAGAATGGTGCGGAAGGCCAAGTTAGAATTTCAGAGGGGGAGGTGGTGAAGAAGCAGTGATTGTTGAAAGTCGGATACCTGGTACTCGGAAGAACTGACCAGGTCCGAGGTAATGCAGAGGATCCGGTAAGTGAGTTCATGAGTGCCTGGCCCACCCAAGGAGGCCACATATGTAGGCGCCCACGAGGGACAGCCCACCAATGTCACGTGTGCATGCACAGTGGGGGAGAAAAGGAGACCCCATCACCCAGGCGATGATTCGTCCGGTAAACTGTGCCATCACAGTCTGCCAGTGGCCATGGTTTGAAGAAAAAACCCCACCTGGCATAGTGGCGTCACAAGGACGCCGCATGTCCGGAGTGGGTGACAGGATGCCGATGCACGGTGGCGGTGGATCCGCCCCCCCTCAGGTGTGACCAGCAGAGTGAGGGAGGAAGCCCGCAGTGCGCATTGCAGCTCCCAAACCCTGATGAAAGACGTGGCCCAGCAAGACCAGAGCCACAAGTTGATTGAATGATGGTTATAAAAGGGATGGATGAATACAGCGGTCATATATTTGCGGAATGGATGCATGTATACAGCGGTCATATATTGGCGGGATGGATGGATGTATACAGCGGTCCTATATTGGCGGGATGGATGGATGTATACATCGGTCATATATTGGCGGGATGGATGGATGTATACAGCGGTGATATATTCGCGGGATGGATGTATACAGCGGTCATATATTTGCGGGATGGATGGATGTATACAGCGGTCATATATTGGCGGGATAGATAGATGTATACAGCGGTCATATATTTGCGGGATGGATGGATGTATACAGCGGTGATATATTGGCGGGATGGATGGATGTATACAGAGGTCATATATTGGCGGGATGGATGTATACAGCGGTCATATATTTGCGGGATGGATGGATGTATACAGCGGTCATATATTGGGGGGATGGATGGATGTATACAGCGGTCATATATTGGCGGGATGGATGGATGTATACAGCGGTCATATATTGGCGGGATAGATAGATGTATACAGCGGTCATATATTTGCGGGATGGATGGATGTATACAGCGGTGATATATTGGCGGGATGGATGGATGTATACAGAGGTCATATATTGGCGGGATGGATGTATACAGCGGTCATGTATTGGCTTGATGTCTGATGCTCACCATGTATATTGCCCAAAGTGCCAGCCAGGGGGGAGGGGGATAGACAATGGCCATGATATGTGATGTTCACCATGTATATTGCCCAAGGTGCCAGCCATGAGGGAGGGGGGAGGGGGTGAATTTTTCCCTCCAAACCTTCATAGTTTGCATATACCTAATGTCTCTTGTTACTGAATGCAGTTTACCCCTCCCAGTGTCCTTATTCAAAGAAGAGTGATCGTCCCTTGACTGTATATCTTTGTACCTGTGTTTGAATAAACCGTGATTTATGTTTTATGACACTACACCAATGTCTTGACAAGTGACTGACTGGGTGGACTAATTTTATCTGGAACATGCAAGTGGTTAAGCTTAGGACATATTTCTCTCTAGTATGGGGCTCGTCGCATGACTATTTTCTAGAGATCTGTAAATGTGGTGTTAAGTAAACTTGTTGTTTTTTATGAAAATATATATATTAATTTTAATTTTTTTTATTGTCACTCTAGAGCTCTAATGAAAGTGGTCAATGATAAGCAGGATGATTGGGATATGTATTTGGAACCTACGTTATTTTCTTTGCGGTCCAAACCACCACAACATTTTCGCCGTTTCAGTTGATGTATGGAAGGGAGGCAGTTTTACCCGCCGAAGTTCCTGTTGAAATGCCGGTTAGTTTATGTACGACTATGCTGCAAATCTGTGCTCACATATGCAAACATATCACTTTCAGTGGAGTGGACATGATTTAAGGCTGCAGGGCTTTTCTATAAATTTAGACGCTGTTCTCTTCCTAGAGTTACGAAGTCAGCCTTATGTGCTGTTTTTTCATTACGTATTGTTTTGACACTTTTAGGGTATTTATATGTATTTGCAATTTTTTGTTTTTTTTTTTTCTTGCTTAATTAATATATATATTGTCTTTTTTTGTTAGTTTTCACAGATCATTCTCCCACATGAGACTAGTTATGTTTCCTTCATGGAGGAGAAGAAAGCTGCAATGGAGATAGTGAAAGCAGCCACGATGGAAAATATCTCCAAGTCTCAGAACAGACAAAAGGAAGCCCATGATAAAAAAAAATACAATAAATAAATAAATAAAACAAAAAAAAAAATACAATAAAAGTATAAAACCTTAATTTATACCATTGGGCAAGGGGTAATGCTGCGTCTGACGCATGACACATAAGGGCTCAATGTACAAATTGTATCATTCCATTCATGTTTTTATCTTTTTTGAACACTTTTTATGAATTATTGTATGTGTTTTTTTTTTTTTTTCAATAAATATTTTTTGATTCAACAATAGTTGTTTTACCTTCTTCATTGTTTCCATGCCTACAAAGTCTGATTTTTTTTATTTATTTTTTTTAATTTTGGTTACTATTTAGTATCCTCTTTTTTTTCTCATGTTTACGGATGTGGCGAACTGAGTGCTTCTTTTTCTTTCCTTATTATTCTATGTGCCACTGTTAATTCCCACAATCAGGAAGCGGAGGATTTGATCAACTCAAATGGCTGAGTTGAGTCAGATACAAGGAAGGCCCTCTCCCTATGATCTCCAGGAGATGCGTGTATTGATTTAGTTAAGGTGGGGCTCACTAGAGAGGAAATGGATGGGAATCCTATACCAGCATTGCTTAAGTGGAAGCAAGTGGTTGGGAATGGTCGATTCACTCACACAAAATGTTTCTGTTGTCCTAAAATGGTGCACTTTGCAAAAATGTACCATGCTGAGAACACTTGCATGTCTCTACACGAGCCTGCTATTGAGCGGGCCTGTGTTAGGAGAGACATGCAAGTTTATTAGTTGCGTTTGGGAGTCTATGCCTTTTTCGTGAAAGTGTTTCAAGGCAACAGTGGGCACCCTACAATAGTTTAGCATTAACCAATGGGCAGATAGAGAAATGTGAGCTATGTTTTTGGCACAATTGTAAGGAACATATAATCTGCTTTATAGGAAAAAGAAGCTGCGCTGTGTACTGATTTGTGATCACAGAAAATTGAAAAAATATGTTAAAAAATATGAATCGTGACCATACCACTATAAATAAAATAAAAAATTCATGCAATATGTAATCACATCAACTTATAAATAATATCACCAGTGATAAGTGCCAAAAATATTGGAATAAAGTGTGTACCAAGATACACAAGCAACAGTCAAGTCCACTCCGATAGGCTATTGGAAGAGAGCCCACTTAGTAGAACGACCTTCTGGATGATGGCTTTGCAATCTTTCTGACAGTGATGACATGCAACTGTAACACTATGGGGGATGTGATGGGGTGCAACAGAAAAATGCCTCCACCCACGAAAATACTGCCGCTTACCAGCTCCTTAGATCTCTTATTTAAGGAGATCATGCGTGCCTGTGGCTCTTAACCCCAGCCTCGGGTCTTTCAATGCTTAGAGGGCTCCTCAGACCATCCACGTATAGTGTCTTCTCATGTGGCAGGTAAATGCTCATTCCCCATAAAAGGACATAGAAACTTCCATAGCGTAATACGTTTTAAAAAGTTTATTTGTAAAAAACAGTAATGCACTTAGTTATGCAGGAAGTAAAAAGCGATAAATGAAAAAACACGAGCCGGCCGGCTCTCGTATGCTGCCCGTAGCTTCCGGGACTAGCGCGGTATGTGGTGACGTCAGCACGCCGCTCCTCCCTACGCTGTTTCGTCACAGATGACGTCTTCCAGGGGCAAGTCTATGCCTTTTTCGTGAAAGTGTTTCAAGGCAACAGTGGGCACCCTACAATAGTTTAGCATTAACCAATGGGCAGATAGAGAAATGTGCGCTATGTTTTTGGCACAATTGTAAGGAACATATAATCTGCTTTGTCTCTTACTGTTTTCAGGTACTGAGCATCACGAGGTGGAACATGCAGAGCAGATGACCATGGTAGATGGGAGGAGGCAGACCAGAAGAGAGCCTGAAGAAGATGCGGCTGATTTCTGGATTGTGGCCGAAATTGGAGTGGACTTTCATCTGAGCGTTTCCTTATGACCAATGGGACTTTCTTTCCACAAACTGCCAAAGACATAGTTAACCCTCCTCAAAAATAATGTGGCAGTCTTCCAGGGACAACAAAACCAAAGTCTGACCACTTGGAAGATACAGGGGTCGAAAGGGAATTTTTTCCTCCCATTTACAATACGGTGGGGTTTATTTCGCCCTTTCCTGGATGCGTTGGGAATTCTTCGTGCTTTTATAACCACTTGACCACTGAGCACTTAAACCCCGTTAATAACCAGACCAGCTTTTGGTGCTCTCACATTTTGAATGACAATTACTCAGTCATGCAACACTGTATCTATATGAAATTTTTGTCCTTCTTTTCACACAAATAGAGATTTCTTTTGGTGGTATTTAATCACCGCTGGGTTCTTTATTTTTTGCGCTATAAAAGAAAAAAGACCGAAAAATCTGTAAAAAAAATACATTTTTCTTCGTTTCTGTTATAAAATTTTGAAAATTAGTAATTTTTCTTCATATATTTTGGCCAAAATTTATACCGCTACATATCTTTGGTAAAAATAACCCAAATTAGTGTATATTATTTGGTCTTTGTGAAAGTTATAGCGTCCACAAGCTATGGTGCCAATATCTGAAAATTGATCACACCTGAAGTACTGATGGCCTATCTCATTTCTTGAGACCCTAACACGCCAGAAAAGTACAAATACCCCCCAAATGACCCCTTTTTGGAAAGAAGACATTCCAAGGTATTTAGAAAGATGCATGGTGAGTTTTTTGAAGTTGTCATTTTTTCCCACAATTCTTTGCAAAATCAAGTTTTTATTTTTTTTTTCACAAAATTGTCATATTAGCAGGTTATTTCTCACACACAGCATATGCATACCAAAATTACACCCCAAAACACATTCTACTATTACTCCTGAGTATGGCGATACCACATGTGTGAGACTTTTACACAGCGTGGCCACATACAGAGGCCCAACATGCAGGGGAGCACCTTCAGGCATTCTGCAGCATCCAGGCCAATTCTGACATTTCTCTCCTACATGTAAAAATCATCATTTATTTGCTAGAAAATTACATAGAACCCCAAAACATTATATATGTTTTTTTAGCAAAGACCCCAGAGAATACAATGGCGGTCGTTGCAACTTTTTATCTCGCACGATATTTGCGCAGCAATTTTTCGAACGTGTTTTTTTTGGAAAAAAAACAGTTTTTTGCTTAAAAAAAAAACAAAACAGTAAGGTTAGCCCAATGTTTTTGCATTATATGAAAGATGAAGTTACACCGAGTAAATAGATACCTAACATGTCACCTTTCAAAATTGCACACGCTTGTGGAATGGCGCCAAATTTCGCTAATTAAAAATCCCCATAGGCGACGCTTTAAAATTTTTTACTGGTTACAAATTTTGAGTTACAGAGGAGGTCTAGGGCCAAAATTATTGCTCTCGCTCTACCGATCGCAGCGATACCTCACATGTGTGGTTTGAATACCGTTTTCATATGTGGGCGGGACTTACGTATGCGTTCGCTTCTGCATGTGAGCACACTGACAGGGGCGCTTTCAAATTATTCTTTTTTTTTTTTTTATTGTTCATTTTACTTTATTTATTTTAGTTTGACACTTTTTGCCCCCAATTTTTTTTTTGATCACTTTTATTCCTATTACAAGGAATGTAAACATCCCTTGTAATAGGAAATGTCATGACAGGTCCTCTTTACAGTGAGATATGGGGTCAATAAGACCCCACATCTCACCTCTAGGCTATGCCTGAAATAAAAAAAAAATAAAAAAAAAAGATCCTGGCTTCGATCGTAGCGGTGAGTCGGTAGAAGCACCGGAGGGCGGCGGGAGGGGGGGGACGTCCCCTCTCGCCTCCCGTAAGAACGTTCAAGCAGTGTAACAGCCGCTATGATCGTTCTTATGGTGTAGGGAGTCGCCGGCTGAAAAAGCTGATATCTGAATGATGCCTGTAGCTGCACCCATCATTCAGATATCCCCGCACAAAGTCAAGGACGTCGTATGACGGAAGGCGGGACATGGTTAAAACGCTTTTTTTTTTTAACACAAAGTTGTCCATTTATACAATATTTCTAACATAGCATGTACATACCAAAAATGACACCCCAAAATAGATTCCCCTACTCCTCCTGAGTACGGCGATACCACATGTGTGAGACTTCCACAGCCTGGCCACGTACAGAGGCTGGGTATGGCTGAGCATGGCAGGGTATGGCTGAGCATGGCAGGGTATGGCTGAGCATGGCAGGGTATGGCTGAGCATGGCCGAGTATGGCTGAGCATGGCTGGGTATTGCAGAGTATCGCCGAGTATGACTGGGTATGGCAGAGTATGGCTGGGTATTGCGGGGTATTGCAGAGTATGGCTGGGTATGGCAGAGTATTGCGGGTTATGGCAGAGTATTGCAGATTTTTGCGGGGTATTGCAGAGCATGGCTGGGTATGGCAGAGTATTGCAGAGTATGGCTGGGTATCACTGAGTATTGCAGAGTATGGCTGGGTATTGCGGGGTATTGCAGAGTATTGCGGGATATTTTGGGGTATTGCAGAGTATTGCGGGATATTTCGGGGTATTGCAGGGTATGGCAGAGTATTGCGGGGTATTGCAGGGTATGGCAGAGTATTGCGGGGTATTGCAGGGTATTTTGGGGCATTGCAGGGTATGGCAGAGTATTGCGGGGTATTTCAGGGTATGGCAGAGTATTGCGGGGTATTGCAGGGTATGGCAGAGTATTTTGGGGCATTGCAGGGTATGGCAGAGTATTGCGGGGTATTTCTGGGCATTGCAGGGTATGGCAGAGTATTGTGGGGCATTGCAGAGTAGTGAGGGATGGCTGAGCAGGGATGGATGGATGGCTGGATGTCTCTGTGCAGCGCTGTGGGCACTACAGATGCAGCCCACAATGCTGCAGCCATCCATCCATCCCCCTCTCCGCTCACAGTGTACCGATCGGTACACAGGAGGGGAGGAGAGGAACCGGCGTCATCAGATGACGCCGGTTTGTTTACATGTCAAATGACGGCGCGATCACATGGTAAACGGCCGCGATCAGCGGCCATTTACCGGGATCCGTGATGCGCCGGGTCCTCTGGACCCGGCGGTCATGGATGCTCTCGAGTGCGCGCCCTAGGGCCGAATTCTGGGAGGACGTCCCTGGACGCCCTCCCACAGTTAAACAACCGCCCTGTAGCCGTCATTTGGCTATGGGCCGGTTGTTAAGTGGATAATAACGTTTTTTTTTTCCCTTTAACTAGTTTGTATAATAAAAGAGAAATGTATTTCTAATTACTGATTGAGTATGGTTATTAGGGGGGTTTTGTCTGTAATGACTTTTAATATTTATTATATCATATAATAGTGGTTTGTGTTGGAGATACCCAGCTGTGGGGGTATTGGATTCCTTGACTAGAAAACAAAACGTATTCATAAAAATGTTTGTAAAATAACAACAAATTCTCTAAAACTGATTAGAAATGCAAAAGGGGGTGTTTGATTGCGGTCTAGCTCTACATAGAAGGCCATCAATTTCCATGTTTTATTGACACAGCTTTGTCTCTCAGTGTGACCGGTGAAATGACACAGTGGGTGATAGGCAGACCGTGTCTGTGTCTAAAGCCTCGTACACACAGTTTGATTGTTGGCAGGGGATTGTCTGTTGAAAGACAATCCCCTGCCAACAACAACAACCAAAAATGTGTCCTAAAATATTAACGTTGGTACGTTCCTTTTGACAATTGTCCAATTTTTGGCCAAAAAATTTTGGACGATAGGCTAGTAAATGTTGGTCATCTCACAAATCCATCACACAGGTCGAAAGTACAAACACGCATGCTCTGGAACAATGCTGACCTAACACGAAATTGGCAGAAGGGGGCCAAAGGATAGTGGGGTCAGGGGGAGGCGGGGCTGTGTAGAGCATAGACAATTATAATGTAAGCTGTAACAGCATGCTATCCCGCGTCTCAACTCTTATGCCCCGTGCACACGGTCGGACATTCCGACAACAAAATCCATGGATTTTTTTCCGACGGATGTTGGCTCAAACTTGTCTTGCATACACACGGTCACACAAAGTTGTCGGAAAATCTGATCGTTCTGAACGCGGTGACGTAAAACACGTACGTCGGGACTATAAACGGGGCAGTAGCCAATAGCTTTAGTTTCTTAATTTATTCTGAGCATGCGTGGCACTTTGTGTGTCGGATTTGTGCACACACGGATTTTGTTGTGGGAAAATTTTATAGCAAGCTCTCAAACTTTGTGTGTCGGAAATTCCTATGGAAAATGTGTGATGGAGCCCACACACGGTCGGAATTTCCGACAACAAGGTCCTATCACACATTTTCCATCGGAAAATCCTATCGTGTGTACGGGGCATTACTCTGCCCAGCCGAGGCTGCAATGGGCACAGTGAGGCTGCAATCAGGTAGGGAAGGGATTGAGTGGGGCACTGGTGGCGAATAACCCTTGAGGCCTGGCTAGTAGCGCAGTACTTGAAATTTTGAGCCCTGCCCTATAGAGTTACCCAGAGCTCTGAGCGATCCTTAGTACTGCGCCTTTCAGGGGTCTAAAGATGTCCAGTGTATGTCTTATTTATGCGCACAGACCAGCATATCCTTGTAATGAGATCACATATGTGTACACATATGTGGTCTTATATATGTGACACTTATATGTTACTGCCGCTGTATCCATCCCGCCAATACATGACCGCTGTATACATCCATCCATATGACCGCTGTATACATCCATCCCTCCCGCCAATATATGACCGCTGTATACATCCATCCCTCCCTCCAATATATGACCGCTGTATACATCCATCCATCCCACAAATATATGACCGCTGTATTCATCCATCCATCCCGCCAATATATGACCGCTGTATTCATCCATCCCGCAAATATATGACCGCTGTATACATCCATCCAGCCCTCCAATATATGACCGCTGTATACATCCATCCATCCCGCAGATATATGACCGCTGTATACATCCATTCATATGACCGCTGTATACATCCATCCCGCCAATATATGACCGCTGTATACATCCATCCATCCAATATATGACCGCTGTATTCATCCATTCATATGACCGCTGTATACATCCATCCATATGACCGCTGTATACATCCATCCATCCAATATATGACCGCTGTATACATCCATCCCGCCAATATATGACCGCTGTATACATCCATCCATCCCGCCAATATATGACCGCTGTATACATCCATCCCGCCAATATATATCAGCTGTATACATCCATCCCTCCCGCCAATATATGACCGCTGTATACATCTATCCCCCCCGCCAATATATGACCGCTGTATACATCCATCCATCCCGGCAATATATGACCGCTGTATACATCCATCCATCCTGCCAATATATGACCGCGGTATACATCCATCCATGCCGCAAATATATGACCACTGTATACATCCATCCCGCCAATATGTGACTGCTGTATACATCCATCCATCCCGCCAATATATGACCGCGGTATACATCCATCCATGCCGCAAATATATGACCACTGTATACATCCATCCTGCCAATATGTGACTGCTGTATACATCCATCCATCCCGCCAATATATGACCGCTGTATACATCCATCCATCCCGCCAATATATGACCGCTGTATACATCCATCCATCCTGCCAATATATGACCGCTGTATACATCCATCCATCCCGCCAATATATGACCGCGGTATACATCCATCCATGCCGCAAATATATGACCACTGTATACATCCATCCTGCCAATATGTGACTGCTGTATACATCCATCCATCCCGCCAATATATGACCGCTGTATACATCCATCCATTCCGCCAATATATGACCGCGGTATACATCCATCCATGCCGCAAATATATGACCGCGGTATACATCCATCCATTCTGCCAATATATGACCGCTGTATACATCCATCCCGCCAATATGTGACCGCTGTATTCATCCATCCCGCCAATATATGTATCCCTGTAGGCATTCTGTGGTGAAGGAGTTAATCCATTCTGTGGTGAAGGGGTTAATAGGTAAGTATAATAACAATGTGAGAAGTATTGAAATGAAATCGCCCATGAAGAATGCAAAACCCGCCCTTAAACACGCCCCTTTGTAGAGTATCACGAGCATCAGGAGTATCGGGAGCGCGCGGCGTAGCATCGGAAGAGTCTGTTAGAATGTGGTGTTTTCATTGCGCAGGTTTACAGCTGGCTGTCATTCGGCTACTTTCGACGGCCCGGAGGCTTGGTAGTGCTTCGTACTGCGCAAGTGCTGCGCCTGTGCAGTACAGGGGGGTCCTTATCCGCCGGGGGAACTTTTTTGGCAAGACACCAGTCTTCTAAAAAAAATTCTGCGACCTATGCAGAACCTCGACCCACGTCACTTCCTGTACGGCTACGTCACAACATAGCTGATCGCGGGCTCCACTAAGCATGTGCAGCTTCACCGCGTCTATACCGTGCATGCGCAGACTCTCCTTTCAGTCGAGGATAATTTTAGATTCGAGCGGGCGGGCGGAGGCAGTGCGAGTTCCTTAATTACATCATCGTCAGCACCGCCTCCAGCCCCGCCCCTAATACGCATAGCACAGTCAACTCTATGTCAATGGGACAAGGTCGAGGAATATAAAGCTGCCCCGCCTCCAACCCCACCCCTAGCCTGCTTTGCTGAATGGGGCGGGCCCCGTGCATAACACTGTGTATATCAATGGCAGGTCGAGAAAAAAATATAGAGCTGTGCCTGTGGGAGGGGCCAAGGCTTTGCATAGACGACATTCCTCATCAATATGATCATCCACACTGCATGATGTACATAATGTGAAGGGCGATGCAATCTGTTCAGGAACGAAAACAGCAGCCTGACACACGGAGTCTCCGCTTACACAAATCTGTCTGTACACAGCCCTGCAAAATACAAATATGGGAGGTCAAGGAAAATGATACAGCAGTGTCTGTGATAGTGGCGATCAATTGCACCATCACTGTGCCCATCATATGCAGCCACTGTGCCCATCAAATGCAGACACTGTGCCCATCATATGCAGCCACTGTGCCCGTCAAATGCAGCCACTGTGCCCATCATATGCAGCCACTTGTTCCCATTGTATATAGCCACTTGTGCCCATCATATGCAGCCATTTGTGCCCATCATATGCAGCCACTGTGCCCGTCATATGCAGCCACTGTGCCCACCATATGCAGCCACTTGTGCCCACCATACGCAGCCACTTGTGCCCATCATATGCAGCCATTTGTGCCCATGATATGCAGCCATTTGTGCCCATCATATGCAGCCACTGTGCCCATCAAATGCAGCCATTCGTGCCCATCATATGCAGCCGCTGTGCCCATCATATGCAGCCGCTGTGCCCATCATATGCAGCCACTGTGCCCGTCATATGCAGCCACTGTGCCCGTCAAATGCAGCCACTGTGCCCGTCATATGCAGCCACTGTGCCCACCATATGCAGGCACTTGTGCCCGTCAAATGCAGCCACGGCCGGTCTGGCGGCACTTACCGGGTTACTGTCTGTAGGCAAGATGGGTTCCCCATCCCTAGGGGAGATAGTGTTCCTGTCCCTAGGGGAGAAGGGGGGACTCTGTGCCCAGGGGAGAAGGGAGTGACCATCCTCTGGTGTCCCCATCCTCCAGGGGAGAGAAGGATGTCCCCGTCCTCCAGGGGAGAGAAGGCTGTCCCCGTCCTCCAGGGGAGAGAAGGCTGTCCCCGTCCTCCAGTGTTCCCATCCTCCAGGGGAGAGAAGGATGTCCCGTCCTCCGGGGGAGAGAAGGGTGTCCCCATCCTCTGGTGTCCCCGTCCTCCAGGGGAAAAGGGTGTCCCCGTCCTCCGGGGGAGAGAAGGGTGTCCCCATCCTCCGGTGTCCCTGTTTGCCGAGGGAGAGAAGGGTGTCCCCGTCCTCCGGGGGGAGGGTGTCCCTATCCTCAGGGGAGAAGGGTGGCACACTCTCCTCCTCCAACCACCCAAGGACCAGCTCTTCCAATTTTGGCCAACCCTGGAACCATCTCCTTCTCCTTCAAACAGCCAGGGGCCCACTCCTTCTCTGCCAACCACCCATGTGCCCTCTCCTTCTCCCCCAGCCATCCAGAGGCCCTCTTCTTCACTAATGCCTCGTTTCCACTGAGCAGATCGTTTCGTGTTGGTTCAGTACGGTATGCTATTTTGAGTGTTTCCATTATGAAAACGCCCCATACAACCGAACCATACCGCACCATAAATGGCCACCCAGGTGCCCTCTCCTCCTCCAAACACCCAGGTGCCCTATCCTTCTCCCACGTCCACCCAGAAGCCCTCTCCTTCTCCTAAAGACACCAGTGACCCCAAAGCGGGTCACACATGCATTCTGCCCTCGGAAGACCCGGTACCCACTGTCCTGGGATGCCATGATGATGGTGTACAAGTCTCCAGTGTGAGGGCTACAGGTAAACTTGCACTTAGCTTCTTTGGCCCCTGATTGGAGGAAAAGCAGCGGGGGCGATCCAGCTCCCAGCACTTGACAGAGATCAAAGACCAATGGCGGCCGGTGCATTGTGTCACCTCTGCTGCCCTCCCTATTCATGTGCCCAGCCCCTTTTAGGATGCCGGACACATGAATTACTATGGCAGGGATAGGCGGGGGGGGGGGTATTTTGAAGCACGTGATTAGAGCCAGAGGCTGTAATAGGCTTCAAAATAGGGGGTCCCGGGGGGGAAAGAGCACTGCGTCCCAATCCCACCCTGTTGTGTGGCATAGCATATGAATTTTCGCTGTTTTCACACTAACGTTCCTCCCTGCCAATCAGCAGGCAGGTCAGTGAGACCTGTCTCCCGATTGGCCAAAGCATTATGCAATCCTATTGGATGCCTAACGCTTTGGTGGAAGAAGCCTGAGGAGCCGAGCGGACACAGGAGCCACAGCCGCCGCTACAGAAGAGGAGGAAGAAGCCGCGTCACTCGGTAAGTGCCGCCAGACCGGCCGTGCGCGGGGGGGGGGGGATGGGGGGTTAGTGAAGTGACAGCTAAGCCGGGGGACGCTCCTGGCTGCATTTGACGGGCACAAATGGCTGTATATGACGGGCACAAATGGCTGCATATGACGGGCACAGTGGCTACATATGATGGGCACAGTGGCTGTATATGACAGGCACTAATGGCTGCATATGATGGGCACAGTGGCTGCATTTGATTGGCACAAGTGGCTGCGTACGACGGGCACAAGTGGCTGCATATGATGGGCAGCGTGGCTGCATATGACTGAAACAGTGGCTGCATATGACGGGCACAAATGGCTGCATATGATGGGCACAGTGGCTGCATATGACGGGCACAAATGGCTGCATATGATGGGCACAGTGGCTGCATATGACGGGCACAAATGGCTGCAAATAATGGGCACAGTGGCTGCATTTGATTGGCACATGTGCCTGCGTATGACGGGCACAAGTGGCTTCATATGGTGGGCAGTGGCTGCATTTGATGGGCACAGTGGCTGCATTTGACGGGCACAGTGGCTGCATATGACGGGCACAGTGGCTGCATATGATGGGCACAAGTGGCTTCATATGGTGGGCAGTGGCTGCATTTGATGGGCACAGTGGCTGCATTTGACGGGCACAGTGGTTGCATATGACGGGCACAGTGGCTGCATATGACGGGCACAGTGGCTACATATGAGGAGCACAGTGGCTGCATTTGACGGGCACAGTGGCTGCATATGACGGGCGCAGTGGCTGCATTTGACGGGCGCAATGGCTGCATATGATGGGCACAAGTGGCTGCATTTGACGGGCACAGTGGCTGCATATGATGGGCACAGTGGCTGCATTTGACGGGCACAGTGGCTGCATATGACGGGCACAGGTGGCTGCTGATGATGGGCACAGTGGCTGCATTTGACGGGCACAGTGCCTACATATGATGGGCACAGTGGCTGCATTTAACGGGCGCAATGGCTGCATATGATGGGCACAGTGGCTGCATTTGACGGGCACAGTGGCTGCATATGACGGGCACAGTGGCTGCATTTGACGGGCACAGTGGCTGCATATGATGGGCACAAGTGGTTGCATTTGATGGGCACAAGTGGTTGCATATTGTGGGCACAGTGGCTGCATTTGACGGGCACAGTGGCTGCATATGACGGGCACAGTGATGGTGCAATTGATCGCCACTGTCACAGACACTGCTGTATAATTTTCCTTGACCTCCTGTACTTGTATTTTGCAGGGCTGTGTACAGACAGATTTGTGTAAGCGGAGGCTCCGTGTGTCAGGCTGCTGTTTTCGTTCCGGAACAGATTGCACAGCCCTTCACATTATGTACATCATGCAGTGTGGATGCTCATATTGATGAGGAATGTCTTCTATGCAAAGCCTTGGCCCCTCCCCCTCCCACAGCTCTATATTTTTTCTCGACCTGACATTGATATACACAGTGCTGTGCACGGGGCCCACCCCCCCTTCAGCAGAGCAGGCTAGGGGTGGGGCTGGAGGCGGAGCAGCTTTATATTTTTCCTCGACCTTGTCCAATTGATATAGACTAGAGTGACTGTGCTATGCGTATTAGGGGTGGGGCCTTTGTCCTGAATGCAGCACCCCCCTTGCCCTGAACGCAGCACCCCCCTTGCCCTTAATGCAGCACCCCCCTTGCCCTTAATGCAGCACCCCCTTGGTCCTGAATGCAGCACCCCCTGTTGTCCTGAATGCAGCATTCCCCTTGCCCTGAATGCAGCACCCCCGTTGTCATGAATGCAGAACTCCCCTTGCCCTGAATGCAGCACCCTATTTGTAACCCCTTTTTCCTGAATGCAGCACCCCCTTGCCCTGAATGCAGCACCCCCGTTGTCATGAATGCAGCACCCCTATTCACATGAATGTAGCACCCCCCCACATGAATGCAGCACTCCCCTTGCCCTGAATGCAGCACCCCCGTTGTCAAGAATGCAGCACCCCTATTGACATGAATGCAGACTCACCATTGCCATCAGTGCAGCCTGATTCATGCACATCTGCAGCCTTGGAGGAGACAGGGAGGGGGCGGGACAAGCGCCGACAGACATACAGGAGAAACTCCTGTTTTCTCGGCGACCTCTTTAATAGAAAGTCCCACCTCCTGTGATGGACAGAACAATCCTCCAATGGCAGCGCAGGAGACAGGACTTCCTTTTACAGAGGTCGCTGTGTAAACAGGAAATACTTCTGTACGGCACTCGTCCCGCCCCCTCCCTGTCCCCTCCAAGGCAGCCAGCATGTACATCTTTTGTGGCCCCCGCTCGGGTATTCGTTGGGGGCTACAAAAGATATACATGTCAAAATGACCAGGCGGGCCGTCCGAAACCGGAACATGGGCCGCGATTGGCCCGCGGGCCGGACTTTGGACATGCCTGATATAGACAGTGCTATGCAAGGGCCCTGCCCCCCTTCACCAGAGCAGGCTATGCGTATTAGGGGCAGGGCTGACGATAATGTAATTAAGGAACTCGCGCCGCCTCCGCCCGCCCGCTAGAGTCTAAAATTATCTTCGACTGAAAGGAAAGTCTGCGCATGCGTGGTATAGATGCGGTGAAGCTGCGCATGCGCAGTGGAGCCCGCGATCAGCTGTGTTGTGACGTAGCCTCACAGGAAGTGACGCGGGTCGAGGTTCTGCATAGGTCGCAGAAATTTTTACAACACCAGCACAAGAAATACACAATGGAGGGCTCTAGCAGTAAACAGGCTCCCCCCAGACATACAACAATGCAATGCTTTACAGGCCATATGATTTAATGCCGCTCCCAAATTAAAGTGGCAGTGGGACAAACCACCACTACAGAGTAAGACTATGACATTACATGTCGGCCTCAATTCACAAAATCACAATGCCTGTTAACTACCCTAGATTATTCCCTTCATTTGTAAAGATATCATTTTTTTTCAACTTAATTAAATATTTTATCATTACCTAATAACCAAATTTATTGTTTGTAGGAGTCAAGTAACAGAAATCAATACGAGGGCCACGACTCCTTAAATATACCGTTACCTTTCAGATGGTGTTAACTAGAAAAAAAAATCCTTTAAGGCTTAAAGATTAGTTGCAGGCAGTCACTTTTTATTTTAATATACAGCTTTTACCGTATTTATCGGCGTATAACACGCGCCGGTGTATAACACGCACCCCAAGTTTAGGAGAGAATTTTAAGGAAAAAAACTTTTAGGAGGGAAGTTTAAGGAAAAGAAACTTACATTAAAATGCCCATCAATGCAGCCTCATCAGTGTTCATCTGCAGCCTTTTCAGTGTCATTGCAGCCTTTTCAGTGTCAGTGCAGCCTTGTCAGTGCAGCTTTGCCCCAGTGCAGCCTTGTCAGTGCAGCCTTGTCCCCAGTGCAGCCTTGTCAGTGCAGCCTTGTCCCCAGTGCAGCCTTATTAATGCAGCCTTGTCCCCAGTGCAGCCTTATCAATGCAGCCTTGTCCCCAGTGCAGCCTTATCAATGCAGCCTTGTCCCCAGTGCAGCCTTATCAATGCAGCCTTGTCCCCAGTGCAGCCTAGTGTCCATGCCTCCTGCCGCCATACACATAGAAGTAGTTTTAAATATGGCGCCGCGGAGTTCGGAGAGACTCGGCGCCGGCAGAAGTGAACGAACGCCGCCGAGATACACATAGCCGAGGGTTCTCGGCTCTTTCCGGCGCCGCTCACAGTCCCGCCCAGTCCCGCCCTATGATGGACATAACACAGGTCCAATGGCGGGACTGGGCGTGACAGTGAGCGGCACCGGAAAGAGCCGAATACACCCGACTATGTGTATCTCAGCTCTGTGATTTTGGCGGCGCTCGTTCAGCACCGCCGAGTCCTTCCGAAGTCCGCGGCGCCATATTTGAAACTACTCGCTATGTAAATGTCGGCGGCGATCGCCGACATTCACATAGCGATAGCGGGGATCGGCGTATAACACGCACCCACGACTTTACCCTGATTTTAAGGGGAAAAAAGTGCGTGTTATACGCCGATAAATACGGTACTTTTAAAATATATTTTAAAACAAATCTGCAATACCCCCCCCCAACCCCCCCGCCGCAGTAATTCCTTTCTGCCACTAGATGCTGCCAATATTCCAGGTTGAAAGGCAGCTAGCATCATTCAGTGCACTTCCTGTAAGCCCAGGCTGTCATGGACACACCCCCTAGGGTAGCATCATCACGCAGCCTTGGCTCACTGTACTCCACTGTGCTAAGTACTACTCCCATGAGTCCTTGCAAGGAGTAAGGATTTTCAAGGAGGTGGGGGTGGTGGAGGGGGGGGCAGAAAGAAAGATTTAAGCATGGGGGTGTGGAGAGGGTTGCCAAATCATCCCTTTAATCCAGGACACATATGAATTACACAGGTTCTGAGGCTGATTCAATGCAGATAAGGCACCAAGTGAGTTTAATTATCACTTAATCAGCCACGGAACCTGTGTATTTAATTTGTGTCCTGGATTTAAGGGATGATGTGGCAACCCTAGTTGTGGGGTGGTTAGGTTACCTAAAGCCAGGGGCATATTTACCCCCCCCCAGGGAGAAGGGCATAGGGGGCTCTTTAGCCACTTCCCGTCCTTTCTGTGGTTATACCAGGATGATATGCAGCTGCAGGCACCACCCCTATCATTTTTTTAGAGCTGGAGGTCAGATCTCTTGTAATAGCAATACTAGTGGCTTGATTGTTTTTTTTTTTCTGTGTCCCCTATTCTTCCTTTCGCCATTTTTTAAAAAATTTTATTTTGCTGTGTCCCCGGTTCTTCCTTTTTCCGTTTCGCCATTTTTTCTTTGTTTTCTTTTGCTGTGTCCCCTATTCTTCCTTTTTTACCTTTTTTCGTTTCGCCATTTTTTTCTTTTTTTTTGCTGTGTCCCCTATTCTTCCTTTTTCCGTTTCGCCATTTTTTCTTTGTTTTCTTTTGCTGTGTTCCCTATTCTTCCTTTTTACCTTTTTCCGTTTCGACATTTTTTTTCTTTTTTTTTTGCTGTGTCCCCTATTCTTCCTTTTTCCGTTTCTCCATTTGTTTTATTTATTTATTTATTTTTTCTGTGTCTCCTATTCTTCCTTTTTCCTATCTCACCTGTGTCATGAGTATTTTCACATCTAGTACTTAAAGGGGTTGTAAACTCTCGTGTTGGCATAGGATGCATTAAGGTGAAAAACACCTGGCAGTATCCGCCCCCCCCCCGTTTTACTTACCTGAGCAACTTCAGCTCTTCGGTGGGGGAGGCACTGTCCCTCTCTCCACGGGGTCCTGGCTCTTGATTGGATAGATTGATAGCAGCACAGTCATTGGCTCCCGCTGCTGTCAATCAAATCTATGTTTTGACTATGTTTGTTCTTTTCACTTTTATTATTAAACAATTGTGATTTAACTGTACTTCTGTCTCGGCCTGATTTCATGGTTTCTGACACCAAAAGGCTTCAAAAAAGGGGGGCCTTGGAGCGCAGAGCATTGCGCTCCGAGCCCACCCAGTTGTGCGAACATAGCGAATGAAGTTTAGCTATTATCACACTAAAATTCCTCCCCTCCCCTGTGGGAACTGTTTCCCGATTGGCCAAAGCATCAGGCGATCCTATTGGATGCCTAGCGCTTTGGCGGAAGCGGAGACACAAGGCGGAGGAAGCTGGAGGAGCGGACACCGGAGCCACCGCAGCTGCTGCCCGCACTCCAGGAGAGAACACCACAGCCCCACCACACGAGTGGGGGAGGGGTGGTTTCAGTGCTGTGCCACGGGAGGGGGGGTTGTTTGTTTGCCGCCCCCCTCCCCCAAGAGAAGAACCCATCAGCCTGCCACTGGGCACTTGGACGAATCATGTCTCAGGGTCTGATGACGAAGCTGCAGCAGCTCACTACTGTGCACGACTGCAGCTTCCCCATCAGACCCTAAGAAAAGGACAGTATACCGTGGCTGGGGTGGGACAAACTTAGATGGGGGGCACCCAATTTTAGTCTTGCCTAGGGCAGCACAAAACCAAAATACACCACTGCCTAAAGCTCTCCCCTGCCTTGTAACCCCTCCCTATTACAAAAAATAAATTAAAAAAAATTCTTTCAGTAAACATTTTTTATTTCTCAAGTTCAGGTCCATCATTCTCACCTAGGTGAGGATAACATGCCCGGACCCCACGCATGCACAGGAATGTCACTGGTCACTCCGGGATCCATTGTGACGTTAAGGCGCACGTGCAAGGTCCTGGGAACTGCCACCTGGGATCACTCAACCCAGGAGAACCCCCTGCCAGACATCACACGCTGTTTCTGGGCATGTGCGAGACCCCGCAATCTGCTTCCTGGGATGAGTGACATAGAAATCCCAGGAGGCAGATCGCACGTGCAAAAACGGCGAGGGATGCCTACCAGTTTACTGGCCGGGGTCCGTGGTGTGTCTGGATAAGAGGTTCAGCGCATGAACAGGCGCATGCACAGGCATAACGCAGGGCTCTGTAGACCCCTGAACCATGCATGTGGCGGAAATTAATTCAAGATGACGGGGGTCGGACAGCAGCAGTGCAGGGAAAACTTTTCCTACAAGCAAGACAATGCTGGACTCCATGGACTAGTAAGCATGTTTTTTTGTTTTACAAATTTTTTATTTATTTAGTCAAAGGGAGAGGTCCATGGACCCGTGATACAATACAAATATATGTGCAACTTGAACCAAACAATGAAGAATGTAACACCAGTAGGCGGTAAATTGTCAAACGGCATAGAAAATACATTATCTAGTTTGGTAAACCATGTAAACATCCCTTATCATTTTATTTTAGAAGCAGGTCAAACTTGCCGCTGTGTAAACACAGAGCAAGGTCAGAAAAACAGATGGAAAGGAGTATAGAAAGCTGAAAGCAGAGAGTAGGATAAGGAAGTGACTATGGTAAGGAAGTGACTATGGTAAGGAAGAGGGGAGAGGAGGGGGGGAGATGGAGGGTAATGTGACATCGCGAGCTGTTACGTCTATGTCTGGGGCACCAATTAAGGTTTTGCCTTCATCCGAGTAAACAAACATGTTCCAGAGTGACCATGTTTTGGAGTATTTCTCCTGTTGGTTTCGTGCTGTAAAGGATAAGGTCTTCAAATTTATTGATTTCCTGCACCTTTCTGAGACACATCCTAACTGTCGGAGGTTGTGAGGATTTCCACTTAAGCGGAATGCAGGATTTGGCAGCGTCAAGGAGATGACGAATAATTGATTTTTTATAGGTTTTTACTGACACATCTGAGACATAAAGGAGAAAAAATGCCGGATCATCTGATATTTGTCGATCTGTGAATTTCTGCACAATATTTTTGACCTCTAACCAGAATTGTTTTATTATGGGGCAGTTCCAAAACACATGGAGTAATGTACCTCGTTCCTAGTGGCATCTCCAGCATCTATCCGAGGATGTTGGAAATATTTTACTTAATTTCTCAGGTGTTCTGTACCACCTGGTCAATATTTTGAAGTTAGTTTCTTGCGTTCTCGTACAGATGGAAGATTTGTATGTGAATTGAATAATGCGTTGTTTCTGTTGTGAGCTAAAGGTATAGTTCAAGTCTCGTTCCCAGTCAGTGATCTGTTTTAGTGAGTAGGTGTCTGGGGGAGTAATTAGAAGGTTGTACATGCACGATAATGTGTGTGGTAGAGTCCCTTCTGTTGAACAGATTTCCTCCAAGGTTGTAAGAGGTTGATCAAATTTATGCGGCGGAGGAAGGGATCTAAAGAAATGGGTTATCTGGATGGCATTCCAAAACTTTAGTTGAAATGTACCCGTCGGGTTTATGAGTTCTTGCAATATGGGCCATTTTTTCTGTTTTAGGAAATGGGAGGCTTGAGTACAACCCGTAGACATTAGTTGTTTGAATTGAACTTCTTGGTGCCCCGGAGTGAAACAGGGATTCCCCAGAATCGGGAAGAGTGGCGAGTTTCTGGATGAGATGGATCCCTTTTTGAACAGGAGAGAACATACTTTCATCGTTTTTCCTATGATGGGGCGGGATTTCATATCTTTAGGTAGGGCATCGTAACACCAAGGCGCTCTAGTCAAAGGGATAGGGCTTTGACCTTGTTCAAGCTGAGTCCATAATTTGAGAGGTCTGTGTCTATTCCAGTCAACCAGTCTACCGAGATGTACTGCTTGGTAATATTTATGAACGTCTGGTACTGCTAGACCTCCATATTGTTTTGGCAGAGTGAGTTGTGATCTCTTCAAACGGGGGTGTTTGTGAGCCCAAATAAATTCAAAAAACAATTGTCGTATTTGTCGAAAGTAGGTGACGGGGACCTGTATAGGTAGAGCTTGTAGAAGATATATGAATTTAGGCAATATGTTCATTTTTAGTATATTGCAGCGGCCGAACCACGAGTGTAGGCCGGATAACCATTTTTTTAATAGTACATGTACCCTAGAGCAGTGTTTCTCAACTCCAGTCCTCAAGGCGCCCCAACAGGTCATGTTTTCAGGATTTCCCTCAGATGAAACAGCTGTGGTCATTACTAAGGCAGTGAAACTGATCAATTCACCTGTGCAAAATAATGGAAAACCTGAAAACATGACCTGTTGGGGCGCCTTGAGGACTGGAGTTGAGAAACACTGCCCTAGAGTGTAGGGGGGGGAAATTCAGATCGAATACCTTTGATATGTGGGCTGGGATAATAGTACCTAAATACGTCAAGGCCGTGTTGTTCAATTTTAGTTTAAAAAGTTTGTCTGCATTTGTAATTTGAGAATCTGTGAGAGGTTAACACCCATCGCTTCTGATATTTGAAAATTGATTTTGAGATTGGAAAGGGTTCCATATTTTTTTATTTCTTTAAATAGATTTGGGAGGGATATCACAGGGTTGGTAAGGGAGAATAACATGTCATCCGCGTAGGCCGAGATTTTATGTTGAGAATTCCTAACTTTTATACCAACGACGTCTGGGTTCCTGCGCATGGCACAAAGAAAGGGTTCCAGTGACAGGGCGAAGAGGAGAGGGGATAACGGGCATCCCTGTCTTGTCCCGTTTGATATGTGAAAGGGATCTGATAAGACTCCATTCGCACGGACTCGGGCTTTGGGTTTACAGTATATCGATGAGATCCATTGAGTCATTTGATCTCCAAATCCGGCGTATCGAAGTACTGCGATCATAAAGTCCCAATTCACCCTGTCAAAGGCTTTCTCCGCGTCCATGCCCAGGAATACGCAAGGAGTTTGGGATTTATTTATTATGTGTAGCAGATTAAGCACCTTGGTGGTGTTGTCCCTAGCCTCTCTAGTGGGAACAAATCCCATTTGATCTAAATGGATCAAGTGTGGTAAGTGTTGTTGGATTCTGTTTGCAAGAATTTTTGTGAACAGCTTGAGATCAATATTAAGCAGGGAGATCGGTCTATAGTTCCCGCAGGAGGAGGGGTCTTTCCCCTCCTTTGGGATTACCGCGATGTGGGCTTGCAATAATTCCAAAGCAAAGGGTGAATTGGGGCTTACTGTATTAAATAATTTTACAAAATATGGACTTAACGATGGCATAAAAGTTTTATAGTAGAAGATGGTAAGTCTGTCTGGTCCCAGGGCCTTCCCTGGTTTGGATGATGTGACGCTATAGCTCCCTGTACCTCTTCGATCGTAATAGGGTCTTCTAAAGCCTCTCTAGCTGATTCGGGCAATTTTGACATCTGAGAAGAAGACAAGTAGTCTTGCATGTCTTCTTGCGTTGGGGGGAGCCTTTGTATGTTATATAGAGCTGAGTAGAATTTCTGAAACTCACGAGCAATGTCATGAGGTTTGGAAATTTTTGTTCCCTGTTGTGATAATATGTGAGGTATGTAGGTCGCCAGTCTTTGGAGTTTCTGACAGAGTGTAGCTGTGAATGTGGTATAAGGAAGTAGTCGATGCGAGAGTATACCTTGTGGGGTTTTGAATACCTTGTGGGGTTTTGAATAAAAGGTATAGTCTCTTTCTGTAGGGTGGAGGATACGCCAAACATCTACTAGTTGGGCTTTATGTAGGGCCTGATCAATGTTTTTTTTTTTTTACTTTTATACAGGGACAATTTAAAAATGTTAATAGTAAGGGTGGAGTTTCTCTTTAAGCAAATATTAATGTTTGTGGATTTTGAAGAGAAAACAATATTTTCAATTTAATTGGCCCAAACAACGAAGTAAACTGGCCCTATTCATTTCTTTTAATAATTATTGAACATTCGCTATCTAAATATATTCAAATCAGAGAGAGGCAGGTCTGGTTAGGCATTCTTTTAATTAACATAAACCGTAATGCTTATGGAAATGGCCTTCAGGGTACGAATAGATACGTGAAAAATATATATATATATATATATATATATATATACACACACATATATATATACACACATATACATATACACACACACACACACACACACACACACACACACACACACACACACACACACACACACACACACGTAAAAGCCAGTAAATTAGAATATTTTGAAAAACTTGATTTATTTCAGTAATTGCATTCAAAAGGTGTAACTTGTATATTATATTTATTCATTGCACACAGACTGATGCATTCAAATGTTTATTTCATTTAATTTTGATGATTTGAAGTGGCAACAAATGAAAATCCAAAATTCCGTGTGTCACAAAATTCGAATATTGTGTAAGGGTTAAATTTTGAAGACACCTGGTGCCACAAACTAATCAGCTGATTAACTCAAAACACCTGCAAAGGGCTTTAAATGGTCTCTCAGTCCAGTTCTGAAGCCTACACAAACATGGGGAAGACTTCAGATTTGACAGCTGTCCAAAAGGCGACCATCGACACATTGCACAAGGAGGGAAAGACACAAAAGGTTATTGCTGAAGAGGCTGGCTGTTCTCAGAGCTCTGTGTCCAAACACATTAATAGAGAGGCAAAGGGAAGGAAAAACTGTGGTCAGAAAAAGCGTACAAGCGATAGGGATCACCGCGCCCTAGTCAAGATTGTGAAAAAAAACCCATTCAAAAATGTGGGGGAGATTCACAAGGAGTGGACAGCTGCTGGAGTCAGTGCTTCAAGATCCACCACCAAGAGACGCTTGAAAGACATGGGTTTCAACTGCCGCATACCTCGTGTCAAGCCACTGTTGACCAAGAAACAGCGCGAAAACCGTCTCACCTGGGCTAAGGAAAAAAAGAGCTGGACTGCTGCTGAGTGGTCCAAAGTCATGTTTTCTGACGAAAGCAAATTTTGCATTTCCTTTGGAAATCGAGGTCCCAGAGTCTGGAGGAAGACAGGAGAGGCACAGGATCCATGTTGCCTGAAGTCTAGTGTAAAGTTTCCACCATCAGTGATGGTTTGGGGTGCCATGTCATCTGCTGGTGTCGGTCCACTCTGTTTCCTGAGATCCAGGGTCAACGCAGCCGTCTACCAGCAAGTTTTAGAGCACTTCATGCTTCCTGCTGCTGACCTGCTCTATGGAGATGGAGATTTCAGGTTCCAACAGGACTTGGCGCCTGCACACAGCGCAAAATCTACCCGTGCCTGGTTTACAGACCATGGTATTTCTGTTCTAAATTGGCCAGCCAACTCCCCTGACCTTAGCCCCATAGAAAATCTGTGGGGTATTGTGAAAAGGAAGATGCAGAATGCCAGACCCAACAACTCAGAAGAGTTGAAGGCCACTATCAGAGCAACCTGGGCTCTCATAACACCTGAGCAGTGCCAGAAACTCATCGACTCCATGCCACGCCGCATTAATGCAGTAATTGAGGCAAAAGGAGCTCCAACCAAGTATTGAGTATTGTACATGCTCATATTTTTCATTTTCATACTTTTCAGTTGGCCAACATTTCTAAAAAATCCCTTTTTTGTATTAGCCTTAAGTAATATTCGAATTTTGTGACACACGGAATTTTGGATTTTCATTTGTTGCCACTTCAAATCATCAAAATTAAATGAAATAAACATTTGAATGCATCAGTCTGTGTGCAATGAATAAATATAATGTACAAGTTACACCTTTTGAATGCAATTACTGAAATAAATCAAGTTTTTCAAAATATTCTAATTTACTGGCTTTTACCTGTATATATATATAATCACACATATTATACTCCGCACCCCAAAACTTCCATCCTCAGCGCAATACCACCTTTCCATTTCTCGGGGTGCAGTTTAAGAAATCGTGCTATACGAGGAGCCTCCATAGTGACCCACATTGGGGTGTCTGAGTCCTTGTTCCCAGGGAATATCTGAAAGACAAAGTGCAGAGTTTTCCTAATTTATTGAAAACCGGAAATTGTAGCAATATGGGAATGATAAAGAAAAAAGGAAATATGATTTTTTTGGGCGCTCCATTACTGCTGACAGGTACATCTGCATAGATCCCCATTCTCCAAAGGAACCCCAAATTCCACATAGAGATACAGATGTATTCTTTTCTGAGTTGCCAGATATCATGATTTTGGTTATTTACATTTTTTTCCTAAGTAAAATCCTCCAAATTAAATATTTCTCAATAGGAATTTTTTCGTTTTTTTTTGGTTTTAGTTTTTTTTTTAGTTTCTTTTTAGTTTTTACTGGCTCTGCATTCAAATGATTTTCTTGCATGTAAATTTATTAAAATAAAGACACCGTGCAACAATGTGTTTATTCATTTTCAAGGAGTGCCAGGTATTTTACAGTATGTGCCGTTCATAGTGCTAAACCTGTTATCTTTCAGGATCTGCATTGGAAAGATTCATTTTTTAAAAGCATAAAAAAAAAAAAAAAAAAAAAAAAAAAAAAAAAAAAAATATCCTAGACACTGACATAAAAAAAAAAGATCCAGTAAATTGTCTGAAGGACCCCATTTCCAGTTCAAAGTGGAGCAGGGTTATGGTTATGGACTTTCAGGTATCTTCACATTTTTAAGAAGCAGGAAATAGGCTTTAGCAGTACCTCAGCAGAAGAGATCACCCTGCTCCCCCTCCCAGCTGTGACTCAGTAGCTCAGCCCACTCTCCCTGAAGTGACCCCACAGATTAGCTCCCCCTCCCAGATGTAACTCAGCAGCTCAGCTCCTCCTGCTTCCCCTACCAAGTGTGACCAAGCAGCTCAGCTCCTCCTGCTCCCCCTTCCAGATGTCACTTGGCAGATCAGCTGTCCCTGCCCCCCCTCCCAGCAGTTTAGTTCCTCCTACCAACCCCCTTACTCCCCAATCTAGCTGTGACTAAGCTTACTTTCCCTGCAGTGACCCATCAGATTAGCTCCCTCTCCCAGACATAATTCAGCAGCTCAGCTCCTCCCTGCTCCCCCTTCCAGGTGGTACTGGGCAGATCAGCTCTCCCTGCCCCCCCCCGTGACTCAGCATTTAATCTCTTCTTGCCAACTCCCACTCCAAGCAGTAACTGGGCATAGCTGGGAGAAAGAACTTGGTTAGCAGAGTTGCTAAATCACTGCTGTAGGGAGGAGCAGGGCGAGCTGAGCTGTTGGGAGCACCTTTAGTGCGTGTGATGTGATCTTTGAGGAGGAATTGCTCCACCGTAAATGCAGCAACAGAGGTCACTGAGGGCTGACAACAATTAGGACACAGGCAACAACAAAAACATGACAGGGGGTCCATACCTTCTCCATTCTGTCCACAACTAGAAAACACGTTTTGACCAGAGTTGGGCTTTATGCAAACCCTGAATAGGGCCGTGTAATAATGTCATCATGATTATTGGTGGAACGTTTATCTGTAACATACCTGTCATTGTCCATTGGAACTTTGCACAGTGGTCCATGTAAAGCCATCATTACTGAAGCTGAGAGAGAACTCCGTGATGTACATGGAGGAGAATGAATGGGCACCTTGTATCATTATTCCGGTCACCTTCAGAGTCCGTCTGCCTGTGGACAAATACAAGACCGCTTAGCGAGGGGGGGCGGTGGCTCCGGGTGCAACATTTAGGGGGGTGAAGTTTTGGGCCGGTAGTGTCACCACTGCCTCATCCCCCTCATTTTATATATCCTGTGTCCCCCGCGCTCCGGCTGCCATGCTCAGTGTTTCCTGGCGCCCTGTGATTGGGCGTATGGGGGTCATGTGTGGCGTGGGGCTGGCCTGTCCGCGGTTGCTCCTGAAGCCCCGCCTCCGCACATGACCCCCATACACCCAATCACAGGGCGCTGGGAAACACTGAGCATGGTGGCCGGAGCGCAGGGGAGACCAGCGCTGGAAAGTGTGAGCCGCCGGGGCCGCTGTCTTCTCCTCCACCTCCTCCTCCCCGATGCAGAACAAGAAGGTGAGGGATGGATGGACACGGTATGTAGTGTCAGTATAGGAAGACTGTAAGCAGGATAGTATAGTGGTTAGTATAGTAGTCAGTGTAGTAGACAGTATAGTGTAGTTCTTAGTATTATGGACAGTGTAGTGTAGTTCTCAGTATAGTGTAGCGGACAGTGTAGTGTAGTTCTCGGTATAGTGTAGTGGACAGTGTAGTGTAGTTCTCAGTATAGTGTAGTGGTCAGTATAGTGTAGTTCTCAGTGTAGTGGTTAGTATAGTGTAGTGGTCAGTATAGTGGACAGTGTAGTGGTCAGTATAGTCGGTGTGGACAGTATAGTCAGTGTAGTGGGAAGTGTAGTGTAGTTCTCAGTATAGTGGACAGTGTAGTATAGTGGTCAGTGTAGTGGTCAGTATAGTGTAGTGGAAAGTGTAGCGGTCAGTATAATGTAGTGGATAGTGTAGTGGTCAGTATAAAGTAGTGGACAGTATAGTCAGGGTAGTGGACAGTGTAGTGTAGTGGTCAGTATAGTCGGTGTAGTATAGTGTAGTGTAGTTCTCAGTATAGTGGGTAGTGTAGTGGTCGGTGTAGTGGACAGTATAGTCAGGGTAGTGGACAGTGTAGTGTAGTTGTCAGTATAGTGTAGTGGACAGTGTAGTGTAGTGGTCAGTATAGTCGGTGTAGACAGTATAGTGGTCAGTGTAGTGGACAGTATAGTCAGGGTAGTGGACAGTATAGTCAGGGTAGTGGACAGTATAGTCAGGGTAGTGGACAGTATAGTCAGGGTAGTGGACAGTATAGTGTAGTGGACAGTGTAGTGTAGTGGTCAGTATAGTCGGTGTAGACAGTATAGTGGTCAGTATAGTCAGGGTAGTGGACAGTGTAGTGTAGTTCTCAGTATAGTGTAGTTCTCAGTATAGTGGATAGTTTAGTGTAGTGGTCAGTATAGTGTAGTGGACAGTATAGTCAGGGTAGTGGACAGTGTAGTGTAGTTGTCAGTATAGTGGTCCGTATAGTGTAGTGGACAGTATAGTGTAGTGAACAGTGTAGTGTAGTGGTCAGTATAGTCGGTGTAGACAGTATAGTGGTCAGTGTAGTGGACCGTATAGTGGTCAGTATAGTGGACAGTATAACAACAATTCTGTGGTCTCCATGTTCTCTCCTCATTGCCATGGTCTCCGGGTTTCCTTCAGAGTCCTTCAGTCTCTATTCACACCCCCCAATTAGTCCTGCAGTCTCTGTGTCCACCACTTTTGCGGTCTTTGTGTTCAGCCCCATCCCCCACATAGTCTTGCAGTCCCTGTGACCCCCCCTCCCCATCACTCTTGCGGTCTTGGTGTCCCCCCCCACCCAGGGCCGATCCTAGGGTCACCAGCACCTGGGTGCAAAAATATTTCTGGCGCCCTCACATGGGCGTGGTCATCTTACCAACTCCTCCCCTTTACAAATGTTTCTATGGCAATGACTCAAACACAGGGATGCTCCCCTAAGAAGTCTTTGTTACCCTGGGATCCTACCATGATCTTTTAACAATAAAAAAAATACAGGAAGAGCGTACACTAATGAGACCTGGAGGAAAGCCTCTCTGATGCACACAGAGAGGGCTTCTGTTAGAGAGTCTGTTAGAAAGAGCCCCCAGACATAGTACAGGAGATGGTCAGAGACTGCAGACATAGTACAGGAGATGGTCAGAGACTGCAGACATAGTACAGGAGATGGTCAGAGACTGCAGACATAGTACAGGAGATGGTCAGAGACTGCAGACATACTACAGGAGATGGTCAGAGACTGCAGACATACTACAGGAGATGGTCAGAGACTGCAGACATACTACAGGAGATGGTCAGAGACTGCAGACATACTACAGGAGATGGTCAGAGACTGCAGACATACTACAGGAGATGGTCAGAGACTGCAGACATACTACAGGAGATGGTCAGAGACTGCAGACATACTACAGGAGATGGTCAGAGACTGCAGACATACTACAGGAGATGGTCAGAGACTGCAGACATACTACAGGAGATGGTCAGAGACTGCAGACATACTACAGGAGATGGTCAGAGACTGCAGACATACTACAGGAGATGGTCAGAGACTGCAGACATACTACAGAAGATGATCAGAGACTGCAGACATAGTACAGGAGATGATCAGAGACTGCAGACATAGTACAGGAGATGATCAGAGACTGCAGTTCCTATGGATGTTAGTAGATAATGGCCGATCGGCCCTCTCACCTGACCCAGCGATACAGCAAAGGTTCCGCTGATCAGAAGTCAGCTCACTCTTAATTGCCCGTGGTGACTCCGCTGGGTAGCACCCAGATCTGTATTCCTGCAATGACTCCATTCCTTTCTCCGCCAGGGATGGCGCTTGGTTGTGTGGCTTTCCCTTTGGTGACGCAGGGCAGCGGGGTTCTCTCTCTGATGGTGTTCTCTCAGCACTGTCCTCTCCCTCTGGAGTCCCGGGTGCACTTCCCTGAAAGATTTCCCGGGCTCCTGGCTCTCTCTCCCATTCAGCTGAGCATGCTGTGTGGGCTGCAGTTTCCGTGTTACAGTGGGGCTGCCAGTCCTCGGGACTATATGTCCCACAATCCTCTTCTCTGCTCCTATTTCTATTCTGTTTCTTCCCTGGGCATATGAAGGCAGGGGAAGATACATAGTGGGCAGCTGTGCTGGCAAGCACCACTCACTAGTACAGCAGCACGCGCGAGAGAGAGAGAGAGGGAGGGAGGAGGGGGGGAGGAGGAGGGAGGAGGGGAGAGGGGAGAGGGGATAGAGGAGAGGGGGGAGGAGGGAGGATGGAGGGGGCGAGGGAGAGGGAGGAGGGAGAGGGAGGAGGGAGGGGGAGGGGCGAGAGGGAGGAGGGAGAGGGAGGAGGGAGGAGGGAGAGGGAGGAGGGTGAGGGAGGAGGGTGAGGGAGGAGGGTGAGGGAGGAGGGAGGAGGGAGGGGGGAGAGGGAGGAGGGAGAGGGAGGAGGGAGGGGGGAGAGGGAGTAGGGAAAGAAGAGCCCGCAGCTGCATTGGCGTCACTAGGTTTGGGGTCACCCCCCCTTCCACCAACTATAGTCGCCCCTCAGTACAGACCCCCTTCTGTCAGTGCAGAACCCGCACTAAGTATAAACCCCTCCCTCAGTACAGACCCCCCCCCCAGGAAAACCCCCCTCCATTACTACAGACCCCCCCAGGACAGATCTCCCCCTCCATTAGTACAGACCCCCACAGGACAAACCACCCCTCCATTAGTACAGACCCCCCAGGACAGACCCCCCTCCATTAGGACCGACCCCCCCCTCCATTAGTGCAGACCCCCCAGGACAAAACACGCCCCCCTCCATTAGCACAGACTGCCCCTCCATTAGTACAGACCCGCCCAGGACAGACCCCCCTCCATTAGTATAGACCCCCCCAGGACAGACCCCCCTCCATTAGTACAGACCCCCCCAGGACAGACCCTCCCTGCATTAGTAATGACCACCCAGGACAGACCCCACCGTGCGCAACATCACTGCGCGGCTGGTCTCTCTCCACACAGAGACCAGCCGCTCTGCCTCCAATCTCATCTCGGCTGGCTGCTCTCCTTCTTTGACAGGAGGAGGGAAGGGCTTGAGCAGGAAACACAGCGGCGCCTTTCTTTTTAGAACACCGGTGGAGAGCCGCCGCCGGACACAAACAAGAGGAGGAAAGGGAGCACTCTGGCGCTTCAGCACCCCCACCTCTCTAGCACCCGGGTACACTGCACCCCGTGCACCCCATCTGGGATCGGCCCTGCCCTCACCTGTCCTGTGGTTTGTGTGTACCCCCTCCCTACCACCGCGAGTCCTGCGGTCTCCTGTTTTCTGCCCATTCCTACAGTCTCTGCGTTTCCTACATATTCATGCAGTTCCTGTATCCCCTCCATCCTGCAGTTTCTGCATTTATCGCTGTTCAAAGAGTAAAGCTAGTGGTAATGAGCCCTAAGAGAAGGCCACCGCTCTGACCATGTTCCATGTTACAGCCAAATTTAAGGAAAAAACATAAAAAAAAAAAAAAAATCAGAGTCTGCAGCACCCCTCTTACAGAATCTGGGGGTTCTTCTCCCTACCAACTCCTGTCATTTTTTTAAATTCAGAGTGGCTGTGCATGGCATTTGTGGATTAAAAAAAAACTGCAAGTCCCATCTGCCACTATCGCAGAGAGACACAGAGTTCCCAATGGAGCACAAGCGTGGTGACGCCACTGCACCTGTAGGCCATTGATATCTCCTCCAGCTCCATCAATAAAAGTTCCCACCACCGTATGGACCGGAGGAATAGTCTACAGGAGCTAGAGCATTGCACCTGAGATCCACTGATAGCAGCTGCAATTTCAGGAATAGCTATCCATAACACCTCCATGTTTCAAAAACAAGTGCAGCCAGGACCCCTGATATCAGGTACAGCCAGGCACAAACACCAGGTAACATCCAAGACACATGTTAGACTCTCTAATATCAAGTACAGACAAGAACTCTCCCCCAATATTGCATACAGCCAGGGTTCCCTATACCAGGAATAGCAGGGACCCTTAATACCAGGTACATCCAGGACCCTCCTCAACATCAACTACAGCCAGGACCCCCCCCAATACCGGCAACAGCCAGAGCCCCAATGACATGACAGCCAGAATCCCCCCCCCCCCAATACCATGAACTGCCAGGGCTCCCATATTCAGGTACAGCCAGGATCACCTAACACCAGGTAAAGCCAGGCCCCTTAGCCCCAATATTACATTCTGTACATCCAGGGCCCTCAATATCAGGTATAGCCCTCAATATTAGGACCCCTGATATCTCAGCAAAACTAGGTATAAGGTACCCCCTTTACCTTATACCCATAGTATAAGGTACAGTCAATACTCTCAATATCATGTACAGCCAGGGAGTTCCCCAGTACCGGCTACAGCCAGAACACCCCAACACCAAGAATCCCAAATATCAGATACATTCAGGACCGTAAATAAACACTAGACACAGCCCGACCTCCTTATACCAGGCAAACCCAATATCAACTATATCCAAGACCCCCCAATATCAGCAAGATCCAGGGCTGCCTATACCAGGAAGATCCAGGGACAAACACCAGCAACAGCCTGAGCCCCCAATAGCAAGAAGAACCATGATCCCCAAAACCAGGAAAAGTCAGCCCCCCCAATACCAGGAACAGCCAGGCCTCCCATTGTCAGGTACAGTGAGGACCCTTCACATCAGGTGAAGCAAGTACCCCTGAACACTTTGCAAAGCTCAGGCCCCCAATAGATGGTACAGCCAAGACCCAATAACAAGAACAACCAGGGGGTACCCCAGCCCCCCCCCCCTCCCCCAATACCAGGTGCGGCCAGAACTCCCAATAGCAGATACATCCAGGACCCCAAATACTCAATACTGCCCGGCCCCCTCATACTAGGCAAGGTTAGGATCCCCAATATCAACCATAGCCAGGACCCCCCCAATACCAACCAGGAACCCCCAGTATCAGGTATAGCCGGGACCCCTAATATCATTAACAGCCAGAATACCCAATACCAGGAACATCCAGGACCCCCCAGTATTACATACAGCAGGGATCCCCCAATATCAGGTACAGCCAGGCCTTCCATATTCAGGTAAAGCCAGAACCTCTCCCCAAATTAGAAACACCCAGGATCCTCCAATATCAGCCCGGACCCTCAATATCAGGTAATGCAAGGAATCCTGAACACTCGGCAAAACCAGAACCACTAATATAAGGTACATTCAAAACTTCCAGTATCAGGTACAGCCAGGGGGTACCCCAGTAGCAGGTACAGCTACACCCCAACACCAAAAATACACCCTGGACCCCAAATACCAGATAAAGCCTGGCCCCCTAATACCAGACTAGACTCCCCAATATCAATTAGAGCCAGGGCTCCGCAATACCAGGAACAGCCAGGGCCCTCAATACTAGGAACAGCCAGGGCCCCAATATAAGAAACAGCCAGGGTCCCCAATACCAGGAACAGCCAGGGTCCCCAATACCAGGAACAGCCAGGGTCCCCAATACCAGGAACAGCCAGGGTCCCCAATACCAGGAACAGCCAGGGTCCCCAATACCAGGAACAGCCAGGGTCCCCAATACCAGGAACAGCCAGGGTCCCCAATACCAGGAACAGCCAGGGTCCCCAATACCAGGAACAGCCAGGGTCCCCAATACCAGGAACAGCCAGGGTCCCCAATACCAGGAACAGCCAGGGTCCCCAATACCAGGAACAGCCAGGGTCCCCAATACCAGGAACAGCCAGGGTCCCCAATACCAGGAACAGCCAGGGTCCCCAATACCAGGAACAGCCGGGGTCCCCAATACCAAGAACAGCCAGGATCCCCAATACCAGGAACAGCCAGGATCCCCAATACCAGGAACACCCAGGATCTCCAATACCAGGAACAGCCAGGGTCCCCAATACCAGGAACAGCCAGGGTCCCCAATACCGGGAACAACCAGGGTCCCAATATCAAATAAAGCCAGAACCATCCAATAACAGGATCAGCCAGGCCTCCCATATTCAGGTACAGTGAGGACCCTCCATATCAGATAAAGCAGGGTCTCCTGAACACTTGGCAAAACCCAGACCCCCCAATAGTAGGTACAGCCAGAGCCCCCAATAATACCAAGAACAGCCAGTATCCCCTAACAGGTAAAGCCAGAACTCTGTAGTATTATATACAGCCAGGATGTCCAAATATTAGGTACAGACAGCCCCCTCAATATTATTTACACCCAAGACCCCCAATATTACAGCCCCTTCCCCCACTCTGACTCTGTCATGTAAAAAGCAAAGTGTCTCATTCCTGGCTGTGTGACACAGGCCAGTCATAGGCTCCATGTTCTATGAGGAAGTTGCTCGGTGGCCATCTTGTTTAGGGGCAATGTGCCCAAAAGTAGTAATAATAATCCTGCGCTCGTAGAGGGGAATAGCTTCACTCTCTCCTCAATCTGCACAATATAAATCAGATATTTATTGCTGGATTCTATAACCCAAGTCTGTACATAGGGAATGGATTTATTATATGAGGGTGCAGCCCCCACATGTCCTATTATACAGGGACAGTCCTCATCCTGCACCCCTATCTCTGACCTGCGCCCCCCTTTTTTTTTCATTTTCACATCTCAGTATAAAGCAAAACTGACTTTTATTATTCAAAGGTGAAAATCACATCCAATCATTCTGCATTTTGGTTTCTATGACATCCAAAAACATTTGTTTTTAAAAACTGAAAAAGAACCAGTCATTATTTGTTAATGATTTTATTAATTAACAATGAATTATTTATTAATGAACAATATGTATTACTATTTATTAAGGATTACGTATTTTATTTTTTTTATGAATTATTCATTTGTATTTATTAACAATGACCTCTGTATTATTTTACTAAATAACAATTTATTTTTTATCAATTGTGTATTATTTCAATAATTAACAATATTTATTCTTATTTTATGAACAATTACCTCTGTATTATTATTTTTACTAATTAACAATCTTACATATTATTTCAATAATTAACAATTCAATATTTAACATTTTATGAATAAATAATTCATTATGTATTCGTTCCCCCCTCATATCCCTTTAATAATAATAATAATAATAATAATAATAATAATAATAATAATAGCTCCCAGATAACAACAATCCATCAGATATCCATCAGCTTACTGGGCACCTAAACCCCCTTCCTGCCCAGACCAATTTTCAGCTTTCAGCGCTGTCACACTTTGAATGACAATTGCGCGGTCATGTAACACTGTACTCATATGACATTTTTATCATTTTTTCACACAAATAGAGCTTTCTTTTGGTGGTATTTAATTACAGCTGGGGGTTTTATTTTTTGCTAAAAAAAAAAAAAAAAATGGAAATTTTTTTAAAAGAAAAAAATCATGTTTCATAGTTTGTTATAAAATTTTGCAAACAGGTAATTTTTATCCTTCATTGATATGCGCTGATGAGGCTGCACTGGTGGGCAATGATAGGCAAAGATAAGACGGCACCGATGGCCACTGATAAGATGGCACTGATGGGCCCTGATAGATGGCACTGATGGGCCCTGATAGATGGCACTGATGGGCCCTGATAGATGGCACTGATGGGCCCTGATAGATGGCACTGATGGGCCCTGATAGATGGCACTGATGGGCCCTGATAGATGGCACTGATGGGCCCTGATAGATGGCACTGATGGGCCCTGATAGATGGCACTGATGGGCCCTGATAGATGGCACTGATGGGCCCTGATAGATGGCACTGATAGGTGTTACTGATAGGTACCACTGATGGGCAACACTGTTGATGAGGCACTGATTGGTGGCACTGATGGGTGGCACTGTGGACACTGATGGGTGGCACTGTGGACACTGATGGGTGGCACTGTGGACACTGATGGGTGGCACTGTGGGCACTGATGGGTGGCACTGTTGTGCACTAGCAGGTGGCACAGATGAGCTAGCGGCAGCTCTCCTTGATCGGGACTGATGTCCCTCTGACAGCCGCCAGTGATCGGCTTTTTTTTTTTCTCCTCACGGATAGCGGAGAAAAAATAGCCGATTATCGGCTCTGTTTAAATCACATGATCAGCTGTCATTGGCTGAGAGCTGATCACGTGGTAAGGGGTCGGGATAGACCTCTTACTCTGTGAACAGCGGAGTCTCTTACGTGTTTTTCGCTTTCTTTTTTTGGCCGTTCTTATCGGATCGGCCAGTACTGAAGATGCATGGTCACATGGTGAGTTTCTCTTATTCTTTTATTAGTAGGGATCAGACATATTTAATTACATTGCAGCAAAATGACATTCTACACTTGTAATTCACAGTCCTAAATCACCAGCTGTTTTCAGCTTGTGAAAAAAAAAGTGACAGTTATTAAATATATACACAGTGTATATGATATAATATATATATATATATATATATATATATATATATATATATATATATATATATATATATATATATATATATATATATATACACACACATATACACACACACACACAATGAATACATTTTAATCGCAATCGCCAAAATAATGAAGCACGTGCGCTAATTAATTAAATTAATTTTTCTCTAGTTCCTACCCCATAACATAGTTTTATTATTTATTAATCCTGCCAGTCGGCTCATTAGTCCTGTAATGGGCCAGTTACAGGGACTTTTCAGTTTCAACCGCAGTTTTCATTCAGCCAGCGGGGGTGGGGGGTGGTTATGACTGCAGCAGATTGGATGAAAGCACAGGGTGACCATTGTCATGCAAAAATTGGGGGGGTATGGTGGTCATCTTATTAAAACATATGTCAAGGCAAATTTTTTTTAGCTTGGTCTTGGATGGAGTGGGAAAGGACTGGAACCCCCGGTCAAGCATTTACTACTATCCAGAACTCCCATCACTTCCTGTCCTGCTGACATTTATTCAAACAGGATGTGAGGGGAACTCTCCAACAGCAACACAGACAGAAATGGAAATACTTTTATTTATTTTTTTTGGGGGGGGGTTAAATGTTTTAAGTTCTAAAATATAGATCAATAAGTCCCATGTTTGCTAATGATTTTTTATGTTTATAGGTGATTATCCAGATGGCCAAATTACAAATTATGATGAAACTGGCGGGACACGTACAGATGAGACGAAAGATTATATTACATCAGACGGGACAGACAGAAACCATCCATCACATCCATCACAACCAACCAGTAAGTAAATTGTCACTTCCAAGGAAGACTCATGGCTCAAGATATTCTGAAGGCCCCAAAAGGCTCCAACGTGCAATGAGATCCTTCCAAAGCAATCATTCATAATTTATTATTATTATAATAATTATATAATAAATCATATTATATATAATAATCCTAATTATTAATAATAATTATTATTTATAATTATTGTTATTGAATAATAATTCAGATGTCGTTATTACGCTGTCATTTTTTGGACGGCTGATGCCGATTGGTTCCTTTAGCTTTAATAATCATATTTTTCCTCTCTCTTCCTTTAGAAATGCCAGTAAGATACATCTTAGGGCTAATAATCTTGGGGATACTCATCCATCATCCGATGGCCACTGATAAGATGGCACTTATGGGCCCTGATAGATGGCACTGATAGGTGTTACTGATAGGTACCACTGATGGGCAACACTGTTGATGAGGCACTGATTGGTGACACTGATAGGTGGCACTGTGGACACTGATAGGTGGCACTGATGGGAGGCACTGTGGACACTGATGGGTGGCACTGTGGACACTGATGTACACTAGCAGGTGGCACAGATAAGCTAGCGGCAGCTCTCCTTGATCGGGACTGATGTCCCTCTGACAGCCGAAAGTGATCGTTTTTTTTTTTCTCCTCACGGATAGCGTATGTCAAGGCAAATGTTTTTTTAGCTAGGTCTTGGATGGAGTGGGAAAAGACTGGAACCCCCGGTCAAGCATTTACTACTATCCAGCAACACAGACAGAAATGGAAATACTTTTATTTATTTTTTTTGGGGGGGGGGGGGTTTAAATGTTTTAAGTTCTAAAATATAGATCAATAAGTCCCATGTTTGCTAATGATTTTTTATTACTTTGTTTATAGGTGATTATCCAGATGGGAAATTGACAAATTACGATGAAGCTGGCGGGACGAATACAGTTCAGCCGAGCGAGAAAAATGATATTCCATCAGACGGGACGGAGGTAAAACAACCATCACAACCAACCAGTAAGTAAATTGTTGTCACTTTCAAGGAAGACTCATGGCTCAAGACGTTCTGAAGGCCCCGAAAAGGCTCTAACGTGCAATGAGATCATTCCAAAGCAATCATTCATAATTTATTATAATAATTGTATATAATAATAATCATAATTAATAATAGTAATAATAATAATTATTATTTATAATAATTATTGTTGAATTAATAATAATTCAGATGTCGTTATTACGCCGTCTTTTTTTGGACGGCTGATGCCGATTGGTTCCTTTAGCTTTAATAATTATATTTTTTCTCTCTCTTCCGTTAGAGATGCCAGTCATAGACTTTATATACATCATGGAATTAATCATCTTAGGGATGTCCATCGTTATATTATTCTTTACGATAGTTGGCCTCTGCATATTAATGCGTGTCTGGTAAGTGTTCTTTGGTATTTACAGAAATTACTAACCTAGAATCGTGGGGGTCTATTTATAAAAGTTGCCACAGGAATTTCCCCTATTTTTTCCAATTGGGAAAAATGTGTGGATCCTGGGTGAAAGTTGGGTGAATCTTGGGTGTAAACATTTATAAATAGACCCCAAACTGTATGTAAAACCCCAAAACTATTTTTCGGCACGTTGGCATACAGAGTTGTCAAGCCAATTTCTTTTCTTTTTTTTAGGGAGACTTTTGCAAAGGGTTTTGCCTGGTGATCCTGCCAGTGACTCATTATTCCTGCAACGGACCAAGCTGTCCAGCACAAGCGACTGTTACGGGAAGTCCCAGTCTCAGCTATTAAATGGTCCCGACAACTGTCAATGAACCCTGCCGGTGACAGCACTATGGGGCCTATTTATAGAAAATTTAGTGGATGAACGTCACAAGCATTCACCCAGCCATCTGGAATTGTGGATATATTTTGCTTAATATGCTGATTTCCTATGATCGTCAGCTCCATCTATTGGCGATCATAAGAAATTAAGATATTGAGCAAAATATGGTCAAAATTTTTGATAGCTGGGCAAATGGCTTGTGACATTCATCCACAGATTTGTAATTGTAATTAGCAGCAGACTTTTTATTTCCCCCTTAATATTTCATTGGTGACCCTGCCAATAACACACCTTTTGTGTTAGGGTGGCCATGCCTACTCCTCCACTGTATTGCTGGAGGAACAGCGTTGTCACCCTAGAACAGGACTACAGGACTCCATAAAACAGGGAAGGTGTTCTATAGTCCACATAGACAGCCAGGAACAATGTAACTGATAAGAGCGCAGTACAGGAAGCTGTAAGCTTACAATATTTCTGGCAGGATAAATAGGTATATTTTTGTAGATATCGAACAGATATAACAAAACGCCCCCAACTGTGTTATTAACAGACCAAAACGGTGCAAATAAAAGAAGAACATTGTTAGGGATTATATACACTTGCATGTATTATAATTTAGCGCTTACACAATGATGATGGTTTTAACAATTTCTTTTCTTTTTTACAGTCGTGAGTAGGGGTGCAACGGATCAAAAAACTCACGGTTCGGATCGTTCCTCTGATCAGGAGTCACGGTTCGGATCATTTACGGATCAACAAAAAAAAAAATCTCCCCCACTGTAATAATATATTTGCAGGGTATTGGCGAGTATATTGGCAGGGTATGGCAGGGCATTGCAGAGTATTGGCAGGGCATTGCAGAGTATTGCAAGGGCATTGCAGAGTTTTGGCAGGGGGGGGGGGGGGGAGAGAAACCGGCGTCATGACATGATGCCGGTTTGTTACAAGTGATCGCTCCATCATTTGACAGAGCGATCACGTAGTAAACGGCCGCCGGGTGTACCAAGATGGCCGCCGCTCCGGAGCTAGGTCGAAGCCGTGACCTTTCCTATGGCCGAGGCCACAGAGCGCTCCGCGGATCGCGGGCGTCCCGATCCACGGAGGTTGATCCGCACGGATCACGGATCAATGACGATCAGTTGCACCCCTAGTCGTGAGCAAGAGAAGGCTTTGGATCGTATATTACAAAGACTGAGGGCAGCAGCAGACAACCCTACAATAGATCCTGTAATATATTGGCAGGGTATGGCAGGGCATTGCAGAGTATTGTCAGGGCATTGAAGAGTTTTGGCAGGGCATTGCAGAGTTTTGGCAGGGCATTGCAGAGTTTTGGCAGGGCATTGCAGAGTTTTGGCAGGGCATTGCAGAGTTTTGGCAGGGCATTGCAGAGTTTTGGCAGGGGGGAGAGAGAAACCGGCGTCATGACATGATGCCAGTTTGTTACAAGTGATCGCTCCATCATTTGACGGAGCGATCACGTGGTAAACGGCCGCCGGGTGTACCAAGATGGCCGTCGCTCCAATATTCAATCATATTCAATGCAACACCGTACCCAACAATCTCTCCCAGGTACAAAGAAATAAACGGACGCAATCACATTTCACCTGGCTAAAGATATGGCTCCCATGACCACTGTTGAAAAAGACGGATTTAAAAAACTCATTCGTACCCTTGATAAGCGCTATTGCGTCCCCTCTCGTAATTATTTTTCACACGTTGGAATACCTGCTCCGTACAAATGTCATGAAAATGTTGAAACAGAATTGCGCAGTGTACTTAATATTGCATCTACTTCAGATTTATGGTCTAGTAGAGCAATGGAACCGTACATGAGCTTAACGATCCATTTCATTAATGATAATTTTGCAGCGCATTGGATGAAAGCACAGGGTGACCATCGTCATGCAAAAATGGGGGGGTCATCTTATTAAAACGTATGTCAAGGCAAATTTTTTTTAGCTAGGTCTTGGATGGAGTGGGAAAGGACTGGAACCCCCGGTCAAGCATTTACTACTATCCAGAACTCCCATCACTTCCTGTCCTGCTGACATTTATTCAAACAGGATGTGAGGGGAACTCTCCAACAGCAACACAGACAGAAATGGAAATACTTTTATTTTTTTTTTGGGGGGGGGGGGTTTAAATGTTTTAAGTTCTAAAATATAGATCAATAAGTCCCATGTTTGCTAATGATTTTTTATTACTTTGTTTATAGGTGATTATCCAGATGGGAAATTGACAAATTACGATGAAGCTGGCGGGACGAATACAGTTCAGCCGAGCGAGAAAAATGATATTCCATCAGACGGGACGGAGGTAAAACAACCATCACAACCAACCAGTAAGTAAATTGTTGTCACTTTCAAGGAAGACTCATGGCTCAAGACGTTCTGAAGGCCCCGAAAAGGCTCTAACGTGCAATGAGATCCTTCCAAAGCAATCATTCATAATTTATTATAATAATTTTATATAATAATAATCATAATTATTATTAGAATATATAATAATCATAATTAATAATAGTAATAATAATAATTATTATTTATAATAATTATTGTTGAATAAATAATAATTCAGATGTCGTTATTACGCCGTCTTTTTTTGGACGGCTGATGCCGATTGGTTCCTTTAGCTTTAATAATTATATTTTTTCTCTCTCTTCCGTTAGAGATGCCAGTCATAGACTTTATATACATCATGGAATTAATCATCTTAGGGATGTCCATCATTATATTATTTGTTACAATGGTTGGCCTCTGCATAATAATGCGTGTCTGGTAAGTGTTCTTTGGTATTTACAGAAATTACTAACCTAGAATCGTGGGGGTCTATTTATAAAAGTTGCCACAGGAATTTCCCCTATTTTTTCCAATTGGGAAAAATGTGTGGATCCTGGGTGAAAGTTGGGTGAATCTTGGGTGTAAACATTTATAAATAGACCCCAAACTGTATGTAAAACCCCAAAACTATTTTTCGGCACGTTGGCATACAGAGTTGTCAAGCCAATTTCTTTTCTTTTTTTTAGGGAGACTTTTGCAAAGGGTTTTGCCTGGTGATCCTGCCAGTGACTCATTATTCCTGCAACGGACCAAGCTGTCCAGCACAAGCGACTGTTACGGGAAGTCCCAGTCTCAGCTATTAAATGGTCCCGACAACTGTCAATGAACCCTGCCGGTGACAGCACTATGGGGCCTATTTATAGAAAATTTAGTGGATGAACGTCACAAGCATTCACCCAGCCATCTGGAATTGTGGATATATTTTGCTTAATATGCTGATTTCCTATGATCGTCAGCTCCATCTATTGGCGATCATAAGAAATTAAGATATTGAGCAAAATATGGTCAAAATTTTTGATAGCTGGGCAAATGGCTTGTGACATTCATCCACAGATTTGTAATTGTAATTAGCAGCAGACTTTTTATTTTCCCCTTAATATTTAATCGGTGACCCGGCCAATAACACACCTTTTGTGTTAGGGTGGCCATGCCTACTCCTCCACTGTATTGCTGGAGGAACAGCGTTGTCACCCTAGAACAGGACTACAGGACTCCATAAAACAGGGAAGGTGTTCTATAGTCCACATAGACAGCCAGGAACAATGTAACTGATAAGAGCGCAGTACAGGAAGCTGTAAGCTTACAATATTTCTGGCAGGATAAATAGGTATATTTTTGTAGATATCAAACAGATATAACAAAACGCCCCCAACTGTGTTATTAACAGACCAAAACGGTGCAAATAAAAGAAGAACATTGTTAGGGATTATATACACTTGCATGTATTATAATTTAGCGCTTACACAATGATGATGGTTTTAACAATTTCTTTTCTTTTTTACAGTCGTGAGTAGGGGTGCAACGGATCAAAAAACTCACGGTTCGGATCGTTCCTCGGATCAGGAGTCACGGTTCGGATCATTTACGGATCAACAAAAAAAAAAATCTCCCCCACTGTAATAATATATTTGCAGGGTATTGGCGAGTATATTGGCAGGGTATGGCAGGGCATTGCAGAGTATTGGCAGGGCATTGCAGAGTTTTGGCAGGGGGGGGGGGGGGGGGAAGAGAGAAACCGGCGTCATGACATGATGCCGGTTTGTTACAAGTGATCGCTCCATCATTTGACAGAGCGATCACGTGGTAAACGGCCGCCGGGTGTACCAAGATGGCCGTCGCTCCAATATTCAATAATATTCAATGCAACACCGTACCCAACAATCTCTCCCAGGTACAAAGAAATAAACGGACGCAATCACATTTCACCTGGCTAAAGATATGGCTCCCATGACCACTGTTGAAAAAGACGGATTTAAAAAACTCATTCGTACCCTTGATAAGCGCTATTGCGTCCCCTCTCGTAATTATTTTTCACACGTTGGAATACCTGCTCCGTACAAATGTCATGAAAATGTTGAAACAGAATTGCGCAGTGTACTTAATATTGCATCTACTTCAGATTTATGGTCTAGTAGAGCAATGGAACCGTACATGAGCTTAACGATCCATTTCATTAATGATAATTTTGCAGCGCATTGGATGAAAGCACAGGGTGACCATCGTCATGCAAAAATGGGGGGGTCATCTTATTAAAACGTATGTCAAGGCAAATTTTTTTTTGCTAGGTCTTGGATGGAGTGGGAAAGGACTGGAACCCCCGGTCAAGCATTTACTACTATCCAGAACTCCCATTACTTCCTGTCCTGCTGACATTTATTCAAACAGGATGTGAGGGGAACTCTCCAACAGCAACACAGACAGAAATGGAAATACTTTTATTTATTTTTTTTGGGGGGGGGGGGGTTAAATGTTTTAAGTTCTAAAATATAGATCAATAAGTCCCATGTTTGCTAATGATTTTTTATTACTTTATGTTTATAGGTGATTATCCAGATGGCCAAATTACAAATTATGATGAAACGAAAGAGTATACATCAGAAGGGACAGAAGGGACTGACAGAAACCAACCATCAGATTCATCACAACCAACCAGTAAGTAAATTGTTGTCACTTCCAAGGAAGACTCATGGCTCAAGACGTTCTGAAGGCCCCAAAAGGCTCCAACGTGCAATGAGATCCTTCCAAAGCAATCATTCATAATTATTATTATTATAATAATTATATAATAATCATAATTATTAATAATAGTAATAATAAATATTTATATAATAATGGTTATTGAAATTAATAATAATTCAGATGTCGTATTTACGCCGTCTTTTTTTGGACGGCTGATGCTGATTGGTTCCTTTAGCTTTAATAATTATATTTTTTCTCTCTCTTCCTTTAGAAATGTCAGTAAATTACATCTTGGCAATAATCATTTTGGGGAGCCTCATAGCTCTGTTACTGCTATTGATAATAGCCGTCTTCATAATAATGTATGTCCGGTAAGTGTTCTTTGGTATTTACAGAAATTACTAACCTAGAATCGTGGGGGTCTATTTATAAAAGTTGCCACAGGAATTTCACCTATTTTTCCAATTGGAAAAAATGTGTGGATCCTGGGTGAAAGTTGGGTGAATCTTGGGTGTAAACATTTATAAATAGACCCCAAAGTGTATGTAAAACCCCAAAACTATTTTTCGGCACGTTGGCATACAGAGTTGTCAAGCCAATTTATTTTCTTTTTTTTGAGAGAGTCTTTGGCAAGGGGTCTTGCCTGGTGATCTTGTCAGTGACTCATTATTCCTGCAACGGACCAAGCTGTCCAGCACAAGCGACCTTTACGGGAAGCCCCAATCTCAGCTATTAAATGGTCCCGACAACTGTCAGTGAACCCTGCCGGTGACAGCACTATGGGGCCTCTTTATGGAAAATTTAGTGGATGAACGTCACAAGCATTCACCCAGCCATCTGGAATTGTGGATATATTTTGCTTAATATGCTGATTTCCTATGATCGTCAGCTCCATCTATTGGCGATCATAAGAAATTAAGATATTGAGCAAAATATGGTCAAAATTTTTGATAGCTGGGCAAATGGCTTGTGACATTCATCCACCAATTTGTAATTGTAATTAGCAGCAGACTTTTTATTTTCCCCTTAATATTTAATCGGTGACCCGGCCAATAACACACCTTTTGTGTTAGGGTGGCCATGCCTACTCCTCCACTGTATTGCTGGAGGAACAGCGTTGTCACCCTAGAACAGGAGAACAGGACTCCATAAGACAGGGAAGGTGTTCTATAGTCCACATAGACAGCCAGGAACAATGTAACTGATAAGAGCGCAGTACAGGAAGCTATAAGCTCACAATATTTCTGTCAGGATAAATAGGTATATTTTTGTAGATATCAAACAGATATAACAAAACGCCCCCAACTGTGTTATTAACAGACCAAAACGGTGCAAATAAAAGAAGAACATTGTTAGGGATTATATACACTTGCATGTATTATAATTTAGCGCTTACACAATGATGATGGTTTTAACAATTTCTTTTCTTTTTTACAGTCGTGAGTAGGGGTGCAACGGATCAAAAAACTCACGGTTCGGATCGTTCCTCGGATCAGGAGTCACGGTTCGGATCATTTACGGATCAACAAAAAAAAAATCTCCCCCACTGTAATAATATATTTGCAGGGTATTGGCGAGTATATTGGCAGGGTATGGCAGGGCATTGCAGAGTACTGTCAGGGCATTGCAGAGTATTGGCGGGGGGGGGGGGGGGGGGGGGGAGAGAAACCGGCGTCATGACATGAAGCCGGTTTGTTACAAGTGATCGCTCCATCATTTGACGGAGCGATCACGTGGTAAACGGTCGCCGGGTGTACCAAGATGGCCGCCGCTCCGGAGCTAGGCCGAAGCCATGGCCTTTCCTATGGCCGAGGATCACGGGCGTCCCGATCCACGGAGGTTGATCCACACGGATCACGGATCAATGACGATCAGTTGCACCCCTAGTCGTGAGCAAGAAAAGGCTTTGGATCGTATATTACAAAGACTGAGGGCAGCAGCAGACAACCCTACAATAGATCCTGTAATAATATATTTGCAGGGTATTGGCGAGTATATTGGCAGGGTATGGCAGGGCATTGCAGAGTATTGTCAGGGCATTGCAGAGTACTGTCAGGGGATTGCAGAGTATTGGCAGGGGGGAGAGAGAAACCGGCGTCATGACATGATGCCAGTTTGTTACAAGTGATCGCTCCATCATTTGATGGAGCGATCACGTGGTAAACGGCCGGCGGGTGTACCAAGATGGCCGCCGCTCCAATATTCAATCATATTCAATGCAACACCGTACCCAACAATCTCTCCCAGATACAAAGAAATAAACGGACGCAATCACATTTCACCTGGCTAAAGATATGGCTCCCATGACCACTGTTGAAAAAGACGGATTTAAAAAACTCATTCGTACCCTTGATAAGCGCTATTGCGTCCCCTCTCGTAATTATTTTTCACACGTTGGAATACCTGCTCCGTACAAATGTCATGAAAATGTTGAAACAGAATTGCGCAGTGTACTTAATATTGCATCTACTTCAGATTTATGGTCTAGTAGAGCAATGGAACCGTACATGAGCTTAACGATCCATTTCATTAATGATAATTTTGCAGCGCATTGGATGAAAGCACAGGGTGACCATCGTCATGCAAAAATGGGGGGGTCATCTTATTAAAACGTATGTCAAGGCAAATGTTTTTTTAGCTTGGTCTTGGATGGAGTGGGAAAGGACTGGAACCCCCGGTCAAGCATTTACTACTATCCAGAACTCCCATCACTTCCTGTCCTGCTGACATTTATTCAAACAGGATGTGAGGGGAACTCTCCAACAGCAACACAGACAGAAATGGAAATACTTTTATTTATTTTTTTTGGGGGGGGGGGTTTAAATGTTTTAAGTTCTAAAATATAGATCAATAAGTCCCATGTTTGCTAATGATTTTTTATTACTTTGTTTATAGGTGATTATCCAGATGGGAAATTGACAAATTACGATGAAGCTGGCGGGACGAATACAGTTCAGCCGAGCGAGAAAAATGATATTCCATCAGACGGGACGGAGGTAAAACAACCATCACAACCAACCAGTAAGTAAATTGTTGTCACTTTCAAGGAAGACTCATGGCTCAAGACGTTCTGAAGGCCCCGAAAAGGCTCCAACGTGCAATGAGATCCTTCCAAAGCAATCATTCATAATTTATTATAATAATTTTATATAATAATAATCATAATTAATAATAGTAATAATAATAATTATTATTTATAATAATTATTGTTGAATTAATAATAATTCAGATGTCGTTATTACGCCGTCTTTTTTTGGACGGCTGATGCCGATTGGTTCCTTTAGCTTTAATAATTATATTTTTTCTCTCTCTTCCGTTAGAGATGCCAATCATATACATCATGGAATTAATCATCTTAGGGATGTCCATCATTATATTATTTGTTACAATGGTTGGCCTCTGCATAATAATGCGTGTCTGGTAAGTGTTCTTTGGTATTTACAGAAATTACTAACCTAGAATCGTGGGGGTCTATTTATAAAAGTTGCCACAGGAATTTCCCCTATTTTTTCCAATTGGGAAAAATGTGTGGATCCTGGGTGAAAGTTGGGTGAATCTTGGGTGTAAACATTTATAAATAGACCCCAAAGTGTATGTAAAACCCCAAAACTATTTTTCGGCACGTTGGCATACAGAGTTGTCAAGCCAATTTATTTTCTTTTTTTTGAGGGAGTCTTTGGCAAGGGGTCTTGCCTGGTGATCTTGTCAGTGACTCATTATTCCTGCAACGGACCAAGCTGTCCAGCACAAGCGACCTTTACGGGAAGCCCCAGTCTCAGCTATTAAATGGTCCCGACAACTGTCAATGAACCCTGCCGGTGACAGCACTATGGGGCCTCTTTATGGAAAATTTAGTGGATGAACCTCACAAGCATTCACCCAGCCATCTGGAATTGTGGATATATTTTGCTTAATATGCTGATTTCCTATGATCGTCAGCTCCATCTAGTGGCCATAATGCTTTATTTTTATTTATTTTTTTTAAACCTGAAATAGGTCAATTTAGGAAAATACCACATTATGGACACTAGATGGCGCTGACGATCATAGAAAATTAAGATATTGAGAAAAATATGGTCAAAATTTGTGATAGCTGGGCAAATGGCTTGTGACATTCATCCATCGATTTGTAATTGTAATTAAAAGCAGACTTTTTTATTTCCCCCCTTAATATTTCATTGGTGACCCTGCCAATAACACACCTTTTGTGTTAGGGTGGCCATGCCTACTCCTCCACTGTATTGCTGGAGGAACAGCGTTGTCACCCTAGAACAGGACTACAGGACTCCATAAAACAGGGAAGGTGTTCTATAGTCCACATAGACAGCCAGGAACAATGTAACTGATAAGAGCGCAGTACAGGAAGCTATAAGCTTACAATATTTCTGGCAGGATAAATAGGTATATTTTTGTAGATATCGAACAGATAACAAAACGCCCCCAACTGTGTTATTAACAGACCAAAATGGTGCAAATAAAAGAAGAACATTGTTAGGGATTATATACACTTGCATATATTATAATTTAGCGCTTACACAATGATGATGGTTTTAACAATTTCTTTTTTACAGTCGTGAGTAGGGGTGCAACGGATCAAAAAACTCACGGTTCAGATCGTTCCTCGGATCAGGAGTCACGGTTCGGATCATTTACGGATCAACAAAAAAAAAAATCTCTCCCACTGTAATAATATATTTGCAGGGTATTGGCGAGTATATTGGCAGGGTATGGCAGGGCATTGCAGAGTACTGGCAGGGCATTGCAGAGTTTCAGCGGGGGGGGGGGGGGGGGGGGGGGAGAGAGAAACCGGCGTCATGACATGATGCTGGTTTGTTACAAGTGATCGCTCCATCATTTGACGGAGCGATCACGTGGTAAACGGCCGCCGGGTGTACCAAGTTGGCCGCCGCTCCGGAGCTAGGCCGAAGCCGCAACCTTTCCTATGGCCGAGGCCACAGAGCGGATCGCGGGTGTCCCGATCCTCACGGATCAATGACGATCAGTTGCACCCCTAGTCGTGAGCAAGAGAAGGCTTTGCATCGTATATTACAAGGACTGAGGGCAGCAGCAGACAACCCTACAATAGATCCTGTAATAATATATTTGCAGGGTATTGGCGAATATATTGGCAGGGTATGGCAGGGCATTGCAGAGTATTGTCAGGGCATTGCAGACTACTGGCAGGGCATTGCAGAGTGAGAAACCGGCGTCATGACATGATGCCGGTTTGTTACAAGTGATCGCTCCATCATTTGACGGAGCGATCACGTGGTAAACAGCCGGCGGGTGTACCAAGATGGCCGCCGCTCCAATATTCAATGGAGCACCGTACCCAACAATCTCTCCCAGGTACAAAGAAATAAACGGACGCAATCACATTTCACCTGGCTAAAGATATGGCTCCCATGACCACTGTTGAAAAAGACGGATTTAAAAAACTCATTCGTACCCTTGATAAGCGCTATTGCGTCCCCTCTCGTAATTATTTTTCACACGTTGGAATACCTGCTCCGTACAAATGTCATGAAAATGTTGAAACAGAATTGCGCAGTGTACTTAATATTGCATCTACTTCAGATTTATGGTCTAGTAGAGCAATGGAACCGTACATGAGCTTAACGATCCATTTCATTAATGATAATTTTGCAGCGCATTGGATGAAAGCACAGGGTGACCATCGTCATGCAAAAATGGGGGGGTCATCTTATTAAAACGTATGTCAAGGCAAATGTTTTTTTAGCTAGGTCTTGGATGGAGTGGGAAAGGACTGGAACCCCCGGTCAAGCATTTACTACTATCCAGCAACACAGACAGAAATGGAGATACTTTTATTTTATTTTTTGGGGGGGTTAAATGTTTTAAAGTTCTAAAATATAGATCAATGTCCCATGTTTGCTAATGATTTTTTATTACTTTATGTTTATAGGTGATTATCCAGACGGCCATGCATTAACAAATTATGATCAAGATGGCGGGACAGCTGAGAAAAGTAAAGTTCCATGAGACGGGAAAAATGACGTTCCGTCAGATGGGATGGAATCTTCATCACAACCAACCAGTAAGTAAATTGTTGTCACTTCCAAGGAAGACTCATGGCTCAAGACGTTCTGAAGGCCCCAAAGGGCTCCAACGTGCAATGAGATTCTTCCAAAGCAATCATTCATAATTTATTATTATTAATTATATAATAAATCCTTATTATAATATATATAATTATAATAATAAATATTTATAATAATTATTGTAATTGAATTAATAATTCAGATGTCGTTATTACGCCGTCTTTTTTTGGACGGCTGATGCTGATTGGTTCCTTTAGCTTTAATAATCATATTTTTTCTCTCTCTTTCTTTAGAAATGTCGGTCAGATACATCTTAGCAATAATCATCTTGGGAATCCTCCTGATACCCAGCTCCTTTATAATAATGCGTATCTGGTAAGTGTTTGGTATTTACAGAAATTAATAACCTAGAATCGTAGGGGTCTATTTATAAAAGATGCCACAGGAATTTCCCCTATTTTTCCAATTGGGAAAAATGTGTGGATCCTGGGTGAAAGTTGGTTGAATCTTGGGTGTAAACATTTATAAATAGACCCCAAAGTGTATGTAAAATCCCAAAACTATTTTTCGGCACGTTGGCATACAGAGTTGTCAAGCCAATTTTATTTCTTTTTTTTTGAGGGAGTCTTTTGCAAAGGGTCTTGCCTGGTGATCCTGCCAGGGACTCATTTATTCCTGCAACGGACCAAGCTGTCCAGCACAAGCGACCCTTACGAGAGTCTCAGCTATTAAATGGTCCCGACAACTGTCAGTGAACCCTGCCGGTGACAGCACTATGGGGCCTATTTATAGAAAATTTGGTGGATGAACATCACAAGCATTCACCCAGCCATCTGGAATTGTAGCTGTATTTTGCTTAATATGCTGATTTCCTATGATCATCAGCTCCATCTATAATGGGTTTTTTTTGTTTTTTTGTTTTTTTTTTAAACTTGAAATAGGTCAATTTAGGAAAATACCACATTTAAGGACACTAGATGGAGCTGACGATCATAGAAAATTAGGATATTGAGCAAAATATGGTCAAAATTTGTGATAGCTGGGCAAATGGCTTGTGACATTCATCCACCCATTTGTAATTGTAATTAGCAGCAGACTTTTTTTTTCCCCCCTTAATATTTCATTGGTGACCCTGCGAATAACACACCTTTTGTGTTAGGGTGGCCATGCCTACTCCTCCACCGTATTGCTGGAGGAACAGCGTTGTCACCCTAGAACAGGACTACAGGACTCCATAAGACAGGGAAGGTGTTCTATAGTCCACATAGACAGCCAAGAACAATGTAACTGATAAGAGCGCAGTACAGGAAGCTATAAGCTCACAATATTTCTGGCAGGATAAATAGGTATATTTTTGTAGATATCAAACAGATATAACAAAACGCCCCCAACTGTGTTATTAACAGACCAAAATGGTGCAAATAAAAGAACATTTTTAGGGATTATATACACTTTAAGAAAAACGTGATGTTTCCATGTATTATAATATTAGCGCTTACACAATGATGACGTTTTAAACAATTTCTTTTCTTTTTTACAGTCGTGCGCAAGAGTTGGCACTGGATCGCATTTTAAGAAGACTGAGGGCAGCAGGATACATCGCTAATATAGATCCTGTAGATCTGGAGGAAGTCATCGTCGACATTCCTTGGTCACCAAGGATATGGGACCGGGCAGAGGAGGGCGCTGCTGCACCGGGAGGTCAAGTGCCAATGAGGCCTCCAGCTCCACATGGAACTAAACATCAATTTTTGGTATGTTTAAGAAAGAGAAGAAAAGACTGTTCTAATACTGTCAGAGTCTATCTATCTATCTATCTATCTATCCTCATTAAATTCAACTCTGTGTTTGTGCTCACCTGTGGGAGATGCACATTGCTGCTGTGGTAAGCTTGAATCATGCCTTTTTGTTGTTTTTTGTTTTTTTTGATTTTCTGACTGATTTTCCCTATTTGTAGGCATTGCCCGGGAGAAGTTTTTTTTCTTGTGGGATCTCTATTATGGGTCTAAAATCTTAGTTTTTTCTGCCCACATAATTTTACAAATTTGAACCCACTAGAGGTATTTATATACATCCCCACATTAGCAATATCCACATTTTGCCGTATTGTGTTTTTTTTATTTCTTGCTCCTCTGTAATCTTTTACTTTTATTCATTGCAAGTTTACTATTATCATTATATATTTTTATATGGATCAATGTGCTTTTTAACAGGTTCAATATAGGTTTTTGGGTTAATATTTTTTCTAATTTTTACCAGTTATTTATATTATGTATATCATGAGCACTGTTAGTGTCTGCTGCTATTGCTATCTGTCGGCTATTAAATGGTCCCGACAACTGTCATTGAACCCTGCCGGTGACAGCACTATGGGGCCCATTTATAGAAAATTTGGTGGATGAACATCACTAGCATTCACCCAGCCATCCGGAATTGTAGCTGTATTTTGCTTAATATGCTGATTTCCTATGATCATCAGCTCCATCTAGTGGCCATAATGGGGTTTTTTTTTTTTTTTAAAACTTGAAATAGGTCAATTTAGGAAAATACCACATTTAAGGACACTAGATGGAGCTGACGATCATAGAAAATTAAGATATTGAGCAAAATATGGTCAAAATTTGTGATAGCTGGGCAAATGGCTTGCGACATTCTTCCACGTAATTGTAATTAGCAGCAGACTTTTTTTCCCCCCCATAATATTTCATTGGTGACCCTGCCAATAACACACCTTTTGTGTTAGGGTGGCAATGCCTACTCCTCCACTGTATTGCTGGAGGAACAGCATTGTCACCCTAGAACAGGAGAACAGGACTCCATAAGACAGGGGAGGTGTTCTATAGTCCACATAGACAGCCAGGAATAACGTAACTGATAAGAGCGCAGTACAGGAAGCTATAAGCTCACAATATTTCTGGCAGGATAAATAGGTATATTTTTGTAGATATCGAACAGATATAACAAAACGCCCCCAACTGTGTTATTAACAGACCAAAATGGTGCAAATAAAAGAAGAACATTGTTAGGGATTATATACACTTTAAGAAAAATGTGATGTTTCCATGTATTATAATGTTAGCGCTTACACAATGATGATGGTTTTAACAATTTCTTTTCTTTTTTACAGTCATGAACAAGAAAGGAGTTTGGAACACTTAGTCCAAAGACTAAGGGAAGCAGAACGATATGGGACAGAGGACACCAGATCTAGTGAGAGACGAGGAGGGCGCTACATATCAGCCAGAGTAGGGCGCTACATATCTGCCAGAGAAGATGTCTGGCATGTCTAAATAAAAAGAAGTAAAGCCTGTCGTGAACAAGAAAGGACTTTGGAAGGCATATTCAAAAAACTGAAGGCAGCAGAACGATATGGGACAGAGGACACCACATCTAGTGAGAGACGAGGAGAGCGCTGCTTAGAAGCCACAGAAAGGAGCTACTTATTAGCCAGAGGAGAGCGCTGCTTGAGAAGATATCTAAATAAAAAGAAGTAAAGACTGTTCTGATAGTGTCAGAGTCTGATTTTCAATTATTTTTATTAAGATATTTTCCACATAAAAACATTCCATAGCAATTCATTTCAAAACCTTATACATAAACATACATATATAACAAAACATATACTAACCTCATTAACCACTAGGCGTCTGTACTATAGCCGAAAGACGGCTACAGCGCGGACTCCAATTGCTGGGAGGGTGTCCCTGGACGTCCTCCTGTTTACTTCCGCGTTGTGCGCTCCCGCGGGCGTGCGTCGGGGAAGTTTTATGCTGCCCGTGTCCCTTGGACACAGCCAGTCACAGATCGCTGAAAATGGCCAATCATAGTGGCCGTTCTCAGTGCGATCGGTGGTGGCAATGAGAGACGATCTCATATGTAAACATATGAGATCATCTCTCATCGCCGGCTCTCCCTCCTCACACAGAGATAGCGTGTGAGGAGGGAGAGCGAACTGCCGCGGCGGTAAGTGAAAAGAAAAAAATAAAAACGGAAAAAAAAAAAAAAAGTGTCCCCACTGTATGGTTGCCACCTCATCCCTTTAAACCCGAACACATTAATTACACAGGTTCTGTGGCTGATTAAGGTGGTAATTAAACTCACTTGGTGCCTTATCTCCATTTAATTAGCCTCAGAACCTGTGTAATTCAAAGGTGTTCGGGTTTAAAAGGATGAGGTGGCAACTCTACCCTTCCGCCATCTGTCCTTGTTGGCATGTCCCTGCCGCCATCTGTCCCCAGTGCCACGCATCAGTGCCACCTGTCATCAGTGCCACGTATCAGTGCCACCTGTCATCAGTGCCACGTATCAGTGCCACATAATCAGTGCCAAGTGTCATCAGTGCCACGTAATCAGTGCCACGTGTCATCAGTGCCATCTGTCATCAGTGCCACGTATTAGTGCCATCTGTCATCAGTGCCACGTATTAGTGCCATCAGTGCCACGTATCAGTGCCATTTGTCATCAGTGTCACATGTCATTGTCCTGGTTCTCCAGGGCCTTCAAAAGTGTAATAGGTAGTCAACAAATTAGATGTGTAATTTATGCTCCTAGAACACCTGATGGTGCTCCCTGCATGTTGGGCCTCTCTATGTGGCCAGGCTGTGAAAAAGTCCCACACATGTGGTATCCCCATACTCAGGATGAGTAGCAGAATGTATTTTGGGGGGTCATTTGTGGTATATACATGCCATGTGAGAGAAATAACCTATTACAATGACAATTTTGTGTGTGTGTGTGGGGGGGGGGAATCTTCATTTTGCAAAGAATTGTGGGAAAAAAAATGACATCAAAAAGCTCACCATGCATCTTACTAAATACCTTGGAATGTCTAAAAAAAAAAAAAAAAAAGGGGTCATTTGGGGGGGATTTGTACTTTCCTGGCTTGTTCGGGTCGCAAGACATGATAGGCCTCAGTACATCTGGTGTGATCAATTTTTTATGATTTGTACCATAACTTGTAAACTCTCTAACTTTCACACAGACCAAATAATATCCACTAATTTGGGTTATTTTTACCAAAGATATGTAGCAGTATAAATTGTGGCCAAAATTTATGAAGAAAAATTACTAATTTGCAAAATTTTATCACAGAAACAAAGAAAAATGTCTTTTTTTTTCAAAATTTTCGGTCTTTTTTCATTTATAGCGCAAAAAATAAAAAACCCAGAGGTGATCAAATACCACCAAAAGAAAGTTCTATTTGTATGAAAAAAAGGACAAAAAATTCATTTGGGTACAGTATTACATGACTGAGTAATTGTCGAAGTGTGAGAGCACCGAAAGCTGAAAATTGGTCTGGTCACAGGGGGATTAAGTGCCCAGTTGTCAAGTGGTTAAATTCAAAATGCAACATTTGTCTCAACACTTGGATCTGTCTCATAACACCTTCCAGAGTTGTTATGGATGCTCCACCGTCTCCCACCACCCATCCCCCCAAAAAGAGAAAAAAAAAAAAAAAAGGAGCACCCACGTTAAACTTCCATTCTTTATATTAAAGTGACACTAAAGGTTCGATTTTTATTTTTTAAAAATAACAAACATGTCATATTTGCCTCCACTGTGCAGCTTTTGCACAGAGTGGCCTTGAATGGCGTTTTCTGGAGTCCGCCGGCGGCTCTCATAGCTCCTCCCCATCTCAGATAACCCCCGGGGAGAAGCGCTCTTCTGGGGGGTTACCTTTCGGGCGCGCTCCAGAGTCCTGCATTCGGCATCCAAAGCCACCAAGTGCAGGATTCAGCCCCGCCCCCCGCGAGCCAATGGCTGCGCTGCTATCAATCTATCCAAAGAAGAGCCGAGAAGCTCGAGCAACGATCGAGCGCGGGACTTTCGAGGGCTCAGGTAAGAAAACCGGGGGGCCGGTAATCATCAGATGTTTTTTCACCTTAATGCATAGGATGCATTAAGGTGAAAAAACATGAACCTTTACAACCCCTTTAAGGTGTACCCCATTCCTCTTTCCCCATTACTATATTTGTGTATGAAAGCATTCATCTATTTTGTTGAATTCTCTAATGCCGCGTACACACGACCGGACTTTCCGTCAGAATAAACTCTGATGGTCTTTCCGACGGACTTGCCTCCACACGATCACACCAAAGTCCGTTCGTTTAGAAAGCAATGACGTACGACGGGACTAGAAAGGGAAGTTCAATATCCAGTAGCCAATAGCTGCCCTTGCGTCGCATTTGGTCTGTCGGACTAGCATACAGACAAACGGTTTTCCCGATAAGAATTGATTCCGTTGGAAAGATTTAAAATAGGGCTGAAACAACTAATCGATTATGAAATTAATCAATTACTATTTTCATAATCGATTAATCGGCCAGTAACATAATGGGGTTAAAAAAAAACTAAAGCGAGCCCTTTATAGTACAAAAAGAGCAAATAATCGCTACTGTAGATGTTACTTTCACAGTTCTACAATAAAAAAAATGAACCCCTTACAGTAGTGATTATCTGATTTTTTTTTTTTTTTTTTTGTACTATAAAGGGCTAATTTTAGTTTTTTTTAACCCAATTGGCCAAAAAAATGCAAAAACGTAAATCGCCGCAAAATCACATGCGCAAAAATCAAAACGCACAGCAAAAACAGATTGAAAGCAAACTGCCTAGGTGTGTAGCGAGCCTTATTCTGGCCACAAGGATCAATTTTCAGACGAGAATATTCAGACGAAAAGTCTTTGTACATTCGCTGAATGAAAGAATGTTGTTTGAAATTTTTACTTGTTTTTAACATTCTGTTTTTAAAATGAATGTAATTTCTGAACGAAAACCACATACACTGTCTGAAAATTCCTTTGACCAAGAAGTTTTCAATTTCCAAATTTTCCCGTCACTGTGGTTGAAAATGAACGTCGACTTGACCCCACTAACGATTAGAAAATAGAACGAACATTCTTAAAATTTAAATTTTTTTGGAGGAAGACATTTGATCTGAGTCTGATAATATTTATCAGATTCACCCTTTAATAGTATGTACAGTATATCTCTTCTCTAACAGTTTATACAGTGTATCTTCTCTAATAGTATATACAGTATATCTCTTCTGTCTGTTATTCTCAGAGTGGATTAGATATTTTGCTCCCTAACCATATAGTTGGTTATTTATATTTACCACTGCATAGAGATATTTAAGAATAAATTGCCTTTTTTTAAAAACTTTACATATTAACTAAATTATACGCCACTTTTTTTTTTTTTTTTAAGGTTATTAACCGATTAATCGAAACAATCGGCCAACTAATCGATTATGAAAATAATCGTTAATTGCAGCCCTAATTTAAAACACGTTTTATTTCTAGGTCCGTCAGACTTTTTGGAAGAAAACAGTCAGATGAAGCCCACAAATGATCGGAATGTCCGACGGAATGATTTCGCCGGACCTTTTCTGCCGGAAAGTCCGGTCGTGTGTACGCGGCATAAGTGATTACCTTTTTATGTGTGTGGAAAAAATTATTTTAATTTTAGTGACCCCTTCCTCTTTATTACCTATATAAAATACCTATAGTCATAATTATCCCTTATCACAAAACATGTCCCTCATACATATGTGATATTTAGAACTTTCCCGACTCTATTTATATTTATTTTGAAGAGGAGAGTCACAACTCTCTACCATGTCTTCTAGCCAATCACATGATGTGCCAAATTATTTTCACCTTCTACTGGCAGTAAGCAATCCCAGATGATGCAGAGAATGGCCCTCAAGTGATCAGCACCGCTCTTTGCATTAATCCATGGAGAGCATTGCATTAAGAGTATTAGTATGATTGCACTTTTTACATGGAGTGCTCAATAGCAGGGGCCAGGACACCCTTCACCTCCAGCCTGTCCCCAGTCAATGGGGATGAGGATATCTTGTGGTGGATTACAGGTACTGCGGGGGGACAATATACAAGGAAAGGTGCAAGAAACTGGGGAATGCCCAAAACCATCACAATCAGCAGCAATTGATCACAATTATAACACCATGTATACAATGTGTAGACAAGAAAGGGATAAGTCTATATAGTCCATTAAAGTCTGTTAAAAAATGGACTGTAGGAGAGGGTGTTGGTATGAATACACAAACAGGGCTGCCTTCTAGAGAGTTGAAACCAAGCTCCAAAAATCTGTAGAAAAAAACAAGGGGGAAGGCGCCTCTGGGTGTAGTAGGGAAGTCGTTTATTGTTTAAAAAACAGTGTGCAAACAACTCACATTTCGGAAGTATAACAAAGAGCATCTTAGAAGCCAGAGGGGGTATCCATCGTGGGGTTGTACATCAGATGGGTCACGGTGGTGCCTGATGGTGTCCGTATGGCTCGTTGTTTACCGCTGTAGCCGGCCGCGGTATCGATGTTTCTCCAAACGAGGCCTGGAACGCACGTGGGGGGACAGCTTTGGATTTAGTTATCACAGTCACAGAGGTTTTTTTCTAAAATTAACCTGCAGTTGGGTTTTAAGTACATTAAGTCAGCAGAAATATTTATTTTTTAACCTGTCCAATCATTATTTTTCCTGGAACAAGCCTTGGTTGGCAAGTTCAAGGGCTAAGTTCTCTCCATGGTGGGGGAACACAGTAAAGGAACAGGACTGTAGCGGCAAAAGTAGACTTGACACATCTTCATGGGGCTGTTGAGCATAAGAAGACATAGGATTCATTATATCATAATATTTGGGATTCCCAGCATCAGTAATGCACACTGGGCACCTCCTTATGTCACCCACATAAGGGGTGTATTAATAAAAAATGTGCATAGCTGTTCATTCATGGACATTGCATGTAAATTTATTCTGTGCAAATAGTGCAGAATCGAATGTTCTCCGACTATATCTTCTGCAGATCGAATGTGTGAATGCAGAAAAGGCCACTAGATGGAGCTGAGGAGCGTATTTATTTCCTACGCTAGTCATCGCCATCTAGTGACCATATTGAGGAAATTTTTACCTTTCACACTTTTGAATTGCCGAAAATGTAGCCAGAGAACATTTGATTTTGCCCCATTTGCACAGAATGAATTTATATACAGTTTTGATGAAAAAATTGTGTGACAGGGCAAGGCCCTGTCACTGTGAGAATGTAGGAGAAAATGACACAGGATTTGCATTAAAGGGTTTATGCGAGGTTTCAGTTTATCGTTTGAGCGAAAGCTGTGTTTTTAGTTTTCTCTGGATTCTGTAGTCCCGGATTGGGATCTGAAGGTTCCAAAGTGTATTTGTGGGATGGAACCCTCAATCCTGTATCTGGATTTTAACAGGTGTCTGCAGCCTGTCTGAGTACATAGGTGTGCCGGGTCATTATATACTCAAGCCTGAGGATAGCTTAGGGCTCCCAGTTTAGAGACGGCACCCATATTGGAGACAGGAGGTCTCACCTAGGGGTCAGAGGAGCCCCAGCTAGGAGCTGGGAGACAGGTCTCATCCAGGGATTAGCTGTGCTGCCTGTGCTGTGATTGGCCTACAGCTATCACAGTGTACCTGGGCAAATCACAGCACCCTGTACCATGTGATTAGCTGTAGCCAATCACAGATCACTAGTCTTCACATCTGTCATTAATGGTTAACCCATTAATAGCAAATAAAAACGTTGCTGTTGCAATGACCTTCATTGTAACAAAATGTAAAAGAAAAAAAATTAAAAAATTTTGAAAAAAAAAAAAAAAGTTATTTTTAACATACAAGTAGCACAGTGCTGAACAGCAAAAAATGTCCTCGTCATGAAGGTGGTAAAACCTTCTGGAGTTGAAGTGGCTATAGCCTGAGAACATTTGATTTTGTCACATTCACACAGAACACATTTAGTTGCAGTTTCCATGGATAAACTGATATTTAAACTTTTTTATAAATACCTCAACCTTGTAGCATTTTCTGTTTCAGCTCCATAAGGGCACAGGAGGGACTTGAGTGACCTACACACAGCCCTGACCTCAACCCTATCGAACATCTTCAGGATAACCAGGAATGTTGATTGTGAGCCGGGTCTTCTCCTCCATCACTAGTACCTGGCCTCACAAATGTTCTTGTGGCTGCATCAGGACAGCCCCAAAGGGGGAACCAAGTTAATGCCCATGCTTTGTTTTCAGAATGGAAATGTCCAACATGCTCATATTGGTTTTGATGGTCAGATGCCCACAAACTTTGACCCCATAATGTATGTCAATTTATTTGGGGTTGCACCTATGCATTGCTGGTTATCTTGTTGTATATGTTTGTTTTGTCTCCTTTATAGTAATTATTTAAAAATATTTTAATTTCTTACCGTAATGCCCTGAAGCAGTTATCTGTGAATCTTTGATTTTTCCTGATGATAAACCAAAAGGTTGGCGACACCCTAAAAGACAAATCACATGTACAATATGTATTATGTTCTACATTTAATTTGCACTGATGCATTAATATGTACACTATATGGACAGAGGTATTTGGCCCCTCTCCAAATGATTGGGTTCAGGTATTTCCAGTGAAGGGTACTGTTATTATTATTATACCAGATTTATATAGCACCAACAGTTTAACCACTTCAGCCCCGGAAGGATTTATCCTCTTCCTGACCAGAGCATTTGATTGGTTTGCGCAAAATTTATAGCGTTTACAAAATAGGGGATAGTTTTATGGCATTTTTATTAACAATTTTTTTTTTTTTACTAGTAGTGGCGGCGATCAGCGATTTTTATTGTGACTGCGACATTATGGCAGACACATCGGACATTTGACACATTTTTGGGACCAGTGTCATTTATACAGCAATCAGTGCTATAAAAATGCACTGATTCCTGTGTAAATGACACTGGCAGTGAAGGGGTTAACCACTAGAGGGCGGGGAGGGGTTAAGTATGTCCTAGGGGAGTGATTCTAACTGTAGGGGGGGATGGGCTGTGTGCGTGACGTCACTGATCTCTGCTTCGATGACAGGGAGCAGAGATCCAGTGACACTGTCACTAGGCAGAACGGGGAGATGCTGTTTACAACGGTGAAAGGTTTCTTCACAGTAAGAGCTGTGAAAATGTGGAATAGACTCCCTCCAGAGGTGGTTCTGGCCAAGCTCAGTAGATTGCTTTAAGAAAGGCCTGGATACTTTCCTAAATGTACATTATATAACTGGGTACTGACATTTATAGGTAAAGTTGATCCAGGGAAAATCCGATTGCCGCTTGGGGGATCAGGAAGGAATTTTTTCCCCTGCTGTAGCAAATTGGAGCATGCTCTGCTGGGGTTTTTTGCCTTCCTCTGGATCAACTGTGGGTATAGTATTGGGTATATTGGATTGTACGATATATATTTTTTTTTTTGTTTTTTTATGGTTGAACTGGATGGACTTGTGTCTTTTTTCAACCTAACTATGTGAGGCGATCGATTAGTTGGTCGATTATTGTTTCGATTAATCGATTAATCGGTTAATAACCTTAAAAAAAAGTGTGGTGTATAATTTAGTTAGTATGTAAAGTTTAAAAAAAAAACAAACTAAATTATACACCACACTTTTTTTAAAGGTTATTAACCGATTAATCGATTAATCGAAACAATAATCGACCAACTAATCGATTATGAAAATAATCGTTAGTTGCAGCCCTACCTCATACCCTACTTTAAGAAGACCTTTTGGATAAGATCTTCTCATCCAATATCAGTTCCTGCCCTCAGCACTACTGAACACCTTTGGAATTGGCTCTTCTCATCCTAAATCAGTACCTGACTTCAACCTTACTGAATACCTTTGGGATCGAGTCTTCTTATCCAACATCAGTGCACGCCTTCAACCCTACTGGATACCTTTGGGACTGGGTCTTCTCATGCTACATTAGTACCTGAACTCAAACCCTACTGGACATCTTAGGGATTAGGTCTTCTGATCCAACACCAGTACCAGACCTCAACCCTACTCAACACCACTGGAATCAGGTATTCTCATCCAACATAAATGCCTGCCGTCAACCCTACTGAACACCTTTGGGATCAGTTCTTCCCATCCAACATCCAATATCTCACAGAAGTAAGTACACCCCTCACATTTTTGTAAATATTTTATTCTATCTTTTCATGTGACAACACTGAAGAAATGACACTTGTCTATAGGGCTGCAACTAACGATTATTTTCATAATCGATTAGTTGGCCGATTATTGTTTCGATTAATCGATTAATAACCTTAAAAAAAAAAAAAGTGGCGTATAATTTAGTTAATATGTAAAGTTTTAAAAAAAAGGCAATTTATTCTTAAATATCTCTATGCAGTGGTAAATATAAATAACCAACTATATGGTTAGGGAGCAAAATATCTAATCCACTCTGAGAATAACAGACAGAAGAGATATACTGTATATACTATTAGAGGAGTTACACTGTATAAACTGTTAGAGAAGAGATATACTGTACATACTATTAAAGGGTGAATCTGATAAATATTATCAGACTCAGATCAAATGTCTTCCTCCAAAAAAAATTTAATTTTAAGAATGTTCGTTCTATTTTCTAATCGTTAGTGGGGTCAAGTCGACGTTCATTTTCAACCAGTGACGGGAAAATTTGGAAATTGAAAACTTCTTGGTCAAAGGAATTTTCAGACAGTGGATGTGGTTTTCGTTCAGAAATTACATTCATTTTAAAAACAGAATGTTAAAAACAAATAAAAATTTCAAACAACATTCTTTCATTCAGCGAATGTACAAAGACTTTTCGTCTGAATATTCTCGTCTGAAAATTGATCCTTGTGGCCAGAATAAGGCTCGCTACACACCTAGGCAGTTTGCTTTCAATCTGTTTCTGCAGTGCTTTTTGCTGTGCGTTTTGATTTTTGCGCATGTGATTTTGCGGCGATTTACGTTTTTGCATTTTTTTGGCCAATTGGGTTAAAAAAAACTAAAATTAGCCCTTTATAGTACAAAAAAAAAAAAAAAAAAAAAAAAAAAAAAAAAGCAGATAATCACTACTGTAAGGGGTTCATTTTTTTTATTGTAGAACTGTGAAAGTAACATCTACAGTAGCGATTACTTGCTCTTTTTGTACTATAAAGGGCTCGCTTTAGTTTTTTTTTAACCCCATTATGTTACTGGCCGATTAATCGATTATGAAAATAGTAATCGATTAATTTCATAAGTTGTCGATTAATCGATTAGTTGTTTCAGCCCTACTTGTCTACAATGTAAAGTAGTGAGTGTACAGCTTGTATAACAGTGTAAATTTGCTGTCCCCTCAAAATAACTCAACACACAGCCATTAATGAGGAAAATTAGAGGGCATGAGGGTGGGAGTTTACATGAAGCACGTAGCAGCAACTGAATACAGGTGGACATGTAGAAAGGACATTTATTGGTATATAACATGGATATACATACATAATATACATAGCTGTTGGGGTGTAGTTCCCACGTAGTAAAACATAATATGAATATCAACTGTATTACACAATAATCTACCAGAATCCACCCAATTAATATATATACAAACGTTAATGACAAGGTATCGCCTACATGGTCTATGGCCTCATTTTTATGAATTAACAATTCATTATTTATTAGTATTTCATTAACAATTACCTCTGTTATTATTTTACTGTTTAACTGTTCATTTTTTATTTATTTTTCTTTCCTATTATTTTTAATATAAAATTTCATTCATTATTTGTTAATTGTGTATTATTTTAAAAAATTAACAATTCATTATTTAGTATTTTTTATGAATAATTACATCTGTATTATTATTTTACTAAATTAACAATACTTTGTATTTTTAATAATTAACAATTCGATATTTAGTATTTTATGAATGAATAAAGTCTGACACTGTACATAGGAATTTATTTTATTAAGTGATGGTGCAGCCCCCACATGTCCTACTATACAGGGACAGTCCTCATCCTGCACCCCTATCTCTGGCCTGCGCCCCCCCCCCCCCCCCCCCACACACACACAACCCCCCTTTTGTTCCATTCCATTATTACATCTCAATATAAAGCAACCCTGATTTTTATTATCCCAAGGTGAAATTCACATCCACTCATTCTGCATTTTGGCTTCCGTGACATGTGAAAACGTTTATTTTTTTAAAACCGAACAAGAACAATTCATTATTTTTTACTTGATTCTTTATGGATTATGTAATAGTATATGTTTGATTAACAATTATGAATTAACATGTATTTATTAATGAATATCTATTATTTTTTACAAATTAACAATTCATTATTTATTAGTATTTTATTACCTCTGTGTTATTATTTTACTAATTAACCGTTCATTATTTATTTTTTCTTCCTATTATTTTTTATTAAATTAAACTTATTTTTAATTGTGTATTATTTTAAGAACAATTCATTATTATTTTTATGAACAATCTCTATGTATTATTATTTGACTAATTAGCAATTCTATGTATTATGTTTAATAATTAAATATTTAGTATTTTATGAATGAATAACGTCTGACACTGTACATAGGGAATGGAGGACTTTATTATATGATGGTACAGCCCCCACATGTTCCATTATAATGGGAACCAGTCCTAGTAACACACACACACACACACACACACACACACACACACACACACACACACACACACACACACACACACACACACACACCTCCCCCTTTATTCCATTTCTCATCTCAAAATAAAGCAACCCTGATTTTTATTATTCTAAAAGGTGGAAATCACGTCCAGTCATTCTGCATTTTGGTTATTTTTTAAAAACTGATCAAGAACCATTCATTATTTGTTAATGATTTTATTAATTAACAATGAATTCTTTATTAATGAACAATATGTATTACTATTAAGGATTACGTATTATTTTTTTTAAGAATTAGCAATGAATTATTCATTTGTATTTATTAACCATTACCTCTGTATTATTATTTTACTAAATAACAACTTATTATTTATTGTGTATTATTTCAATAATTAAGAATTCAATATTTATTCTTATTTTATAAACAATTACCTCTGTATTATTATTTTACTAATTAACAATTCTACATATTATTTCAATAATTAAGAATTCAACATTTAAGATTTTATGAATGAATTATTTATTTGTTCCCCTCCCTCATATCTCGTCAATATTAATAATAGCTCCCAGATACCAACAACAATCCATCAGATATTGGTGTTGGTAAACATAAAGGCAATTATATCCAAAGTTATTTTTAGTTTTTTTCAAATCCTCACATCCAGCAGTTAGTGCAGTCATGTCCTGTTGCCATAGCAACCTGGCAGTTAGAACATGTGACTGATGACATCATAGTGGCACACTCTGGCTCAGCCTTATAAACAGTGCTGCAGGCTGCCAGCGTCAGATGACACGAGGAGAGAGGAGAGTGTATATCTAGTTTGCTATTGAAAGCAAAAAAAATGAGAATTTACGTATTTTTTGCTTGCGTTATTTTGGCCGTTCTTATCAGAACAGCCAGGAGTGAGGATGCATGGTCACATGGTAAGTTCATCTTATTCTTTTATTATTTATTTATTAGAAGGGATCAGCTGGTGATTAGAAATCACCAGCTGTTTTCAACTTGTGAAAAAAGTGACAGTTAATATTTTTTAAATCCAGAGAGGTTTGAATTTAACCATTTAATGGCTGAAAATCAGGATTTGTAAATATGATGTTTACCATCCCCCCTCCCCACATAGAAGTGTATATATATATATATATATATATATATATATATATATATATATATATATATATGTATATGTATGTATGTATGTATGTATGTATGTATGTATGTATGTATGTATATATATATATATATACACACACATACACATATACATATACACACACATATATATGTACAGGCATATATATATATATATACATAAACACAGCATTCCTAGATGGGAGGAAATTCAACTTTTCTGTGTAAATATTGCCGCATTTTTTTCCGAGCACCAACCAAACAGGTTTCTATGTGGTGCCGCTCCAGCCGCACCAAATCATATTAACATGCGACAGTCTCTATAAACGTCCAATCGTAAGTGCCAAAATAATGAAGCACGTCATTAATTAAATAATTGAAAAACAGTTCTAATATACACCATGGCCAGAGTGGTGAAAAAAATATAAGCATATTGAAGATACATTTCCAAAACATGCAGAGCGAAAACGCCGAAATTTAGAGCCCCACCATGCGACAAATTAACAATCCGACACGTCCCATGGTGCATTTTGTTCTACTTCCTACCTTATAACATAGTTTTATTATTTATTAATCCTGCCAGTGGGCTCATTAGTCCTGTAATGGGCCAAGCTGTCCGATACAAGTGGCAGTTACAGGAACTTTCAGTTTCAGCCATTAAATGGTCGATGGAGTGGGAAAAGACTGGGAACCCCCCCCGGTCAGGCATTTACTAGTATCTAGAACTTCCCATCACTTCCTGTCCTGCTGACAACATTTATTCTAACAGGATGTGAGGGGAACTCTCCAACAGCAACACAGACAGAAATGGAAATACTTTTAGTTTTTTTTTTTGGGGGGGGGTAAATGTTTTAAATTCTAAAATATAGATCAATAAGGCCCATGTTTGCTAATGATTTCTTATTACTTTATGTTTATAGGTGATTATCCAGATGGCCATGCATTAACGAGTTATGATCCAGCTGGCGAGACAGATGACGTTCAGCTAGCTGAGAGGAACAAAGTTCCGTCGGGCGGGATGAATGACGTTCCGTCAGATGGGACAGAATCTTCATCACAACCAACCAGTAAGTAAATTGTTGTCACTTCCAAGGAAGACTCATGGCTCAAGACGTTCTGAAGGCCCCAAAAGGCTCCAACGTGCAATGAGATCCTTCCAAAGCAATCATTCATAATTTATTATTATTGAATTAATAATAATTCAGATGTCGTTATTACGCCGTCTTTTTTTGGACGGCTGATGCTGATTGGTTCCTTTAGCTTTAATATTTTTTCTCTCTCTTCCTTTAGAAATGTCGGTCACATACATCATGGCGTTAATCATCTTGGGGAGCCTCGTCCTGATGTTACTCCTGCTGATACCCAGCTGCTGTGTAATAATGCGTGTCTGGTAAGTGTTCTTTGGTATTTACAGAAATTACTAACCTAGAATCGTGGGGGTCTATTTATAAAAGTTGCCACAGGAATTTCCCCTATTTTTCCAATTGGAAAAAAATGTGTGGATCTTGGGTGAAAGTTGGGTGAATCTTGGGTGTAAACATTTATAAATAGAACCCAAAGTGTATGTAAAATCCCAAAACTATTTTTTGGCACGTTGGCACCGTGTATACATAGTTGACAAGCAATTTTTATTTATTTATTTTTTTGACGGAGTCTTTTGCAAAGGGTCTTGCCTGGTGATCTTGTCAGTGACTCATTATTCCTGCAACGGACCAAGCTGTCCAGCACAAACGACCGTTACTGTAAGCCCCAGTCTCAGCTATTAAAAGGTCCGGGCAGCTGTCAATGAACCCTGCCGGTGACAGCACATCCTGAGACAGGTTAACCACACTATGGGGCCTATTTATAAAAAAAATTGGTGGATGAACGTCACAAGCATTCACCCAGCCATCCGGAATTGTGGCTAAGTTTTGCTTAATATGCTGATTTCCTATGATCATCAGCTTCATCTAGTGGCCATAGTGCTTTTTAAAAAAAAAAAAAAAAAAACAACCTGAAATAGGTCAATCAGGAAAATACCACATTATGGACACTATATAGAGCTGACGATCATAGAAAATTAAGATATTGAGCAAAATATGGTCCAAATTTGTGATAGCTGGGCAAATGGCTTGTGACATTTATCCACCGATTTGTAATTGTAATTAGCAGCAGACTCCCCCCCCCTAATATTTCATTGGTGACCCTGCGAATAACACACCTTTTGTGTTAGGGTAGCCATGCCTACTCCACTGTATTTATGGAGGAATAGCGTTGTCACCCTAGAACAGGACTCCATAAAACAGGGAAGGTGTTCTATAGTCCACATAGACAGCCAGGAACAATGTAACTGATAAGAGCGCAGTACAGGAAGCTGTAAGCTCACAATATTTCTGGCAGGATAAATAGGTATATTTTTGTAGATATCGAACAGATATAACAAAACGCCCCCAACTGTGTTAACAGACCAAAATGGTGCAAATAAAAGAAGAACATGGTTAGGGATTATATACACTTTAAGAAAAACGTGATGTTTTCCATGTATTATAATGTTAGCGCTTACACAATGATGATGGCTTTAACAATTTCTTTTCTTTTTTACAGTCGTGAGAAAGAGTTAGCGTTGGATCGGATTTCATTAAAACTGATGTCAGCAGGATACAACGCTAATAATATAGATCCTGTAGATCTGGAGGAAGTCATCGTCGACAGTCCTTGGTCTCCACAAGCATATGGGACCGAGGACGTCGCTGCTTATCAGGCAGACGGGGGCGTCGCTGCTTATCAGACCAGATCAGGTGGATTTTTTTCCAACTTGCTACCATCACTATTAGCAAGAGGAAGGAGATCAAAAGACAACCCGGACCCCGAGAACCCAGAAGTAGAAGAGTATGATCAGCTAGGCAAGAGTAAACATAACTCACCTGATGGAAGAGGGACAGACAAGACACCTCAAGTGCCACCGAAGCATCCAGCTTCATCAGGAGCTCAAGGGCCAGCGAGGCCTCCAGCTCCACACGGCGCTCAAGTTCCACCGGTGCGACCAGTTGCACCGGGAGGTCAAGTGCCAATGAGGCCTCCAGCTCCACATGGACCTCAAGTTCCACCGGGGCGACCAGCTGCACCAAGAGGTCAAGTGCCAATGAGGCCTCCAGCTCCACATGGACCTCAAGTTCAGCCGGTGCGACCAGTTGCACCGGGAGGTCAAGTGCCAGGGAGGCCTCCAGGTTTACGCAGACCTCAAGTTCCTCCGGTCCGACCAGCTGCACCAGGGGGTCAAATGCCAATGGGCCCTCTAGCTCGACACGGACCTCAAGTTCCGCCAAGACGACCAGGTGCACCGGGGAGTCATGTACCAATGAGGCCTCCAGCTCCATCTGGACATTTACCAGTGCGTCAACCTCCGCAGAGACATCAAGTCCCACCGAAAAATCCACCCATAGCGAAACCCAAAGTGCAGCCACAGCCTAAGGATCAGAAGAAGCATGCACAACCATCAAAGCCTAAAAAATCAATGTTTGGTGGTATGTTTAAAAAAAAGAGAAAGAGGTAGAGACTCTTCTGGTAGTGTCGGAGGCTGATGACACTAGGCTCTTCCCCCCCCCCTCTCTATATGGCAAGGCCATGGGTGGGGGACAGAGGGACCAAGAGGAGACGCCGTGGGAGGAAGGGGGGACCAAGAGGAGACGCCGTGGGAGGAAGGGGGGGACCAAGAGGAGACACCGTGGGAGGAAGGGGGGACCAAGAGGAGACGCCGTGGGAGGAAGGGGGGACCAAGAGGAGACGCCGTGGGTGGGGGACAGAGGGATGCCATGGGACGCCGTGGGTGAGGGACTTTTTTCCTATTGGGGCTGTGCTTCAGAAGGGGTTTTGCCTTCCTCTGGATGACATTGTGGATTGTAAAATCCATGGAGTAAAAACATTGCCTTAGGGGGACTGGAAGAAATAATTTTCCAATTGGGGAAATGTTTGGAACGATTCTAATTCAGATCTATAGAAAAATGATCGACCAATCCAAATTCTGTGTGAACAATAGCTGGTTGTTAAGGATTGGGCCAGGAAGCCAGCCGCCGTGTCCTTAACAACTGATGACTGAAATGTAAACAAAAGAATGCCGGCAATGAAAAATTTGCGTGGGGGGTCCCTTCTAATCTATACCAGACGCTTATCCATACATGCAGCCCGGCAGTCCAGGAAAGGGGGTACGAGCTAGCACCACCCTCCTGAACCATACCAGGCCCCATGCCCCAAACATGAAGGGGGGGCTTTGAGGCAGGGAGGGTCTGGTATGATTCATGAGGGGGGGTGCTTGCTTGTCCCCTGCCCCTTTCCAGGCCTGCCAGGCTGCATGCCTGGATATATCATTGGCTCCCGCTGTCAATCAAATCCAATGACGCGGGCGCCGGGGCCGAGTCTGGCTTTCTTTGTCTATAGACGCAAATGCTGGACTCAGGAGCGAGCCTGCAAGGTAACCCCCTGGGAGAGCACTTCTCCCAGGGGGTTTCAGATGCAAGGATGAGATGGCTATCACATTTTGAGAGACCCTAATCTGCAACGTTCCGTTTACAGTTTTTATAAAAGTGAAAAAAATAAATAACTAAATGAAACACACAAAAAAAAAAAAAATATAAAATAAAGCCAAAAATAGTTGGTTTTATTTTTCTTCTCCATCTCTATTGTTCTCTTGCTTATGTTCGCTCTCTACTGTCCGCTCTATTGCTCGCTCACTATTGTTCTATATCTATTGTTCTCTCTGTTTTTTTTTTTTTACTGTGTTTTATTGTATTTGCTTTGCAGGTATGGCATGTCTTATGGTTATACTGTAATGTTACTTTGTTTTATTGTTAACCATCACTTGCTTAGCAGGTACGCCATTTAGCTGCAGCACTGATTTATTTATCTTGACAGCAACAGCATTTGCTCCCACAATACGTAAAGCCGTGACTCCAGCACTGTCGGAGGTGATTTTACCACCACAGTTAAAAAAAAAAAAAAAAAAAAAGGAGCATGTATGCCGAAGCATGGGGGCAGGGGTGGAGGAGCGATTTGCTCCTAACATTAGGGGCGGATTGCCCCCATGCTTCGGCATATATTTTTTAGGCACAGATTGCGTTAAAAAATGTTTTATTTTTACTATGTTTTATTGTATTTGCTTTGCAGGTATGGTATGTCTTACTGTTATACTGTAATGTTACTTTGTTTTATTGTTAACCATCATTTGCCATTCAGCTGCAGCACTGATTTATTTATCGTTTGCTCCCACGATACTTAAATCAGCGACTCCAGCACTGATTGGTTTTCGGAGTCCTGTACACGGCTAGGCTCTCAAAAAGTCCCACACATGTGGTATTCCCCTACTCAGGAGAAGCAGCAGAATGGATTTTGGGGTGTAATTCCACATATGCCCATTGCATCATTTCGTGACAACTTTGTGCAAAAAAAAAAAAAAAAAAAAAAAAAAAAAGTTTGTCATTTTCCCGCAACTTGTGGCAAAATATAAAATGTTCCACGGACTCAGCATGCCTCTCAGCAAATAGCTTGTGGTGTCTACTTTCCAAAATGGGGTCATGTGGGGGGGGGGGTGTTTATAAACGGGGCAGTAGCCAATAGCTTTCATCTCTTTATTCTGAGCATGCGTGGCACTTTGTCCGTCGGATTTGCGTACACACGATCGAAAATTCCGACAACGGATTTTGTTGTCGGAAAATTTTATAGCAAGCTCTCAAACTTTGTGTGTCAGAAAATCCGATGGAAAATGTGTGATGGAGCCCACACACGGTCGGAATTTCCGATAACAAGGTCCTATCACACATTTTCCGTCGGAAAATCTGACCGTGTGTACGGGGCATTAGAAATCCTGAACGCAGTGATTGGTTTTCGGGGTCCCAAAAAGTCTCACACATGTGGTATCCCTGTACTCAGGAGAAGCAGCAGAATGTATTTTGGGGTGTAATTCCACATATAACCATGGCATGTGTGAGCAATATATCATTTTAGTGACAACTTTGTGTAATTTTTTTGTCATTTTTCAATCACTTGTGACAAAAAAAAATAAATATTCAATGGGCTCAACAAACCTCTCAGCAATTTCCTTGGGGTGTCTACTTTCCAAAATGGGGTCATTTGGGGGGGTTTTGTACTGCCCTGCCATTTTAGCACCTCAAGAAATGAGATAGGCAGTCATAAACTAAAAGCTCTGTAAATTCCAGAAAATGTACCCTAGTTTGTAGACGCTATAACTTTTGCACAGACCAATAAATATACGCTTATTGACATTTTTACCAAAGATATGTGGGTGAATACATTTTGGCCTATATGTTTGACAAAAATTTTGTTTATTGGATTTTTCATATAACAAAAAGTAGAAATTATTTTTTTCCCCAAAAGTTTCAGTCTTTTTCCGTTTATATTGCAAAAAAAAAAAAAAATAAAAAAAAATAAAATCGCAGAGGCAATCAAATACCATCAAGAGAAAACTATTTGTGGGAAAAAAAGGACGCAAATTTCGTTTGGGTACAACATTGCATGACTGCGCAATTGCCAGTTAAAGCAGCGCAGTGCCAAATTGCAACAAGTGCTCTGGTCATTGAGCAGCCAAATCCTCCGGGGCTGAAGTGGTTAAAAAAAAAAAAAAAAAAAAATTACAAACCCTTTGAATTAAATTTTTATTGTCTCACTTTATGCATCATTAACCACTTCAATACCAGGCACTTAGACACCTTCCCGCCCAGCCCAATTTTCACCTTTCAGCGCTGTTGCAATTTGAATGACAATTGCGCGGTCATGCTACACTGTGCCCAAACAAATTTTTTATCATTTTGTTCCCACAAATAGAGCTTTCTTTTGGTGGTATTTTTTCACCTCTGCGGTTTTTATTTTTTGCGCAACAAATAAAAAAAGACCGAAAATTTCGAAAAAAAAACAAGTTTTTCTTGGTTTCTGTTAAATTTTTTTGTAAATAAGTACGCTTTCTCCTTCAATAATGGGCACTGATATGGCTGCACTGATGGGCACTGATACGGTGGCACTGATGGGCACCGATGAGGTGGCACTGATGAGGTGGCACTAACGGGCACTGATAGGTGGCACCGATGGGCACATAGGCGGCACTGATGGGCACTCGTAGGTGGCATTGATTGGTATATATGGGTGGCACTGATGGGTACTTGTGTGGCACTGATGTGTGGCACTGATGGGCAATGACAGGTGGCACTGATAAAGCATTGCTGGGCAGATCATTGACATAATAGTGCCAATCAGTGCCCATTTGTGGGCACAGATTGGCACAGATTGGGCACATGTGGATGGCCATGGGGTACATACCTGGCCATCCACGTTACCCCTTCCCTGGTGGTCCTAGTGGCGATCCCTGGTGGTCCAGTGTGGTGATCTGAGGGGGGGCTGCGCTGATAAACAATCAGCGCAGACCCCCCCTGCCAGGAGAGCCGCCGATCGGCTCTCCTCTACTCGCGTCTGTCAGACGCGAGTGAGGAAGAGCCGATCAACGGCTCTTCCCATTGACGGCATGATCAGCCGTGATTGGACACGGCTGATCACGTGGTAAAGAGCCTCCGCCGGAGGCTCTTTACCAAGATCGGTGGAGCGGTGTGTCAGACTGACACACCGCTCCACCGATCGCCGCGATGCGCACCCCCGGGGGCGCGCTGCGGCATGTTATCCTGCTGGACGTCATATGACGTCCAGTCAGGATAACAGAACCACTTCCCGGACGTCAATCCGCTATAGGGCGGGCGGGAAGTGGTTAAGAACACTTTTAAAAACAATCTTACAAAAAAAAAAAAATTATATATATATATAATTTCGGCTTAACCCTGGCAGTAAAATTTACTGCTATAAGCAAACATAGCATGTAAGCCAAGTTCCGGAGGTCAGCCAAGGAGCCCAAATAGAGACCTGGGACTTGTGATTCATGGAGAAAAGCATTGCTGCCCAGTAATAAACACTTTTGGTGGTGTTTAATCACCACTGGGGTTTTTATTTTTTGTTAAAAAAAACTAAAAAAAGGCCAAAACACTTTGTTTCTGTTATAAAGTTTTTGCAAGTAAATAATCTTTCTACATAAATGTAGGCCAAACTCTATTCTGCCACATTTCTTTGGTGAAAAAAACCCAAATCGTTGTATATTGTTTAGTCTGTAGGAAGGGTATAGAGTCCACAAAACTATGGTATACACTATATTACCAAAAGTATTGGGACACCTGCCTTTACACGCACATGAACTTTAATGGCATCCCAGTCTTATGCCCCGCACACACGGTCGGACTTTGTTCGGACATTCAGACAACAAAATCCTAGGATTTTTTTCCGACGGATGTTGGCTCAAACTTGTCTTGCATACACATGGTCACACAAAGTTGTCAGAAAATTTGATCGTTCTGAACGCGGTGATGTAAAACACGTACGTCGGGACTATAAACGGGGCAGTGGCCAATAGCTTTCATCTCTTTATGTATTCTGAGCATGCGTGGCACTTTGTCCGTCGGATTTGTGTACACACGATCGGAATTTTCGACAACGGATTTTGTTGTCGGAAAATTTTATCTCCTGCTCTCCAACTTTGTGTGTCGGAAAATCCGATGGAAAATAACCGATGGAGCCCACACACGGTCGGAATTTCCGACAACACGCTCCGATCGGACATTGTCCATCGGAAAATCCGACCGTGTGTACGGGGCATAAGTCCGTAGAGTTCAATATTGAGTTGGCCCACCCTTTGTAGCTATAACAGCTTCAACTCTTCTGGGAAGGCCGTCCACAAGGTTTAGGAGTGTGTGTCTATGGGAATGTTTGACCGTTCTTCCAGAAGAGCATTTGTGAGGTCAGGCACCGATATTGGATGAGAAGACCTGGCTGGCAGTGTTCTATTGGGTTGAGGTCAGGACTCTGTGCACGCCAGTCAAGTTCCTCCACCCCAAACTCACTCGCAGTTATCTGCTGTGATTGGTCACAGCGATTACATGGTACTGGCAGTGGGCCGGTATACTGATCAGTCATCTACGGTGTCCGGCGGACACAGCAGGTGACAGATCACGCCAGTGCGTGGCCCCCCGGGCCCATGCGAGGCACATTCTGGGTAGGATATGATATGATGTCCACTCAGAACAATAGGGTTCCTGCTCGGGCATCATTTCACAATGGCCCAGACGGGAAGCAGTTAAACATGTATTGCCCCAAATCCTTTTTTCAAACATTGGATTCCACTTTTGTCTGGGCTGGGAAAGCTCAGAGACTGGCAAGGAAGATGCTCCAGCTCCCCCTGTCCCAGGGAGGACTGGCGTTGCCACATTTCCAGCTCTACTTTTGGGCGGCAGTCCTGGTAACTGTCCGGTGGTGGTTTGACCAGCCCAGACAGAACCCTGCGGTAACCCTTGAGGCGGCCATCCTGGGATCCTATGCGGCGTTAACCAACTTACCCTACAGAGGGCCCAAGGCCCACCCTCAGGTAACGTCTTCAATGCGCACAACCATACAGGTATGGCAAAAGGCAAGAGCCATTTATAAGTCGGATTCGGTCATCTCCCCCCCATATGCCCCTGTGGGGTAATCCCCTGCTATCACACCTCTATGGGCTTCCGGACCCTCAGTTGTGGGCGGTCAGGGGGATAGTAACTATTAAACATATCTACCATCAAGGGTCCTTTTCCTCCTTTGAAACACTGAAAGCTAAACATAATATCCCTGCTTCCATGAAGTTCAGGTACTATCAACTAAAAAATGCGGTACAAGCCCAGTTTCCTGGCCCCCTGACCCTTCAGACTGACGCGGTTGAACGACTGTTCATTGCTAACGTCATGGACAAACCCCTGTCCTCCCTCTACTTCCACCTTTCAATTGCACATATGACATCCCTGACTAAGGTTAATAAATGGAAGACTGACATCCCACAGCTGACAGACGATAGCTGGGAAGATATAGTGTCTGACTATACCACAAAAATGAACTCAGCAAGGGATCGCTTCATTCAAATTAAGTTCCTACATAAGGCATATTATACCCCAGTGAGGCTAGCCAGTATATATCCGAGAACGAACGCTCTCTGCTCCAGATGTGGTGTGTCTCCTGGAACTTTCTTTCACATGGTATGGTCGTGCCCTGTGCTACGTCCATACTGGGGAGGGAGTGATGGAAGTCCTGGGCACGTTTGGGGACTGGTCCCTCAGGTTGGATCCGGCCTTAGCGCTACTAGGCAATATGGAAAACATTGAAGCATCCAGACACGACAAACTGTTCCTGTTCTATGCTCTGTACTATGCCAGATTGGAGATTCTTCTCAGGTGGAAGCAGCTCGCCCCCCCCCCCCCCCCCCCACGCAACATATGTGGATGACCACGATAAACTCTGTCCTACCTTTGTACAAGCTGACATATGAGAGTAGAAATTGCCCTAAAAAATTTGATAAAGTCTGGTCTCAATGGGTTGATGCACATGGATAGGAGACCCGGGGCAGCTGGTAATCCCCGGTCCTCTGGCTCTATCCTATAGTGTCTTGTGGTAGCAGCTACATAGCAATGTTATTCTGGTGTGGGATTTATATAACCCCTTCCCTCTCCTCCCCCTTCCTAGACCCCCCCCTCTCTTCTCCCCCTTCCTAGACCCCCCCCCCCCCCACCTTTCCACTCCTACTATGATCTGTCAATGCTACTAGGAATAGGACTGCTAAAATGATTTAACTACTAGATGTCATTGTATGCTTGAATGAATAACTGCTAGCTGTAACTATATTGTCAACTCAGACCTTGTGACTTATTGCATACGCTTGATGTTCATGTACTGTGTCATTGTCATTATATATATAATTTTCTTTTAAATAAAAAAACATTTACTGTTAAAAAACATGTATAGCAATTTATGTGAACTAAAAATCCCTGTTTTTATGCAAAGTTGGCTAGAAAGGGTGCATAGCAGTGCATAGGGTCCATTCAGAACTTTTATTGTTAACATGCAGTCATGCCCCTTTAGCACCTGATGGGTTATTTATATATGTCTTAGCCAGGGGTCTCCAAACTTTCTAAACAAAGACCAGTTCACCGTCTTTCAGACTTTAGGGAGTCGGAAATGTCCTGGCATCAGCGGGAGTAAACAATGTCCTATCCTTGGTATTAGGGGAAATATTAGTGCCCTATCATTGGTGTCAGTGGGAGGAATAGTGCCCCATGGTTACTGTAAGTGAAAGGAACAGTGCCCCATTATTGGTATTAGTGGGAAGAATAGTACCCCACTGTTGGTGTCAGTGCAGGAACCATTATTGACCCATAGTTGGTGTAAGTAGAAGGAACAGTGCCTCATATCAGTGGGAGGAATATTGCCCCAAGAGACAGTAAAAGGTATGCAAAGGGCCGCATTCGGCCCCCTGGCTGCAGTTTGGAGACCATTGGTGTAAGCTATTTAGATTTGAGCACAGGAATATCTTATGTCTATTACACTGTGCAGGTCAGTGACCAGACCTGAACCTGTAGCCCTCCTACTTGTTCCTATTTGCCCCATATTGGCACTATATCCACTGAGGTATGCTATCAGAAAGTACTTTGCAGAGCAGCATAGAGTAGAGTAGGGACTGGCCAGAGAGGGATTACTTTGACGCAGTTGGCCGGCTTAAACATGTATTGCAATAAATGTAAACTTTTGCTGTTTGCTAGAACTAGTGTACAGCAGTATGCAGAGGGTTCATTCAGATGTTTTAGTGTTAACATGTGGTCACACTCCTTTAGCACCTAATGGGTTCAATATACTTTATATGTTAGGCGATTTGGATTTGAGCACAGGTATATCTTATTTTTATTGAATGGTTGTCACCCAGGCTGGACTTCAAATAAGTCTACGTATGTACATCTCCATTACATGCAGGGTGATGGCAGGGCCGGGACAAGGGGTGGGCAGAGAGGGGCGGCTTCCCTGGGCATTGGGTTTATTGCTGGGACGTGGGTGCCCTGACACTAACCCTAAGGGAAAGGGGGGCGGTTTGGCATTTTTGCCCTGGGTGCTAGATGGCCTTGTCTTGGTACTGGGTGATGGGAACCCAGTACCCACCCAGTAGTTAGTCTTATTCAACTGGACTTGTTCTCTAATGTTGAAAGAACCTTTAAACAGCCAGCAATTACAGAACAAGTCCAGTTAAGTATGAACAACTATTACTAGATCTACCATGACTTGGGTAAACGAGAACTTTCATGATGGACTATTGGTTTACACAAGAAAGATAAAACAAATGTTATCAAGAGAGACAGTGGGAACTTATTATACAACCTTGAGGAAAGAAGAGGGAGCATAAGTGAAATAAAGTTAAATACGTAATATGTAGCAGGTTTTATTTTTTTTTTTTTTTATTGATCCTTTAGGTTTATGTAAGGTAGGCTCTCATTTGTAGCACAGTAAATATGGAGTATGTTTTGGCTACAAGCACTGCAGACTATGTACAGTGTATACCATATGCAGGTTTAGACTTTAGTTGACCATCATGCTCCTTTAACCACTGCGCACTTAAACCCCCTTAATAACCAAACCAATTTTCAGCTTTTGGTGCTCTCACATTTTGAATGACAATTACTCAGTCATGCAACACTGTTATCTATATGAAATTTGTCCTTTTTTTCACACAAATAGAGCTTTCTTTTGGTGGTATTTAATCACCGCTGGGTTCTTTATTTTTTGCGCTATAAAAGAAAAAAGACCAAAAAATCTGTAAAAAAAATGAATTTTTCTTCGTTTCTGTTATAAAATTTTGCAAATTAGTAATTTTTCTTCATATATTTTGGCCAAAATTTATACCGCTACATATCTTTGGTAAAAATAACCCAAATTGGTGTATATTATTTAGTCTTTGTGAAAGTTAGAGTCCAGAAGCTATGGTGCCAATATCTGAAAATTGATCACACCTGAAGTACTGATGGCCCATCTAATTTCTTGAGACCCTAACATGCCAGAAAAGTACAAATACCCCCCAAATGACCCCTTTTTGGAAAGAAGACATTCCAATGTATTTAGAAAGATGCATGGTGAGTTTTTTGAAGATCTCATTTTTTCCCACAATTCTTTGCAAAAATCAAGATTTTTTTTTTCCCCCCACAAAATTGTCATATTAACAGGTTATTTCTCACACACAGCATATGCATACCAAAATTACACCCCAAAACACATTCTGCTATTACTCCTGAGTATGGCGATACCACATGTGTGAGACTTTTACACAGCGTGGTCACATACAGAGGACCAACATGCAGGGAGCACCTTCAGGCGTTCTGGAGCACCCAGGCCAATTCTGACATTTCTCTCCTACATGTAAAAATCATTTATTTGCTAGAAAATTACATAGAACCCCAAAACATTATATATATTTTTTAAGCAAAGACCCTAGAGAATACAATGGCGGTCGTTGCAACTTTTTATCTTGCACGGTATTTGCGCAGCAATTATTCGGACGCTTTTTTTGGAAAAAAAACTGTTTTGTGCTTTAAAAAACCAAAACAGTAAAGTTAGCCCAATGTTTTTGCATAATGTGAAAGATGAAGTTATGCCGAGTAAATATATACCCAACATTAGGGCTGAAACAACTAATCGATTAATCGACAACTAATCGATTATGAAAATAGTTGTCAACTATTTTCATAATCGATTAATCAGCCAGCCGATTAGTTGGCCTGCATACAGAATGCAATATTTGTTTACACATCAGGAAATACAGTGCAGCACACATACAGCTCAGTACACCATCCATACATGTCAGTAAGTGCCTGAGAACTTGTGAATGTGTGAGGAGCAATGCCTCATGGAACATGTAGTCCTGGGCAGGAAGTGAGTGGGTGTAAAGGCAGAAGTTTTTTACCTTGTTATAGGGGCACTGTATACTATAATTTGTAGCTTGCTATTGGGGCACTCTGAAGGCAAAGAGGAGCCAGAAGCATTGGTGAGGAACCCCAGAAGAGAAGAATCTGTTCTGCTCTGTGCAAAACCATTACACAGAGCAGGTAAAAGTTTAACATGTTTGTTGTTTTAAAAAAAAAAAATACTTTAAAGACTGTGCAGGGAAGATCAGCATCTGAACCCAGAGAAGGTGAAGGCTGATAGACTGGAGGTAATAGAAGGCATTACAATTACATTTAAACTAAACTTTTACGTGGGAGCAGGGCATATTACATGCAGGCAGGGAACATTACAGGGGGCAGGGATCATTACATGCGCCCCGGTGTGAAAGGGGTCCAAATAAAAAATGTGTTCTAGTCTGATATTTACCAGATTCAACCTCCAATAGTATATACAGTATATCTCTTCTGTGTGTTATTCTCAGATTAGAGAATTTTCTCCCTAAACATATAGTTGGTTATTTATATTTATCACTGCATAGAGATTTTTAAGAATACATTTTTTTAAACTTTACATATTAAATTATACACCACACTTTTTTTTAAAGGCTATCATCCGATTAATCGAAACAATAATCGGCCAACTAATCGATTATGAAAATAATCGTTAGTTGCAGCCCTACCCAACATGTCACCTTTCAAAATTGCACACGCTTGTGGAATGGCGCCAAACTTCGCTACTTAAAAATCCCTATAGGCGACGCTTTAAAATTTTTTATTGGTTACATGTTTTGAGTTACAGAGGAGGTCTAGGGCCAAAATTATTTCTCTCGCTCTACCGATCGCAGCGATACCTCACATGGGTGGTTTGAACACCATTTTCATATGTGGGCGGGACTTACCTATGCGTTCGCTTCTGCATGCGAGCACACGGGGACAGGGGCGCTTTAAAAAAAAAAAAAAATAATTATTTTTTTTTTATTGTTCATTTTACTTTATTTTAGTTTGACGCTTTTTTCCAAAAAAAAAAAAAAATTTCATCACTTTTATTCCTATTACAAGGAATGTAAAAATCCCTTGTAATAGGAATATGGCATGACAGGCCCTCTTTACAGTGAGATATGGGGTCAAAAGGACCCCACATCTCACCTCTAGGCTGGAAGCCTGAAATCAAAAAAAAAAAAAAAAAAAAAAATAAGATCCTGGCTTCGATCGTAGCGGTGAGTCGGTAGAAGCACCGGAGGGCGGCGACGTCCCCTCTTGCCTCCCGTAAGAACGATCAAGCAGTGGAACAGCCGCTATGGTTCCTATGGTGTAGGGAATCGCTGGCTGAAAAAGCCGATATCTGAATGATGCTTGTAGCTGCAGGCATCATTCAGATATCCCCGCACAAAGTCAAGAGCGCCGTATGACGGCGGGCGGGAAGTGGTTAAAACACTCTTTTTTTTTTTTTAACACAAAGTTGTCCATTTATACAATATTTCTAACACATAACATGTACATACCAAAAAAGGACACCCCAAAATAGATTCTCCTACTCCACCTGAGTACATCGATACCACATGTGTGAGACTTCCACAGCCTGGCCACGTACAGAGGCCGAGCATGGCAGGGTATCGCCGAGTATGACTGGGAATGGCAGAGTATGGCTGGGTATCACCGAGTATTGCAGAGTATGGCTGGGTATTGCAGAGTATGGCTGGGTATTGCAGAGTATTGCAGGGAATTGTGGGGTATTGCAGAGTATTGAGGGATGGCTGAGCATGGATGGCTGGATGTCACTGAACAGCGCTGTCAGCACTACACATGCAGCCCACAGCCCTGCTACCATCCATCCCCCTCTCCGCTCACAGCGTACCGATCGGTACACAGAGGGGAGGAACCGGCGTCATGACATGCCTGTTTGTTTACATGTGATCGCTCTGTCATTTGACGGAGCGATCACGTGGTAAACGGCCGCGATCAGCGGCCATTTACCGGGATCCGGTCACTGATGTTCTCAGGTGCGCGCCCCAGGGAGCGCGCGAGAGCGGAATTCTGGTAGGACGTCACTGTACGCCCTCCCAGAGTTAAAAAACCGCCCTGTAGCCGTCATTTGGCTATGGGCCGGTTATTAAGTGGTTAAGGCACGCCCAATACTAAGAAACAACTTGGTCACGCCCATTTTCACCATGGCGTGCATTTATGTCAGAAACGTCTTAAAAGCAACACGAGAAGGCATATCAGATAGAATCAATCGACAAGAAGTGCTCCACACATTATTCCATCAAATCTTACATACAGTATTTAGAATAATACAGAAATGCGAACCAACTGGAAGTCACTTCCGTGGACCTCATAGGAAGTCCTTTGAGGAACAGGCTACAATACATGTAGAATGTGAAGGGTGTTTAACCCTGCTTGCTTTGTCTCCAAACTTTCAGAGGGCCAATTTACTGGGGGGGCTTCAGACTTTTGGGGGGCCAGACTTTGGCCAGTGGGAGTAGAAAATGCCCCAGTCTCAGTGAAAGTAAACAGTTCCCCATCATTGGTATTAGTGGAAGTAATAGTGTTGGCATCAGTGGAAAAAAGCGCCCCATTGTTGGTATCACTGGGAATATTAGGGCCCTCCCTATCAGTGTGAGGAATAGCATCTCATCATTGGCATCTGTTGGAGGAATAGTGCCCCACCTGGTGTCAGTGGGAGGAATGGTGTCCCCTCCTGGGTGTCAGTTGTGGATGAAATAATGCCCCAAGGCAGGATAGGGGCAAGCAAAGGGCCACATTGGCCCCTGGGCCACAGTTTGGAGACCACTGGTCCATATGGTTGCAATTAGTAATACACAAATGCCACACAGAAGGGCACTACTATCAGTTACCCTTCCAGGACAGAGGCCCTCATGAAGCTGGTAAGAAATCCAAAAACCATGGGATAATCTGGAAGGTCGAAGGAAAAAAAAAAGGATGGGGGTTAATGTGAACTACGGTTACTCCCCGTGGATATGTCCCAGTGCAGGTGCACTTCTTTTTGGTTCCATGGTGTCCCTCATTTTTAACTTACAAAGTTGGGAAGTATGAGTAACTGACCTCACAAATGGGTACACATTCTCACAGACATCCTCCAGAACCTTATGGAAAGCCTTCCCAGAGGAGTGGAGTATGTTACAGTGGCAAGGGGAGGTCAGCACCATATCAATGGCCATGGTTTTGGAATGGTATGTCCCAACAAGCTAGTAGAGTTGAGATAGTCAGGTGCCCACATATGGTGCCCATACAGTCTACCTAGCCATTTTTGCAGACCAGATAATGAAACAAGGCCAGGAACAGATCATGGAGCAGGACCAGGAACACTTACCTGTGGCCTCCAGGCATTAATTCGACCTTGCTGCTTCAACCTTGCCAAATTTGTAACCCAGGAAGAGAAGATAGAGTGAAGAGAAGTGGAGGCAGACAGCTGGTATGGAATGATAGCTCCGGACTGCATACCAAGAGGCATGGAGCAACCTGGAGGGGAGAGCAAAAAGGACAACTAGTTTACATACAAAATGACCGACCAAAATATTACACATATGTGAATGGCATTTGTGAAGATAGCCATACCTAGGCTGGGTTCTACCTACAGCCTGCGTGAGTACTCGGTGTGCAGCTGTTGGAAGCCGTCTCCAAACGGGGAGATATAATTAAGCCAGAGGATAGCCCAGGGCTCCCAGTTTGGAGACAGCTTCCAATTCATAGACAGAAGGTCTCACACATTGGTCAAAGGTGCCCCAGCCAGGAGTCAAGAGACAGGAGGGCTCATTCCAGGAGTCAGGTCAGGTATTATTGGGGTGTCAGAAGAACCCCTATCCAGAGGCCAGGAGTAGGCCATGCAGCAGGGCGCTACAACCAAAAGGTAAAGGGGAAGTTCTGCTTGTTTGCATCCTCCCTCCCCTTCCGCTGCCATATTTGGCACTTTTTTTGGGGGGAGCGGGTACCTGGTTTTGACAGGTATCGGCTCCCACTTTCAGTCAAATGCGCCGTGGTGATCTGAACCAGATAATAATCCCCCCTCCTTACCCCACAGCCTTCTGCGAAAGTGCAGCGCGGCTCGTGCATGGACAGTAGGTAACTGGTTGTGAAGCCGTAAGGCTACTGCCGGTTTCCCTTACTCAACTGGCCAGCACCTGTGTTTGAAAAACTGCTGTGCAGATACAGTGCGACATAAAAAAGTGCAATAATCGCCATTTTATTCTTTAGGGTCTCTGCTTAAAAAAAAAAAAAAAAAGTAAGCATATTGTTTTGGGGCAATTTTTTTTTTCTCCTTCAAGCAAATTTTGTTTTCAAGCAAAAATTACTGATTTAAACTTGTAAACTAACAGTGCCAGAAAAGGCCGTTCAGTAATTTATTGATGTAATGTTTATAAACAATGATAAAACTATTATTATTTCTATTTATCTATAAGAAATGCTACATTCTTTATATGGGTGTTGTACAGACTTCTCAGTCCGGAGGTCCCACCTTCTAATTCTACAAATAGAAATCCTGTACAAGAAAACGATCTGTACATGTGGAGGGATTGTGGATCCGACTCGTCATCTCCACCTCAATATCACTCTGGACTCCCCACTAATGGACTTCCAGATGTCCTCCATGATTGGATCGGCACCTCCATCCCCTGGGGGGTCCGGGGATTTGTGGACTCATTGAGAAGTAGAGGGTTTTGTTGGGATTTTATGATATTTTAAAAGTATTTTGTAATAAAGATTGTTCATTTTTTATACTCCCCGTCTACAAAGTCCACTATTATCAGGAAAGTAGAATCTACTTTCAACCTTTTCCTGTATAATAATAATAATAAATTTACATCTGAAAAACAAATAAGTTTTTTTAAACAAAGGAGTCCAATTTACCAATTTCAGGGGCCCCTTCAGAGTCCCCCACCCCTTACATCAGGGACCCCTTCAGAGTCACTCCCCCTACATCAAGGGCCCCCCCATCAGAGTCCTACTTACATCAGGGTCCCCATCAAAGCCCCCTCTTACATTAGGCCCCCCATCAGGTCAGGGTGTGTATATATATATATATAAAAAAATCAAAATATTATTAAAATCCCCCCCCCCCCCCCCCCCCCTGTGGATAGGACTTGGATGGTCCAAAGATGCAGATAATGATAATCAGATTATATAAATAAAAGAATAAAAATACATATAGCAGATTGGATAGGCTCTGTGTCTCTTCCTCCCCCGACACTCCAAGGCTGCAGATAGCAATAATCAAATGATATAAATAAAAAGATAACACCATGAATAAAAAAGCAAAATTATAAATAGAATATAATTTGAATTAAAAAAAAAAAAAAAAAAAAGAGATACAAATATATATATATATATATATATATATATATAATAAAACAGTCTTTGCACACAAACCAGTACTTGTATATTATATAGGCTCTGAGTGACCCAACGTGGGATTTATTAGATCTCAGCGTCACGTGGGGGGGGCACGTTTTGTGCTTTTTGTTCATAATAATAAAAGAAAAAAAAAAAAAAAAGAAAAATAATAATAATAATAATAAATATAAATAAAAAATATAAAAATAATAATAATAAATATAAAAATAATAATAATAAATATAAATAAAAAATATAAAAATAATAATAAATATAAAAATAACAATAATAAATAAAATGAAATATATATATATTAACCACTTCCCTACCCAGCCATAGACATATGACGGCCACAGATGGGATCTCCCATCCTGGGTGGACATCATATGACGTCCTGGGATTCCCGGCCGTCTAGGGGGCGCGCGCCCGTCGTGCTGCTCGGGAGCCAGTGCGTGTGCCCGGTGGCCACGATGTCCGCCGGGCACCCGTGATTGCCCCTTAACCGGGCCGGACCGTGGATCTGTGTGTGTGTGTGTAAACACTGAGATCCACGTCCTGTCAGTTGTGAGGAGAGCGATCTGTGTTCCCACTACAGAGGAACACTGATCGGTCTCCTCCCCTTGTGCGTCCCCTCCCCCTACAGTTAGAAGCATTCCCCTAGGAAACATATTAACCCCTCCCCGCCCCCTAGTGTTAACCCCTTCACTGCCTGTCACATTTACACAGTAATCAATGCAATTTTATAGCACTGATCGCTGTATAAATGTGAATGGTCCCAAAAATGTGTCAAAAGTGTCCGATGTGTCCGCCATAATGTCGCAGTCACGAAAAAGAAAAATTGCGATAAATATTTTTTTTTTTTTCAAAAATGCCATAAATCTATCCCGTATTTTGTAGACGCGATAACTTTTGCGCAAACCAATCAATATACGCTTATTGAGATTTTTTTTTTTACCAAAAATATGTAGAAGAATACGTTATCGGCCGAAACTGAGGAAAAAAAATTTCTTTTTTTTAAAAAAAAAAATTGGGATATTTATTATAGGAAAAAGTAAAAAATATTGTGTTGTTTTTTTCAAAATTGTCGCTCTTCTTTTGTTTATAGTGCAAAAAATAAAAACCGCAGAGGCGATGAAATACCACCAAAAGAAAGCTCTATTTGTGGGGGAAAAAAAATGACGTCAATTTTTTTTTTTTTTGGGGTACAACGTCGCACGACCGCGCAATTGTCGTTTAAAGTGCGACAGCGCTGAAAACTAAAAATTGGCCAGGGAAGGAAGGGGGTGGAAAGGCCCGGTATTGAACCGGTTAAAAAGACATTTAAAAAAAAAATGACATCATAATAAAAAATAAAAATAAAATTGTAGAAAATACTAAGAATAAAAAGACATAACAGACATCAGATATTTAGGTTGGGATCTCACCTCCGGTGGTGTTGGAGGGTCGGTGGGGCCCATGGTCGGCCGATCAGCGGGTGGGGGTGATGAGTAGGCGGGTTGGTCGGGGGAGTAGGTGGTCAGGAGGATGCTGTCGGGTCCCCGGATCACCCTCTCCCGGTCCCGGATCGGTGACACTGTCGGTGGTGTTGTAGATCGGTACGATGGTCGGTAGGCCGGTCTTCTAAGAAACAAAAATTCTGCGAACTCTGCGGGATATCGACCTACGTCACGGTTACCTCAGGATCGCGGGCTGCACTGCGCATGCGCAGCTTTACCACATCTTTACCGCGCATGCGCAGCTTTACCACATCTTTACCGCGCATGCGCAGACTCTCTTCAGTCGAGGATAATTTGAGATTCGAGCGGGAAGGCGGAGGCGGTGCGAGTTTCTTAATTACATTATCGTCAGCCCCGCCTCCAGCTCCGCCCCTAATACGCACAGCCCAGTCACTCATATATATGCAGCCATTGTACCCGCCATATGCAGACACTGTGCCCATCATATGGAGAAACTGTGCCCATCATATGCAGACACTTGAGCCAATCAAATGGAGAAACTGTGCGAATCATATGCAGCCATTGTACCTACCATAAGGAGCCACTTGTGCCCGTCATACGCAGCAATTTTTGCCCATCATATGCAGCCACTTGTACCAATCAAATGCAGCCATTTGTGCCCGTCGTATGTAGCCACTGTGCCCATCGTACGCAGCCACTTGTGCCAATCAAATGCAGCCACTGTGCCGGTCATATGCAGCCACTGTGCCCATCATATGTAGTTATTTGTGCCCATCATATGCAGCCACTGTGCCCATCGTACGCAGCCACTTGTGCCAATCAAATGCAGCCACTGTGCCCATCATATGCAGCCACTTGTGCCAATCAAATGCAGCCACTGTGCCTGTCATATGCAGCCACTGTGCCCGTCATATGCATATGCAGCTATTTTTGCCCATCATATGCAGACACTGTGCCCATCAAATGCAGCCACTGTGCCCGTCATGTGCAGCTATTTTTGCCCATCATATGCAGCCACTTGTGCCAATCATATGCAGTCACTGTGCCCGCCCTATGCAGACACTTGTGCCAATCAAATGCAGCCACTGTGCCCGCCATATGCAGCCACTGTGCCCGTCATATGCAGCCACTGTGCCCGTCATATGCAGCCACTTGTGCCAATCAAATGCAGCCACTTGTACCGATCAAATGCAGCCACTGTGGCCATCATATGCAGCCATTTGTGCCCGTCATATGCAGCCACTGTGCCCATCATATGTAGTTATTTGTGCCCGTCATATGCAGGCACTGTGCCCATCATATGCAGCCACTGTGCCCATCGTACGCAGCCACTTGTGCCCATCGTACGGAGCCACTTGTGCCAATCAAATGCAGCCACTGTGCCGGTCATATGCAGCCACTGTGTCCGCCACATGCAGACACTGTGCCCGTCATATGCAGCCACTGTGCCCGTCATATGCAGCCACTTGTGCCAATCAAATGCAGCCATTGTGCCCGTCATATGCAGCCACTGTGCCCGCCGTATGCAGCCACTGTGCCCGCCATATGCAGACACTGTGCCCGTCATATGCAGCCACTTGTGCCAATCAAATGCAGCCACTGTGCCCACCATATGCAGACACTGTGCCCGCCATAAGCAGACACTGTGCCCATCATATGCAGCCACTGTGCCCGCCATATGCAGACACTGTGCCCGTCATATGCAGCCACTTGTGCCAATCAAATGCAGCCACTGTGCCCGTCATATGCAGCCACTTTTACCGATCAAATGCAGCCACTGTGGCCATCATATGCAGCCATTTGTGCCCGTCATATGCAGCCACTGTGCCCATCCTATGTAGTTATTTGTGCCCGTCGTATGAAGGCACTGTGCCCATCATATGCAGCCACTGTGCCCGTCGTACGCAGCCACTTGTGCCCATCATATGCAGCCACTTGTGCCAATCAAATGCAGCCACTGTGCCTGTCATATGCAGCCACTGTGCTGTCATATGCAGCCACTGTTCCCATCTTATGCAGCCACTGTGCCGGTCATATGCAGCCACTGTGCCCGTCAAATGCAGCCACTGTGCCCGCCATATGCAGCCACTTGTGCCCGCCATATGCAGCCACTTGTGCCCGTCGTACGCAGCCACTGGTGCCCGTCATATGCAGCCACTTGTGCCCGTCATACGCAGCCACTTGTGCCAATCATATGCAGCCATTTGTGCCCGTCATATGCAGCCACTGTGCCCATCATATGCAGCCATTTGTGCCCGTCATATGCAGCCACTGTGCCAATCATATGAAGCCATTTATGCCAGTCATATGCAGCCACTGTGCCCATCATATGCAGCCATTTGTGCCCATTATATGCAGCCACTGTGCCCATCATATGCAGCCACTGTGCCCGTCATATGCAGCCACTTGTGCCAATCAAATGCAGCCACTGTGCCCATCATATGCAGCCATTTGTGCCCGTCGTATGCAGCCACTGTGCCCATCATATGCAGCCATTTGTGCCCGTCATATGCAGCCACTGTGCCAATCATATGAAGCCATTTATGCCAGTCATATGCAGCCACTGTGCCCATCATATGCAGCCATTTGTGCCCATCATATGCAGCCACTGTGCCCGTCATATGCAGCCACTTGTGCCAATCAAATGCAGCCACTGTGCCCATCATATGCAGCCATTTGTGCCCGTCGTATGCAGCCACTGTGCCCGTCATATGCAGCCACCTTTATCTGTATTTTTTTATTTATATCATAAACTAGACCGGCGCGGGGGGGGGGGGGGATGGGTGTTGTGTGGGTGGGTGGGTTAGTGAAGTGACAGCTGAGCCGGGGGACGCTCCTGGCTGCATTTAATGGGCACAAGTGGCTGCATATGATGGGCACAGTTGCTGCATAAAAGTCGGTCTAAGTGTGTTCATCTGAGCACTAATACACGGCCCAACAAGAATTCTCCTGCCTTTGTGGCTGTGTGTGAGTAAAGAGATGAGCTCGGGAATATTATTTGGATATACCGGATTTATTGGCGTATAACACGCACCTTCACATTAAGAGGGAAGATTCAGGAAAAAATCTTAAATTTTAAATAAAGAACTGTGAAGCAAAATAAGGGTCAGTGCCCATCAATGCAGCTTCACAAGTGCCAAATGCAGCACACCACTTGTCCTGAATGCAGCACCCCCGTTGTTCTGAATGCAGCACCCCCCTTGCCTTGAATGCAGCACCCCACTTGCCTTGAATGCAGCACCCCACTTGCCCTGAATGCAGCACCCCCTTGCCTTGAATGCAGCACCCCACTTGCCTTGAATGCAGCACCCCCCTTGTCCTGAATGCAGCACCCCCCTTGTCCTGAATGCAGCACCCCCCTTGTCCAGAATGCAGCACCCCCCTTGTCCAGAATGCAGCACCCCCCTTGTCCAGAATGCGGCACCCCCGTTGTCCTGAATGCGGCACACCCCTTGTCCTGAATGCAGCACCCCCCCTTGTCCAGAATGCAGCACCCCCCGTTGTCCTGAATAAAGCACCCCCTTGTCCTGAATGTAGCACCCCTTTGTCCTGAATGCAGCACCCCCGTTGTTCTGAATGCAGCACCCCCGTTGTTCTGAATGCAGCACCCCCGTTGTTCTGAATGCAGCACCCCCGTTGTCCTGAATGCAGCACCCCCCTTGCCTTGAATGCAGCACCCCCGTTGTTCTGAATGCAGCACCCCCGTTGTTCTGAATGCAGCACCCCCGTTGTTCTGAATGCAGCACCCCCGTTGTTCTGAATGCAGCACCCCCTTGGCCAGAATGCAGTACCCCCCTTGTCCAGAATGCAGCACCCCCGTTGTCCTGAATAAAGCACCCCCCTTGTCCAGAATGCAGCACACTCCTTGCTGATGATAATGTAATTAAGGAACTCTTACCGCCTCCGCCCGAGTCTAAAATTATCCTCGACTGAAAGGAGAGTCTGCGCATGCGCGGCATAGACACGGTGAAGCTGCGCATGCGCAGTGGAGCCCGCAATCAGCTGTGTTGTGACATAGCCCCACAGGAAGTGATGCAGGTCGAGGTTCTGCATAGGTCGCAGAAATTTTTACAACACCGGCACAAGAAATACACAATGGAGGGCTCTAGCAGTGAACAGGCTCCCCCCAGACATACAACAATGCAATGCTTTACAGGCCATATGATTTAATGCCGCTCCCAAATTAAAGTGGCAGTGGGACAAACCACCACTACGGAGTATGACTAGGGCATTACATGTCGGTCTCAATTCACAAAATCATGATGCCCATCACTTTTAAAGATATCATTTTTTTTCAACTTAATTAAGTATTTTATCATTACCTAATAACCAAATTTATAGTTTGTAGAAGTCAAGTAACAGAAATCAATACGAGGGCCATGACTCCTTATATATACCGTTACCTTTCAGATGGTGTTAACCAGAAAAAAAAAAAGGCTTAAAGATTAGTTGCAGGCAGCCACTTTTTTTTTTTAATATACGGATTTTACTTTTAAAATATAAAAAAAAAAAAAATCTGCAATACTCGCCTTCAATGTTTTTTTTTTTTTCTGTGTCCCCTATTCTTCCTTTTTTTCCTTTTTCTGTTTCGTAATTTTTTCTCTTTCTTTTTTTTTTTCTGTGTCCCCTATTCTTCCTTTTTCCGTTTCTCCATTTTTTGTTTCTATTTTTTTTCTTTTGCTGTGTCCCCTATTCTTCCTTTTTTCGTTTCGCCATTTTTTTTCTTTCTTTTCTTTTGCTGCTTTTGCTGTGTCCCCTATTTTTTCTTTTTTCCATTTCGCCATTTTTTCTCTTTCTTTACTCTTTCTTTTTTTTTTTCTTTTCTTCTTCTTTTGCTGTGTCCCCTATTCTTCCTTTTTTCCGTTTCGCAATTTTTTTTTTCTATTTTTCCGTTTTGCCATTTTTTCTCTTTCTTTACTCTTTCTTTTTTTTTTTTCTTTTCTTCTTCTTTTGCTGTGTCCCCTATTCTTCCTTTTTCCGTTTCTCCATTTGTTTTATTTATTTATTTATTTCTGTGTCTCCTATTCTTCCTTTTTACACATTTTTCCTATCTCACTTGTGTCATGAGTATTTTCACATCTAGCACTTAAAAGCGGCACAGTGGTGTAGTGGGTAGCACTTTCGCCTAGCAGTAAGAAGGGTCGCTGGTTCGAATCCCGACCACGACACTACCTGCCTGGAGTTTGTATGTTCTCCCTGTGCCTGCGTGGGTTTCCTCCGGGTACTCCGGTTTCCTCCCACACTCCAAAGACATGCTGGTAGGTTAATTGGATTCTGTCTAAATTGTCCCTAGTATGTATGAATGTGAGTTAGGGACCTTAGATTGTAACTTCCTTGAGGGTAGGGACTGATGTGAATGTACAATGTATATGTAAAACACTGCGTACATTGACAGCGCTATATAAGTACCTGAAATAAAATTAGAAAAAAAATAAAATGGGTTGTAAACCTTCGTGTTTTTTCATCTTAATGCATCCTATGCCATTAAGGTTAAAAAGCACCTGGCAGTCACCGCCCCCCCAGCCCCTCGTTTTACTTACCCAAGCCCCTTCAGCTCTTCGGCGGGGGATGCGCTGTCCCTCTCTCCACGGGGTCCCGCCTCTTGATTGGATAGATTGATAGCAGCGCAGCCATTGGCTCCCGCTGCTGTCAATCAAATCCATCGACGTGGGTGAGTTGGGCATTCGTGTCTGTGTACTCGGGGAGCGTGCCCGCAAGGTAACGCCCTCAGGAGAGCGATTCTCCCAAGGGGTTATCTGATGCGGGGAGGAGCCGCGAGAGCAGCCAGTGGAACCCCAGGAGACGAGGTTCGGGGCCACTCTATGCAAAACGAGCTGCACCATGGAGGTAAGTATGATATGTTTGTTATTTAAAAAAAAAAAAAACAAAAAAAAAAAAAACGATCCTTTACAATCACTTTAATTACTTTTCTGTTTGCTTATGTGCATAGTTCATTAACCAATAGCATGTCCAGCTCCAGAGGTTTCTTCATAGTGATATACTCCCCCACCAACCCAACAACTTTTCAATCTGCTTGATTAGCCTGATGCCGATTGGGTGGGTGAAGATCCCTATATATTATACATAGAATGTGTTTCTCTGTCATTTTTATGCAGTGACCAAGGCTCTCCAGCCATAACGCGTCTGCTTTTTTGTTTTCCTACATGTGCCAATAAATTATTCTTATGGATTGGAGTTACCGGCTATTTTTCTATTTTGTCTACCTATTTGGGTGTTGTTTGGAGGACACGGCAGCCTGAGCCACCCACCTGTGAACACCGCCCTGCCTGTTGGTATTCCCCTGTTCAGAGCGCTGCAATTTTCTGTTTGTACAGCAGGAGGGGACATCCCCCCCCCTGCCGCCTTTCGTGGCTTTCTCGGGCTCTCCCATCCCACCGGGAGACAAGAGCAACCAGCCGGCGCCTCTGCCGGCTGCCTGCACAGCCAAAAAAAAAAAAAGCCAGGATCGGCTTTAATCGGCAGTTCAGAAGCAATAACATGATATCACTTCCGGTTTACTGAAAACCATCGGCGCCAGTTTTTAAAATTCTAAAGCATTCAAAACCGCAGATCTTGGTGTTTTGAATGCTTTTAAGTGCAGAGGAGGGATTTGGCATCGTATAGACCCCCCGATCCCTCTATAAAGAGGGTCTGTCATGTGCCTATTGCTGTCACAACAGATGTTTACATTCCTTGTGACAGTAATAAAGGTGATCAAAAGGGGGGGGGGGGTTAAGCACCTGATTAGAGCAGGAGGCTCCAATTGTCAGGGCTGGGCTCAGCCCTTCCTTCTCTGAGCTGGCCGCTCAGCTGTTGGCTAATTGCCAGCTCCCATCTCTCTCCACAGTTACTCACCTATTGATGATATCCTGCTCGTCAGTTCTGCCTACTTAAGCCGTCCAGCCCAGATGATCTCTGCCTTCGCCTTGGTCAACATCACAAGAAACTATCTCCTGCATTTCTGTTAAAAGACTTGCTTGGCTGACATCCCTTCTGGTTCCAGATCCTGCTTGCTGTTTTACTACACTTATCTCCGGCTCCCTGACGTTTGTCTGACTATCCGTTCCGGTTCCTGAACTCTGGCTATGTTTTGTTCTATTTACTTTTATTATGAAACAAGTGTGATTTAACTGTACTTCTGTCTCGGTCTGATTTCATGGCTTCTGACACCAATAGGCTTCAAAAAAGGGAGGCCTTGGAGCGCAGAGCATTGCGCTCCGAGCCCACCCAGTTGTGCGAACATAGCGAATGAAGTTTAGCTATTATCACACTAAAGTTCCTCCCCTCCCCTTTAGGACCTGTTTCCCGATTGGCCAAAGCATCAGGCGATCCTACTGGATGCCTAGCGCTTTGGCGGAAGAGGAGACACAAGGCGGAGGAAGCTGGAGGAGCGGACACCGGAGCCACGTGTGGGGGAGGGGGTGCTGTTTCAGTGCTGTGCCACGGGGGGGGGGGGGTTGTTTGTTTGCTGCCCCCCTCCCCCAAGAGAAGAACCCATCAGCCGCCACTGGGCACTTGGACGAATCATGTCTCAGGGTCTGATGAGGAAGCTGCAGCTGCTCACTACTGTGCACCACTTCAGCTTCCCCATCAGACCCTGAGAACAGGACAGTATACCGCGGCTGGGGTGGGACAAACTCAGATGGGGGGGGCACCCAATTTTAGTCTTGCCTAGGGCAGCACAAAACCAAAATACACCACTGCCTAAAGCTCTCCCCTGCCTTGTAACCCCTCCCTATTACAAAAAATAAATTAAAAAAATTATTTTTCAGTAAACATTTTTTATTTCTCAAGTTCAGGTCCATCATTCTCCCCTAGGTGAGGATAACATGCCCGGACCCCACGCATGCACAGGAATGTCACAGGTCACTCCGGGATCCATTGTGACGTTAAGGCGCACGTGCAAGGTCCTGGGAACCGCCTCCTGGGATCACTCAACCCAGGAAAACCCCTTGCCAGACATCACACGCTGTTTCTGGGCATGTGCGAGACCCCGCAATCTGCTTCCTGGGATGAGTGACGTAGAAATCCCAGGAGGCCGATCGCAGTATCACGTGCAAAAACGGCGAGGGATGCCTACCAGTTTACTGGCCGGGGTCCGTGGTGTGTCTGGATATGCACAAGAGGTTCAGCGCATGCACAGGCATAACGCAGGGCTCTGTAGACCCCTGAACCGTGCATGCGGCAGAAATGAATTCAAGATGGCGGGGGGGTTGGACAGCAGCAGTGCAGGGAAAACTTTTCCTACAAGTAAGACAATGCTGGACTCCATGGACTAGTAAGCATGTATTTTTTTTTTTTTTACTTTTATACAGGGATAATTTTTTTAAGATTTAAAAATTTTAATAGTAAGGGTGGAGTTTCTCTGCAATATTAATGTTTGTGGATTTTGAAGAGAAAACTATATTTTCAATGTAATTGGCCCAAACAATGAAGTTAACTGGCCCTATTCATTTCTTTTAATAATTATTGTACATTCGCTATCAAAATATATTCAAATCAGAGAGGCAGGTCTGGTTAGGCATTTTTTTAATTAACATAAACCGTATGCTTATGGACAAGGCCTTCAGGGTATGAATAGATATGTGAAAATAAGTATATGTATATACTATATATATATATATATATATATAATATATATATATATATTGCACACATATTATACTCCGCACCCCAAAACTTCCATCCTCAGTGCAATACCGCCCTTCCATTTCTCGGGGTGAAGTTTAAGAAATCGTGCTATACGAGGAGCCTCCATAGTGACCCACATTGGGGTGTCCGAGTCCTTGTTCCCAGGGAATATCTGAAAGACAAAGTGCAGAGTTTTCCTAATTTATTGAAAACCGGAAATTGTAGCAATATGATATGATATAATGATAAAGAAAAAAGGAAATACGATTTTTTGGGCACCCCATTACTGCTGACCGGTACATCTGCATAGATCCCCATTCTCCAAAGGATCCCCAAATTCCACATAGAGATACAGATGTATTCTTTTCTGAGTTGCCAGATATCCTGATTTTGGTTATTTACATTTTTTTCTAAGTAAAATCCCCCAAATTAAATAATTCTCAATAAGAAATGTCTTTTTTTTTTTTTTTTTTTTTTTTAGTTTTTACTGGCTCAAATGATTTTCTTGCAGGCAAATTTATTAACATAAAGACACCGTGAAACAATGTGTTTATACATTTTTTCAAGGAGTGCCAGTTATATTATTTTTTTCCAAGTAAAATCCTCCAAATTAAATAATTCTCAATAGGAATTTTTTTTTATTATTTATTTATTTATTTTTAGTTTTTACTGGCTCTGCATTCAAATGATTTTCTTGCATGCAAATTTATGAAAATAAAGACACCGTGCAACAATGTGTTTATTCATTTTCAAGGAGTGCCAGTTATATTACAGTATGTGCCGTTCATAGTGCTAAATATGTTATCTTTCAGGATCTGCATTGAAAAGATTCATTTTTAAAAGCAAAAAAAAAAAAAAATCATAGACACTGATGCCCATCCAAAAAAAAAAAAAGATCCAGTAAATTGTCTGAAGGACCCAATTTCCAGTTCAAATGGGAGCAGGGTTATGGTTATGGACTTTCAGGTATCTTCACATTTTTTAACAAGCAGGAAATAGGCTTTAGCAGTACCTCGGCAGAATAGCTCACCCTGCTCCCCCCTCCCAGCTGTAACTCAGCAGCCTCCCCCCCTTCCATCTGTGACTAAGCAGCTCAGCCCACTTTCTCTGAAGTGACCCCACAGATTAGCTCCCCCTCCAAGATATAACTCAGCAGCTCAGCAACCCGTGCTCCCCCTTCCAGGTGTGACCAAGCGCAGCTTAGCTCCTCCTGCTCCCCTTTCCAGATGTCACTTGGCAGATCAGCTGTCCCTGCTCCCCCTCCCAGCAGTAACCCAGCAGTTTAGTTCCTCCTACCAACCCCCTTTGCCCCCAATCCAGCTGTGACTAAGCTCACTTTCCCTGCAGTGACCCATCAGATTAGCTCCCTCTCCCAAATGTCATTCAGCAGCTCAGCTCCTCCTGCTCCCCCTCCCAGCTGTGACTAAGCAGCTCAGCTCCTCCCTGCTCCCCCTTCCAGATGGCACTGGGCAGATCAGCTCTCCCTGACCCCCCCCCCCTCCTTATCCCAGCTGTGACAGCATTTAATCTCTTCTTGCCCAGTCCTACTCCAAGCAGCTACTCTGCATTGCTGAGAGAAAGAACATGGTTAGCAGAGCTGCTAGATCATTGCTGTAGGGAGGAGCAGGGCGAGCTGAGCTGTTGGGAGCAGCTTTAGTGCGTGTGATGTGATCTTTGAGGATTAAATGCAGCAACAGAGGTCACTGAGGGCTGACAACAATTAGGATACAGGCAGCAACAAAAACATGACAGGGGCTCCATACCTTCTCCATTCTGTCCACAACTAGAAAACAAGTTTTGGCCGGAGTTGGGTTTAATGTATACCCTGAATAGGGCCGTGTAATAATGTTTATAACATCAAGTGCATGATTATTGGTGGATCATTTATCTGTAACATACCTGTCGTTGTCCATTGGAATTTTGCACAGCGGTCCATCTGAGGCCATCATTACTGAAGCTGAGAGAGAACTCCGTGATGTACATGGAGGAGAACGAACGGGCACCTTGTATCATTATTCCGGTCACCTTCATTTCACGGCCAAGATCTATCTGGAACCATTCACCGGGTCTGTCTGCCTGTGGACAAATATAAGACCAACATATGATATATAATGTATATACTATACAAGATAGAAAGAAGATATATTTTCCAAACCCCTATACATGCTCCTATACACAAAAAAGGAACCTCAACTCTACTGAACTCCTTCGGGATGTATCGGAATGCCAATTGCAAGCCATGTCTTCTTATCCAACATCCTACAGTCTCTGTCCTCCAACCCTCCTACAGTCTCTGTCCTCCAATCCTCCTACAGTCTCTGTCCTCCAATCCTCCTACAGTCTCTGTCCTCCAATCATCCTACAGTCTCTGTCCTCCAATCATCCTACAGTCTCTGTCCTCCAATCATCCTACAGTCTCTGTCCTCCACCCCTCTACAGTCCCCGTCCTCTCACCATCCTACAGTCTCTGTCCTCCAACCCTCCTACAGTCTCTGTCCTCCTACAGTCTCTGTCCTCTCACCATCCTACAGTCTCTGTCCTCCCACCATCCTAGTCTCTGTCTTCCAACCCTCCTACAGTCTCTGTCCTCCCACCATCCTACAGTCTCTGTCCTCCAACCCTCCTACAGTCTCTGTCCTCCAATCATCCTACAGTCTCTGTCCTCCAACCCTCTTACAGTCTCTGTCCTTCAATCATCCTACAGTCTCTGTCCTTCAATCATCCTACAGTCTCTGTCCTCCCACCATCCTAGTCTCTGTCTTCCAACCCTCCTACAGTCTCTGTCCTCCCACCATCCTACAGTCTCTGTCCTCCCACCATCCTACAGTCTCTGTCCTTCAATCATCCTACAGTCTCTGTCCTTCAATCATCCTACAGTCTCTGTCCTCCAATCATCCTACAGTCCCTGTCCTCCAACCCTCCTACAGTATCTGTCCTCCCACCATCCTACAGTCTCTGTCCTTCAATCCTCCTACAGTCTCTGTCCTCCAACCCTCCTACAGTCTCTGTCCTCCAACCCTCCTACAGTCTCTGTCCTCCAACCCTCCTACAGTCTCTGTCCTCCAACCCTCCTACACTCCCTGTCCTCTCACCCTCCTACAGTCCCTGTCCTCCAACCCTCCTACAGTCTCTGTCCTTCACCCCTCAACAGTTCCCGTCCTCTCACCCTCCTACAGTCTCTGTCCTCTCACCATCCTACAGTCTCTGTCCTCTCACCATCCTACAGTCTCTGTCCTCTCACCATCCTACAGTCTCTGTCCTCTCACCATCCTACAGTCTCTGTCCTCTCACCATCCTACAGTCTCTGTCCTCTCACCATCCTACAGTCTCTGTCCTCTCACCATCCTGCAGTCTCTGTCCTCTAGGGCTGCAACTAACGATTATTTTCATAATCGATTAGTTGGCCGATTATTGTTTCGATTAATCGGTTAATAAACTTAAAAAAAAGTGTGGTGTATAATTTACGGTAGTTAATATGTAAAGTTTTAAAATAAAGGCAATTTATTCTTAAATATCTCTATGCAGTGGTAAATATAAATAACCAACTATATGGTTAGGGAGCAAAATATCTAATCCACTCTTAGAATAAGGCCTCTTTCACATGAGCGATACGTTCAGGTCCGCCTGTCAGTTTTTTAGGCGGAACTGAACGGACCCTCCATAGACCTCTATGGAGCGTCGGATGTCAGCGGTGACATCCGACCCGCTCTGATCCGAAAAAGTGTAATGGAGGAAAAACCTACTTTTCCATCCGTTTTTGGATCGGATGACGACGGACTCTACCGTCCGTCGTCATCCGATCCCCCATAGAGGAGAGCGCTGCACTGTGTGCAGAGACAGACCTGTCATCTGCCTGCTCAGCGGGGATCCACGGAGCAATCCCCGCTGAGCAAGCGGATGTTCACGGGGCGGATCATCACGAATCCGTCCAGTGTGAAAGAGCCCTAACAGACAGAAGAGATATACTATTAGAGGATATATACTGTGTATACTATTAGAAGAGATATACTGTATATACTATTAGAGGATATATACTGTATATACTATTAGAAGAGATATACTGTATATGCTATTAGAGGATATATACTGTATATACTATTAAAGGGTGAATCTGGTAAATATCATCAGACTCAGTGATCAAATTTTTTTATTTAAAAAACAATGTCTAACTTCAAAAAAAAGTAAATTTAACGGTAAAATTTGGGAATGGAAAACTTCTCGGTCAAAGGAATTTTCAGACAGTGGATGTGGTTTTCGTTCAGAAATTACATTCATTTTAAAAACAGGATGTTAAAAACAAGTGAAAATTTCAAACATTCTTTCATTCAGCGAATGTACAAAGATTTTTTCGTCTGAATATTCTCGTCTGAAAATTGATCGGTGTGGCCAACACAAGGCTCGCTACTCACCTATGCAGTTTGCTTTTGATCTATTTCTGCTGTGCTTTTTGCTGTGCATTTTGATTTTTGTGCACGTGATTTTGCTGCGATTTGCGTTTTTTTGCATTTTTTTTTTGGCCAATTTGTTGTTGGGCAATTAAAAAACACAAATTGCTGCAAAATTGCATTCCATGCTTTTCTGTAGCTTCCCCATTGAAGTATATTATACCAAAAAATCACCGTTTTGCATTAAACAAAAGTCCCTGACCCTTTCCAAATAAGCAGCGGCTGAAAAAAGCATAGATGTGAACATGTCCCATAGGAGACCATGTAAATGAACTGAAGTGCGTTTCTGCAAAAAACACATAGATGTGAACCAGGTCTAAGACATTTATTAACATAATGGGGTTAAAAGAAAAACGAAAATTAACCCTTTATAGTACAAAAAAAGCAAATAATCACTACTGTAAGGGGTTTATTTGCTCTTTTTGTACTATAAAGGGCTCATTTTAGTTTTTTTTTAACCCCATTATGTTACTGTCCGATTAATCGATTATGAAAATAGTAATCAATTAATTTCATAATCGATTAGTTGTGGATTAATCGATTAGTTGTTTCAGCCCTAATCTGGTGGCAGTCTGCTGGTGACAAGTGGCACACTGTATCTGGTGGCAGGCTGCTGGTGGCAAGTGGCACACTGTATCTGGTGGCAAGTGGCACACTGTATCTGGTGGAAGGCTGCTGGTGGCAAGTGGCACACTGTATCTGGTGGCAAGTGGCACACCATATCTGGTGGCATGCTGCTTGTGGCAAGTGGCACACTGTATCTGGTGGCAGGCTGCTGTTGGCAAGTGGCACACTGTATCTGGTGGCAGGCTTATGTTGGCAAGTGGCACACCATATCTGGTGGCAGGCTGCTTGTGGCAAGTGGCACACTGTATCTGGTGGCAGGCTTATGTTGGCAAGTGGCACACCATATCTGGTGGCAGGCTGCTGGTGGCAAGTGGCACACTGTATCTGGTGGCAGGCTGCTGTTGGCAAGTGGCACACCATATCTGGTGGCAGGCTGCTTGTGGCAAGTGGCACACTGTATCTGGTGGCAGGCTTATGTTGGCAAGTGGCACACCATATCTGGTGGCATGCTGCTGGTGGCAAGTGGCACACTGTATCTGGTGGCAGGCTGCTGGTGGCAAGTGGCACACTGTATCTGGTGAAAGGCTGCTGGTGGCACACTGTATCTGGTGGCAAGTGCCACACCATATCTGGTGGCATGCTGCTTGTGGCAAGTGGCACATTTTATCTGGTGGCAGGCTGCTGGTGGCACACTGTATCTGGTGGCAGGCTGCTGGTGGCAAGTGGCACACTGTATCTGGTGAAAGGCTGCTGGTGGCACACTGTATCTGGTGGCAAGTGGCACAAAATATCTGGTGGCATGCTGCTTGTGGCAAGTGGCACATTGTATCTGGTGGCAGGCTGCTGTTGGCAAGTGGCACACCATATCTGGTGGCAGGCTGCTGGCGGCAAGTGGCACACTGTATCTGGTGGCAAGTGGCACACCGTATCTGGTGGCATGCTGCTGGTGGCAAGTTACATAGTTACATAGTTAGTAAGGTTGAATAAAGACACCAGTCCATCCAGTTCAACCTGAATGAGTGTGCCTACAATTATCCCTATTTATTTAAGGTACCCATATAGCGCCATCAATTTACGCAGCGATCCACACATACATCGTACCCTATCCTCAAGGAGCCCACAATCCAAGGTCCCAAACTCACATTCATATACTAGGGCCAATTTTGGACAGAAACCAATTAACCTACCAGCATGTCTTTGGAGTGTGGGAGGAAACCGGAGTCCTGGGAGGAAACCCACGCAGGCACAGGGAGAATATGCAAACTCCAGGCAGGTAGTGTCATGGTTGGGATTCGAACCAGCGACCCTTTTTACTGCTAGGCGAGAGTGCTACCCACTACACCACTGTGCCGCCCAAAGTGGCACACTGTATCTGGTGGCAGGCTGCTGGTGGCAAGTGGCACACTGTATCTGGTGGCAGGCTGCTGGTGGCAAGTGGCACACTGAATCTGGTGGCAGGCTGCTGGTGGCAAGTGGCACACTGTATCTGATGGCAGGCTGCGGGTGGCATCTGGCATGCTGCATCTGGCGGCAGGCGATGGTGGCAAGTGACATGCTGCATCTGGTGGCAAGTGACAAGCTCAGGTTCCCGCTGATTCTGCATAATGGTGAGTTGAACTATTTCACTATATATTACAATGTAGTAATAGAAATAATGGAATTTGATCATCCTGACGCCATATCAAGCATAGTGTCAGGATGATTTTAAGTGCTAACACCAGCCATTTGCCCGAAAAATCACCCCCACCACCTATTTCCCCATCAACCCCGAGACTACATCCCCCCTCATCTTTCTTTGGGAAGGGGGGGGGTGTCCCTGAATGGCAGTTTGGAAATGTGGTCGCCCTATGTTGGTTAGTGAGAGAGCGCATAGCAGGTGGTATTAGTGGTGTTGCTGCTGCTCAGAGGCTGCACGGCTGATATTACTGGTGAGAGTATATTTCATTTGTTTTAGCAAAAAATGTTTGCATTTTCATTTTGTTTCCATAAAAAGGCCCACCAAAATCCTCAGCACCAGGCCCATGATGCTCTTAATCTGGCCCTGGGAGGTAAGCAATCTTCCCCTTCCTCCTCCACAGGCTATTAGGGAAAGGAGTTAGTCATTTCAGTTATTATTTTATATGGTGTTTGCTATTGTATGGTAATGTTATATTATTCTTGTTCTTTTCAGTTTTACCGCATATCACGTGTGTCATTCACACTTGTATTAAAATCTGCAACGTGCCAATAAAGACACAGACAAGAAACAACAGTCTATCATTGTGTACGCAGAAAAAGGTTATCTGCCTGGATAGCTACCCATAGACTCCGGGGGTACGGGGGGCGAGGCCAGGACAGTAAACCTCCGTCCAGGAACACTACGGATAGTGCAGAAGGGGAAGAGGTTTGGCCACACGGAAGAGCTACAGTCTGCAATCGACTATACAGCCACTTTCATACAGCCAAGCAGCATACAGAGACTGCAGCCCTATACGCTTATTGCTCTCACAGGCCGCTACTCAGTCAAGCAGCCATGTCACGCAGTAGCACATCCTCACTCAAAACCAGATCTAGAGTTTACGGTTCCAGCAAGTCGGTGACAGGCAGTGTTGCAGCCGCCATCGCCCGTGGGAAAGCCGAAGCGGCAAAGACGCGAGCTAACTTTGCCGGACAAGAAATGCAGTTGAAGTTAGAAAAGGCCTCGCTAGAAGCCAAACAAGCGCAAGAGATGGCCTCTATAAAGCTTGAACAAACACGTCTAGATGTCGCACTAGAGAAGCTCACTACAGAAAGGGAAGCTGCAACTGCCATAGCTGAAGCAGAAGCCCTGGAAGCAGCCATGAGCCTCAGTGGTGAACGCATCAATGTGCTTGGCTCCGAACAAGGAGAGCCGAATCCCTCGCAATGCACTTCAGAGTACTTGCACCAACACTTCAAATCAACCTACGATACCTCTCCTCTACAGGGAATAGACGGTGTCCTAGGAGAAACAGACCAAACACTGCAGGTAACAGAGCATGAGAGCAACCAAACTCCTCCAGAGCTACAAGCAGCAGAACTCTCGCCAGCACGTTACAGATCAAGCCTACGTCTCTGCACGCCACGACCCTCAGCCTCCAAATCAGCATCAGAATAATCCTTCTACTACACAACGGCACGAGACAAGAGGGCCTAAAGCAGAAACTTCTGACAGGTATGGTCGCACACCACATTCCCACTACAGTAGTGAATCGCCAACTTGCTCTAACACCAACCAAGTTGTAACAGACTTTGCCAAGTTCTTAGCTAAACGTGATTTAATCACAAAAGGTCTCGTAAAGTTTAACGATCGGCCAGAAAATTACAAAGCCTGGCGGTCGTCCTTTCAAAATACTATAAAAGGTCTAGACCTGTCTCACACCGATGAAGCAGACCTCCTAGTCCAATGGCTTGGGAAAGACTCTGCCGAACATGCCAGTAGAATCAGGAACAATAACATAAAACAACCAGAGACTGGTCTTAAAAAGATTTGGAGCAGATTAGAAGAGTGCTATGGCTCGACAGAGACTATAGAGCATGCACTTTTTAAAAGGATTGAGGATTTTCCCAGAATACCTAGCAAGGGTTATCACAAACTACGAGAACTAGCCGACTTGCTAGAGGAACTACTTTTTGCTAAAGAGGAGGGAGACCTGCTGGGTCTCACCTCCCTGGATGCGGCCAGAGGGATTAAACCTTTAATTCTAAAGCTTCCTTACGACCTACAACAAAGATGGGTCACATATGGTTCTAAACATAAAAAAAGGTTCCAGGTACTATTTCCACCATTCAACGTTTTCGTAGACTTTGTTTCAGAGCCAGCTAAGTTCTTGAATGATCCCAGCTTTGACTTTATACTGCCATCAGCCACGCCCCCTAGAATCAAACAGCACAGGATGCCAGTGACAGTGAACAAGTCTCATATTTCTCTCACAGATTTTTCCTATAGGTCTTCCAACAGTGTTCACCCAGAGGACAAAGTCGGAGACTACACAGGAAACCGCACCCGCTACCAAAATGCAGGACCTTCAGGGAAAAGTCTCTAGAAGATTGCAAAGTCTTCCTAAGAGAGAAAAGCATATGCTTCAGGTGCTGTTCATCCCCATCACACTTTGCCAAGGACTGCAAGGTTAGTGTATCATGCACAGAGTGTGACAACACAGACCAAAACTAAGCACTACATCCAGGCCCTGCTCCTTGGACCGCCCAGCGAGCTAGTGACACCAACGAGCATGGCGAGGAGCAAGAGAACACTGGTTCAAACATCTCAGTGGTTACCTCACAGTGTTCTGAGGTATGCAAAGATCCTGAAGGCGGTAGGTCTTGTTCAAAGATCTGTCTTATTAGAGCTTATCCAATGGGTCACACAAATAAAGCTGTCAAGATGTATGCGCTCTTAGATGACCAAAGCAACCACTCTATGGCTAAATCCTCATTCTTTGATACCTTCGGCGTTAGGGGTCCAAGCTCCCCTTACTCTCTAAAGACTTGTGCGGGTACTGTTGAGACGGCGGGGAGAAGAGACACCGCCTTCTGTGTAGAGTCCATAGACGGTCGGACTCGCCTACCTTTACCCACCATACTCGAGTGCAACCAGATTCCAGACAACCGGTCAGAAATCCCTACACCAGATGCAGCAATTCACCAGCCTCATCTAAAACGCATGGTCCATCTCCTACCAGAATATGACGAGCAGGCTCAGTTAATGCTGCTCCTGGGAAGAGACATTCTGCAGGTTCATAAAGTAAGAGAACAGATTAATGGTCCCCGCAATGCTCCCTTTGCCCAAAGACTTGACCTGGGGGTGGGTCATCGTAGGGGACGTCTGCCTAAAGACTGTGCACAGACCCACCACAGTCAGTAGCATGTTCACTAACGTACTTGGCAAAGGACGCCCTTCCTCCTTGCAACCATGTCACAACAGCTTCATCACAAAAGAGCTTCCAGGTAGTACTCACATACCTTGTTCCTCTGTAGACCCAGACACAGATGACCACGCTTGTGACAGTGACCCAGACCACCTAGGATGTACAGTCTTTCATAGAACAAAGGAAGACCAGCAGGTAGCAATGTCCTTTGAGGATAGACTTTTCTTGCAAATAATGGAAAAGGAGACAGCCAAGGAAGAGTCAAACAATTAAGTCGCACCTCTCCCATTTAGACCCTATAGACAGCGACTACCTAACAACGAGGAACAGGTCCTTAGATGCTTTGCCTCCCTTAAACGTAATTTCCAGAGAAAACCAGACATGAAAGATCACTTCTTTACCTTTATGGGTGAAATATTTGAGAACAATCACGCACAGTTAGCTCCTGCCCTTAAAGACAATGAGGAGTGCTGGTATTTGCCTATATTTGGAGTGTGCCACCCCAAGAAACCAGGTCAGATTAGAGTAGTGTTTGACTCTAGCTCTAGAGAACAAGGCGTGTCATTAAATGAAGTTCTTCTTTCAGGGCCGGATCTGAACAACAGACTCATTGGGGTACTCCTCCGTTTCCGCAAAGACTCTGTGGCATTCATGGCGGACATCCAGCAGATGTTCCACTGTTTTCTCGTTAAAAAGGAACACAGGAACTTTTTGAGATTTTTCTGGTTTAAAGATAACAACCCTTCCAAAGAAATCGTAGAGTATCGCATGAAGGTCCACATATTTGGGAACAGCCCTTCCCCCGCAGTTGCCATTTACGAGCTTAGCCTCTCGGCTCAGGAAGGCGAACCCATCTACGGGTCTGAAGTGAAACACTTAGTAGAAAAAGACTTTTATGTAGACCATTGTTTAAAATCTCTACCCACCGCTGAAGCAACTATCAGTCTCCTTAAGAGAGTGCAGGAGATGCTAGCCTGTTCTAATTTGAAGCTCCACAAGATCGCCTCTAACACCGTAGAACTGATGAAGGCCTTCCCCTCTCAAGACCACTCTGGTGAGTTCAAAGACTTAGATTTAGGTTCTGACTCTCTACCAACGCAACGTAGCCTTGGACTACTCTGGGACTTAAGGTCAGACACCTTCACCTTCCAGGTTAGTCGGGAAGAAAAGCCCTTTATGCGCAGAGGCGTTCTGTCAACCATAAACGGTCTGTATGACCCTCTAGGGTTTGTAGCTCCAGTCACCATTGAGGGTAAAGCACTTCTCAGAGACCTGATTCAAGAGACAGTGAACTGGGATGAACTACCTCCCCCCGGGAAAAGAGATCAGTGGACAGAGTGGAAAAATTCCCAGACAGCCTTGTCTAACTTAAAGGTCCCTCGACTATATGCTCCTGTACCATCTACAGAAGTCCAACACCAAAGACTTTGTGTTTTCTGCGATGCTTCTGTCAAAGCAATCGCTGCTGTAGTTTACCTCAGGATCAAGGACATGAAAGGACAGTGCCATATAGGTTTTGTCATGGAAAAAGCAAAACTTGCCCCACTCCCAGAACACACAATACTTATGCCCCGTACACACAGTCGGACTTTGTTCGGACATTCCGACAACAAAATCCTAGGATTTTTTCCGACGGATGTTGGCTCAAACTTGTCTTGCATACACACGGTCACACAAAGTTGTCGGAAAATCCGATCGTTCTGAACGCGGTGACGTAAAACACGTACGTCGGGACTATAAACGGGGCAGTGGCCAATAGCTTTCATCTCTTTATTTATTCTGAGCATGCGTGGCACTTTGTCCGTCGGATTTGTGTACACACGATCGGAATTTCCGACAACGGATTTTGTTGTCGGAAAATTTTATCTCCTGCTCTCCAACTTTGTGTGTCGGAAAATCCGATGGAAAATGTCCGATGGAGCCCACACACGGTCGGAATTTCCGACAACACGCTCCGATCGGACATTCTCCATCGGAAAATCCGACCGTGTGTACGGGGCATTAGACTGGAACTTTGTGCCGCAGTGTTAGCTGTGGAGTTAGCCGACACGATTGCTAGAGAGATGAACCTAGAAATCAAAGACACTGAGTTCTACACTGACAGTAAAGTTGTCCTGGGGTACATCTACAACAAAACCAGACGCTTTTACGTCTACGTCAGTAATAGAGTGTTGAGGATTAGGAGATCCACACACCCAAAACAGTGGCACTTCGTTCCAGCTAAACACAATCCCGCAGACCTAGCCCCTGCAGTCCTGTACAATTCAGAACACTTCTGAATCGGAGACCTTTAGCTTGATAGATGCAGTCAAGGATGCAGAAGTTCGTCCACAAGTGTCTGCATTAGTCACGGTGGCTTCACAAAACCGACTCAAATCTCATTGGTTTTCCACATGGAAATCACTCATTAGAGCCATTACTTCCTTATCTCACATAGCCCGTTCCTTTGGAAAAAGGACTAACTGCAAAGGCTGGCACCGCTGTAAAAATACATACTCAGTGACTGACCTATTTCTTACTGGATTCTATAATCCAATTCTGTACATAGGGAATGGACTTTATTATATGAGGGTGCAGCCCCCACATGTCCTATTATACAGGGACAGTCCTCATGCTGCACCCCTATCTCTGACCTGCGCCCCCCCCCCCTTTTTTTTTTTTTTGCATTTTCACATCTCAATATAAAGCAACCCTGATTTTTATTATACCAAGGTGAAAATCACATCCAGTCATTCTGCATTTGGTTTCCGTGACACGTGAAAGCGTTTATTTTTTTTAAAACCAAACATGAACAATTCATTATTTTTTATTATTATTTATTATTATCACGATTTATTCATTATTTTTTATGATCATATTAATTAACAATTGATTGTTTATGGATTATGTAATAGTATATGTTTATATAACAATTATGAATTAACATGTATTTATTTATGAATATCTATTATTATTTTTTATAAATTAACAATTCATTATTTATTAGTATTTTATTCATTACCTCTGTGTTATTATTTATGTGTTAATGATTTTATTAATTAACAATTAATTCTTTATTAAAGAATAATATGTATTGCTATTTATTAAGGATTTTTTAAAAATGAATTAACAATTCATGATTTATTAGTATTTTATTCATTACCTCTGTGTTATTATTTTACTAATTAACCGTTCATTATTTATTTATTTTTTCTGCCTATTATATTTTATTACATTTCATTTATTATTTGTGAATTGTGTATTATTTTAAGAACTAACAATTTATTATTTAGTATTATTTTTATGAACAATACCTATGTATTATTATTTGACTAATTAACAATTCTATGTATAATGTTTAAAAATTAACAATTCAATATTTAGTATTTTATGAATAACGTCTGACACTGTACATAGGGAATGGAGGACTTTATTATATGAAGGTGCAGCCCCCACATGTTCCATTATAATGGGGACCAGTCCTAGTCCCCTCCCCCCCCCCCCCCCCCACACACAACCCCCCCCCCCCCTTTATTGCATTTCTCATCTCAAAATAAAGCAACCGTGATTTTTTTTTATTCCAAGGTGGAAATCACATCCTGTCATTCTGCATTTTGGTTTCCATGACATGCAAAAACATTTATTTTTTAAAAACTGAACAAGAACCATTCATTATTTGTTAATGGTTTTATTAATTAACAATGAATTCTTTATTAATGAACAATATATATTACTATTTATTAAGGATTAAGTATTATTATTATTTTTTATGAATTAGCAATGAATTATTCATTTGTATTTATTAACAATTACCTCTGTATTATTATTTTACTAAATAACAATTTATTATTTGTCAATTATTAATTATCAATACTAATTAAAAATCCCAAGTATTATTTAAATAATTAACAATTCAATATTTATTCTTAGTTTATGAGCGATTACCCCTGTATTATTATTTTACTAATTAACAATCCTACATATTATTTCAATAGTTAAGAATTCAATATTTAACATTTTATGAATGAATAATTCATTATTTATTTGTTCCCCCCTCATATCCCTTCAATATCAATAATAGCTCCCAGATACCAACAACAATCCATCAGATATTGGTGTTGTTAAGCATTAAGGCAATTATATCCATAGAGTTATTGTCAGTTTTTTTTTCAAATCCTCACATCCCAGCAGTTAGTGTAGTCATGCCCTGTTGCCATTGCAACCTGGCAGTTAGAACATGTGACTGATGACATCATAGTGGCACACTCTGGCTCAGCCTTATAAACAGTGCTGCAAGTGCAGTCATGCCCTGTTGCCATAGCAACCTGGCAGTTAGAACATGTGACTGATGACATCATAGTGGCACACTCTGGCTCAGCCTTATAAACAGTGCTGCAGGCTGCCAGCGTCAGATGACACGAGGAGAGAGGAGAGTGCGCATCTATTTTGATATTGGGAGCAAAAAAATGAGAAACTACGTGTTTTTTGCTTGCGTTTTTTTAGCTGTTCTTATCAGAACAGCCAGGACTGAAGATGCATGGTCACATGGTGAGTTTATCTTATTCATTTATTAGAAGGGATCAGACATATATAATTACATTGCAGCAAAATTACCTTCTACACTTGTAGTTCACTGTCCTAAATCACCAGCTGTTTTCAGCTTGTGGAAAAAAAAATGACAGTTATTTTTTAAATCCAGAGAGGTTTGAATTTAAAAATATTATACAGGATATATAGTTACATTTTAAGAACTTATAGTCCCCAGGTTATGAATTTTAATCAGATATTTAATTACACTGTAGCAAAAATATTATTTTTTTTTTCACTTCCTCTAACAGGGAGGTAGCCACCCCCCCTTCCCCAAGACATGCATGTCAATGCGTGACGCAATGGGGATGATTTAATTAACAATGAATTCTTTATTAATTAATAATATGTATTACTATTTAATAAGGATTTTTTTAAAATGAATTAACAATTCATTATTTATGAGTATTTTATTAATTACCTCTGTGTTATTATTTTACTAATTAACCGTTCATTATTTATTTTTTTCTTCTGCCTATTATTTTTTATTACATTTAATTTATTATTTGCTGTGTATTATTTTAAGAACTAACAATTCATTATTTTGTATTATTTTTATGAACAATACCTATGTATTATTATTTGACTAATTAACAATTATATGAATTATGTTTAATAATTCAATATTTAGTATTTTATGAATGAATAACGTCTGACACTGTACATAGGGAATGGAGGACTTTATTATATGATGGTGCAGCCTCCACATGTTCCATTATAATGGGGGCTATTCCTGGTGTCCCCCCCCCCCACACACACACACAAAACTCTCCCTTTATTGCATTCCTCATCTCAAAATAAAGCAACCCTGATTTTTATTATTCCAAGGTGGAAATCACATCCCGTCATTCTGCATTTTGGTTTCCATGACATGCAAAAACATTTATTTTTTAAAAACTGAACAAGAACCATTCATTATTTGTTAATGGTTTTATTAATTAACAATGAATTCTTTATTAATGAACAATATATATTACTATTTATTAAGGATTACGTATTATTATTATTTTTTTATGAATTATTCATTTGTATTTATTAACAATTACCTCTGTATTATTATTTTACTAAATAACAATTTATTATTTGTCAATTATTATTTATCAATACTGATTAAAAATCCCAAGTATTATTTAAATAATTAACAATTCAATATATATTCTTAGTTTATAAGCGATTACCCCTGTATTATTATTTTACTAATTAACAATCCCAAGTATTATTTAAATAATTAACAATTCAATATTTATTCTTATTTTATAAACAATTACCTCTATATTATTTTACTAATTAACAATCCTACATATTATTTCAATAATTAAGAATTCAATATTTAACATTTTATGAATGAATAATTCATTATTTATTCGTTCCCCCCTCATATCCCTTCAATATCAATAATAGCTCCCAGATACCAACAACAATCCATCAGATATTGGTGTTGTTAAACATTAAGGCAATTATATCCATAGAGTTATTGTCAGTTTTTTTTTCAAATCCTCACATCCCAGCAGTTAGTGCAGTCATGCCCTGTTGCCATAGCAACCTGGCAGTTAGAACATGTGACTGATGACATCATAGTGGCACACTCTGGCTCAGCCTTATAAACAGTGCTGCAGGCTGCCAGCGTCAGATGACACGAGGAGAGAGGAGAGTGCACATCTATTTTGTTATTGGGAGCAAAAAAATGCGAAATTACGTGTTTTTCACTGTAGTTTTTTTAGCCGTTCTTATCAGAACGGCCAGTACTGACGATGTATGGTCACATGGTGAGTTTATCTTATTCTTTTATTAGAAGGGATCAGACATATATAATTACATTGCAGCAAAATGACCTTCTACACTTGTAATTCACAGTCCTAAATCACCAGCTGTTTTCAGCTTGTGGGAAAAAAAAATTGACAGTTATTTTTTAAATCCAGAGAGGTTTGAATTTAACCATTTAATGGCTGAAAATCAGGATTTGTAAATATGTTTACCATCCCCCCTCTCCACATAGAAGTCTGTGGGTGTGTATATAAATATACAGTGTATATATACACATTATTTATACACAGTGTATATGATATAACATATATATATATATATATATATATATATATATATATATATATATATATATATATATATATTATTAATTAAAAGAATAATAATAATAAATAAATAATGTATATATGTATATATATGTATATATATATATATATATATATATATATATATATATGTATACATATACACACATATACAGGCATATATATATACTGTAGTCTGTCACTAGCACAAACACAGCATTCCTAAATCGGAGGAATTAAACTTTTCTGTGTAAATATTGTCGCATTTTTTTCCGAGCACCAACCAATCAAACAGGTTTCTATGTGTTGCCGCTCCAGCCGCGCCAAATCACATGAACAGTGACATGTGACAGTCTCTATAAACGTCCAATCGTAAGCGCCAAAAAAATAAATAAAGCACGTGCGCTAATTAATTAATTAAATTAATTTAAAAACAGTTCTAATATACACCGTGGCCAGAGTGGTGAAAAAATATAAGAATGTTGAAGATCCATTTTCAAAACGTTGGCACATGCAGTGCGAAAACGCTGAAATCTAGAGCCCCGCCATGCGACAAATTAACAACCCGACATGTCCCAGTTTTTATTAATCAAGAGCTAATTAAGTAGGCGTTTAGAAATTGGCGCATTTTTTTTCTAGTTCCTACCCTATAACATACTTTTATTATTTATTAATCCTGCCAGTGGGCTCATTAGTCCTGTAATGGGCCAAGCTGTCCGAAGTGGCAGTTACAGGAACTTTCAGTTTCAGCCATTAAATGGTCGATGGAGTGGGAAAGGACTGGAACCCCCTGGTCAGGCATTTACTAGTATCTAGAACTCCCTTAGAGAGATTTCCCATCACTTCCTGTCCTGCTGACATTTATTCTAACAGGATGTGAGGGGAACTCTCCAACAGCAACACAGACAGAAATGGAAATACTTTTAGTTTTTTTTTTTTGGGGGGGGTTAAATGTTTGAAATTCTAAAATATAGATCAATAAGTCCCATGTTTGCTAATGATTTCTTATTACTTTATGTTTATAGGTGATTATCCAGATGGCCATGCATTAACGAATTATGATCCAGCTGGCGGGACAGATGACGTTCAGCCAGCTGAGAGAAGTAAATTTCCGCCGGGCGGGAAAAATGACGTTGCGTCGGGTGGGAAAAATGACGTTCCGTCAGATGGGATAGAATCCTCATCACAACCAACCAGTAAGTAAATTGTTGTCACTTCCAAGGAAGACTCATGGCTCAAGACGTTCTGAAGGCCCCAAAAGGCTCCAACGTGCAATGAGATCCTTCCAAAGCAATCATTCATAATTTATTATTATTATTATTATAATAATTATATATAATAATCATAATAATTATTATTATAATTATTATATATAATCATAATCATAATTATTATTATTAATAATTATGATTATTATTATTTATAATTATTATTATTATTGAATTAATAATAATTCAGACGTCTTTTTTTTTGGATGGCTGATGCTGATTGGTTCCTTTAGCTTTAATAATATTTTTTCTCTCTCTTCCTTTAGAAATGTCGGTCAGATACATCATGGCGTTAATCATCTTGGGGAGCCTCGTCCTGATGTTACTCCTGCTGATACCCAGCTGCTGTATAATAATGCGTGTCTGGTAAGTGTTCTTTGGTATTTACAGAAATTACTAACCTAGAATCGTGGGGGTCTATTTATAAAAGTTGCCACAGGAATTTCCCCTATTTTTCCAATTGGGAGAAATGTGCGGCGGATCCTGGGTGAAAGTTGTTGAATCTTGGGTGTAAACATTTATAAATAGACCCCAAAGTGTATGTAAAATCCCAAAACAATTTTTCGGCACGTTGGTACCATGTATACATAGTTGTCAAGCAATTTTTTTTTTTTTTTGAGGGAGTCTTTGGCAAAGGGTCTTTCCTGGTGATCCTGCCAGTGACTCATTATTCCTGCAACGGACCAAGCTGTCCAGAACAAACGACCGTTACTGGAAGCCCCAGTCTCAGCTATTAAAAGGTCCAGGCGGCTGTCAATGAACCCTGCCGGTGACAGCACTTCCTGAGACAGGTTAACCACACTATGGGGCCTATTTATAAAAAAATGTGGTAGATGAACGTCACAAGCATTCACCCAGCCATCCGGAATTGTGGCTATGTTTTGCTTAATATGCTGATTTCCTATGATCATCAGCTCCATCTTTTGGCCATAGTGCTTTTTTTTTTAAAAAAACCTGAAATAGGTCAATCAGGAAAATACCACATTATGGACACTAGATGGAGCTGACGATCATAGAAAGTTAAGATATTGAGCAAAATATGGTCCAAATTTGTGATAGTTGGGCGAATGGCTTGTGACATTCATCCACCCATTTGTAATTGTAATTAGCAGCAGACTTTTTTTCCCCCCTTAATATTTCATTGGTGACCCGGCCAATAACACACCTTTTGTGTTAGGGTGGCCATGCCTACACCTCCACTGTATTTATGGAGGAACAGCGTTGTCACCCTAGAACAGGACTCCATAAAACAGGGAAGGTGTTCTATAGTCCACATAGACAGCCAGGAACAATGTAACTGATAAGAGCGCAGTACAGGAAGCTTTAAGCTTACAATATTTCTGGCAGGATAAATAGGTATATTTTTGTAGATATCGAACAGATATAACAAAATGCCCCCAACTGTGTTATTAACAGACCAAAATGGTGCAAATAAAAGAAGAACATTGTTAGGGATTATATACACTTTAAGAAAAACATGATGTTTCCCATGTATTATAATATTAGCGCTTACCCAATGATGACGTTTTTAACCATTTCTTTTCTTTTTTACAGTCCTGCGCAAGAGTTGGCGTTGGATAGGATTTTAATAAAACTCATGTCAGCAGGATACAATCCCAACAATATAGATCCTGTAGACCTGGAGGAAGTCATCGTCGACAGTCCTTGGTCTCCACAAGCATATGGGACCAAGGACACTGATGCTTATCAGACAGACGACGGTGGCGCTGCTTATCAGGCAGATGGGGGCGGCGCTGCTTATCAGGCAGATGGGGGTGGCGCTGATTATCAGGCAGATGGGGGTGGCGCTGATTATCAGGCAGAGGAGACCAGATCGGGTGGATTTTTCTCCAACTTGCTACCGTCACTATTAGCAAGAGGAAGATCAAAGGACAACCCGGACCCCGAGAATCCAGAGGTAGAAGAGTATGATCAGTCAGGCAAGACTAAACATCACTCACCTGATGGAAGAGGGCTCTTAGAACCTCAAGTGCCGCCGAAGCATCCAGCTTCATCGGGAGCTCAAGGGCCAGCGAGGCCTCCAGCTCCACACGGCGCTCAGGTTCCACCGGTGCGACCAGCTGCAGCGGGAGGTCAAGTGCCAATGAGACCTCCAGCTCCCCATGGACCTCAAGTTCCGCCGGTGCGACCAGTTGCACAGGGAGGTCAAGTGCCAGGGAGGCCTCCAGCTCCACACGGCGCTCAAGTTCCCCCGGTGCGACCAGCTGCACCGGGAGGTCAAGTACCAATGAGGCCTCCAGCTCCACACGGAGCTCAAGTTCCACCGGGGCGACCAGCTGCACCAAGAGGTCAAGTGCCAATGAGGCCTCCAGCTCCACATAGACCTCAAGTTCCTCCGGTGCGACAAGCTGCACCAAAAGGGCAAATGCCAATGGGCCCTCCAGCTCGACACGGACCTCAAGTTCCTCCGGTGCGACCAGCTGCACCAAGAGGTCAAATCCCAATGGGCCCTCCAGCTCGACACGGACCTCAAGTCCCTCCAAGACGACCAGCTGCACCGGGAGGTCATGTACCAATGAGGCCTCCAGCTCCATCTGGACATTCACCAGGGCGTCAACCTCCACAGAGACCTAAAGTCCCACCAAAACATCCGCCCATAGCGAAACCCAAAGTGCAGCCACAGCCTAAGGCTCAGAAGATGCATGGGCAACCATCAAAGCCTAAAAAATGGTCTGGTGGTAAATTTAATAAAAAGAGAAAGAGGTAGAGACTGTTCTGGTAGTGCCTGAGGCTGATGACACTAGGCTCTTTTTTCCCCTCTCTATATGGCAGGGCCTACTTCCCAAAGCCCGTTATCACTTTTCAATTAAAGGAGAAGTGTAAAAAACATACATTCTCACCTAAATGGCTGCAGCTTCAGTCTGATGCTGCAGCTGTCCCCCACTGGCTCTAAGACCAAAAACTGAGCGAAAGGGGGGGATTTGGAATAGGGGGGGGTCTACTCAGAGGGGAAATGTTTTTTTCGGAGGGACGCCATGGGAAGAAAACAGAGGGAAGCTGTGGGATGAGGACAGAGGGAGGAAGACAGAGGGACGCTATGGAATGAGGAAAGAGGGATGCCGTGGGAGGGGGACAGAGGGACGCCATTGGAAGGGGACAGCGGAGACGCCGTGGGAAGGGGACAGAGGAGACGCCGTGGGAAGGGGACAGAGGAGACGCCGTGGGAAGGGGACAGAAGAGACGCAGTGGGAAGGGGACAGAGCAGACGCCGTGGGAAGGGGACAGAGGAGACGCTGTGGGAAGGGGACAGAGGGACGCCGTGGGAAGGGGACAGAGGGACGCCGTGGGAAGGGGACAGAGGGACGCCGTGGGAAGGGGACAGAGGGACGCCGTGGGAAGGGGACAGAGGGATGCCGTGGGAGGGGGACAGGGGGACGCCATTGGAAGGGGACAGAGGAAACCCTGTGGGAGGGGGACAGAGGGACGCCGTGGGAAGGGGACAGAGGGACGCCATGGGAGGGGGACAGAGGGATGCTGTGGGACAGAGGGACACCATGGGTGGGGGACAGAGAGACGCTGTGGGAGGGGGACAGAGGGACTTTTTTTCCTATTGGGGCTATGCCTCAGAAGGGTTTTCGCCTTTCTCTGGACGAGACTGTGGTTTGTAGATCCAAAGAGTAAAAAAGGGGACAAGGGGACAGAGGGATGATATGGGACAGAGGAATGCTGTGGGACAGAGGGACGCCATGGGTGGGGGACAGAAGAATGCCATGGGACGCCATGGGTGGGGGACAGAGAGATGCTGTGGGAGGGGGACAGAGGAACTTTTTCCTCTGGGTGACATTGTGGATTGTAAAATCCATGGAGTAAAAACGTTGCCGTAGGGGGACTGGAATAAATAATTTTCCAATTGGGGAAGTGTTTGGAAATATTCTAATTCAGATCTATAGAAAAATGATCGACCGATCCAAATTCTGTGTGAAGAATAGCTGGTTGTTAAGGATTGGGCCAGGAAGCCAGCCGCCGTGTCCTTAACAACCGATGACTCAGCACCACCCTCCTGAACCATACCAGGCCCCATGCCCCAAACATGAAGGGGTGCTTTGAGGCAGGGAGGGTCTGGTATGGTTCAGGAGGGGAGGGGGGTGCTTGCTTGTCCCCTGGCCCTTTCCGGGCCCGCCAGGCTGCATGCCTGGATGGATATAGGTCTGGTATGGATTTTGGGGGGCCTCCTTAACAACCGATGACTCCTCAGCTGTCAATGTCAAATGTATACGAAAGAATGCCGGCAATAAAAAAAATGCAGAAAAAACAGCGTGGTGTTCCCCTTAAAATCCATACCAGACCAGGAATGGATATGGGGGGGGGGCCATGCTGTGTTTCTTCATTGCCGGCATTCTTTTGTATACATTTCACATTGACAGCTGATGAGTTATCGATTGTGAAGGAGGCAGTGGTAGGCTTCCCAGCCCGCTCCTTAACAACCAGCTATTCTTCACACAGAATTTGGATCGGTCGATCATTTTTCGACCGATCCGAATTTGAATCATTCAGAATATTTTGGAATTAGTTTGAAAACGAATAAACGAAATTAAACAAAACAAATTTCAACGAAAATTAAAATACCGCTTTGTGAATGGAACCCACATTCTTTATATATGTCAGTTTTGCTGCAGCAGGTTCTATACATGGTACAGATGCGCCACTTTACAAGCAGACTAAGGGGACCCCCCAGGCACTATATTTAAAGGGGTTGTAAACCCTCGTGTTTTTTCACCTTAATGCATCCTATGCATTAAGGTGAAAAAACTTCTGACACTGACCGGCCCCCTAGCCCCCCGTTTTACTCACCTAAGCCGTTCCCCTCTGCAGAGATGCGCTCTTTCTCTCTGCCTCGGGTTCTTGGCTCTTGGTGGGATACATTGATAGCAGCGCAGCCATTGGCTCCTGCTGCTGTCAATCAAATCCAATGACGCGGTGGGCGGGGCCCGAGTCCGGCTTTATTTGTCTATAGACGCAAATGCTGGACTCGGGAGTGCGTCTGCAAGGTAACCCTCTGGGAGAGCACTTCTCCCAGGGGGTTTACAGATGTAAGGATGAGATGGCCATTACATTTTGAGAGACCCTAATCTGCTATGTTCAGTTTACAGGTTTTATAAAAGTGAAAAAAAAAAAACACACAAAAACGCAAAAAAAATATAAAATAAAAAAGCCAAAAATAGTTGTGGTTTTATTTTTCTTCTCTATCTCTATTGTTCTCTCTCTTATGTTCGCTCTCTACTGTCCTCTCTACTGTCCTCTCTATTGTTCGCTCACTATTGTTCTATATCTATTGTTCTCTCTGTTTTATTTTTACTATGTTTTATTGTATTTGCTTTGCAGGTATGGTATGTCTTACTGTTATACTGTAATGTTGCTTTGTTTTATTGTTAACCATCATTTGCTTAGCAGGTACGCCATTCAGCTGCAGCACTGATTTATTTATCTTGACAGCAACAGCGTTTGCTCCCACGATACGTAAAGCCGTGACTCCAGCGCTGTCGGAGGTGATTTTACCACCACAGTTAAAAAAAGAGCATATATCCCGAAGCATGGGGACAGGGGTGAAGGAGCGATTTGCTCCTAACATTACATAACATAACAAACTCGCTCGCTGTGATTGGTCACAGCGATTACATGGTACTGGCAGTGGGCCGGTATACTGATCAGTCATCTACGGTGTCCGGTGGACACAGCAGGTGACAGATCGTGCCAGTGCGTGGCCCGCCGGGCCCATGTGAGGCGCGTTCTGGGGTGGATATCATATGATGTCCACCCAGAACAATAGGGCTCCTGCTTGGGCATCATTTCACAATGGCCCAGGCGGGAAGCAGTTAAACATGTATTGCAATGTATGTGAACTAAAAATCCCTGTTTTTTGCAAAGTTGGCTAGAAAGGGTGCATAGAAGTGCATAGGGTCCATTCAGAACTTTTATTGTTAACATGCAGTCATGCCCCTTTAGCACCTGATGGGTAAATTATACATGTCTTAGCCAGGGGTCTCCAAACTTTCTAAACAAAGACCAGTTCACGGTCTTTCAGACTTTGGGGAGTCGAAAATGTCCTGGCATCAGCGGAAGTAAACAATGTCCTATCCTTGGTATTAGGGGAAATATTAGTGCCCTATCATTGGTGTCAGTGGGAGGAATAGTGCCCCATGGTTGCTGTAAGTGAAAGGAACAGTGCCCCATTATTGGTATTAGTGGGAAGAATAGTGCCCCACTGTTGGTATTGGTGTCAGTGCAGGAACCATTATTGACCCATAGTTGGTGTCAGTAGAAGGAATAGTGCCTCATATCAGTGGGAGGAATATTGCCCCAAGAGCCAGATAAAGGTATGCAAAGGGCCGCATTCGGCCCCCTGGCTGCAGTTTGGAGACCATTGGTGTAAGCTATTTAGATTTGAGCACAGGAATATCTTATTTCTATTACACTGTGCAGGTCAGTGATCAGACCTGAACCTGTAGCCCTCATACAACTTGTTCCTATTTGCCCCATATTGGCACTATATCCACTGAGGAATGCTATCAGAAAGTAAGTACTTTGCAGAGCAGCATAGAGTAGAGTAGGGACTGGCCAGAGAGGGATTACTTTGACGCAGTTGGCCGGCTTAAACATGTATTGCAATAAATGTAAACTTTTGCTAAGTTTGCTAGAACTAGTGTACAGCAGTATGCAGAGGGTTCATTCAGATGTTTTAGTGTTAACATGTGGTCAAACCCCTTTAGCACCTAATGGGTTCAATATACTTTATATGTTAGGCGATTTGGATTTGAGCACAGGTATATCTTATTTTTATTGAATGGTTGTCACCCAGGCTGGACTTCAAATAAGTCTACGTATGTACATCTCCATTACATGCAGGGTGATGGCAGGGCTGGGACAAGGGCTGGGCAGAGAGGGGGGCTTCCCTGGGCATTGGGTTTATTGCTGGGACGTGGGTGCCCTGATACTAACCCTAAGGGAAGGGGGGGGGGGGAGCGCGGTTTGGGATCTTTGCCCTGGTCGCTGGATGGCCTTGTCCTGGTACTGGGTGATGGGATTAGTAGATCCCATCACCCAGTACCCACCCAGTAGTGAGTCTTATTCAACTGGACTTGTTCTCTAATGTTGAAAGAACCTTTAAACAGCCAGCAATTACAGAACAAGTCCAGTTAAGTATGAATAACTAGTGGTTTACACAAGAAAGATAACATTGTTTTATCGGGACAATAACATTGTTTTATCAAAAAAGACAGTGGGAACTTATTATACAACCTTGAGGAAAGAAGGGGGAGCATAAGTGAAATAAAGTTAAATACGTAATATGTAGCAGGTTTTTTTTTTTTATTGATCCTTTAGGTTTATGTAAGGTAGGCTCTCATTTATAGCACAGTAAATATGGAGTATGTTTTGGCTACAAGCACTGCAGACTATGTACAGTGTATACCATATGCAGGTTTAGGCTTTAGCTGACCACGTTCCTTTAAGGCACGCCCAATATTAAGACACAACTTGGTCACGCCCATTTTCACCATGGCGCGCATTTATGTCAGAAACATCTTAAAAGCAACACGAGAAGACATATCGGATGGAATCAATCGACAAGCAGTGCGCCATACATTATTCCATCAAATCTTACAGACAGTATTTAGAATAATACAGAAATGCGAACCAACTTGAAGTCACTTCCTTGGACCTCGTAGGAAGTCCTTTTAGAAACAGACTACAATACATGTAGGATATGAAGGGTGAAGTGAAAGGTGTTTACTCCGGCTTGCTTTGTCTATACCAGGGGTCTCCAAACTTTCCAGAGGGCCAATTTACTGTCCTTCAGACTTTTGGGGGGCCAGGCTTTGGCCAGTGGGAGTAGAAAATGCCCCAGTCTCAGTGAAAGTAAACAGTTCCCCATCATTGGTTTTAGTGGGAGTAATAGTGCCCCATTGTTGGCATCAGTGGAAAAATAGCTCCCCATTGTTGGTATCACTGGGAATATTAAGGCCCTCTCTATCAGTGTGAGGAATAGCATCTCATCATTGGCATCTGTTTGAGGAATAGTGCCCCACCTGGTGTCAGTGGGAGGAATGGTACCCCACTATTGGTTTCAGTGGGATGAATAGTGCCCCACCATTGGTGTCAGTGGGAGGAATGTGTCCCCTCCTGGGTGTCAGTTGTGGACGAAATAGTGCTCTAGGGGCAAGCAAATGGCCACAATTTGGAGACCACTGGTCCATATGGTTGCAATTAGTAATAGGCAAATGCCACCCAGAAGGTCACTACTATCGGTTACCCTTCCAGGACAGAGGCCCTCTGGAAGCTGGTAAGAAGTCCAAAAACCATGGGATAATCTGGAAGGGGAAAAAAAAGTGTGGGGTGGGGGTTAATGTGATGGAAGGGAACAGTTTAAGAGAGAAAACGTAAAAAAAAAGAGAACTACGGTTTCTCCCCATGGATACGTCCCAGTGAAGGCGCATTTCTTTTCGGTCCCATGGTGTCCCTCATTTTTAACTTACAAAGTTGGGAGGTATGAGTACCTGACCTCACAAATGGGTACAAATTCTCACAGACATCCTCCAGAACCTTATGGAAGGAGGAGTGGAGGATGTTACAGTGGCAAAGGGAGGTCAACACCATATCAATGGCCATGGTTTTGGAATGGTATGTCCCAACAAGCTCGTAGAGTTGAGATAGTCAGGTGCCCACATATGGTGCCCATACAGTCTACCTAGCCATTTTAGCAGACCATATAATGAAACAAGGCCAGTAACAGATCATGGAGCAGGACCAGGAACACTTACCTGTGGCCTCCAGGCATTAATTCGACCTTGCTGCTTCAACCTTGCCAAATTTGGAACCCAGGAAGAGAAGACAGAGTGAAGAGAAGTGGAGGCAGACAGCTGGTATGGAATGATAGCTCCGGACTGCATACCAAGAGGCATGGAGCAACCTGGAGGGGAAAGCAAAAAGGACAACTAGTTTACATACAAAATGACCGACCAAAATATTACACATATGTTGAATGGCATTTGTGAAGATAGCCAAACCTAGGCTGGGTTCTACCTAAAATGGAGGAACTTCTACAAAAGCATAGCCTCAGCAGATAATTATTTCTGCCTTATATTGTCAGTCAAAGTTGAGAAGTCCCATACACCCCATTTTCCTTCTTTAAGATTTCGTAACTGATCCACAGGTGACTGGCTATACAAATTTAAAGCCGTGGAGTAGCATAGTGGCTGAGTGGTTGGTACTTCTGCCTTGCAGCACTAGGGTCCTCAGTCCAAATCATGGAGTTTGCATGTTCTCTTTGTGCTTGTGTGGGTTTCTTTTGTGGGTTTCCTTTGGGGGTTCCCCCCCTCCCCACGTCAAAGGCATGCTGGTAGGTTACTGAGCTCCTGCCTCAATTGGTCATAGTATGTGTATGTATGCAAGGTGCAATCAAAATGCAAAGCGCTGCGTAAAGCGGTGGACATCATATAAATAGCTATATTAATAAACTCCAGACATAGACCAATCAAGGTAAGTACCTGGATTTGACCTGGTATCAATCCCATGTACAGCAGAGCTGAGATTGGGAAAACGAGAAACAACACAAAGGAGCCTATTTGTGTCGCATGCTGATAGGAAGAGAGAGCAGAGCGTCGGATAAATACGGTTATTAATCTGCTGCTTCTCCTTCAGTGTTCAATCACAAGCTTGAAGGTTCCGCCCCACTCAAGACACTTTGGAACCTTCAAGCTCTAGGCCCCTGGGGGAGGAGGCAAGACCTGTGAGTATTAATTAACCCTTTGTGACAGTGTGATGTCCTGCCACTGTGAAAATGTAGGAGAAAATGACACAGAATTTGCATTAAGGCTTAATGCAAAATTCCAGGCTATCGGTTCTAAGTGGAGAAAGCTGTGTTTTTGGCTTTCTTTGGACTATAGTCCAGGATTGGGGCCTGGAGTTTGAAGATCTTGAGTGAGACTCAGGCCCCTTTCACACGATCGGACCGTTCAGGTCCGCCTGTCAGTTTTGACGGCGGACCTGAACGGGCGATCCATGTTAGCCTATGGAGCGTCGGATGTCAGCGGAGACATGTCCGCTGACATCCGACCCCGTCCGATCCGCTAAAAGCAGACGTATGGCTCTACGTCCAGATCCGTCGCTGGCGAATCGGATCGGGTGAGATCTGACGAAAACTGACACACTGTCCGTTTTCGTCCGATCCCTCCATAGGCGGCAGCGGCGCCTGACAAGCCCCTCCCCGCTCAGTGAGCAGAGAGGGACCTGTCATCCGCCGGCTCAGCGGAGATCAACGGACTGATCTCCCGCTGAGCCGGCGGACCGAGGCGGGCTCCGTAGAAACGGAGCCCGCCTCGTGTGAAAGGGGCCTAAACCTTCAATCCAGTGTCTGGATTTTACTGAATACCTACAGCCTGCGTGAGTACTCAGGTGTGCAGGGTCGTTATATAATTAAGCCTGAGGATAGCCCAGGGCTCCCAGTTTGGAGACAGCTTCCAAGTCAGAGACAGAAGGTCTCACACATGGGTCAAAGGTGCCCCAGCCAGGAGTCAAGAGACAGGAGGGCTCATTCCAGGACTCAGGTCAGGTATTATTGGGGTGTCAGAAGAACCCCTATCCAGAGGTTAGGAGTAGGCCATGCAGCAGGGCGCTACAACCAAAGGTTAAAGGGGAAGTTCTGCTTGTTTGCATCCTCCCTCCCCCTCCGCTGCCGGCTCCCACTTTCAGTCAGATGCGCCACAGCGATCTGAACTGGATGATCCCCCCCCCCACTGGGACACATCACAGGTCCCAGAACACTCCAGGACCATTCACAAAGTGCAGTGCGGCGCGGCTCGTGCATGGACAGTAGGAAACTGGCTGTGAAGCTGCAAGGTTTCACTGCCAGTTTCCCTTAATCAACTGGCCAGCACCTGCACCCGAATCGGCTTAGGTGAGGACATTGCTGGATCCCTGGACAGGTAAGTGTCCTCAATACTAAAAGTCAGTCAGCTACAGTATTTGTAGCTCCTGAATTAAATTTTTTTTTGGGGGGAGCCTGGAGCTCCTCTTTAGGTCAGCCAAGTGAACAAGGAGAGCTGGACAATACAGTCAGAGTATAAATGAGAACTCCACATGCGCTCAGGTTAACACAATTACATCAAAAAAAGCAGCTAGCATAAATTGTGGGTAACAATGAGCCAAACATCTAAATAAAATGCAGCGCTTATAAAAGTCCATTCAAAGAGTTTCCAAAAATCCAAAGGGAGCACCCAGAGTCTATGGCAATCTATATCTGTAAATGGTACCCTTTGTCCCGGCCCTGAGGGTAAGAGGCCCAGTTTGCTGTGGTGTTGGTGGAGGATCGTTTTACCACTTACAGATATACCTTTGTCATACACTCTGGGTGCTCCCTTTGGATTTGTGAATGCAGTCAGAGGAACTGATAAGAAGAGCAGCAGTGCTGTTGACAAGGGGGCCAGGTGGTTTGGCATTTTCATTTGACTGCTGTTGTTGATGGTGGAAACCCTTGTGTGGGCAACTGAGAACCATGCTGTTATTTTTAATAAGGCTGGGTTCACACTGCTGCGGTGGCAGACATCGTATGTGATTCGCAGCGCACTGCTGTTCACATCACATGCGATGTCTGTGCTGTGCGATATCAGCCATACAGATAGTATGGCTGATATCGCACCGCATTCAGTCCAAACTCGCACAGGACCCTTTTTTTTGTTCGGACCAGAATCGGATCGCATGGGTGTTCACACCTATGCGATCCGAAAATGTCCGAATTGTCAGTTCGCAGTGCGATATGCGGGCAGAACTGGGGGTGTCATTAACATTGTATGACACTCCCCAGCAGTTCGCATATGGCAGTGTGAACTGCCGTGCGAGTTGGTGCGATGCGGGAACCCGCAGTAAATTCGCTGCGTTCCCGCACCGCAGCAGTGTGAACCCAGCCTAAAAGTGGGCTGCCAAGCCCTAAAATGCAGCTTGGGCTGGCATAACTTAATGGAAAATGCATCTGCGACATGAGTATAACCACCCCAATACCACACCTTTTTTGCCACAACCAGTGCCATCTTAATAGCATCATGGGCCCCTGGGCAAAGTATTGCTCTGGGGCCCCTACCAGCCTGCATCAGGTGTCCCTATCACAAAGCCCCCTTAGATCAGGTTCCTCCATCAGTGCCCCCTTACATCAGGTTCCCCCATACATCAGGTTCCCTCTTCAGTGTCCCCACATATAAGGTGACCCCCATTAATTCAGGTTCCCCCATCACAGTGTCCCCATGCATCAGGTTCCCACATCACCGTGCCCCCTTACATCAGGTTCCCCCATCACAGTGTCCCCATGCATCAGGTTCCCACATCACAGTGCCCCCTTACATCAGGTTCCCCCATCACAGTGCCACCTTACATCAGGTTCCCCCATCACAGTGCCACCTTACATCAGGTTCCCCCATCACAGTGCCACCTTACATCAGGTTCCCCCATCACAGTGCCCCCTTACATCAGGTTTCCAGATCACAGTGTCCCCTTGCATCAGGTTCCCCCATCACAGTGCCCCTTTACATCAGGTTCCCCCATTACAGTGCGCCCTTACATCAGGTTCCCCCATCACAGTGCCCCCTTACATCGGGTTCCCCCATCACAGTGCCCCCTTACATCAGGTTCCCCCATCACAGTGCCCCTTTACATCAGGTTCCCCCATTACAGTGCCCCCTTACATCAGGTTCCCTCATCACAGTGCCCCCTTACATCGGGTTCCCCATCACAGTGCCCCCTTACAATAGGTTCCCCCATCACAATGCCCCTTTACATCAGGTTTCCCCATCACAATGCCCCTTTACATCAGGTTTCCCCATCACAGTGCCCCCTTACATCAGGTTCCCCCATCACAGTGCCCCTTTACAATAGGTTCCCCCATCACAATTTCCCTTTACATCAGGTTTCCCCATCACAGTGCCCCCTTACATCAGGTTCCCCCATCACAGTGCCCCCTTACAATAGGTTCCCCCATCACAATGCCCCTTTACATCAGGTTTCCCCATCACAATGCCCCTTTACATCAGGTTTCCCCATCACAGTGCCCCCTTACATCAGGTTCCCCATCACAGTGCCCCTTTACATAATGTTTCCCCATCACACTGCCCACTTACATCAGGTCCCCCCATCACAGTGCCCCTTTACATCAGGTCCCCCCATCACAGTGTCCCTTTACATAAGGTTCCACCCATCACAGTGTCCCCTTACATAAGGTTCCACCCATCACAGTGTCCCCTTACATAAGGTTCCACCCATCACAGTGCCCCCTTACATAAGGTTCCCCCATCACAGTACCCCCTTACATAAGGTTCCACCCATCACAGTGTCCCTTTACATAAGGTTCCACCCATCACAGTGTCCCCTTATATAAGGTTCCCCCATCACAGTGCCCCCTTACACCAGGTTCCCCCATCACAGTGTCTCCATAAACAAGAAAGAATAGGCTGCACACCACGACTGTAGTCCAAAATCCTTTATTAGGACATTAATCATGATTAAGCACGTATAATAGTGTGAAACACGTCTACTGGGCATTTTGTCCCTGCGGTGTCACTCTTGGATATCCTAATAAAGCCTTCTTTTGTACAGTGCCCCCTTACATCAGGTTCTCCCATCACAGTGTCCCCATATATCAGGTGTCCCCCATTACAGTGCCTCTTTACATCAGGTTCCCCCATCACAGTGCCCTCTTACATCAGGTCCCCCCATCACAGTGCCCTCTTACATCAGGTCCCCCCAACACAGTGCCCTCTTACATCAGGTCCCCCCATCACAGTGCTCTCTTACATCAGGTCCCCCCATCACAGTGCCCTCTTACATCAGGTCCCCCCATCACAGTTTCCCCATGCATCAGGTTCCCCCATCACAGTGTCCCCATACATCAGGTGTCCTCCATTACAGTGCCTCCTTACATCAGGTTCCCCCATCACAGTGTCCCCTTACATCAGGTTCCCCCATCACAGTGCCCCCATACATCAGCTTCCCCCATCACAGTGTCCCCATATATCAGGTGTCCCCCATTACAGTGCCTCTTTACATCAGGTTCCCCCAATACAGTGCCTCTTTACATCAGGTTCCCCCATCACAGTGCCCTCTTACATCAGGTCCCCCCATCACAGTGCCCTCCTACATCAGGTTCCCCCATCACAGTGTCGCCATACATCAGGTGTCCTCCATTACAGTGCCTCCTTACATCAGGTTCCCCCATCACAGTGCCCCCTTACATCAGGTCCCCCCATCACAGTGCCCTCTTACATCAGGTTCCCCCATCACAGTGCCCCCTTACATCAGGTTTCCCCATACATCAGGTTCCCCCATCACAGTTTCTCCATACATCAGGTGCCCCCATCCATCAGAGTTGTGCCCCCCTCCCCTTCCCCCTTACAGATTACAAATGTTGTTCCCACCTGCAATGAAGGCAGCTCCTCCTTCCTCTCTTGTGCTGAGACTGAGGTGAGCTCTCAGTCTCAGTCCTGGCTCTCTTTTGCCCCCTATAGGAGGGTGGAGAAAGCTGAGTCCTCTCTAGTGGAAACCAGACGCTGTTTCTTCTGACAGGAGTAACATTGCAGTTACTCCTGTCAAAGAAAATCGTCACAAGTGGACAAATCGCCAGTGCATTCCTCCAACACAGCGCCCACATCCCCCCCAACCTTTTCCTGGCCCTGATCATGGGCCCCCCATGCAGCTGCGGCTCCTGGACAGTGCCCAGGTGTGCCCATTCATTGTCAGCCCTGTTACCGACTGTATGCCATATAGTAACATAGTAGGTGAGGTTGAAAAAAGTCCATTAAGTCCAACCTATGTGTGTGATTATATGTCAGTATTACATTGTATATCCCTGTATGTTGTGGTCGTTCAGGTACTTATCTAATCGTTTTTTGAAACTATCGATGCCCCCCGCTGAGACCACCGCCTGTGGAAGGGAATTCCACATCCTTGCTGCTCTTACAGTAAAGAACCCTCTTCGTAGTTTAAGGTTAAACCTTTTCTTCTAATTTTTGTGAGTGGCCACATATCTTATTAAACTCCCTTCCGCAAAAAAGTTTTATCCCTATTATGGGGTCACCAGTGCGGTATTTGTAAATTGAAATCATATCCCCTCTCAAGCGTCTCTTCTCCAGAGAGAATAAGTTCAGAGCTCACAACCTTTCCTCATAACTAATATCCTCCAGACCCTTTATTAACTTTGTTGCCCTTCTTTGTACTCGCTCCATTTCCAGTACATCCTTCCTGAGGACTGGTGCCCAGAACTGGACAGCATACTCCAGGTGCGACCGGACCAGAGTCTTGTAGAGCAGGAGAATTATCGTTTTATCTCTGGAATTGATCCCTTTTTAATGCCAATATTATGTTTGCTTTGTTAGCAGCAGCTTGGCATTGCATGCCATTGCTGAGCCTGTCATCTACTAGGACCCCCAGGTCCTTCTTTATCCTAGATTCCCCCAGAGGTTCTCCCCCCAGTGTATAGATTGCATTCATATTTTTGCCACCCAAATGCATTATTTTACATTTTTCTACATTAAACCTCATTTGCCATGTAGTTGCCACTCCATTAATTTGTTCAGATCTTTTTGCAAGGTTTCCACATCCTGCGGAGAAGTTATTGCCCTGCTTAGCTTAGTATTGTCCGCAAATACAGAGATTGAGCTGTTTACCCCATCCTCCAGGTCGTTTATGAACAAATTAAATAGGATTGGTCCCAGGACAGAATCCTGGGGAACCCCACTACCCACCTCTGACCATTCTGAGTACTCCCCATTTATCGCCACCCTCTGAACTCGCCCTTGTAGCCAGTTTTCAGTCCATGTACTCACCCTATGGTCCATGCCAACGGACCTTATTCTGTACAGTCAACGTTTATGGGGAACTGTGTCAAATGCTTTTGCAAAAACTAGATATACCACGTCTGCGGGCCTTCCTTTATCTAGATGGCAACTCACCTCCTCATAGAAGGTTAATAGATTCTTCATGAATCCATGCCGATTACTGCTAATGATACGCTGATAAACTGGTGGCAGCCTGGGATTTTAAACACACTAGCAACCGTCGGCTGTCAGATGGAAGCGATCTGGCAATTGTACAGCCGTTGGATCGGTTCCACATTCCCTGGCAACAGTACCAGGGCAGGATCATCTAGAGTCCAGGGCGAACATGCCAAACTGCACCCCACCCCAAGATGTATGAGCATTATGTGTCAGCAAAAATCCCCCCCACAAAAACACTAAGGGCTAAACTGCATGCTTACCCCCTAAGCATAAATTGCCCCTCTTCCCAGTACAAATCTGCCCCCTGCTGAAATCCCCCCTATCAGCACAAATCTTTGACCCCCCCCCAATCCCTCTCAGCTCAAATGCCCCCCCCCCCCCCCAAAAAAAAAAAAAAAAAAATCACCCCTCCTAGCACAAATCATATACCCCTAAAATTTCCCCTCTTAGTATACATCTTCTCCCCCCCCCACTTCAAATTCCCCCTTCCAACACAAATCCACCCTCCTAGCACAAATCTTCTTTCCCCCAACACAAGTCCATTTAGATCAACACTCTCAGCACGCCCCCCCCCCCCCAACCCCCCCAAAAAAATAATAATTCCCCTCTTAGAACAATACTTACCTTCTGCAGCCCCCTAAATTCCCCCTTCCTACACAAATCCCCTTATTGTGGCACCCCCTACCTCACATGACAGCACAGTGCCCAGGGCAGCTGCCCCTCCTGCCCACCCCTTGTACTGGCCCTGCCTGGCAATAGTACCCCCACCCAGGCTCCGTGCTCCTATCAGTGGACCCCGGACCAGCATGGCAGGTGCCACTAAGAAGAGGAGGGGAGATTAGAGAACATCCATTCACTGCTCTCTCCTTCCTACTAAGAACCTGGAAGTGACATGTAACGCATCACTTCCTTTTTCCAATGTCACTTTCTCTAGTCGGTCTGGCCTGGGGAAGAAGCTAATGAAAATGAAGGAAGGAAGCAATGGAAGGGGAGCAAGTGCTGCTGCTAGGGCAAAAGTAAAGGTTCATATTAATCTTACAAGTCTTTATACCTTCATTAATAAGATTAATAATAATAAATATAAAATCAATTATATAAAATCTCACTAGTAAGGTCACAGCCAAAAAGTTCCATCCTCAGGCCCGCCCTACTTCCAGTGTGCAGCGGGTGGATCCTTATGAAACGAGCGATGAAAGGAGGATTAAAAGAGTTCTCTCGAATACTAGAGGCGTCGACATTTCCAAAAAATACCTGCAGATAAACAAGTCAATGCATTCATTAAGTGACCAATTAACAAAGTTTGGAAAAAAAGATAGAAATGTGAAAAACATGATGTTAAGGCCCCATTCACACCTGAGCAATTATCTGCTTGAAGCTCAAAAAAATGCTGGAGGAGAAAAAAAACATTCTCTATGGAGACGGTTCTCATCTCCACTCCATGTCGCCTGAAGCCAAACCCCTGAAGATCAAACAAGTTATGGAGCTTTTTTTTTTTGTCGCTCGAATCGGGCAGATTTGGGCATTTTTGGCGTGTTTGTATTCCCATAGAAATCAATGGAAACGGGCGTAAAGTAAAAAATTAAATAGTAATTATATATAAATAAATAAATGTAAAATAAAGAGACGCTTGAGAGGGGATATGATTTCAATATACAAATACCGTACTGGTGACCCCACAATAGGGAGAAGACTTTTTCGCGGAAGGGAGTTTAACAAGACTCGTGGCCACTCATTAAAATGAGAAGAAAAGTGGATTAACTTTAAACTATGTAGAGGGTTCTTTACTGTAAGAGCGGCAAGGATGTGGAATTCCCTTCCACAGGCGGTGGTCTCAGCGGGGAGCATCGATAGTTTAAAAAAACAGATAAGCACCTGAACGACCACAACATACAGGGATATACAATGTAATACTGACACATAATCACACACATAGGTTGGACTTGATGGACTTGTGTCTTTTTTCAACCTCACCTTCTATGTAATTAGGCCCTGTTCTTCTGCATTTTTTTTTAATTAATCAACATTACATATGGGGTCTATTTATAAAAATAAAAAAAAATTCACCATGTGAATGTCCCAGCCATCGCAAATGATCCCTCTGATGTGTCTAATGCCCCGTACACACGGTCGGACATTGATCGGACATTCCGACAACAAAATCCTAGGATTTTTTCCGACGGATGTTGGCTCAAACTTGTCTTGCATACACACGGTCACACAAAGTTGTCGGAAAATCCGATCATTCTGAACGCGGTGACGTAAAACACGTACGTTGGGACTATAAACGGGGCAGTAGCCAATAGCTTTCATCTCTTTATTTATTCTGAGCATGCGTGGCACTTTGTGCGTCGGATTTGTGTACACACGATCGGAATTTCCGACAACGGATTTTGTTGTCGGAAAATTTTATAGCCTGCTCTCAAACTTTGTGTGTCGGAAAATCCGATGGAAAATGTGTGATGGAGCCCACACACGGTCGGAACTTCCGACAACAAGGTCCTATCACACATTTTCCGTCGGAAAATCCGACCGTGTGTACGGGGCATTATATGTTTTTTCCCAGGACCATCAGCTCCATCTAGTGACCATAATGCTGTATTTTCCTCATTGCGGTAAAATTAATAAGGCCACTAGATGGTGTTGATGAGCTTAGGAAACAAACATTTTAGACACATTACGGGAGTTATTCGTGAATGCTGATCACATAGCGAATGTATAAAGAGACCCCATGAGGTGCAAAAACATTCCATTTGAACATAACAATCGGTCTGGGGGCTGGATCGGCAGGTGAATTTACCAACTCGGCCCCCCACACATGTATTCTTCTTATGCATCAGAACAATTTTACATTTTAGCTATAGGCCTATTGATTCAGTCTGTGGGAACTGGGATTAGTCTGTGCGAGCCAATCTACCTTACATAGCAGAAAACAACTAACAGGGGCTCTAATCCTTCTCCACTAATTAAAAACTTAAAAAAAATACATTTGGCTTCAACAATATATGTCTGTTTTTTTTCCAACTGCTGCAAAAATACATACATACCATCTGATTACTACTGGTGTTCCCTTGGTACTGGCTCCACTTTTCTCCATCCAGGCTATAGAAGATAATATATTGGGATATGTACAGGGTAAGGAATTTCTGTCGAGCGCCTTGAGTTTGTATGGCGTGAATCACCATAGGTGCCAGAAGATCCACCTGAAATAATAGCCAATGAAACAAAAGTTTTATTTAGCTTCTTATCCTCCATATTTGCATCTACCTTATCTGGGGGTTTCCTATGCAGTATTAGCCCATTTCCATGGGCCATATACATTAATGAAGCCTCAAAGGTCTTGAGATGTTAATTTTCCTACAGTAGGATGATCTTCTTCTCCAATGGTCCAATAGGAACATTATTGGCTAGCACTTTTAAATGAAACTTAATTTTTGGGCCCCTAAGGGCTCCTTCCATAATGAGGAGTAAGTATGTTCAGCATTTATGCACATTTTGGCATGCTTACCTTACAAAGTCCTCTCCTCCCAAGAGGTTCCCATTGTCGCTCTGTCTTGGTCTTTCTGAGTAAGGAAGTCTTAGATGAAGATCCACTTTCAAGCGCAACTCCAGACTCTAAGCTCCTCCCCTGAGGATCTCCTTTTAAGACCTTTATTGCAGCATGGTATCCTTTTTTTGGTATATATCTTTTTCTGATTTCTTCTAGTGCATCTGGGTATAAAAGTATTGGCTGGAGAACTGCTTTAAAGCCCAACCCCAGGTTTCATGTTCCTCCCCTGAGGAATCCCCCCTTTAAGGCCTCTATGACAGTATGGTATTCTTTTTTATTTTATATGTACCCTTTTTCTGATGTCATCTAGCCCATTTGGGCCTGGAAGTCTTGGCTGGAGATCCACTATGAAGCCCAAGTCCAGGCTGCATGCTCCTCCCCTGAGGATCCCCCTTTAAAGCTTCTATGACAGTATAGTATCCTTTTTTTTTTTCATTTTATATGTACTTTTTCCTGATGTCTTCTAGCCCATCGGGGCTTGGAAGTCTTGGCTGGAGATCCAGTTACTAGCCAGTCACACGATGCGCCAAATTATTTTCACCTTCTACTGGCAGTAAGCAATCCCGGATGATGCAGAGAATGGCCCTCAAGTGATCAGCACCGCTCTTTGCATTAATCCATTGAGAGCATTGCATTAAGAGTATTAATATTATTGCACTTTTTACATTGAGTGCTCAATAGCAGGGGCCAGGACACCCTTCACTTCCAGCCTGTCCCCAGTCAATGGGGATGAGGATATCTTTTGGTGGATTACAGATACTGCGGGGGGGGGGCAGCTTTGGATTTAGCTATCACAGTCAGAGTTTTTTTTCTAAAATGAACCTGCAGTTGGGTTTTAAGTACATTAAGTCAGCAGAAATATTTATTTTTTAACCTGTCCAATCATTATTTTTCCTGGAACAAGCCTTGGTTGGCAACTTCAAGGGCTAAGTTCTCTCCAAGGTGGGGGAACACAGTAAAGGAACAGGACTGTAGCGGCAAAAGTAGACTTGACACATCTTCGTGGGGCAGTTGAGCATAAGAGGACATAGGATTCATTAATATTTGGGATTCTGGAGAACCTCCCCAGCATCAGTAATGCACACTGGGCAGCTCTTTATGTCACCCACGTGTATGGGCTCCTAGGGGTGTATTAAAAAAATGTGCATAGCTGTTAATCCATGGACATTGCATGTAAATTTATTCTGCACAAATAGTGCAGAATCGAATGTTCTCCGACTATATCTTCTGCAGATCGAATGTGCGAATGCAGAAAAGGCCACTAAATGGAGCTGAGGAGCGTACTTATTTACTACGCTAGTCATCGCCATCTAGTGACCATATTGAGGTATTTTTCCCATTCACACTTTTGAATTGCAAAAATGTAGCCAGAGAACATTTGATTTTGCCCCATTTGCACAGAATGCATTTATATACAGTTTTGAGGAAAAAAATTGTGTGACAGGGCAAGGCCCTGCTACTGTGAGAATATAGGAGAAAATGACACAGGATTTGCATTAAGGGTTTATGCGAGGTTTGAGTTTATCGTTTCTGAGCAAAAGCTGCATTTTTAGTTTTCTCTGGATTCTGTAGTCCTGGATTGGGGCCTGGAGCTTGAAGGTTCCAAAGTGTATTTGTGGGATGGAACCCTCAATCCTGTATCTGGATTTTAACAGGTGTCTGCAGCCTGTCTGAGTACATAGGTGTGCCGGGTCATTGTATACTCAAGCCTGAGGATAGCTCAGGGCTCCCAGTTTAGAGATGGCTCCCATATTGGAGACAGGAGGTCTCACCTAGGGGTCAGAGGAGCCCCAGCTAGGAGCTGGGAGACAGGAGGTCTCACCCAGGAATTAGAGGAGCTGGTAGAGTTGCCACCATCCCTTTAAAACTGAACACATACAATGCCTTGAAAAAGTATTCACACCCCTTGAAATTTTCCACATTTTTGTCATGTTACAACCAAAAACGTAATTGTATTTGATTGGGATTTTATGTGATAGACCAACACAAAGTGGCACATAATTGTGAAGTGGAAAGAAAATGATAAATGGTTTTCAAAAAGTTTACAAATAAATATGTGAAAAGTGTGGGGTACATTTGTATAGCGCCCCCCTGAGTCAATACTTTGCAGAACCCCCTTTCGCTGCAATTACAGCTGCAAGTCTTTTTGGGGATGTCTCTACCAGCTTTGCACATCTAGAGAGGGACATTTTTGCCCATTCTTCTTTACAAAATATCTCAAGCTCTGTCAGATTGGATGGAGAGCGTCTGTGAACAGCAATTTTCAAGTCTTGCCACAGATTCTCAATTGGATTTAGGTCTGGACTTTGACTGGGCCATTCTAACACATGAATATGCTTTGATCGAAACCATTCCATTGTAGCTCTGGCTGTATGTTTAGGGTCATTGTCCTGCTAGAAGGTGAACCTCCGCCCCAGTCTCAAGTCTTTTGCAGACTCTAACAGGTTTTCTTCTAAGATTGCCCTGTATTTGTCTCCATCCATCTTCCCATCTACTCTGACCAGCTTCCCTGTCCCTACTGAAGAAAAGTATCCCCACAACATGATGCTGCCACCACCATGTCTCACGGTGGGGATGGTGTGTTCAGGGTAATGTGCAGTGTTTTTTACGCTACACACAGTGTTTTGCTTTTAGGCCAAAAAGTTCAATTTTGGTCTCATCTGACCAGAGCACCTTCTTCCACATGTTTGCTGTGTCCTCCACATGGCTTCTCACAAACTGCAACCAAGAATTCTTATGGCTTTCTTTCACCAATGTCTTTCTTCTTGTCACTCTTCCATAAAGGGCAGATTTGTGGAGAACACGACTAATAGTTGTCCTGTGGACAGATTCTCCCACCTGAGCTGTGGATCTCTGCAGCTCCTCCAGAGTTACTATGGACCTCTTGGCTCTTCTCTGATGAATGCTCTCCTTGCCCGGCCGGTCAGTTTAGGTGGACGGCCATGTCTTGGTAGGTTTGCAGTTGTGCCATACTCTCCATTTTCGGATGATGGATTGAACAGAGCTCCGTGAGATGCTCAAAGCTTGGGATACATTTTTATAACCTAACCCTGCTTTAAACTTATCCACAACTTTATCCCTGACCTGTCTGGTGTGTTCCTTGGCCTTCAAAATGCTGTTTGTTCACTAAGGTTCTCTAACAAACCTCTGAGGGATTCACAGAACATCTGAATTTATACTGAGAGTACATTACACACAGGTGGACTCTATTTATTAATTAGGTGACTACTGAAGGCAATTGGTTCCACTAGATCTTAGTTAGAGGTATCAGAGTAAAGGGGGCTGAATACTAATGCACGCCACACTTTTCACATATGTATTTGTAAAAAATTTTGAAAAACATTTATCATTTTCCTTCCACTTCACAATTATGTGCCACTTTGTGTTGGTCTATCACATAAAATCCCAATAAAATACGTTTACATTTTTGGTTGTAACATGACAAAATGTGGAAAATTTCAAGGGGTATGAATACTTTTTCAAGGCACTTTATTAATTACACAGGTCCTATGGCTGATTAACGTGGTAAGTAAATCCACTTGGTGCCCTACCTGCATTAAATTAGCTCCAGAACCTGTGTAATTAATATGTGTTTGGTTTTAAAGGGATGAGGTGGCAACCCTAAACCCCAGCAAGGAGCCAAGAAATGGGAAGTCTCATCTCAAGGGTCAAAGGAACCCCAGCCAGCAGCCAGGAGACAGAGGGTCTCACTCAGGGCTCAGTGGAGCCCCGCCAGGAGTCGGAGGACAGAGGGTCTCACCCAGGGGTCAGAGGAGCCCCAGCCAGGAGTCAGGAGACAGAGGTTCTCACCCAGGGGTCAGAGGAGCCCCAGCCAGCAGCCAGGAGACAGAGGGTCTCACTCAGGGCTCAGTGGAGCCCCGCCAGGAGTCGGAGGACAGAGGGTCTCACCCAGGGGTCAGAGGAGCCCCAGCCAGGAGTTAGGAGACAGAGGTTCTCACCGAGGGGTCAGAGGAGCCCCAGTCAGGAGTCAGGAGACAGAAGGTCTTACCCAGGGGTCAGAGGAGCCCCAGCCAGCAGCCAAGAAAAAGGAGGTCTCATTCCAAGAGTCAGGTAGGCTCCTATCGGGGTGTTAGGAAAACCCCTATCCAGAGGCCAGCAGTGGGCTGTGAAGCAGGCACTGCGACTAAAGACTAAGAACCAGGGGAGCTGGACAATAAAGTCAGAGGAACTGGTAAGAAGAGCAGCGGTGCTGCCTACAAGAGAGCCAGGTGGCTCTGCATTTTCAGTTGACTTTTCATGTTGATGGTGGAAACCCCTGCGCTGGCAACTGCTGCGTATGTGAATTTTCCATTTTGTTCAATAAAAGTTGGCCCACCATGCCCTAAAATACAGTTTAAACTGGCGTGATTTGTTATAAATAGACTCTTTAGTGTTCTGATATTTACCAAACCAACAAATGCTATTTGCAAGCAAATTGGCACTTTTTTTTTTTTTTTAATCAACCCTCACCTGAATCCAAGAATTCGGACTGTTTACACTCCAGGCGTTTATAGTCCCGCTGTTTTCCAGTCTGGCCAGGGATGGCACCCAAGATCCTTTATTAACAAAAGGGAAAAGGATAATGACAGTACATAAGAACAGAACAACAAAAAAAAATCTAGGTGCACCCTATCTTTGGCCCGTCATGTACTCTGTGAAGTCTACCTCACCACCTCATTAGGAACACCTAATGCCGCGTACACACGGTCAGAATTTCAGTCAGAAAAAGTCCGATGGGAGCTTTGCATCGTAAATTCCGACTGTGTGTATGCCCCATCGGACTTTTTCCGTCGAAAATTCAGACGGACTTAGAGAACATGTTCTATATTTTTCAGACGGAACAAATTACTATCGGAAAAAACGCTCGTCTGTATGCTGTTCCGACGAGATTAGCAGAAGGAGCCCAAAGGGTGGCATACTGGCTATTGAACTACCTTTTTCTGGTGCCGTCGTATGTGTTGTACGTCACCGCGTTCTTGACGGTCGGAATTTGGTGTGACCGTGTGTTTGCAAGACAGCTTGAGCGGAATTCCGTCAGAATTCCGTCGCAAAAACCTTCAGAGTTTATTCCGACGGCAAAACCGGTCGTGTGTACAGGGCATAAAGAGTGGAGAGACCATGGAGTAGGCAGCTTTACTAAAGTACACTACATGGCCAAAGGATTGTGGACACCTGACCATCGCAACAACCCCCTTCAAATGAGTGAGCTCAGGATTCCAAGAGAATGTTACCGTCAATGGTAACGGAATACAAAGAATATGGAGCGTATTCATAAAAACTTTGCATAGCTGTTCGTACATCAAAACTGCATGTAAATTCATCTTTTGTGAATGGGGCAATAAAGGATGGTATCAAGCTATATTCTCTTTAGATCGATTGTGATTAATGGAAAACAAAAATGTGAATGTTTGGGGACAATACCACATTACGGTCTCTAGATGGAGCAGAGTATCATAAGAAATAAGTATGCTCCTTAGCTCCATCTAGTGGCCACAATGCCCTATTTTTACGATTTACACTGCTGTTTTCAATGAATAACGTTCAATCTGCAGAGAATATGCACTTGCTGACCTGCCACAGTACATATACTGCAGCAGGTTGGCACATGCAGGTACAATCACACACCTGTACTTGATGTGCCTGCACTCAGTTTAGGAGCTCACCCCCCTGCGACCGCCAGACACAGCAGATTGAGGAACCCAATACTCTAGGGCTGGTGATCATGTGCAATCACATGATCACAATGTCTACAAAGCTGTTATGAATGAATGAATTCATAACAGCTGTGCTGCCTATGCTGTGATTGGCCTACAGCTATCACAGTGTACCTGGGCAGATCACAGCACCCTGTACCATGTGATTAGCTGTAGCCAATCACAGATCACTAGTCTTCACATCTGTCATGAATGGCTAACCCATTAATGGAAAATAAAAACTTTGCTGTTGCAATGACCTTCATTGTAACAACAAAATGTAAAAAAAAATATTTCAAAATTAAAAAAAAAAAAGGGAAAAATTTTTAATAAAAAAATTATTATTTTTAACATACAAGTAGCACGGTGCTGAACAGCAAAAAATGCCCTCGTCATGAAGGTGGTAAAACCTTCTGCAGTTGAAGTGGCTATAGCCTGAGAACATCTGATTTTGTCACATTCACACAGAACACATTTAGATGCAGTTTCAACGGCTAAACTGATATTTAAACTTTTTTTTTTTTTTTTTATAAATACAATCCCCTCAACCTTGTGGCATTTTCTGTTTCAGCTCCATAAAGGCACAGACCAGTCTGGTGTGGAGGGACTTGAGTGACCTACACACAGCCCTGACCCCAACCCTATCGAACATCTTCAGGATAAACAGGAATGTTGATTGTGAGCCGGGTCTTCTCCTCCATCACTAGTACCTGGCCTCACAAATGTTCTTGTGGCTGCATCAGAACAGCCCCAAAGGGGGAACCAAGTTAATGCCCATGCTTTGTTTTCAGAATGGAAATGTCCAACATGCCCATATAGATTTTGATGGTCAGATGCCCACAAACTTTGACCCCATTATGTATGTCATATATTTTATTTGGGGTTGCACCTATGCATTGCTGGTTATCTTGTTGTATATGTTTGTTTTGTCTCCTTTATAGTAGTTTTTAAAAAATATTTTAATTTCTTACCATAATGCCCTGAAGCAGTTATCTGTGAATCTTTGATTTTTCCTGATGATAAACCAAGAGGTTGGTGACACCCTAAAAGACAAATCACATGTACAATATGTATTATGTTCTAAATTACAAACATGTAATGATGCATTAATATGTACACTATATGGACAGAGGTATTTGGCCCCTCTCCAAGTGATTGGGTTCAGGTATTTCCAGTGAAGGATACTGTTAATATTATAAAATAAAAATACATTTTAGACAATTATTCTCATCCACCATTGTGGTAACAGTCTGAGGAAGACCCCTTTCTGTTCCAGCATGACTGTACCCCTGTGTACAAAGCCAGCTCCATAGAGACATGGTTTGACCAGTTTGGTGTGGGGGAACTTGAGGGTCCTGCATAGAGCCCTGACCTCATACCCTACATAAGGAAGAACTTAAGGATAAGGTCTTCTCATCCAATATCGGTTCCTGCCCTCAGCACTAAATCTAAATCTTGTGGAACATTTTCCCAGGACAATGGAGACTGTTATAGCTGTAATGGGGGCAACCCTATAATAACGGCCATGGGTTTTGTAAATGAATGTCCAACAAGCTTAGAGGTGTGACGGTCAGTTTTTGGGCGTAAATTGTAGATTTAATTACATCTTTAATCACAATATTGCCATGTTTTAAATATTAAAATTACAAACAACACCCAGTCACTCATCTCCACAAACTTATCTTTGCATAGACTCACTTGGATCATAGACTAGGTAGAGTGCTGTCATATTATGGTTATTATGTTCTCCTTCTGGTTCTATAAGCCACAGGCCAGTTGTCTGAGCTGTCATTTCCAAAGTCACCCCAACACCTGAAATAAAGACATCAATGAAAGTTGAAGAGAGTAAAAAATAAAAAGTTGACAAAAAAAAAACAAAAAAACAAAATTGAAATTCCATATCTTCCAGAAGAGCCCGTGCGTTTTAGCAGCCTTCATGTTAATTCTATGAATTAATGAATTAAAAAAAATATTAATATAATGTATTAATGGAATTTGTACTTAACTAAACTCCTTCTGTCACAGCCATTCAGGGGCAATATTAGAAAACATGGGGCCCCATACAGCCCTTGGGCACCCAGAGGAGAATAATGATGGTTGTAGGTGTAGCATAATTGTGATAATAGTAGGGGGGGGGGGGGTTAAAACTTGAGGTGTAGAGGTCAGAAGTATGTAATGTAAAGAGTGCATGGGTCAGAAGTATTTATTGTACAGAGTGCAGGGGTCAGAAGTATGTAATGTAGAGAGTGCAGGAATCAGAAGTATGGATGTATAGCGTGCAGGGTTCAGAAGTATGTAATGAACAGAGTCCATGGGTAAGATGTATGTAATGTACAGAGTCCATGGGTCAGAAGTATGTAATGTACAGAGTGCAGGGGTCAGAAGTATGTAATGAATAGAGTGCGTAACATACAGAGTCCAGGGTTCAGAAGTATGTAACGTACAGAGTGCAGGGTTCAGAAGTATGTAACATATAGAGTGCAGGGGTCAGAAGTATGTAATGTATAGAGTACAGGGGTCAGAAGTATGTAATGTATAGAGTGCAGGGTTCAGAAGTATGTAATGTACAGAGTACAGGGGTCAGAAGTATGTAATGAATAGAGTGTAGGGGTCATAACAATAGAACAATAGATCCACAACAGCAACTAAAGAGCCCCACCAGCAATAACAGATCTTCAAACAGCCACCATCAATAGACCATCTAGTAGCCGGCAACAATAGACCTCGACCATCAAAAGTAGATTGCTCCCAGCAACATTAAAGCAACACTTGATCTCCCACCAACAATAGATCTGCCTCAGCAGCAAAACAGCCCCACCGGTAATAACAGATACCCCAGCAGCCAGCAAAAAATAGACCCTTCCCACCAACATAAAACACCCAAGCAACAATACATGCCCCACCTGCAACAATAGAGCCACCCCAGTAACAAGAGTCTCAGCAGCAATAAAATATCCCCCAGCAGCCACCATCACTAGACCATTTAACAGCCAGCAACAATAGACACCCCCCCCCCCCCCAAACCCCTCAAAAGTAGATCTCTCCCAGCAACATAAAACAATTAGGCAACAATGATTCCCCGCCAGCAACAATAGACCTCCCGAAACAGTAGACCACCCCCAGCAACAATACACCCCCTCATGACAATAGGTCACCCAGCAGCCAGCATCAATAGAATCTCCCAGCAACAATAGACTCCCCACCAGCAACAATAGATGCATCCAGCAACTAAAGAGCCCTACCAGCAATAATAGATCCCCAAACACCCGCCATCAATAGACCATCTAGCAGTCAGCAACAAGAGACCCCCCCCCCACAAAAGTAGACCCTTCCCAGTAACATAAAACACCCAAACAACAATAGATGCCCCACCTGTAACAGCAATAGCAACAAAAGAGTCTAAGCAGCAATAATAGATCCCTCAGCAGCCACCATCAATAGACCATTTAGCAGCCAGCAACAATAGACCCCCCCTATCAAAAGTAAATCTCTCCCAGCAACATAAAACAATTATGCAACAATAGATTCCACCACCAGCAACAATAGACCTCCCGCAACAGTATATAAGAGAGAGGAGCCGACAACTCCAAATTCCTTGATGCAAAAATGCATTGGCTACATTTGAGAATTAAAATGCTGATGCGTTTTGGTGTGAGCCTTAGTTATAGCCAATAGTAGACCACCCCCAACAATACACCCACTCACGACAATAGATCACCCAGCAGCCAGCATCAATAGATCCCCCAGCACACCCCAACACCCCTTGCTAGCACATACTTTCCGTGCTGGAGGTTCCAGAGCTGCAGACCACTGACAAAAAAACATCCTCTACTCCTACTAGTAAGTCAACCCCTATGTGGTGGAAACCATGCGTGTCTTTGGATTTAGTGGAAACGCTACTTCAATAGTTGTGGTGGAAACTGTACTGTACTTTAGTGGAAACTGTACTTCAATAGTTATTTCCCATACATAGAAGGATGAAATCCCACAACAATCCTTACCAGGGTATAGGTTCACTATACTGCATGGGTGATCCTTCTGGCTTCCTTGCTTGAGGATGTTCCCATGAAACTGCACAGGAAGGATGTCTCTTCCTCCAACGTTCAGTAGATGCCATCGTGTCTTTCTATCCAAAGGCGAGACGAGTCCAGGAAGAGAGTCACCCACATAGCCATTGATTGCTAAAAAGCCAAGAAAGATAAAAAAAAAAAAGACAATATAACTCTTTATTGTAATGAGATCATAGAAGCATCATTGCCCAACCAGGATAGGTAGATACAACCCAGGATCTCCTCACTTCTTAGGAATTTCCTCACTTCCTGTTTTGGCTATGGGACAGGAAGTAAAGGGAAACTTCCCCAATGGCAGATAAAAACTGATCCTTAATAAATCGAAAATAAAATAGCAAATTTTCTTTAGTTCACCTTTGAGTGATAATAAGAATATTATCAATAGACAAGGAGCAGTGGGATGTCTGTAAATACAAAATATACAGGATAATTTAACACGAGACAGCAATAATTCAATAGCCGCCCAGCCTTCTAATATGAACACAGAACAAGGGCTCTTGGAGGGGAGAACGGATCTATTGGTTCACTGCTGGGAGGGGGGAGCTGAGCTGCTGAGTCACTGCTGGCAGGGGGACCTGAAATGCTGAGTCACTGTTGGTACTGCCAGGGGAGAGCAGGGGGAGCTGCTGAGTCATTGCTGGGAGTGGGGAACAATTGAACTGCTGAGAGAAGACTTCAGCGAATCTGCCATGAACTTTGAGAATGAATTGCTCCACTATGCCTGCAGCTACTGAGGTCAGTGGGGGCTTGTTTTAAAGTTGATATAATTGCTTACCAATAATACTTAAAAAAACTGAATGCCTATAGCCCTGCCACAGAAATTAGAAAAATGAATTGGTCCACAGTGCTCGCGGCTACTGAGGTCAGTGAGGTGTTGGTTTAAATTTGGTCTAATTGCTTGCCAAGAATGCTTTAAAAAATATGATTGAACTTTGAGGATGAATTGCTCCACAGTGCCTACAGTTACTGAGGTCAGTGGGGGCTTGTTTTAAAGTTGGTCTTGTCAAGTGTCAGGTCTGGGCTCAGCCCTTCCTTCTCAGAGCTGGCTGCTCAGCTGTCAGCTAATTGCCAGCTCCCATCTCTCTCCACAGTTACTCAGCTGTTGATGATATCCTGCCCGTCAGTCCTGCCTACTTAAGTCGTCCAGTCCGGAGGAGCTCTGCCTTCGCCTTGGTCACAACACAAGAAACATCTCCTGTGTTCCTGTTTAATGACTGGCTTTGCTGACATCCCTTCTGGCTCCGGATTCTGCTTGCTGTTCCACTACTTTGATCCTTGACTTCTGGCTTGGCTGACTATCCGTTCCGGTTACTGAACTTTGGCTATGTTTTGGCTACGTTTGTTCTTTTTACTTTTATTATTAAACAAGTGTGATTTAACTGTACTTCTGTCTTGGTCTAAAAAACCCTGAATATCTATTGACCTGCCACAGTACTTTGAGGAAGCATTCCTCCACAGTACCAGCAGCTACTGAGGTCAGTGAAGGATTGTTTTGAAGTTAATCTAATTGCTTGTCAAGAATGTTTAAAAACGGAATAACTATAGCCCTACCACAGAACTTTGAGGATGAATTGCTCTACAGTGCCGGCAGCTACTGAGGTCAGTGGAGGATTGTTTTAGGCTCCATGCACACTGGCTTAAATAATGTTGCTTCTTTTGTGTTCTGCCTGTAGAAGCAGCTCAATGTTATCCTATGTGTCCATGCACATTAGGACGTTTAGAGGCATATTTTGGGCTCAACCTTAGAGGCAGGAAAAAAAAACCCTTCTAGACTTTGTGCAAAAAATGCTATATATGAGAGTTTTTTTTAAGGCCTGTGGGCATGAAGCCTAAAAGTTCATCTAATTGCTTGTCGGAAAACAAAAAAACGGAATATCTATAGCCCTACCATAAAACTTTGAGGAGGAATTGCTCCAGTCCACAGTGCCTTCAGCTACTGAGATCAGTGAGGGTTTGTTTTTTAAAGTTAGTCTAATTGCTTGCCAAGAATCTATAGCCCTGCCACAGGTCACCTTAAACCAGCTGGGAGCCACAAAGAAGGAGCAATATGAGCCCACGCAGCCTAAATCACCATTCTGACATGTCTGGCATAGACCAACTTTTGGATCATTCTTTCTTTCTGGCCCCATAACCCTGTAGTAGTCCAACCAAGGCTTTGCATAGGACGGAAATGGTCATATTGTGACTGAAGCCCATTACCATGAAAGATGTGGTCATGCTGAATATCCTCAGCAGGTGCAGTTGATGGTGACTTGCAGGCATGAGGGCAGGAACGTAATACATTGGTTTGAAAACCACAGGTGGAGGGACAATGTTGCTGCCAATTCTCTGTGAAGTACAAGCTCTTCATTTCGTCCATCTCCATAAACACAAGAGAGAAATCTTCCATCGGAATCTGCTGCACAGTGGAGCGCTTCAAGACATTTGGTCGGCAGACGAGCAAAGGTCCGATGAGCCCGGAATGAAAGTCTTTGTACTGGTTGGAAACACGGGAACAAAAGTCAAGTTTGAATTACATTAACATCTATCTACACCAAATGTTCTTTAAACTTCTACCTTGCCCACAAGACATATGTCATATTGAGGTGCAAAATTGCACACAAGTCCTTTGTAGCAAAGAAAGAGCCAATTCACACTCATAATAACACTGGGAACTTTTTGTTAAAGGAAAATAATTTAAATAAGATTAAATTGCTCACCGAGTGGCCTTTAGAGGTGTAGAACCAGGTCCGGCACTCTTCAGATCCAGTGGGCCCGAACTGTGAGCTGACTTTTCCTGTGTATGTACGGGTGTGTTGTGGGCGAACACTGTCTTCCTCCTTCCCTTGTACAGCTAAAACATTGGAGTAGAAGGAGTAGGGTCTGGAAGCCATGTTCTTAAACTGTATCTGGAGGCACAAGACGAAATGATAAACTGGTTCAAGTAAATTATTTTATGCAAGAAAGTCACAATAATAATTAATAGATAAAAATGAATGAACTGCATTATAAAGTATTATAAATGTAATAAATATAATTTATCATGTTTAGTAAATGTAATAAATTTACTAAAAATAAATAAATACTAATGTAAATATATATATATATATATATATATATATATATATATATATATATATATATATATATATATATATATACACACACACATAATCTCACAAAAGTGAATACACCTCTCACATTTAATATTTTATTCTATCTTTTTATGTGACAACACTGAAGAAATGACACTTTGTTACAATGTAAAGTAGTGAGTGTACAGCTTATATAACAGTGTAAATTTGCTGTCCCCTCAAAATAACTTAACACACAGCCATTAATGTCTAAACCGCTGGCAACAAAAGTGAGTACACCCTTAAGTGAAAATGCCCAAATTGGGCCCAAAGTGTCAATATTTTGTATGACCACCATTATTTTCCAGCACTGCCTTAACCCTCTTGGGCATGGAGGTCACCAGAGCTTCACAGGTTGCCACTGGAGTCCTCTTCCCCTCCTCCATGACGACATCACGGAGCTGGTGGATGTTAGAGACCTTTTGCTCCTCCACTGTCCGTTTGAGTATGCTCCACAGATGCTCAATAGGGTTTAGGCCTGGAGACATGCTTGGCCAGTCCATCACCTTTACCCTCAGCTTCTTTAGCAAGGCAGTGGTCGTCTTGGAGGTGTGTTTGGGGTCCTTATGTTGGAATACTGCCCTGCGGCCCAGCCTCCAAAGGGAGGGGATCATGCTCTCCTTCAGTATATCACAGTACATGTTGGCATTCATGGTTCCCTCAATGAACTTTATCTCCCCAGTGACGGCAGCACTCATGCAGCCCCAGACCATGACACCCCCACCACCATGCCACCAAGACACTTGTCTTTGTATCCTCACCTGGTTGCCGCCACACACAATTGACACCATCTGAACCAAATAAGTTTATCAGGCCACAGGACATGTTTCCAGTAATGCATGTCCTTAGTGTGCTTGTCTTCAGCAAACTGTTTGCAGGCTTTCTTGTGCATCATCTTTAGAAGAGGGTTCCTTCTGGGACGACACCCAAGCAGACCAATTTGATGCAGTGTGCGGCGTATGGTCTGAGCACTGACAGGCTGACCCCCCACCCCTTCAACCACGCTGGCAGTACTCATACATCTATTTCCCAAAGACAACCTCTGGATATATGTTCTGAGTGGAACCTGTCCTGTTAAACTGCAGTATGGTCTTGGCCACCGTGCTGCAGCTCAGTTTCAGGGTCTTGGCAATCTTCTTATAGCCTAGGCCATCTTTATGTAGAGCAACAATTCTTTTTTTTGGATCCTCAGAGTTAATGCCATGAGATGCCATGTTGAACTTCCAGTGACCAGTATGAGAGAGTGAGAGCGATAAAACCAAATTTAACACACCTGCTCCCCATTCACACCTGAGACCTTGTAACACTAATGAGTCACATGACACCGGGGGAGTGAAAATGGCTAATTGGGCCCAATTTTAACATTTTCACTTAGGGGTGTACTCACTTTTGCTGCCAGCGGTTTAGACATTAATGGCTGTGTGTTGAGTTATTTTGAGGGGACAGTAAATTTACACTGTTATACAAGCTGTACACTCACTACTTTACATTGTAGCAAAGTGTCATTTCTTTAGTGTTGTCACATGAAAAGATAGAACAAAATATTTACAAAAATGTGAGGGGTGTACTCACTTTTGTGAGATATTGTATATATACTGTAGATATATATATATATATATATATACTGTAGATATATCTATCTATATATATATATATCTATAGATAATGTATATCTATCTATCTATGCATATATATATCTATCTATAGATATATATATCTATAGATAGATATATCTATAGATAGATAGATATATCTATCTATCTATCTATAGATATATCTATAGATAGATATATATATCTCTATATATATATAGATATATATATCTAGATCTATATATATATCTATATATAGATATCTATATCTATATATATATTATAGATATCTATATATATCTATATATATATAGATATCTATCTATATATTTATTTATTTATTTATTTTTTAAACATGTTCTCATTTATTTCATATTTCTTAGTAGCAGTGGCGCACAGTTTCGGCTGCTGGCTGTCAAAGAGGGGAGTAGATTAAAGTTTATTCACCACAGAGCTTCCTGCAGAGAAGAGCTAACCCACAGGTTGTGGGTGGGAAAAGTTTATACCCCAACATTTTTTAAGTTTAGAATAAAGCAAGGGAATGTAAATATTTTACTGGTTGAGAAAGAATGATTTAAAATGAAGGAATGTCCATTGCATGGGTTACATATAGTCACATGACACAGAAAGCTTACTTACTATGATTTCATCATTAACCTCTGCCCGGATACATGGCCCTAAAAGTCCTAAATGGGCGTCTCTTTCTCCACGGAAGGCGGGCTCACTAAAGCTGCTATCTAGATACTCCCGAAAAACCACTTTCTTATATGATGGGAACCCATGCAGCATATGGTGACTGATGGAAAAAAAAAAAAAGTGGAAACGTATTAAACATGGTGGCTGACTACAAAATATAAAAGAAAAAAAGAAAAGAGGTAACAAAACAAAATAAAAATACAGGAAAAAAAATAAATAAAAAAAAAATAAAAGTAAGGAAAAAAAAAATTAAAGTAAGGAAACAGGGGACCCCGCCTTATTTAAAAAATTCCAGGTTACACAATACAAATTTAGACACATTAAAAATAAATATATACAATTAATTCAAAAATATGAATTCAAATTACCTGTCTTTTATAAAATAAGGGGACCGTCCGCCACCATAATCCCACTCTATCTCCTCAGCTGCAATGAAATAAGTGTGGATTTGCCCTACATGGCTCCGAGGATCTAGTTCTCCATACAAGTCAATATACTCAAAATCACCGCTGTAATCATCGTAAAAGTCCACATTGTCATCCGCAGAGTTATTAGCATGAGATCCATTTTCTAACCGTTTGTTTGCTGGGCCGATTTGCCCCGTTGTATCTCTGCGCCGTCTACTTAACTCTTTAACTGGTTCCCCTTTCACTTCGCCCTTTTGAATTTCAGCAGATCCAACGGGCTGCAAAGGCTTTGTAGAATCTTTCAGAGACTCGTCGTATAGGATTCCATCATCCAAATATTCTGGGGTTGGCGATTTCGTCAAGTAGCTTTGAGGTCCAGAGGGTGGGGTTTTGAAAGGGGTGATAAATGGAAACTCATAAAAAGTGGGATCGGGGGTGAAATCTTTTGAATCGTCATGATCGTATTCATAGTAGTCATCTTGATGCTGCTCGCAGCGAGTGACTTTCAATGTTGCTCGCATACCGACATTTGCGGGAGGGGAGTCTGGTGCCACATGCCATTGTCCTACAGGAAAGAAATCAACCAGTCATGAATTTAAAGAGTAAGGAAGTACAATTGTAGACTTATACTTTTTTTATGATAGTTTTTCCCCACCTCTGGTGGGAAGACTGGTGGCTCTAAATGCTGCCCATTTGGAGCCACCGGCCTTTCTAACAAGGTGGCTGTCCCATTCATTCCTATGGAAATTTATACTCCTGGCAGCCCCAATCAGTCCCTTTCCCTTAAAAATAAATAGGGAAGTGGCATGCATGCGCTGGACATTTTGGGAGAAATGGTTGTGCAGCTCTGAGGGGGATCAAACCTCATTGGATTATGGCTGAAGGTAAGTTTTTCAAGTTGTGGGCAGCAACAACTTAGATGAAAACTGTACAAGACTGCAGTTGCCCTTTAACTACTTCCAGTCTGGACCTTTTCTGGCACTTTTTGTTCACATGAAACAATTAGTATTTTTTTTATGCTAGAAAACGACTTAAAACCACCAAACATTATATATATATATATATATATATATATATATATATATATATATATATATATATATTTTTTTTTTTTTTAAAGCAGGGGCCCTATAGAATAAACTGGTGGGTTTTGCAATTTTTTTATGTCACGCGGTATTTGCACAACGGTTTTTCAAATGCGCATTTTTGGCAAAAAAATTGTTTTATTAAATTTTAATGCAAAAAAAAAAAAAAAAAAACACAATACGTAACCCAACTCTTTTGTGAATATCAAATGCAAAGTTACGCTGAGTAAATAGATACCAAACATAGCACGCTTTAAAATTGCGCACTCCCATGCCGTGGCGACAAAAGACTTACATTTTACTATCTATAGTAGCCTTTAGATTTACAGGAGGTCTGGTGCTACCCTGTTTCCCCGAAAATAAGACCTAGCGTGATTGTCGGTGATGGCTGCAATATAAGCCCTACTCCCCAAATAAGCCCTACCCTGTTTCCCCTGAAAATAAGCCCTACCCTGAAAATAAGACCTACAAGGACTTTAACTAGGGCTTATTTGGGGGGGTAGGGCTTATATTGCAGCCATCACCGACAATCACGCTAGGTCTTATTTTCGGGGAAACAGGGTAGCATTACTGCCCATGATCTGACGTTCATGGTGATACCTCACGTGTTTTTGTTGCTGTTTGTGTGCGTGCAGGACCAAAGTGCGTGTTTGCCTTTGCGCACAAGAACAAGGAGGACGGGGGCACTTTTACAGGTTTTTTATTTTAATTATTAATTACATTTTTTTTTTTTTTTTTACACTGTTACTTTAACCGCTTCAGCCCCGGAAGATTTGAAGATTTTACCCCCTTCCTGACCAGAGCACTTTTTGCGATTCGGCACTGCGTCGCTTTAACTGACAATTGCGCGGTCGTGTGACGCTGCACCCAAACAAAATTGACGTCCCTTTTTTTTTCCCCACAAACAGAGCTTTCTTTTGGTGGTATTTGATCCCCTCTGTGTTTTTTTTTTTTTTTTTTTTTTTTTATAGCGCAAAAAAAAACAATCGACAATTTTGAAAAAAAAGCAATATTTTTTACTTTTTGCTACAATAAATATCCCCCAAAAATATAAAAAAAGAACAATTTTTTTCCTCAGTTTAGGCCGATATGTATTCTTCTATATATTTTTGGTTAAAAAAAAAAAAATCGCAATAAGCGTATATTGATTGGTTTGCGCAAAAGTTATAGCGTCTACAAAATAGGGGATAGTTTTATGGCATTTTTGTTATTCATTTTTTTTTTTTATTAGTAATGGCGGCGATCTGCGTTTTTTATCGTGACTGCGACATTATGGCGGACACATCTGACACTATTTTGGGACCATTGTCATTTATACAGCGATCAGTGCTATAAAAATGCACTGATTACTGTGTAAATGACACTGGCAGGGAAGGGGTTAAACACTAGGGGGGGGGATCAAGTGGTTAAGTGTGTCCTAGGGAGTGATTCTAACTGTGGGGGGGGGGGGGGGGGATGGGTTACCACTCACATGACAGCGATCCCTGCTCCTGATCACAGGGAGCAGTAGATCTTTGTCGTGTCACAAGGCAGAACGGGGAAATGCCTTGTTTATATAGGCACTTCCCCGTTCTGCGGCTCCGTGACACGATCGCCAGAAGACTGACGGACATCGAGTCTGCCGGTCCCGCGGGCATGGTCACGACGTACGCTAGCCCCGCCAATTAAAGGGGACGTACAGGTACGCCCATTTTCCAACCGTTGCCATTGCGCCGACGTATATCGGCGTGCATCGGTCCGCAAGTGGTTAAAAAAAAAAAAAAAAAAAAATCTTTTTTTGATCACTTTTATTGCTGTCACAAGGAATGTAAACATCCTTGTGACAGCAATAGGCATGTGACAGGTACTCTTTATGGAGAGATCTGGATTCTGGTATAAGACCCCAAATCCCTCCTCTGCTATTAAAAGCATTCAAAAACACCAGGATCAGTGTTTCTGAATGCTTTCGATTTTTAAAACTGGCGCCGATGGTTTCTGAGTAAACCGGAAGTGATGTCACGTCATGGTTTCCAGGTTACTAATACAAACAGCCGATAAAAGCCGATCCCGGCTTTGCTTGGCTGTCCGGCCAGCTGGCGGGCACTCCGGCTGGTCACTCTGGTCTCACGGTAGGACGGGAGAGCCAGAGAAAGCCACAGGGGGTGGCAAGAGGGAGGAGGGACCTTCCCCTCCCGCTGCTCGTAATAGCAATCAAGCAACAGGTGAGCCGCTCAGATTGCCGTTACAAGAGAGCAGAACGCCGCTTTCTATTGAGCCCGAGGTACCTTGTGCAAAAAGCTTAACACCAAAGGTGAACTTAAAAAAGTGCACATAGGGTGTCTTGTATGTTCCCCTCCCAAAGAACGAGAACCCTTCCCTGAGCCCCCCCACCCACCCCAGGGTGCAAGACTACTGATGGGGGCTAGGAACACTTACCCTGTTTCCCCGAAAATAAGACCTAGCGTGATTGTCAGTGATGGCTGCAATATAAGCCCTACCCCCCCAAATAAGCCTTACCCTGTTTCCCCCGAAACTAAGCCCTACCCTGAAAAGAAGACCTACAAGGACTTTAACTAGGGCTTATTTGGGGGGGTAGGGCTTATATTGCAGCCATCACCGACTATCACGCTAGGTCTTATTTTCGGGGAAACAGGGTAGGTCCATCTAGCCAAAAGGCCTGGTGGTCCCTTTCTACTCATGATCAGCCAAAGCCAACCAGCCAGCACTAGGTGTGGACTCTTCCAAAGACCCCCCAAGGCAGGGGAGGAAGGAACCTAAGGGTTACACATCCTCCCCCAAGACTACAGGGTAGGCATGAAGACCCTAAATAGTGTTTTACCTGAGAAGGATTTGTATTTCTGCCCATCCAGTCCTGAGGTCTACACAACCCTGCCACATCCAGGTGGCTGATACCATTTACAGTTGATGAATACAGTGGTATCTGCTCTCTACTCCCAGCCTGTTGACTGGACAGTGGGAGCAGCAGCAAACTGATAAGGTAATCCTTCTGTTCACTCTGCTCTCTCATCCTATCACTATGTCTCCTGTCAGCACATTTGTATTCAGCACACTGGATTGGCTTCCAGTCCTGCCTCTCCCAATGTGAATGCTGTTGTACAAAGGACTGCAAGGGGCGGATACCAAGTCCAACTTCGGTACTTATATTAGCTTTTTTTTTTTTTTTTTGTTAAGTAAAAATTTATTGATTTACTAATATATTAAAAGATGTGACATCTCTGAAAGATGAAGTCAAAGTGAGCATAGTGCTGTCCGCATCATTGGGTTCGTGTTGAATTGACTGTGTTGCTCCCTCTGTAATTGTCAGCTATCTCACTGAGGTTGCAACAATCAACCTTGAGCCTTTGCCATTTGGTAGTCATTACTTAAGTGGAGGGCCACCCTGAAAAAAAAAATTCACCAAAAATCCTAACAAAAATTTTCAAAAAACATTAAAAAAAAATTTTTTTTAAACTTACCTAAACCCTTGTTGCTAGGCAGTCTTCTTAATCTGCCTCTTCCTATTCCGCGGTGTGTTGTTCTCCTCGGTGAGTGGCCCCGTTGTCTTCTGGGAACTATGTGTGTTCCCAGAACACCACGGGGCCATTCACAGAGCGCCGCGCCGCTCGCGCGTGCGCAGTAGGAAACTGGCAGTGAAGCCGCAAGGCTCCACTGCCTGTTTCCCTTACCTTGGATGGCAGTGACGGGACCCGAGAGCCGAGGGACGGGTCGGCCTCGGGCGGCCGATATTGCGGGCACCCAGGAAAGGTAAGTACTTATTTAAAGTCAGCAGCTACAGTGTTTGTAGCTGCTGACTTTTACATTTTTTTTTTACGGCCGGAATCCCGCTTTACAACACTGCAGCTCAGGTATATGCAGTGCACACCTTCTCTAATCAATTAAGCTTAAGTAGACTGTTGAACATCCAGCCTATGCATGATTAAATGGCTAGCCTGTCTACTGGATTAAGGTCATTCTGGCTTCTGTCTGTTCATGCCGTGGATTAGAGTAACAAATTATTTTGACTTGTACTTAGCTTGTCAGTACTTATCTCGATCTTCGGCTAATGTCAATGTGTGCTCTGCCTATATGTCTGGAACATGGATGGGCGTTCTGGGCCTAGCAGGGCTGGACTGGGACAAAAATTTGGCCCTGGACTTCATCATGACCAGCCCACTTTAATTTTGAATGTCCCCAACAGCGCCCCCCTTACATCAGAGAGTCCCCATCAGAAGTCCCCTTCACATCAGAGTCCCCATCAGAAGTCCCCTTCACATCAGAGTCCCCATCAGAAGTCCCCTTCACATCAGAGAGTCCCCATCAGAAGTCCCCTTCACATCAGAGTCCCCATATCCCCATCAGAGGCCCCTTCACATCAGAGAGTCCCCATCAGAAGTCCCCTTCACATCAGAGTCCCCACTAGCAGTCCCCTTCACATCAGAGTCCCCACCAGCAGTCCCCTTACATCAGAGATTCCCCACCAGCAGTCCCCTTCACATCAGAGTCCCCATCAGAAGTCCCCTTCACATCAGAGTCCCCATCAGAAGTCCCCTTCACATCAGAGTCCCCATCAGAAGTCCCCTTCACATCAGAGTCCCCATCAGAAGTCCCCTTACATCAGAGAGTGCCCATCAGAAGTCCCCTTCACATCAGAGTCCCCACCAGCAGAAGTCCCCTTCACATCAGAGTCCCCACCAGCAGAAGTCCCCTTCACATCAGAGTCCCCACCAGCAGAAGTCCCCTTCACATCAGAGTCCCCACCAGCAGAAGTCCCCTTCACATCAGAGTCCCCACCAGCAGAAGTCCCCTTCACATCAGAGTCCCCACCAGCAGTCCCCTTCACATCAGAGTCCCCACCAGCAGTCCCCTTCACATCATAGAGTCCCCATCAGAAGTCCCCTTCACATCAGAGAGTCCCCATCAGAAGCCCCTTCACATCAGAGTCCCCATCAGAAGTCCCTTCACATCAGAGAGTCCCCATCAGAAGCCCCTTCACATCAGAGTCCCCATCAGAAGTCCCTTCACATCAGAGAGTCCCCTTTAGAAGTCCCCTTCACATCAGAGAGTCCCCATCAGAAGTCCCCTTCACATCAGAGAGTCCCCATCAGAAGTTCCCTTCACATCAGAGAGTCCCCATCAGAAGCCCCTTCACATCAGAGTCCCCATCAGAAGTCCCTTCACATCAGAGAGTCCCCTTTAGAAGTCCCCTTCACATCAGAGAGTCCCCATCAGAAGTCCCCTTCACATCAGAGAGTCCCCATCAGAAGTTCCCTTCACATCAGAGAGTCCCCATCAGAAGTCCCCTTCACATCAGAGAGTCCCCATCAGAAGTCCACTTCACATCAGAGAGTCCCCATCAGAAGTCCACTTCACATCAGAGTGCCCCCATCAGAAGTCCACTTCACATCAGAGAGCCCCCATCAGAAGTCCCCTTCACATCAGAGTCCCCACTAGCAGTCCCCTTCACATCAGAGTCCCCACCAGCAGTCCCCTTCACATCAGAGAGTCCCCACCAGCAGTCCCCTTACATCAGAGAGTCCCCATCAGAAGTCCCCTTCACATCAGAGAGTCCCCATCAGAAGTCCCCTTCACATCAGAGAGTCCCCATCAGAAGTCCACTTCACATCAGAGAGCCCCCATCAGAAGTCCACTTCACATCAGAGAGCCCCCATCAGAAGTCCACTTCACATCAGAGAGCCCCCATCAGAAGTCCACTTCACATCAGAGAGCCCCCATCAGAAGTCCCCTTCACATCAGAGAGTCCCCATCAGAATCCCCTTCACATCAGAGTCCCCACCAGCAGTCCCCTTCACATCAGAGAGTCCCCATCATAAGCCCCCTTACATCAGAGAGTCCCCATCAGAAGTCCCCTTCACATCAGAGAGTCCCCATCAGAAGTCCCCTTCACATCAGAGAGTCCCCATCAGAATCCCCTTCACATCAGAGTCCTCATCAGAATCCCCTTCACACCAGAGTCCCCACAAGCAGTCCCCTTCACATCAGAGAGTCCTCCCTCTCCTCCCCCTCCCACATGTACTCACCGTTTTGAAGGCAGCTTTTTGTTCCTCTCTCCAGTCATGTGATAACAAGTGATAGGGGAGAGAGGAAGGAAAGTCTGCCGGCTGTCCATCTTTCCCTGCAGGCTGGAGGGAGCATAACGCCTAATGCTCTCTCCAGCAAGTGACGGAAGCAGCTCCTCCTGAAAGGAGTGAAAACGCGATCACTCACTGTCAGTGAGGAGCGGCTCCTGGACCGCACCTGACTGGCCCACTGAGCCATTCGGCCCACTGGGAAACGCCCGGTAGTCCCGATGGCCAGTCCATGCCTGGGGCCTAGTCTGATGATCAGCTTGTGAACCAGGTGCTGTGTGGTGTGGTGGATAGTAAGCACACAGAGCCAAGTTAGGCAATAGCAATATATTGTAGGAAAATACAACAAAGTACCACTAGTCCCGGCGGGTAGGCAAGCCACTTATAACAGTGACCTATAACAGTGACCCTCAGACTTGATAGATGCTGACAGTGTCTACAACGAGGAGTGGAATGTGGCCTGGCTGGTTTGGACCCAAACGGAAGGCTTCCTAAAGTGAGGTAGCCGTAGTCCCTGCACTGTTCCTACTCCACAGGAACCTTTCCCTACTTCTAAGTCCTGTCGCTGCCAGATGGGGAACCTGTCCCTACAGCGCGCCAAACCCGGGAGCCGGAGTATTAAATAGACTCTGCCTGACCCCAGATGGCCACGGAGTCACATGGGGCCCCAGTGTCCAATTGGAAAGCTGTCTCCTTGTGACCGCTCAAAGCCAAAGAGGAACCAAGTTTCTTATAACTTCCTTCCACTTCTACATTGCCACTTTGGTCGAGGGCCACCTGCAGTGGGGAGTACAGACTGCACCTGCCTACAAGCTTCCTGAATTTCAACTTCTGTCCATCTGTCTGAGTACATACACCTCCTGCCTGTTGGTTGGCCATCTTCCACAAAAACACAGTGGTTCCACCAAACACAGTGACGGGTCTTGTCTGTGTTTTAGATCAACAGCATAATTAATGAACATGCCTAAAGAGGCTGCTTTGAAGGTCTTATTTAGCATTTACTATCAGGAGAGTTAAGATAAAAAGTAACAGACCTGTTTTTTCCATGACCATAATGACCGTCCTTCCATTCATTGGGATCAGAGTTAGAGTTTCTTGATAGCTCGAGTCCACCATGAAGGTGTTGCCTCCAAAATAAATGGAGATCAGTTCTGTGTCCAGACCCAGATTTAGCACATGCCACACGCTGACCTCATTCTGGCAAATACTGAGTTGCAGAGAATCCAAGATCCCATTTATAGCTGGAAATAAATTTTTTTCTAATGGTTAATGGAAGGTAGGTATCATCATGACAACAAAACGCCATTGCCTTTCACATTCATGCCATTGCCTTTCACATTCAGTTAAATTGTATTTCAGTATTAGCTAGAGCAGTGGTCTCCAAACTACGGCCCGAGGGACAGATGTGGCCCTTTGCTAGCCTTTATCCGGGCCTTTGGAGCACGATTCCTCCCACTGATATGAGGCAATATTCCTCCTACTGACACCAACGATGGGTCACTATATCTTCCACTGATACCAATAATGGGAGACTACTCCTCCTTCTATTGACCACCAACCCTGGGGCCATATTTATTTTCACTAATGCTGGGCCCATGACATCTATTGCCCCTGCTGGCCACAATCCGGCCCTCCTAAAGTCTGAAAGACAATAAACTGGCCCTTTGTTTGAAAAGTTTGGAGACCCCTGAGCTAGAGTGTGAAAAGGTTAAATCTTTAGTCAACTTTGTATTGCTGTCTGTGTTCCCACTGGGGAGATTCAACCTTACCGGGACTATTGTCTCTGGCACAAAAAGCGACGGGTACTGATGAGCCAAAAGGCCGAACCAGAGGGAAACTGGTCACATGATAGCAGGGTGCTGACCCATTCATTCGCGGCCTGGGAATTCTCCTCCCCACAGGAGCACAAAGCAAAGGTGTAAGGATGCTGGTGACATCAACCTAAAAATGGCAATGTGGCCATGCAGTGGCGGCCCGTCCATTAGGGGCGCACAGGCGCCACCCCCCCATCCATGCGTCTGGCCCCCTATACTACATGCAGGGTGCTGGGCGCATGGATTCCAATGGGGGGGGGGGGGGGATTTTTTTTTTAAGTGCGTGATTAGAGCAAGATGCTCTAATAAGCTTTAAAAAAGGGTGGGCTTGGGGTGCAGAGCACTGCGCTCCGAGCCCACCCAGTTGTGTGACAATAGTGAATGAATATTCACTATTTTTACACTGATTCTCCTCCCGGCCAATCAGGCACCTGTGCACCCCGGAGCATTTTTTACAATTCTGCTATTGGCATATTCGGCAATAAATTTGTTGTTACTCAAAGGTGATTGTCTCGTTTTTTTTTTTTTGTTTTTTTTTAACCACTTGCCTACAGGGCACTTTCACCCCTTTCCTGCCCAGGCCATTTTTCCAGCTTTCAGCGCTGTCACACTTTAAATGACAATTGCGCAGTCATGCTACACTGTACCCATGTGAATTTTTTATCTCTTTCTTCACACAAATAAAGCTTTCTTTTGGTGGTATTTAATCACTTTTAATAAAAAAAAGGGAACGAAAATTTTGAAGAAAAAAAAAGTTTTTCTTAGTTTCTGTCAGTAAATTTTGTAAATCATTTTTCTCCTTCACTGATGTGCGCCGATTAGGTGGCACTGATGGGCACTGATAGGCTGCACTGATGGACACTGAAGAAGGGGGCAATTATGGGGACTAATGAGGTGGCACCTATGGGCACTAATAAGGTGGCACTGATGAGGAGGCACGAATATTCCGCACTTATGGGCACTGATATGTGGCACTGATGGGCACCGATAGGCAGCACTGATGGGTGGCACTGATGGGTGGCACTGACGGGCACTGATAGCCGGCACTGCTGGGTACCGATGGGCGGCATGGATAGCCGAAACTGATGGGTGGCACTAATGGGCATTGATGGGCTTTACTGGTAGGCGGCACTGAAAGCCAGCACTGAGTGACATCACTAATGGGCACTGATTGCTGGCTCTGGTGGGCACTGATTGTTGACACTGGTGGGCACTGGTTGCTGGCACTGGTGGGCACTTGTTGCTGGCACTATGTTATAATCAGGGCATTGAACATCAGCGCTCTGATTTCATTTCTTTCTGTCCCCTGCAAGGAGATGTCGCTGATCAGCTCTCCTTGCCACGCACTCTGTCACTGTGAGGCGAGGAGCGCAGATTACCGGCACTTCCTTGTTTACATGTGACTGGTTGTGATTGGACACAGCCGATCACATGATTAAACAGCCGCTTTAACGGCTCTTTACAGAGATCGGGGTCGCACTCCGTGCTTCTGCGAGAGCGGGCAATTGGGTGTGCCGTCATATGACGTCCACCCAGAACGAGAGCCTCACTGCCCCACCGTCATTTGACGGTGGGCGGGTGGCAAGTGGTTAAATAACAAACATGTCACGTCAGTGGATTTGCACAGGGCAGCCCAGATCCTCCTCTTCTCGGGTCCCTCTTCGCAGCTCCTGGCCCCTCCCTCCTGTCGAGTGCCCCCGTACAGCAAGCAGCTTGCTATGGGGGCACCCCAGCCAATCTGCAGCTCTGTGTGTCCATTCAGACACGGAGCTGTGCTTCAACCCCCGCCTCCTCTCTCTCCTGATTGGCTAACTGAGTTTGATTGACAGCAGCGAGAGCCAATGGCGCCGCTGCTGTGTCTCAGCCAATCAGGAGGGAGAGTCCCAGACGGCTGAGGAAACTCGTTGACATCTCTGGACAGAGATGGGGCTCAGGTAAGTATTAGGGGGGGCTGCTGCGACCAGAAAGGTTTTTATCGTAATGCATTGAATGAATGCACTAAGATAAAAACTTCTGACTTTATAACCTTAAGATAACAAAGTAATACATATTTCTATATATATTTATTTTTGGTAGGGGCAAACAAGACTTTCTTTTGGTGATAATGTGTGTTCTTCATTTTCTATGCATACGAACATTTACATTGATGCGCATTATGCCATGCATCAACGGGCAGATTATTCAAAATGAATGGACTGCCAATGCACCAAAAATGGCACATGTACTATTTTTTTGGCAGTGCAACACAACACACATCCGGCAGTAAGGCGTGTTGGGTTGCCATTTGGACTGAATGGCACCGCATGGTTCCAGCGCATGTGACATGATGGTATAAATGGGCCCCTAAGTCAGCATGTGTCAATTTACATTCTAAAGTATATTACAAAAAAGAGATAGATATTTGCATTAGCATTATACATACTATGTATCAGGTTCGATCCCGGAGATTTCCCAATGGCACCCTTGTCTTCTGATGAGGTGGCAGCAGCCCGTTGCCTATTTTCTTCATGGTACCAGCTGAGAGTTTCATTAAAGATGCAGAAGAAGAGGATATTTTCCTTATCTGTAATTATCTACAAACAACATGGACAAGGACATAGTACGTCAAATAAAACTAGAATTCTACCACTTTACAAGACTCTGGTCCGGCCACATCTTGAGTATGCCGTCCAGTTTTACATAGTTAGTCAGGTTGAAAAAAGACACAAGTCCATCTACCGTGTTTCCCTGAAAATAAGCCCGGGTCTTATATTAATTTTGGCAACAAAAGACACAGTAGGGCTTATTTTCGGGGTAGGTCTTACCATGTAATGTGCGGTCTTCTCTCCCCCTCTCTCTCCCTGCTTGACAGGAATCCCCAGTGTGAGCTGAGTTAAAATGCTTGTAAAATCCTATAATTCACTCTATTACAGTGGTATATAATGTACAATGCTTGTGTTTCTGTAATATAATTGTGCCAAATACCTTTGTTATAGCACCGCTCTGCGCTTCTGTGACCCGCCAGAGCTCTCTTCCCCGCAATTATATTACAAAAACACACACATTGCACATTATATACTACTTTAATAGAGTAGAATGTAGGATTTTACAAGTATTTTAAACTAGGGCTTATTTTCAGGGTAGGGCTTATATTGCAGCCCTCCTGGAAAATAACACTAGGTCTTATTTTCAGGGAAACACGGTAGTTCAGCCATAAAAGAATAAAAATATCATACAATCCCATATACCCAATTCTATACCCACAGTTGATCCAGAGGAAGGCGAAAAAACCCCCATAAAAGCATGATCCAATTTGCCGCAACAGGGGAAAACATTCCTTCCTGATCTCAGAGAGGCAATCGGATTTTCCCTGGATCAACTTTACCTATAAATGTCAGTACCCAGTTATATTCTGTACATTTAAGAAAGAATCCAGGCCTTTCTTAAAGCAATCTACTGAGCTGGCCAGAACCAGAGGGAGGGAGTCTATTCCACATCTCTTACTGTGAAGAAACCTTTCGGTATTTGGAGATTAAATCTCTTTTCCTCTAGACGTAAAGAGTGCCCCCTTGTCCTCTGTGTTGACCGTAAAGTGAATAACTCAACACCAAGTTCACTATATGGACCCCTTATATATTTATACATGGTGATCATATCTCCCCCTTAATCTCCTCTTCTCAAGAGTGAATAAATTCAGTTCCTCTAATCTTTCCTCATAGTTGAGCTCCTCCATGCCTCTTATCAGTTTGGTTGCCCTTCTCTGTACTTTCTCCAGTTCCCCGATATTCTTTTTGAGAACTGGTGCCCAAAACTGAACTGTATATTCCAGATGAGTTCTTACTAATGATTTGTACAGGGGAAACATGATATCTCTCTCTCTGGAGTCCATACCTCTCCTAATACAAGAAAGGAAAGGACCAAAACCCCCAGATCCTTCTCCACCACAGATTCCCCCAGTTGTACTCCCCCTAGTATGTATGATGCATGCATATTCTTAGCCCCCAAGTGCATAACTTTACATTTCTCAACATTAAACCTCATCTGCCACATAGTTGCCCAATTAGATGAGTGCATTGAGGTTGGCTTGCAAATTGGAGACATCCTGTAAGGATGTTACCAGGTCACCAGGATGTGCTGGAAGAGAGAACCCAGAGAAGGGCAACAAAGTAGATAAGGGGACTGGAGGAGTTATGAGGAACGACTACAAACATTAAAAACGTACTTATTGGAGAAGAGATACTTCAAGTGGTTGTAAAGGCAGAAGGTTTTTTTATCTTCCCACCTCAGCCCCCCCCCCCCCTAAATACTTACATGAGCCCTATCTCAATCCAGTGATGTTAGGCGAGAGACTCGGCTGTCCGGGAATCTCCCTCCCCATTAGCTGAGACAGCCATTGGCTCCCGCTGCTGTCAATCAAAGCCAGTGAGCCAATGAGGAGAGAGGGGGGGCAGGGCCAGGCCTGAATAGACACAGGGAGCTGAGGCTCGGCTCGGGTGCCCCCCCATAGCAAACTGCTTGCTGTGGGGAGAATTTAACAGAAAGGGAGGGGCCAGGAGAGCCGAAGAGGGACCCGAGAAGAGGAGGATCTGATCTGCTCTGTGCAAAACCATTACACAGAGGAGGTAAGTATAACAGGTTTGTTATTTTTAATGAAGTAAAGTAAAAAACAAGGCTTTAGTATCAGGAGGAGTTCCAGCCTGGGCTGAAAAAAAAATTAAAAGTCAGCAGCTACAAATACTGTAGTTGCTGACTTTTAATACAGGGACACTTATCTGTCCAGGGAGCCCGCGATGTCGGCACCAAAGCCGCCATTCCTGGTAAGGGAAACCGACAGTGAAGCCTTTTTGCTTACCAGCCAGTTCCCTACTGAGCATGCGCTAAACGCTCTGTGCTTTATAACTGGCCCGGCGGCGGAGGAAGGAGGAGGGGGGCCGAACTTCCGAGGGACGGTGCTGAGGCGCAGTCTCCCGGAAGCGGGGAAGGGTACCTTGCCGAAAACAGGTACCCGTTCCCCTCCTCCCCCCTAAAAGGTTGCACTGAAGGAAGCAGATAAGCAGAAGTTCCACTTTTGGGTGGAACTCCGCTTTTTAAGAGAGGATATGATAGAGATGTACAAATACTTGAATGGTGATTATTGCACTGGGAGGAAATCATTTAATCTTAGGTACAGTATATAAAGAAGACGCGTCCACACAAGGAAGTTGGAGGAGAAGTGGATCAATCTTTTTTTTTTTTTTTAATAACAATTTTTATGGAATTTTTTTCCAATTATATAAAGAAAATAAAAGAACATAACAATTTAGAGGGCATTAAAACAACAAGAGAGAAGGTTTAGACAGCATAAACGTGCCTTAGTAAGAGCCATAAATAGCTATATAAAACAAGAGAGGTGGTTCAATCTTAAACTGCGTATGGGCTTCTTTACTGTTAGAGCAGTAAGGATGTGAAACTCCCTTCCACAGTTGGTGGCGTCAGTGGAGAGATGTAGATATTTTCAGCAAATGTTTAGCTTCTTACACACGCTCAGGTTGAACTGGTTAGATTGGTATCTTTACTCAATCTCACCAACTTATTGCCCTTAAATGTTAAAAGCCTCAAAGAGGGGACAACGCTATGGTTTTGGAATGGGATGTCCAACAAACTCATATAGGTGTGATGGTTCCATGGATACCATAGAACCTACTTTTGGTTCCATGGTATATATATAACATATAATAAAGCAAATAACAATTATTATAACATTATGTTTTGATACAAATAAAAGATATGGAAAAAATTTTTTACCTGATTTCCTGCTCGATCCAAAGTCTGTTTTGAGCAGATCAGCAGAGGCCCAATGAGGCCAGACGCTAAATCTTTCTGTAAATTGAGGAAGCTGGAGTAGAACCGAGTGAGACACCGCGGATCAGATGAAGCCGGGCTGTCATATGTGGTCACCTGCCAGATGTATGTTATGGAATCATTGGGATAGATAGGGTAATCCCTTAACTGCTCACCTGGAAAATAAGAAGAGCCTGATGTACTAGAAAGATAGCAACCAATCAACTGGGCTTGTGATGTAGAAAAAAAAAAAATTATATAATATATATATATATATATATATATATAAAAATATAAAAGCTTTCCTTAAAGAGGACCTGTACGCTGATCTTATTCCTATTACTGACCTACCATGCCTTATTCTGCACTGTACAGTGATGGCGGCAGGACTTTGCTTCCTCATATCAGAGCTGACCCCTTATGACCGGGGGGACCTGATGACGAAGGGGTAATTACAGTCGGGGAAAGTAATGATTTGATCCCCTGCAGATTTTGTAAGTTTGCCCACTTACAAAGAAATGAAGGGTCTATCGTTTTTATCATTGGTGTATTTTATATGATAGAGACAGAAGATCAACCAAAAAACCAGAAAAAACACACATGATACAAATGTTATAAATTGAGTTGCAGTTCAGTGAGTAAAATTTGATCCCCAAGCTAAACATTCCTTGGTACTTGGTGGAGAAACCCTTGTTGGCAAGCACAGGAGGTCAGACGTGTCTTGTAGTTGGTGACCAGGTTTGCACACATCTCAGGAGGAATTTCGGTCCACTCTTTTTTACAGATCTCCTCTTAATCCTTAAGGTTTCTTGGCTGTCGCTTGGCAACTTAAAGTTTCAGCTCTCTCCATGAATTTTCTATAGCATTAAGGTCAGGAGACTGGGTAGGCCACTCCATGACCTTAATGTGGTTCTTCTTGAGCCACTCCTTTGTTTCCTTGGCGGTATGTTTTGGGTCATTGTCATGCTGAAAGACCCATCATGACCCATCTTCAGTGTTCTGGCTGAGGGAAGAAGGTTCTCATCCAAGATTTTACAATACATGTCCCCATCCATTTGCCCCTTAATGCGGCAAAGTCGGACTGTACCCTTAGCAGAAAACAGCCTCAAAGCATAATGTTTCCACCTCCGTGCTTGACTGTAGGGATGGTGTTCTAAGGGCATAGTCAGCATTTTTCTTCCTCCAAACATGGCGAGTTGAATTAATGCCAAAGAGTTTAATTTTGGATCATCTGACCACAGCACTTTCTCCCAATCCTTCTCATTTAGATGTTCATTGGCAAACTTCAGACGGGCCTGTACATGTGCCTTCTTGAGGAGGGGGACCTTGCAGGATTTCAATCCATGGCGGCGTATTGTGTTACCAATGGTTTGTTTGGTGACTGTGGTCCCAGCTACCTTGAGATCATTCACAAGCTCCTCCCGTGTAGTTCTGGGCTGATCCCTCACTTTTCTCATGATCCTCCTTACTCCATGAGGCAAAACCTTGCATGGAGCTCCAGACCGAGGGCAATTGATGATTATTTTGTATTTCTTCCATTTGCGAATTATCACTCCAACAGTTGTCTCCTTCTCACCAAGCTTCTTGCTGATGGTCTTGTAGCCCATTCCAGCCTTGTGCAGGTCTACAATCCTGCCCCTGACGTCCTTTGACAGCTCTTTGGTCTTTCCCATGATGGTGACATTTGAATGGAAGAAAGAGATTCTGTGGACAGGTGTCTTCTATACACATAATGATTTGTCATTAGGAACACCTTCTTAATGTGTAACTTCACCTTTACAGAAAAATCTGTAAGGTCAACTTACGCAGGACTCCCTCCTCCTTAAAATACACCTATGATAACAATTATAGACCCTTCATTTCTTTGTAAATGGGCAAACCTAAAGCGGAGTTCCACCCAAAAATGGAACGTCCGCTTTTCCGGTTCCTCCCCCACCTCCGGTGTCACATTTGGCACCTTTCAGGGGGGAGGGAGGGGGAATCAGATACCTGTCTAATACAGGTATTTGCTCCCACTTCCAGCTATAGATCGCGGCATATTCCGCGGCGATCTACGACATGTCTGGCCCCTCCTCCGTCCCCCCCGCTGTCTTCTGGGAGACACACAGGTCCCAGAAGACAGCAGGGACCAGTGAGGACACGCAGCGCGACTCGCGCATGTGCAGTAGGGAACCAGGCGGTGAAGCCGCAAGGCTTCACTTCCTGATTCCCTTACCGAAGATGCCGGCGCCTCCACCCGGGAGCTGAGGAACAATTCAGCTTAGGGTGAGGACATCGCGGGTGCCCTGGACAGGTAAGTGTCCTAATATTAAAAGTCAGAAGCTGCAGTATTTGTAACTGCTGACTTTTAATTTTTTTTTCGGAACTCCGCTTTTTAAAAAATCTGCACGGGATCAAATAATTATTTTCCCCACTGTATTAGGAAGCAGCAGGAGAGGGGAGGAAGCTCAGACCCATAGTGAATCAATGAAGCACAAGCAGGGAGATCCTTCAACTACAACTCCTCAGGTACAGTTTCCTCTCCAGCAAGGAGAATAGTAAGCAGCACTGTCTGGAAAGTCAAGTATGTGATAATTCCCGAACACCTGCACCTGTGCATGAACTGGTTCAAAGACCTGTGCATAGGACCAGGGCCGTGCGCGTATCCACGCATGTGCGCTAGGGCGTGTGTGCGAATCAGCGTGCACATTGGCATTGACTTTGGCACCCAGTGGCCTATTTAAAGCAAAGCTCAAGATAAGTGATGGGTGATTGTCAGCTCCTAAACTAGACCCTGCTTGCTGCTGTACTCGACCCTGCTTGGCCTCTGATTTTGCATCTTATAATTATCATATCTTTTGAGGCTATTAGTCAGAGGCAGTAGTGCCTTAGATGATCCCACACTGCAGATATGGAGCCATACGTCTACAGAACAGGAGTGTCTATGCATTAGAAGGCAAAGGGGGCACCTGTAGATAAAAAAAAACAAAAAACTGAGCACTCTGACTAAAGCTGAATAATGCCCTTGCTATAGGTGTAGACTGTTTACGTACCTCCTGAAGCCTGAGTGGAATACTCCCAGGACGTTGCTAAGTGAGGCCTAGTCGTTACTGCTCACCTCCTCCATCACAGGAGTGAGCTTCCAAAACGCTGAGCTCAAAGCTACTGCATCAGGGAAGAGAAAGAGCATGTGAGGGGGGTTCGAGTCAGAGCAAGAGCTCACTCCTATGATGGTGGGGGGTGAGCAATCATTGCTAGGCCTGTCAGGGCTGGGCTCATCCCTTCCTTCTCTGAGATGGCCGCTCAGCTGTCGGCTAATTGCCAGCTCCCATCTCTCTCCACAGTTACTCAGCTGTTGATGATATCCTGCTTGTCAGTCCTGCCTACTTAAGCCGTCCAGTCCAGAGGATCTCTGCCTTCACCTTGGTCAACATCACAGAAACTATCTCCTGCGATCCTGTTCAAGACTTGCTTAGCTGACATCCCCTCTGGCTCCAGATCCTGCTTGCTGTTCCTCTACATTGATCCCCGACTTCTGGCTTGGCTGACTATCCGTTCTGGTTACTGAACTTTGGCTATGTTTTGACTACGTTTGTTCTTTTTACTTTTATTATTAAACAAGTGAGATTTAACTGTACTTCTGTCTCGGCCTGATTTCATGGTTTCTGACAAGGCCACACTTAGCAACGTCATAGCAACATCCTGAGGGAATTCCAGTCAGGCCTTGGGAGGTATGTAAATGGCTTACACCTATAGCAAGAGCATTTTTCAACTTTAGTCAGAGCTAATAACGCCATATTTGTACAGATTCTCAAACGAATGATTTGCCATACCTATCTGGCACTGAACCAATATTACCGTACCTGCCATAGAAGGGTGATCGGAACTCACACTGCTCAGCCCTTGAGGATATAAGTTAAATGGACGATGAGCCAGATTCTTGAATACAATCTAACAAAAATGAGACAACAAAATGTTATCAATGCATTTTAATAATCTACCAAAGGAATCCATAGGCATGATCATCGAGATGGCTATTATGAGTTAACCGCTTAAGGACTGCTCCACGTACATATACTGCGGCAGGGCTGCCCTTTAGCGCAAATTAACGTACCTGTACGTCTCCGTTTGTCCCTGGTCTGGGGCGCGCGTGCCGCCGGAGCCCTCGCTCCCACGATTGGCGGGGTCGGACCTGCTGATTGGCTCCCGCCAACCACAGCGGGAGCCAATAAGCAGGTCTGGCCCGCCGATCGTTCCCGGGGAGAGGCAGAATGCTGGTCTGCCTATGTCAACAAGGCAGATCGCTGTTCTGCCAGAGAGGAAAATGGAGATCTTGTGTTTTCTTGTTTTTAAGCAGAAACACGGATCTCGGTTTTCCTCCATGTCAGCATTCCCCCACACAGTAAGAAAGCACTCCCTAGGAGCACCCTTAACCCCTTGATCACTCCTGATGTTAACCCCTTCCTTGCCAATGTCATTAGTACAGTGGCAGTGCATTTTTTTTGCACTGATTGGTGTCACTGGTCCCCAAAAAGTGTCATTTAGTGTCAGATTTGTCCGGCGCAAAGTCGCAGTCCCGCTAAAAATCGCTGATCACCGCCATTACTAGTAAAAACAATAAAAATAAATTTAAAAGTCCATAAATCTATCCCATAGTTTGTAGACTTAAAAACTTTTGCGCAAACCAATCAATATACGCATATTGGTATTTTTTTTTTTTTTTTACCAAAAACATATAAACATACATATTGGCTTAAATTGATGAAGAAATTGATGAGCACATCTCTCTGCCACACTACGCCCCCCCTTCACACAAACTGATCCTTGTGCTGCTTCTTCCTCTCACACTTCAGCCCTGCTAAACAGAGACTGCAAGAGGCTGTTGTCAGGTGAAGATCAGGTACTTACAGTGCTTGCATTTAAAAATATATATTTATTGATTTACAATACATTTAATAATAATGATTACCGAACTGCAATAATTTAGGTCTAATGTATCTGCCTGGAGTTCAGCTTTAAGGTAGTGCTGCAAATAATAATACTATGTTGTAATACTATTAAGAATACAAATAATATTAATTCTAATAATAATATGAAAAATAAATAATAGTAATAATAATACCAATATTAATTATAATTATATTTATTATTATATATAATTAATTATAATACTACTACTAATATTAATACTAGTACTACTACTACTAATACTAAAAATAATACAACTAATACTACTAATAATAATACTACACTATTACTAATTATTATTATTGCTATTATTATTATTTTTAATTTGGTCTCCAACGTACATAAATCTATCCCATATTTTGTAGACGCAATAACTTTTGCGCAAACCACTCAATATACTAGGGCTGAAACAACTAATCGATTAATCGACAACTAATCGATTATGAAATGAATTGATTATTATTTTCATAATCGATTAATCGGCCAGTAACATAATGGGGTTAACAATAATAAAATTAGCCCTTTATAGTACAAAAAGATGAAATAATCGCTACTGTAAATATTACTTTCACAGTTCTACAAAAAATGAACCCCTTACAGTAGCGGTTATTTGCTTTTTTTGTACTATAAAGGGCTCATTTTAGGTTTTTTAACCCCATGTTACTAAACATCTTAGACCTGGTTCACATCTTTGTGTTTTTTGGTGCTTTTTGCAGAAACACACTACAGTTCATTTAACATGGTTTTCTATGAGACACGTTCACATCTATGCTTTTTTTCAGCGGCTGCGTATTTGGAAAGGGTCAAGGACTTTTTTTTTTTTTTTAACGCAAAATGGTGCGTTTTTTGGTTCAATATACTTTAATGGAGAAGCTGTAGAAAAGCATGTAATGCGTTTTTGCAGCAATTTGTATTTTTAAACTGCCCAACAACAAATTGGCCAAAAAACTTCTAATAGTGTATACAGTATATCTCCTCTAATAGTGTATATACAGTATATCTCTTCTGTCTGTTATTCTCAGAGTGGATTCAATATTTTGCTCCCTAACCATATAGTTGGTTGTTCATATTTACCACTGCATAGAGATATTTAAGAATAAATTGCCTTTTTTTAAAAAACTTTACATATTAACTAAATTATACACCACACTTTTTTTTTTAAGGTTATTAACCGATTAATCGATTAATCGAAACAATAATCGACCAACTAATCGATTATGAAAATAATCGTTAGTTGCAGCCCTACAATATACGCTTATTGTTTTTTGTTTTTTTTTACCAAAAACATATAAACATACATATTGGCCTAAATTGATGAAGAAATTCGATTTTTTACATTTTTTTATTGGATATGTTTCATAGCAGAAAGTAAAAAAAATATATATATATATATATATATATTTTTTTTAATAATAACGATTACCGAATGGCAATATTTTAGGTCTAATGTATCTGCCTGGAGTTCAGCATTAAGGTAGTGCTGCAAATAATAATACTACGTTGTAATACTACTAAGAATACAAATAATATTAATTCTAATAATAATATGAAAAATAAATAATAATAATAATAATACATTTTAATGGTAATAGTAATAATAATAGCAATATTAAAAGTAGTAATATTATTATGTTATAATACTACTAATAATAATACTAGTACTACTAATACTACTGCTAATACTACTACTAAAAATAATAATAATAATACTACTATTAAAAATAATAATACTAATACTATTATTAAAAATAATAATTATAATACTAATACTACTACTAATACTACACTACTACTACTAATTATTATTATTATTGCTATTAGTATTATTTTAGCAATTTAAAAAGAATAATAATACTAATACTACTACTAATAATAATACTACACTACTACTAATAATTATTATTATTCCTATTATTATTATTTTTACCTTAATTTGGTCCCCAACTTCCCCTCTGAGAACAGGGCCAAGAATTCCCGTTCCAGGAATTTCTGAAGGTTTTTGGTGAGTGAATTCAGAGTTGGTAAATTCTCTATACAGCACTTTAGTAAAACGATTCCTGCATAACAAATAAAAAAAATAAAAAAATAAAAAAAAATAGAAGATAACTGAAAGGAACAATTTGTAATAAATTAAATTGTACGTATAGCCAAAACTTTTTTTTGCTGTCTGAATATCATTGAGGAAATTTCCTTTCACTTCCTATCCCAGGGAGTTGGAGAAAATCTCCCAGTCAGTGGAATTCCTTTTCTTAGACCATAGTCCCTGGAACAGATGTCCCCAGTGGAAGATTTCCCCTCATCTCTTGTTTTGGAGTCAGTTTTATACATTTTGGATTTCCTCCAACTTTTTTTCTTGGAGACACAGACAGCAATAAAAAAAACTTATGATTATAGGATTTATCAGAATAAAGCTTAAGAAATCACAATCATAAATACAAAGAAAAAGATACAAATTTTTTTTTTTTTTATTACTATAAAATATTCTTCTTCTTGCAGCCAGAGAAGACCCCCTTTTAGGTTAAAACAGAGAGTCACACTTATCATGCAAATTAACATGGATCGTGGTCTAAATTCAAAATGTTTGCTGTACAGATATAACAAGCATCTACACAATCAGGATAAAAATTGCCATATTTTCTCTAATATGTGTAATTTCTATATCGTCACCGCCATCTAGTGGCCATAGTGCATTTTTTCCCCCCAGAAATACCTCAATATGGAACCAGAGAAAAGGGGATATAGGGATTATGACGGTGCCAGGAAGAACACAATATGTTCCAATATTAAAATAGGTAATTTTTATTAATACACAAAAGTTGTAAACAATAAACAATAGAATCACAAAGACATGGTGTGCATAAATGCTAAAAACATATCTGTAGCGAGCTTCACGTCACTTGGCCTCATGGATGTAACGGCCAATGCAGTAGGTAGGTATTTTAAGTACCCGACATGTTTCGCCAGTATTGGCTTCTTCAGGGATAGGTTATTAATACCTAGAGCGCTACAGTAATTCTATGAGAGAAATAGAGCACCAAAGAGCACCAAGGGGACCTTCTCACATATACAACTGTGATCTTTGCTGGAGGCTTAGCCCTGGAAGTGTGTGGCACCCCCTTGGTGACTTGCAGGTACCTCATTTCCATCTGTAGAATGTCTGGTTGGGTGGTTGTTTTGGGGTGGGGGGGTTTCTGGCTACCCAATGTTGTATATGTGAGAAGGTCCCCTTGGTGCTCTTTGATTGGTGGTGGGGGTTAGTCTACACTGACAGCTCGCAAACATGTATATATTTGGATTTTTGATATTTTTCCTGTATTCGATGTATCATTTGTCCCACTACATTCACTGATTGTCATATTTCTCTCATAGAATTACTGTAGCGCTCTAGGTATTAATAACCTATCCCTGAAGAAGCCAATACTGGCGAAACATGTCGGGTACTTAAAATACCTACCTACTGCATTGGCCGTTACATCCATGAGGCCAAGTGACGTGAAGCTCGTTACAGATATGTTTTTAGCATTTATGCACACCATGTCTTTGTGATTCTATTGTTTATTGTTTACAACTTTTGTGTATTAATAAAAATTACCTATTTTAATATTGGAACATATTGTGTTCTTCCTGGCACCGTCATAATCCCTATATCCCCTTTTCTCTGGTTTAATCATTAAATCTTGGGATGAGGTGCTGTATTATATTGAGGATCGCCCAGCTACATAGTAACCTCAATATGGAAACTGAAATCTTTTTATCCCATATCATCCCGCCACTAGATGGCAGGATGATATGGGAACCACATATAATAGAGGAAGTACAGCAATTTTTGCATGGACATTTGCCCGACGAACATTTTGTTACATAGACTCCATAGTGTTACATCAAAGTTATCTCCATGGCATCTTCACGAATTATCCCGACAGTTGCCATACTTACACTGACAATCATGGATAAGTCCCTTGGGCTACTGTCTTATGGACCTGGACTGTAAACATATCTGTATTTCATTGTGGAGTTGGGAGTACAGGGGCATTTGCCCCCCTTTGACCAGTGCAAATAATTTATGTTAGGCTGGTGGCCCTGAGTGGAGATATTTTACCATTCAGACCTCAATCACAGCAGGACCTACAGTCAGTGACCAACAGTGGCCATTATATATTTACCTGTTGCCCATCCAGACCCTCGATCACAGCACCAAACAGAGGGAAGTCTTCCAGACCCACTTCCCTTGAGGCTCTGAAATGTCATGTGACCCAGTTCCGAGAGTAGCAGAGAGAGCTGGTGCAAAAAGTTGTATCTCAACAAACATGTCCTTTAACAACATTCGCCTTTCAGCATGGCCATCATTCACCGTGGCACCATGGCCCATTTAGTTTAACCCCCTAAGAAATCCGTCCCTACCATGAAAGGGCCAGTTGGTTGTGTTTGCCCCCTTCCCTAGGGGCGGCATTAGGCCCTTGTCCCTGATCACTGAAGTCCTATATCTGCCCCCATCTGAGGGTTATTATATATTTGTTTTTACCTTTTGTCATTTCTTGTTGGTTGATAGTCCCAGTCCACCTCTATTGCTGCAATGTAGTGTACCCATGTCACAGAATTGCGTTTACTATGGGATCGCGGGTCGATGTGTCCAGGATAGTCCGCCATATCCAACACTGTAGATTCATAATAGTCCTCCCCCTCTTCATAGTCATCATCATCAGGTACGTGTGATCTGGTTTCTGGTTCCCTTATACATTCTTCTACCCTGACCAAGGATGTCATCCTGCCTGATATGGACAATTACCGATAAAGTTTATAACAATACACAATGCAATAAAGGATATCATTTTATATATAATGTACTTTTTTTTAACTACCCCTAGGGATACCCTGCCAGACAGAGAGCTGCCTGTAAGAACTGAACAACAAGTATGAAATCTCGGGTGAAGTTGTTCCCGCAGAGCACAGGAGTGGATCTATCTATTTATCTAGCAATAAGCTGCTGGTGGACGTAATATCCCGCAAAGAGGCTTAAAGGGGTCACCTATCTATCTAGCAATGCGCCGAGGGTGGAGGTAATGTCCTGCCGAGAGGCTTAAAGAGCTATCTATCTATCTATGAGCTGTTGGTGGAGGTAATATCCCTCCGAGAGTCTTAAAGGGGCCATCTATCTAGCAATGAGCTGTTGGTATAGGTAATATCCCTCCGAGAGGCTTAAGGGGGCTATCTATCTATCTATCTATCTATCTATGAGCTGTTGGTGGAGGTAATATCCCTCCGAGAGTCTTAAAGGGGCCATCTATCTATCTAGCAATGAGCTGTTGGTATAGGTAATATCCCTCCGAGAGGCTTAAGGGGGCAATCTATCTATCTATCTATCTATCTATCTATCTATCTATCTATGAGATATTGGTGGAGATAATGTCCTGCCAAGAGGCTTAAAGGGGCCACCTATCTATCTATCTATCTATCTATCTATCTATCTATCTATCTATCTATCTATCTCTCTGAGAAGTTGTTCTCTCTCTGCTCATTGTTTGCAGCATCTCCTAAATAATTTCAATATTATTATCTATATTATCTATCAATAAGCTGCTGGTAGAAGTTATATCCTACCGAGAGGCTTAAAGGGGCCATCTATCTAGCAATGAGCTGTTGGTATAGGTAATATCCCTCCGAGAGGCTTAAGGGGGCTATCTATCTATCTATCTATCTATCTATCTATCTATCTATCTATCTATCTATCTATCTATGAGCTGTTGGTGGAGGTAATATCCCTCCGAGAGTCTTAAAGGGGCCATCTATCTATCTAGCAATGAGCTGTTGGTATAGGTAATATCCCTCCGAGAGACTTAAGGGGGCAATCTATCTATCTATCTATCTATCTATCTATCTATCTATCTATCTATCTATCTATCTATCTATCTATCTATCTATCTATCTATGAGATATTGGTGGAGATAATGTCCTGCCAAGAGGCTTAAAGGGGCCACCTATCTATCTATCTATCTATCTATCTATCTATCTATCTATCTATCTATCTATCTATCTATCTATCTATCTATCTATCTTTCTCTCTAAGAAGTTGTTCTCTCTCTGCTCATTGTTTGCAGCATTTTCCAAATATTTTCTATATTATTATCTATATTCTCTATCAATGAGCTGCAGGTAGAAGTGACATCCTACCGAGAGGCTTAAAGGGGCTACCTGTGTGTCTATCTATCTCTACATATATATATATATATAAAAATACATAATATTTACCTTCTGGGTGCGTCCTGGTTTGGCAGGAAAGTTTGTATACTTCTTTCTCTCCTGGGTTCACCACCGCTGTAAAAAAGCTGAACGCTGTCACGGGAAGTATGGGTACCCGGTGCTCTCCTATGACAAAGCTATGCCCTTCCAGAGAAAAACGGTGAACTTCAACGTGTGTCCCAAATCCAATGACGTGAAAATAAGCCGGCTTCTTCACACACATGGTTTGCTCTAGGGCATAGAAATCACAATATTAGTAAATTAAAGTCAGCATAAAGTACAATATGTATTGGTCTCTTATAACCAACTGTGCAGCAGCACTCAGACTGGGAGAGAAAGAAGCAGGGCTGGAAGTGCTCCATAGACATGTGCTGAGACAGAACATGCTGACAGGAGGAGAGAGAGCAGAGAGATGACCTCATAAGTCTGTTTCTGCTCTTTCCCTGTCCAGTCACAGGCTGCAGGCAGGTATATAACCTCATAAGTCTGTTTCTGCTCTTTCCCTGTCCAATCACAGGCTGTAAGCAGGGAGATGACCTCATAAGTCTGTTTCTGCTCTTTCCCTGGCCAATCACAGGCTTTAGGCAGAGAGATGATCTGATTTTGTCACCTTGTCACCTCCTCCCATGCTCGCCTCCAGGATTTCTCCAGAGCTTCTCCCATCCTTTGGAACTCCCTACCCCAATCTGTCCGACTGTCCCCTAATCTATCCATCTTTAGAGGATTCCTTAAAATCCTTCTCTTTAAAGAAACTTATCCTGCTTCTAACTAACACAGTTTTACTTCCTCCATCAGCTCATCCCCCACAGCTATTACCTTTTGTATCAATTGACCCTTCCTTTTTAGATTGTAAGCTCTAATGAGCAGGGCCCTCCTGATTCCCCTTGTACCAAATTGTTATGTAACTGTAATGTCTGCCTTTATTTTGTTAAGCGCTGCGCAAACTGTTGGCGCTATATAAATCTTGTATAATAATAAATAATAATAAGTCTGTTTCTGCTTTTTCCCTGTCCAATCACATTCGGTAAGCAGGGAGATGACCTCATAAGTCTGTTTCTGCTCTTTCCCTGGCCAATCACAGGCTGTAGGCAGAGAGATGATCTCATAAGTCTGTTTCTGCTCTTTCCCTGGCCAACCACAGGCTGTCAGTGGGGAGATGACCTCATAAGTCTGTTTCTGCTCTTTCCCTGGCCAGTCGCAGGCTGTCAGTGGGGAGATGACCTCATAGGTCTCTTTCTGCTCTTTCTCTGGCCAATCACAGGCTGTAGGCAGAGAGATGATCTCATAAGTCTGTTTCTGCTCTTTCCCTGGCCAACCACAGGCTGTCAGTGGGGAGATGACCTCATAAGTCTGTTTCTGCTCTTTCCCTGGCCAGTCGCAGGCTGTCAGTGGGGAGATGACCTCATAGGTCTCTTTCTGCTCTTTCTCTGGCCAATCACAGGCTGTAGGCAGAGAGATGATCTCATAAGTCTGTTTCTGCTCTTTCCCTGGCCAGTCGCAGGCTGTCAGTGGGGAGATGACCTCATAAGTCTGTTTCTGCTCTTTCTCTGGCCAATCACAGGCTGTAGGCAGAGAGGTGACCTCATAAGACTGTTTCTGCTCTTTCCCTGGCTAATCACAGGCTGTAGGCAGAGAGAAGATCTCATAAGTCTGTTTCTGCTCTTTCCCTGGCCAATCACAGGCTGTCGGTCAGGAGATAACTTGGCTGTGTTGCATAATGGCAGCAGAGAAAATTCAGGTCTCTAGAATGGCTCTGCTAATTGACGGAGATGCATTTTTTCTGTGTATTTAGCTGTTACCCGGGGTTCAGATTTAACAAGACACATATATACACTATACTTGTGAGATAAATGTATTCCTATTTTTCAAGGTGTATTTATTTTACCTGGAATCGAACCATTAATAAATCCATTGATTGTATGCAGAGGCGTATCTTCGAATCCATTGTTATAGTGGCTTAAACCTGTATGTGAAGAAGATACATTGAGTTATTGATACACACAAGGATGCGCCTATACGTCTATATATCATTATGCACTCAGTACAGCTTTTTGGTAGATTTAGGATTAAACCAAACCCAAGAACAAAAATGTAATATAATCCAGTCTACCAGTCCATTCATGCAGTGGCTGCATTCATTTATTTTTTCCCCCCTTCATTTTGACCTGTGATCCTGCCAGTAAGCACACTTCCTGTCTTAAGTTGACTTGCACATTGTCCTGTATATATATGGGGGGAGAAGTGTCACCCTAGTACAGGACTACAGAAAAACTACAACCTCTCTTCCTCTTCATAACATGGAATGTTGTGTCTATATTACTCAAAGAGAGCCAAAATCATTGAAATTGAAAAGAGCATCACAGAAGCAAAGGGCACGGGAAATTTTTACCTGACACGATTTCCGACAGGATCAACACGTATTTTATGCATTTATCAAATAAATATCACATAACACTTCTGATGGTGTATATAAAAGACCAAAATGGAGCAAATAGGAGAAATGCCCTGTTAGGGCTCATTCACATGGCTGTATGGGTTTATATACACTTGAACATAACTTACGTTCATCAAATACTGCCAGGACAATTATTTTTTCCTGGACTCCGTACTGAGACCCGTCTTCTGAAAGAGATCCTGAAAATGTGGAAATAAACATATTAACACGCTGAATTATTTTCAACCGTATGCAGGGCTGACCTTTGGGTTCAACAGGGCATCACCCCTGCCCCATGCTAGCAGCCCCTGGTTCTCCAGCAATTCCAACTTTTTTCATTTTACACCATGGCACTGAACGCCCATGGCAGAGGCAACCACATAGGGACTGTAAATGGCGACGGTTTTAAGGAGTGAAAGAGTTGTCAGGTAGATATCATCAGACAAGGATTTTTTTGCTGATAAAACATGTAAAATGTCCCAACATGCAGGTAAACTCGAATATACCATTTACAGACACGAAAATAGGGGGGAACTTATTCAAACAAGGTGCTTTACGATTCTGGCGTCAGCTATGCTGACTATAAGTATGCCAATCAAGAAGTGTCCAAAGGTCCGCACGAAGACAGAAATATTTTCTACAAGCTTTGCTCCAGGTTGCAAAAACCCAAAAGAGCTCTAATAACCTCATTAGATCTCAGTCCAAGTTGCAGAAATCCAACAGGGTTCTAGCAAGCTCTATAGATGTCAGTCCAGGCTGGAAAAACACAACAGGACCCTAGCAACCTCTGTAGATGTCATTCCAAGTTGCAAAGATCCAACAGGACTGCAGCAATCTCTATAGATGTCAGGTCAGGTTGCCAAATTCCAACAGGACTTTAGCAACCTCTATAGAAATCAGTCCAGGTTGCAAAAAAACGAACAGGTTCTAGCACAGTGATGGCGAACCTTGGCACCCCAGATGTTTTGGAACTGCATTTCCCATGATGCTCATGCACTCTGCAGTGTAGTTAAGTTTAATGGGAAATCTAGTTCCAAAACATCTGGGGTGCCAAGGTTCGCCATCACTGTTCTCTTCTACACATGTCATTCCAGGTTGCAAAAGCCTAACAGGGTTCTAGCAACCTCTGTGGATGCCAGTCCAGGTTGCAAAAACACAACAGGGTTCTAGGAACCACTATAGGTGTCAGTCCAGATTGCAAAAACCCACCAAACCCAACCCAAACCCTAGCCAGCTCTATAGATGTTAATCCAGATTTAAAAACTCCAACAGGGTTATGGAAACCTCTTAGATGTCAGCCCAGAAGGTTTCTAGTAGCCTGTATAGATGTCAATCCAGGTCACAAAAATCCAACAGGGTTTTATCAACCTCTATGGATGCCAGACCAACCTCTATGGATGTCAGGTCAGGTTGCCAAAACCCAACAGGCTCGATCAACCCCTATAGATCGCAAAAACCCAGAAGGGTTTTAGTAGCCTTTATAGATGTCAATCCAGGTTACAAAAATCCAACAGGGTTTTTTCAACCTCTATGGATGCCAGACCAGGTTGCAAAAATCCAAAAGGGTTCTAACAACCTTCTGTCCGAGTCTGATTCATGGTTTCTGACAAGAGGTCAGGTTGCATAAACCCAATGGGATCGAGCAACCTCTATTAATGTCAGTCCAAGTTTTTAAAAAAAAAACAGAAGGGTTCCAGTAACTTCTATAGATGTTAGTAAGGCCAAAAATGTCCATCTTATGTACATCCATCCAAAAACGATCAGAAATCTCAAAATACAAAACAATAAGGAGCTCTTCCTTTGCTCTTTTGGTACTTTTCATTTATCCATTAATTCAGGGAGTCTACAGAACCATTAAAAAGCAGAGCAAGTGACACATAACAGGTTCTCTTTGCTTCACCACACATATTTTGTACTACCTGGTTTACAGATGAGAAGGACGCCCACTAGTCCAGAGTTTATGTCATAAGACGTATTACTGTGAGAGTGATAGGCAGAAGTGATGCAAGGTGGGTCAGACTCCACAGGCCCATAGCCTTCTGGGATATCCCAGGTATATATGTATTCCTGTCCTGGTGGAATAGCGTCATCCGCCTTTTCCAGCTTGTTGGTTCCATCTTCATATCCGGCACCTAAAAAAAAATTCAGTTCAGGCAAAAGTGGAGAAATATAAAATATGTAACAGCGTTTACTTATCGGATTCATGTACTGAAAAATTTGTACCCAACTTTGGATCATAATGGTATCAAAATGATCGTAAATTGACAATCATAGTTATAAAGACAGCACAATAATATATTCATGCTCCTGAGGAAGTAGATTTAAAGTGGTTGTAAAGCCTCAAGGTTTTGTTAACCCCTTGGCAACAGCCCTTTAAAGGGTTTGCTATACCTGGAGGTGGGGCGGAGTTTATGGCCACGTGACCGCCGTGATTGGCTGTCATGGTGGTCACATGATCGGAAAAACCTATACAACCACTTTCACTGTCGAAACGCGTTGAGAAAGCTCCACTTTCCACATGGCCACCTATGGAAGCAAATATGTGAGGCAGGTCCTCACGCAGAAATGCATGTAAATTGCCCACAAAAAACCTCAAGTGCGAACGAGTGTTCCCACTATGCGAAGTGATAATTGGGTGGGCCTTAATACTTACAATTGTCAATATACAATCTAAAAAATAAATTTTGTTACGTTTTTGGATAACCCACTGCTTGCTAGGGTGCTGGCGTAGGCATGCTCATCAAGAAAGTGTAATGATAAACCATAGGAAAGCCACCGCGCACCAACAGCTCCGAGTCTATTGATAACGAAGAGCGGCCTCAGCCCTAGCAAATACTAAAGGCCACGCCACCGACGCGTTTCGTCCTGCCCACCGGGGCTTAGCCATAGAAGCCAATGACTCCTGTCATGGGTCGTGGCATAAAGTATCCCTTAACTCAAGGTCAGGTAGCCAGGGAGCTGTCAGCATAGTCAGTACATTACTAGGAGCAGAACTGTGGAAAGAAGTTATAAATATATTAGCAATAGCTAATAGCTCCCAACTGTCCCTCATTAAAAGATAGTGTCTTTCTTTTGGGACCAAGTCCTCTGTCCCTCCAGTTTACTGACATAGACGTCAGTAAACCCGGAAACGATCCGGTTCGATCGGTGGCTGAGCAGGAAGTCAAGGGAGGGCAACATAGCCCTCACTTGGCTCTATGCCCTTGGAGGACCGGAGCGACCTCTTTTGTCACGTCCAGATCTCGGCCATTAACTTTTTTTATTTTTTACATTACATTTTTATTTTTAATTTTTTTTTGCTTTTAAAGGTAAATGAGAGATTTGGGATCTTTCTGACCCCGGATCTCTCAATAAAGAGGACCTGCCATACTTATTTCAGTTACAAGGGGTGTTTACATTACTTGTAATAGGAATAAAAGTGAAAAAAAAATTAAATTAAAGGGACAGTGTAAAATAAAAAGTAAAATAAATAAGAAAAAAAAAACTAATTATAGAGCCTCTATCCCTCTGAGCTCATGTGCAGAAGCGAGCGCATATGTAAACGGTGTTCAAACCACACATGTGAGATATCGCTGTGATCGTTAGAGTGAGAGCAATAATTCTATCCCTAGACCTCCTCTGTAACTCTAACCTGTAAAAAAATGGAAAGCGTCGCCTATGGAGATTTTTTAAGTATCGTACTTTGTCACCATTCCACGAGCGTGCGCAATTTTAAAGAATGACATGTTAGTTATCTATTTACTTGGCGTTACCATCATCTTTCACACTATAAAAAAATTTTTAATTCATTAACCACTTGCCGACCAGCCGCCGCCATTATACTGCGGCAGGTCGGCTCATTCCCGCAAACCGCCGTGGCTGTACGTCGGTCCCTTTAACAGCTATAGCTGGCGCGCGCCGCACGGCGGGGGAACTGATGCGCATGGCCAGCGCCCGCGATGTCCGCCGGCCACCCGCAATCGCTCCACAGAAAGCAAGAACGGGGATCTGTCAATGTAAACAAGCAGAACCCCGTTCTGTCAGGGGAGTAGAGAGAGATCGTCTGTGCCTAGTGATTAGGAACAGGGATCTCTCTCCTCCTCCAGTCAGTCCCCTCCCCCCACAGTTAGAAGCACCTCCTAGGGAACACAGTTAACCCCTTGATCGCCCCCCTAGTGTTAACCTCTTTCCTGCCAGTAACATTTACACAGTAATCATTGCATCTTTATAGCACTGATCGCTGTATAAATGACAATGGTCCAAAAAAAAAAGTGTCAAATCTGTCCGCCGCAATCCCGCTAAAAATCACAGATCACCGCCATTACTAGTAAAAGAAAAAAAAAATTTAATAAAAATGCCATAAATCTATCAACTATTTTGTAGACGCTATAACTTTTGCGCAAACCAATCAATATACGCTTATTGCGATTTTGTTTACCAAAAATATGTAGAAGAATACATATCGGCCTAAACTGATGAAGAAATTATTTTTTTTTACATTTTATATATATATATATATATATATATATATATATATATATATATATATATATATATATATATATATTTATATATTTTACATTTATAGTTATTAGAGCAAAATGTAAAAGATATTGTTTTTTTTTAAATTTAAATTGTCAGTCTTTTTTCATTTATAGAGCAAAAAATAAAAACCACAGAGGTGATCAAATACCACCAAATGAAAGCTCTATTTGTTAAAAAAAGGACGTCAATTTTGTTTTGGTACAGCGTCGCACGACCGCGCAATTGTCAGTTAGAGCGACGCAGTGGCGTATTGCAAAAAATGGCCCAGTCTGTAAGTGGTTAAAGTGTATTTTTTCAAGTAAAATTGTGTTTGAAAGACCGCTGCGCGACATTACAGCGTGACATAAAATATTGCAACCGCCATTTTATTCTCTAGGGTCTCTGCTAAAAAAAAAAAAAAAAAAAAATGTATAATGTTTGGGGGTTCCAAGTAATTTTCTAGCAAAAAATACAGATTTTTACTTGTAAAACAACAAATAGAAAAAGGCCTGGTCTTAAAGTGGTTAATAACTTGCAAGTTTTATATACTTTTTATTTTTATATATATTTTTTTTAAAGATATTACAAGGCAAAATATCTGACCTTCTGATCTTTTCGTGTATGAAACACCGATGCCATGCAGACTGTATGGGATGCTTGCTAAGTTTTTAAAATGAATGACAGCAGAATCAAATGTTTCTAATCGAATTATAGGGCCCAGTAGACCTAAAAGTGAAATAATAAAAAAAGAAAAAAAAAAAAAAAAAAAAAGGCAAAATCATAAGAAATACATTGAATGCCACAGATGCAATTTAAATATAATGCAAAACACAAACATTGATAACCACACTTTATTACAGTACTCAAGGGGTAACTCCATTTTAATGAAAAAAAAAAATATAGCAAATAATAAAATTGTCAGAGATACAGGATAACCATAGTATTAAAGCATGTGAATGTATTTGTATAAATTGTTTATAAAATTAATAAAAATGAATTGAAAACAAATAATAAAATATAAAATACTCAATTTTTCTGTAAAATGCAATATGGCAACCTGGAGGCGTTCTGCTTCTGTGATTGGCTCACTGATTTTCCCAGAAGCCTGCACTAAGATACAAGTCAGATTTTGGGCATCCCCTGCAATAGGAATTTAACGCTAAGGGCTCAATACTTCTAAAGCAGGAATCTTCAAACTACGGCTCTCCAGCTGTTGCGGAACTACACATCCCATGAGGCATTGTAAAACTCTGACATGACCAGGCATGATGAGAATTGTAGTTCCTGAACAGCTGGAGGGCCGTAGTTTGAAGACCCCTGTTCTACAGGGATCCAGACCTTGCAGCTTTCCTCGTCAGAACACTGAGAATGCACCAGGTGATTATAATGAATGTTAGACTATACAGTCAAAGTACCAAAAGCTGAGGACAGACCAGGTTGTCAGTGGTCCTACCTGTCCAGGGCTCCCTTGGTTTCGGATCCGTGAAAGAGGCATCGCTGTATTCCATGTAGATGGCTTTTTTGTATATTGGAGTGCCAGCCGACTTCACGATTTCCCTGTAACATGTAGGAGAATAATACACTTAAAAAGAATAAAATAAAATAAAAAAATCAATCAGACTTTGGTAGCATTCCATATTTATAGATGGTTGAATTATGAATAATTATTAACCTGCTTATATTTTGCCTTCCCCAAATCATCCATTGCCCCTCACCAACAAGTTAATGATGTGTGAATTAAAAAGAAAAAAAAAAAAAAAAAAAAAAAAACGTTATATTTTCATTAAATTCCTTTTCTTTTCTTTCTTCTTTTTTTTTTTTTTAGACCGAGTGATGTTATCACTGGCTCTCTGTGCTTCCTCTTCCAGTCGAGGCCTTTTCTGGTACTTTTTGTTCACAAATATAACAATCAGTATTTATTTGGCTAGAAACTGACTTAGAATTCCACAATTTTTTTTTTTTTTTTTTTAAAGCAGAGACTCTAGAGTATACATTGGTGGGTTTTGCAATTTTTTTATGTCACGCGGTATTTGCGCAGCGATTTTTCAAACGCTTTTTTTTTTTTAGAATACACTTTTTTTTTATTTTAATGGAAAAAAAAACCCCACAATATATAACCCATTTTTTTTTTTTTTTTTTTGGTAAAATATATAATAGATGAGGCTACGCCAAGAAAATAGATACGCTTTAAAATTGGGCACGCCCATGCAACGTACGTAAATTTTACTATCCATAGGCGACGCTTTAAAAGCCTTTATTATTATTATTATACAGGATTTATATAGCGCCAACAGTTTGCGCAGCGCTTTACAACATGAGGGCAGACTCACCTAACCTTTACGGGTTACCACTTTAGATTTACAGAGGAGGTCACAGGTTAGAATTATTACCCGTGATCTGACGTTTGCGGCGATACCTCACACGTGCGGGACGATCCCTGTTTGGAAGCGTGACTGACACGTGCGTTCGCCTTTAGAAAATTACTATTATTTTTACACTGTTGTTTCAATTTTTTATAAATTTTATTGATCACTTCGGCCCCTTTCACACTGATACGTTTTTACCTTGCAAGAAATATGCTTCCCTTTAAATCCTATGGGACCTTTCACACCAGTGTGCTGTGGGTGCGGTGCGTTTTGAAAAGGCCCGCATGCTGCATCTTTGGTGCGGTTTTGAAAACTGTACCAAAAACGCATTGAAATGAATGGAAATTGCGGCAAAATCGTGGTAAAAACACAGCGATTTGCGTTTTTGGTGTGTTTTTTAAGTCACATGTCCATTTTTCGCAGGTGCGGGCTTGTAACGGAACGTCCCACACTCCACTTGAGGGCTTCTGTCATATACCGCTTCCTCCAGTCTGAACATAATGTGGAGATGCGACCCCCCGTGTCACGGTGCATATGAGAAGTGTAGGCCTGATTTTGGTAGGCTTGCTAATTGCACACCTGTGCGCTGGCTTCATAATCATCCCAGGAAGAGAGGTCAGTGCACATCCTAATGGCCCGTACACACGATCCGAATATCGTACGACTTTTTTTCGCTTAACCACTTCAGTACCGGGCACCTACACCCCCTTCCTGCCCAGGCCAATTTTCAGCGTTCAGTGCTGTCGCTGTTTAAATGACAATTGCGCGGTCATACTACACTGTACCCAAACAGAATTTTTATCATTTTGTTCCCACAAATAGAGCTTTCCTTTGGTGGTATTTGATCACTTCTGCCGTTTTTTATTTTTTGCTAAACAAATAAAACAAAGACCTAAAAAAAGTTTTTCTTTTGTTTCTGTTATAAAATTTTGTAAATAAGTAAGTTTTCTCCTTCACTAATGGGCACTGATAAGGCGGCACCGATGAGGTGGCACCAATGAGCTGGCACTGGTAGGCGACACTGATGGGTAGCACTGATATGCAGCACTGATGGGCACTCATGGGTGGCACTGGTGGGCACTGATAGGCGACACTGATGGGCACTGAAAGGCTGCACTGATGGGTGGCACTGATAGGCTGCACTGCTGGGCACTGATACGTGGCACTAGGGTTGCCACACCATCCCTTTAATCCAGGACACACATTAATTACACGGGTTCTGTGGCTGATTAAGGTGGTAATTAAACTCACTTAGTGCCTCATCTGCATTAAATCAGCCTCAGAACCTGTGTAATTAATATGTGTCCTGGATTAAAGGGATGATGTGGCAACCCTACGTGGCACTGATAGATGGCATTGACAGGCATCACTAATGGCACTGGCAGGCATTGGGGATGGGCACTGATTGACAGCTGCCTTGGCACTTATGGGCATTTCCCTGGTGGTCCAGGGTGGTGCCAATCACTGGTGGTCCTGGTAGCATCCTGGAGGTCCTGGGCGGGCATCCGAGGGGGGGCTGCGCTGATAAACAAAGCGCACACCCCCCCCCCGTCAGGAGAGGAACCGATCGGCTCTCCTCTACTCGCGTAGGCTGATCACATGGTAAAGAGCCTCTGTCAGAAGCTCTTTACCAAGATCAGTGTAGCGATGTGTCTGACCCACGGATGAGCGAGAGCAGTCGTTCTGGGAGACCGTCATATGACAGCCTCCCAGAACGAGAGCAGCGCCGCCTAGCCATCATTTGACGGCCGGCGGGCGTGAGGCGGTTAATAGTCGCAAGTAGAAATTGAATAGGTTACTAAAGCCAGGAAAATTCTCAAATGACAGAAAAAAAAAATCGGAAGTGATGTCATGCGTTGTAATGTCATTTGGTAATAACTAAGCGCACGTGAAGTGTGCGAAACGCATCTACCCAGCATTCTGATGCCTGTCATTTTTGGGATGTCCAAAAAAATAAAAAGAGGATTTTGATCTACAGTGGTGTGCGGCCATTTCTTCTAATTTCATGTGTTGGAATGTATTTGTATTGTATTTTCGGACAACAACTGTACTGACTAAACGAAAATCGGACGATCTGGTATTGTAGGAGGAAAATTCTCATGTTTGTTCGATCGAATAATATCGGAGGAATTGTCGTGATCGGCTCTCGAAAAGCTCTGTACTAACGATCAGATTATCGTGCGATTATCGTACGGTATTTTTGGTCTGATCGTCTGTACGGGTCATAAGGCTGCTTTCACACTGAGGCGCTTTACAGGCGCTATAGCACTAAAAATAGCGCCTGTAAAGCGCCTCTCCCCTCACTCCAGTGTGAAAGCCCGAGTGCTTTCACACCGGAGCGGTGCGCTGGCAGGACACCAAAAAAAAAGGCCTTCCATGTCGCATCTTTGAGGCGCTGTAGGAGCGGTGTATACACCGCTCCTACAGCCCCCCTGGAGTCTGTAAGACCCCAAATCCCTCCTCTGCCTTTAAAAGCATTTGATCACACCATGATCGGTGTAATCAAATCCTTTTGATTTTTGAAAATGGCGCAGTTGACATCCGGGTAACCCGGAAGTGATGTCAGGTCATTGGTTCTGGGTTACCATGGCCAAGAACCGAACAAAGCCAATTCGGAAGTGCCGGCTGGTCCAAGGGATCCCGGTGGGATGGGAGATCCCGGTAAAGCCAAGGAGGGAGGACGTCCCCTCCCGCTGCTTGTAAAAGCAATCCAGTGGCTAGTTAGCCACTAGGATTGCTTTTACAAGAGAGCCGACCATCGGCTCTGAAAAACGGTACTGGGCATCATCCCAGTATAACCACTTGAAGTCTAGCGACGTACATCGCTGGTGGTCCAGTCCGTTAAGAAAAAAATAAAAAAACCTGTCCATTTGTAGCACCCCTCTGAAACCTCAAAGACAGGACAGCACATCCAGAGGCGGGCTAGCATTGCTAAAATAGGGGGGGGCGAAAAAGGCTATTGGGCGCCAGTCACTTAAGCATGTTCCCAAATTTCAGCGCATCCTCCAAGTGAGTCACCAGTCCCTTCTCTCCAGCAAGGGGGCCTCCCCGGGTCTCCTTAGCATATCTTCCTCCAGCCCAGGCAGCATACGTTAGGCCCCAAAACAGGCTATTTGGGCCTAACGGCAGAGCTCCATCCGGCAGGACCTCCCTAGGCCTCAGCCCAGGATAAAAGAGAGAGCATAGGGCCCGTCCCCGGTATTAATATCCTCTCCCAGCATGCACCAGTGTCCTAAACCTCCTACTGGATTGGCTGAAGTAAATATAAATATTCATAACAGAGTTTTGTTAGTCAAATCTCATGCTACGACCGGTGATACCAGTGACATTTACTGGTGGCTGTAAGAAATTACAAGCCAACTTAAAGTGGAGTTCCACCCACTTTTACAACTCTTCAGCATCCCTCACTAAACTGTGCACTGTAAACGAATTGGATTTTTTTTTTTTTTTCTTAGCACCTACTGTATATCTGCTGTATTCATTTTTCACTTCCTCCTCCCTGGCCATGGCCCATCGCATCATTTCCCGTTTGCAATGCCTTCTGGGAAGGGGCAACTTCCTCTGACACTGCCGTTGCTATGGAAACCTGACCTGAAACCTATTACACTGCTTGTGCTGCACTGAGCATGTGCAAGATCTGCAAGGATGAGAATCCAGGAAGAAATACAGTCTGGCTTCAGACGCCCACACTTAAGATGGCCACGGCCTGCTGTAAGTTTATAAAATAACAAACCACTGCTATAAACTAACAAAACAGACCTTAGTTTACAGACTAACTTTACTAGAATACATTAAGCTTGTGTATTATAGGGGTATTTGTATTTGAAAAGTATAATTTCGGACGGAACACCACTTTAAGCGTAGGGAAAAACCAGGTGAAAAACTACACAATCAGTCTGAGCTAACTAATACCCAGCCAAAAACTGCATTGGCATAGTAGCCCCTGTTTAGGACAAGCGGGCTCCACATTTTTATGACATAACCTTTTAAAGTCAGTGATGTCATCACTCAGTCTCTGTGTTTGGCAGGCAGATCATGGCTGGTGGGAGGGGCCAGCAGGGTGCTGTACGGAGCTTCCTGAAATCATCACGGCCCCCCCCTGGCCTCAGTATTCATCCCAAAAGCCCTTAATGCGAGCAGTGGGCTGGCGCTTGGGAGGAGTTATGCAAATATCAAAACGCTCCCTAATAGGTGGATGTCAGTACGGAAGGGGTGGGAACATGTTATGCCCTGGGTAACGCCCACGTGTGATGCTGAGCCTCCGTGATTGAAAGAACTGAAATGCTGGGAATGAAAGAGGCGGGGCCAGTTTTCAGTTTTAGTAAATCTCCCACATAAAGTTGCATGACAAATCTCAGCCCATTGATTTCAAAGGGAACCTGTTCAAATCGATGCGACTTAAAGTTGCAGCAACTTTAAAAGGGTTTCCTGCTCTACTTTGACGCGACTTGAGTGCCAGAGAGTTTAAAAGTCGCATCAAAGTCGCATTTAGAATCACACAAGTGTGAACCGAGCCTTACTGATACTACAAATCCGCAATGGGGGCAAGTTGCTTCCTTTATGCAAACAGCTAAATCCACAGGTATAATACATATAGGGGAGCATCTTTACCTGCCAAAGCAGTGGTTTCCAAACTGTGGCCCTTTGTTTGCCTTTATCCGGCCCTATTTTATCCGCTGACAATGATGGGGCAGAAATCTTCCCACTGACACCAACAATGGGGTTCAATTCCTCCCACTGACACCAATGATGGGGTTCAATTCCTCCCACTGACACCAGCGATGGGGCACTATTCCTCCCATTGACACCAAGGATGGGGCAGAATTCCTCCCACTGACACCAATGATGGGGCAGAATTCCTCCCACTGACACCAACGATGGGGCAGAATTCCTCCCACTGACACCAACAATGGGGTTCAATTCCTCCCACAGACACCAACGATGGGGTAGAATTCCTCCCACAGACACCAACGATGGGGCAGAATTCCTCCCATTGACACCAATGATGGGGCAGAATTCCTCCCATTGACACCAATGATGGGGCAGAATTCCTCCTACTGATACCAACGATGGGGCAGAAATCTTCCCACTGACACCAATGATGGGGCAGAATTCCTCCCACTGACACCAACGATGGGGCAGAATTCCTCCCACTGACACCAATGATGGGGTAGAATTCCTCCCACTGACACCAACGATGGGGCAGGATTCCTCCCACTGACACCAACGATGGGGCAGAATTCCTCCCACTGACACCAACAATGGGGCAGCACAGCTGTGTCTGGCAAGGCAGGAGACCTGATTTTTCTCTGCTGCAGTTTGGTAACATATACAGGTCTTGTCCCTCCCCCAGCCTGTGAGTGGACAGTGAAGATGCGGACTGCAACGTTGTAACAAGTTATAAGGGTAACAGCTGCAGCAGGGGGCTGATCTGTGTCAGAAGTTTGTGAACACAGCCAAGAACTGCACAGACACCAGGATCCTAGTCCTAGTGGATGCCAACCCTGGATGGTGCCTGAACAAATATGGGGCCGTCCTTCTGGAGAGAAAGATAAAGGCATTGTCAGGGGGAACAATGTGATCTCTTTAAGAGGTAATAAATGCCTGGAAATGTTACAATGGCACATTACTGAGTATTCACAATGTGAGAAAATAGAGCCGATTACATAATTGGTTCCTTCCTTCTGGTTCCCCTCTTATCTTATAGAGGAGGGCGAGAACAATCCAACCACAAATTCTGCTGTCCTACTACAGATACTGCTATAGTGGCCGGCAGACTGCAGAGAAATATGGAACAGCTACTGAGAAGAATATTTCTATATGCGATCAGCGATTTTATTTTTAATCCGGCTGTTCTCAGGATTCGGAATCCCATCTGTTCACAATCAGGAGGACTACAGTATGTATGAAAATTGATAGTCATATTATATATACACTATATTGTCAAAAGTATTGGGACGCCTGCCTTTACTTTAATGGCATCTCAGTCTCAGTCCGTAGGGTTCAATATTGAGTTGGTCCACCCTTTGCATCTATAACAGCTTCAACTCTTCTGGGAAGGCCGTCCACAAGGTTTAGGAGTGTGACTATGGGAATGTTTGACCGTTCTTCCAGAAGCGCATTTGTGAGGTCAGGCACTGATGTTGGACGCATTTGTGAGGCCTGGCTCGTAGTCTCCACTCTAATTCATCCCAAAGGTGTTCTATCGGGTTGAGGTCAGGACTCTGTGCAGGTCAGTCAAGTTCCTCCACCCCAAACTCGCTCATCGATGTCTCTATGGACCTTGCTTTGTGCAAGAGGACCTCTCGATAAAGTCACGTGGGCAGTGACGAAACGCGTCAGATAGGAGCCTGTGACGTCATCACGTGAGATCAGGAAGCAGAGAGAGAGCCGCTGGGGACACAGGGCCGAGGATCTGCGGATGTTTCAGTGATCCAGGGGGCTATTCACCCCAAGCACACAAGCTTATCTCCTGTGTGCACCAGGAAAGTGCATCTGTAAATGTGAGTTTATCACTGCTTATTTTAATAAAGATAGCGTTTTATACAGTTAAACACACTGTCAGTTCTTTCCTTACCCCTATGATACCCATGTATGAGAAATACCATATAAGGGATCAGGAGCCCTTATACCAGTGATGGAGAACCTTGGCACCCCAGATGTTTTGGAACTACATTTCCCATGATGCTCATGCACTCTGCATTGTAGTTGAGCATCATGGGAAATGTAGTTCCAAAACATCTGGGGGTGCCAAGGTTCTCCATCACTGCCTTATACCGACAGAGGAACGGCAGATTGCTGGATTGATACCCCTAAGGGGAAGGCGTTACTGGACTCTTTTGTGGGTCTCCCTGGGAGGTGAGCGCATAGTGTGACCAGTGGAGGGCACTTTGGTGTGCACAGCAGTTCTTTTATTATCACTGGACTTTCACTATTGGATATTTAGAGACTTGCACAGTGCATATAGATGAGAACACTAATTGAATGGATTGGATGAAGTTTATCACTTGCATCAACTGTTTTTAATTTATGGACATTTGATTGTGTTTTTAGCACATAAGAGACATTTATTGGTTTTACAGATCATAAATTATACACATATTATTTGGAGCCCAGCAGGGCAGTTGCTGGGTGAGGTAGTGCTTCACAATATTTGTATTTTTTATTCTATAGGAGTTGTTGGAGACTAGGGATATGCTATAGTTGTTGAAGACTGGGGATATAATATAGGAGTTGTTGGAGACTGGGGACTCGCTATAGTTGTTGGAGACTGGGGACATAATATAGCAGTTGTTGGAGACTGGGGACATGCTAAAGGAGTTGTTGGAGACTGGGGATATGCTATAGTTGTTGGAGACTGGGGTTTTAATATAGGAGTTGTTGGAGACTGGGGACTTGCTATAGAAGTTGTTGGAGACTGAGGACATGCTAGAGGAATTGTTGGAGACTGGGGACATGCTAGAGCAGTTGTTGGAGACTGGGGACATGCTATAGTTGTTGGAGACTGGGGACATAATATAGGAGTTGTTGGAGACTGGGGACTTGCTAGAGGAATTGTTAGAGACTGGGGACATGCTATAGGTGTTGGTGGGGACTGGGGACATGCTATAGTTGTTAGAGACTGGGGACATAATATAGGAGTTGTTGGAGACTGGGGACATGCTAGAGGAATTGTTGAAGACTGGGGATGTGCTATGGGAGTTTTTGTGGGTGGCAGCCAATTCTCCTCAACCACCCCAGGTGGACCTGTTCTTGAATTCCTCCCACTGACACCAACAATGGGGTTCAATTCCTCCCACTGACACCAAAGATGGGGCAGAATTCCTCCCACTGACACCAACGATGGGGCAGAATTCCTCCCACTGATACCAACAATGGGGCAGAATTCCTCCCACTGACACCAATGATGGGGCAGAATTCCTCCCACTGACACCAATGATGGGGCAGAATTCCTCCCACTGACACCAATGATGGGGCAGAATTCCTCCCACTGACACCAACAATGGGGTTCAATTCCTCCCACTGACATCAATGATGGGGCAGAATTCCTCCCATTGAAACACACGATGGGGCAGAATTCCTCCCATAGACACCAACGATGGGGCAGAATTCCTCCCACTGACACCAACAATGTGGCAACACAGCTGTGTCTGGCAAGGCAGGAGACCTGCTTTTTCTCTGCTGCAGTTTGGTAACATATACAGGTCTTGTCCCTCCCCCAGCCTGTGAGTGGACAGTGAAGATGCGGACTGCAACATTGTAACAAGTTATAAGGGTAACAGCTGCAGCAGGGGGCTGATCTGTGTCAGAAGTTTGTGAACACAGCCAAGAACTGCACAGACACCAGGATCCTAGTCCTAGTGGATGCCAACCCTGGATGGTGCCTGAACAAATATGGTGCCATTCTTCTGGAGAGAAAGATAAAGGCATTGTCATATATCCCCAGACTGGGGACATAATATAGGAGTTGTTGGAGACTGGGGACATGCTATAGGTGTTGGTGGGGACTGGGGACATGCTAGAGGAATTGTTGAAGACTGGGGACATGCTATAGGTGGTGGTGGGGACTGGGGACGTGCTATGGGAGTTTTTGTGGGTGGCAGCCAATTCTCCTCAACCACCCCAGGTGGACCTGTTCTTGTATTCCATGTTTTGATGTATATGGTTGTTTTTCTGCCTGTTCTTGTGGTATTCATATTGGATAACAACAGCCAGCTTGCAGAGTACCATCATGGCTCCAATTCTGGGGACAACTACCCACAATCTCTTTAGACTTGACAACTAGTTAAGTAGAAAGTTGATATCGCCATGCTACAAGAAAAACATATAACGGAGAGTGGCCTCCCACAATTACGCAAATTCTGGGTTGGTGAGGTAACAGGATCGTTCTCCGATGACAGGACGGTGGGGGTGGCCATCTTAATACGTATATTCCTTCCTACTCATCATTAAATCAATACAAATTGACGTAATGAGGAGCAAACTCTGAGTTCAGTGACTATATGTTTTACAATGTTTATGCTCCAAAGTCCACTATAGAGGCATTTCTTTCCAGAAGGTCACAGCATGGGTTGCGCATGAAACTATTGATTTTAGGATAGTGGGTGGTGATAAAATGCAGTTGTTTCTGAGGTTGAAGAACATCCTTTAAAACGCTTACAGCCTTACCCTCTACCCACATCCCCATCTCCAGTAGCAATGCTATAAGAAAACCTCTCCTTGCATGATGTCTGGGAATTTTATTTTTACCATAAAAAGACCATTGAAAAAGACCCTACCTAGACTTTGTGGCCACCCTTACCCCAACACCACCCACACCAATGACCACTCTTACAAACAACATCACTTTCATCTGCCAAGAACCTTGGTAAACTTCATCACCATCCACACCCAACTTTTGCCATCCCAACCCACACCTCCACACACATCCGAAATGGCTTTCAGCACCTAACAAGAATGTGTTGCCACTCTTACCCTCAACATTCTCATCTTCCAAGTGTCTGTGGCCACCTCTACACACATATCAATCACTGGCAGTTCTGTAAGAAAACCCCTCCTTGCATGATGTATGGAGATTTTATTTTTACTATAGGGATTACTTAAAAAGTCTCTTAGCACTATTACCTACCTAGGTTCTGAGGCCACACTAACACCATCCACACCTATGACCGTTCTTATCAACACCATCACTTTCATCTGGCAAGGATCTGTGGGAAGCCTTAGCTTCATTGCCACCCACACCCAACCTTTTGTCACCCTTACCCACATCTGACACAGCCCTCAACACCCTCACCTAACAAGAAGGTGTTGGCCACTCTTACCCTCAACGTTCTCATCTTCCAAGTCTCTGTGGCCACCTCTACTCTAGTTGAAAAGGCCCTTTTACAATGGGGTCAAAGGGCAAGGCTTCAGCATCCTCACCTACCTTGGCTTATGCACCCCCCCCCCCCACAACAACCTCAGCACTTTTACCTACTAAGGCTCTGTGGACACCCTTTACCCCAACACCATCCACACCTGTGACCACTCTTTTCCACAACATCCCTCTCATCTGACACGGCTCTCAACACCCTCACCTAACAAGAATGTGTTGGCCACTCTTACCCTCAACATTTTCATCTTCCAAGTCCAATCTACCTCTACCCTGAGGATCTCTCATATCGGTTCCTTTCACACCCATTCCAACTGCCTCTACCGTTAGGCCTACCATTATGACTATATTCAGGTATATAACTATTTGACTTTTACTATGGGGTAAAAAGGCAAGGCTTCAGACATCCTCACCTACCTAGGCTTGTGGCCTTCCCTACCCCAACCTCAGCACTTTTACCTACATAGGCTCGGTGGACACCCCTACCTCAACACCATCCACACCTATGACCACTCTTTCCAACAACATTACTCTCATTTGACATGGCCTTCAACACCCTCACCTAACAAGAATGTGCTGCCACTCCTACCCTCAACATTCTCATCTTCCAAGTGCAATCTACCTCTACCCTGAACATCTCTCATACCAGTTCCTTTCACTGGCTCTACCTTTAAGTCACCGATAACCTCTGCCTTCATCTTTAGGCCTACCATTATGACTATATTCAGATATATAACTAATTGACTTTTACAATGGGCTCAAAAGACAAGGCTTTAGCATCTTCGCCTACCTTGGCCTCCCCACCACAACCTCAGCACTGTTACCTACCTAGGCTCAGCGGACACCCTTTACCCCAACACCATCCACATCTGTGGCCACTCTTTCCCTCAACATCACTCTCATCACACAATGCTGACAAGAATGTGTTGGCCACTCTTACCCTCAATATTCTCATCTTCCAAGTCCAATTTACCTCTTCCCTGAGCAACTCTCATACCGGTTCCTTTCACAACCAGTCCAACTTCCTTTAACCTCTGCCTCCACCTTTTTAAGCTTACCATTATGACTATATTCATTTACACAACGAACTGACTTTTACAATGGGGTCAAAAGGCAAGGCTTCAGCATCCTGAGCTATCTAGGGTTGTGGCCACCCCTACTCCAGAGCCATCCACATCTATGACCACCCTTACCATCCAAACAGCCCTCCCCTGGAAAGCCTGTGTGTCAACCTTACCCTGAACACCATTCAGGACCTGTTTCTAGCCTTACCCTCAAACCAAACCTCACCCGCCAAGCCTCTGTGGCCAAGCTCAATGTTAACACCACCCACAACTGAAAATGTCATTAGCACCACCACCTCTCTTGACGGGGGAGGGGTTGGGTTGATGGCTTTACAGCTGAATCCTATTAGACCCTACAAGATCATAGTGCACCCACATTACAGGCAGTGTACAGCAATGTCTTGGGGGAGGGGGACTACCTACCAGCTTAGAATGAGGCCTATATCTAACTTTTATAAGCTCCTGGTATTGGAAATCTGAGAGGTAGGGTACTGTGATGTTTTCATAAAGCTATGTACAGCACCCTGCTGGCCTCTTCCACCAACCAAGATCTGCCTGTATTGAATAGAGAGACACAGAGACCCAGTGATGACGTCAGTGGGTTTAATGTAAGGTATGTAATGAACACAGAAAGTTTTAAAATTATCAATAACATATTATTGAAAGGGATGAAGCAGGGAAGACAAAATTGAAGCAGATTAAACTTTAGCTTTAACTTCCAGTTTGGGTGTCACCTGGGACAGGAAGTGAGGAGAAATCTCTCTAATGGAGCATCGGATAGAAGTAAAAACCAGAAGGGTTTCTAAACTTTCCCTATGCTATCCAAAACTAAAAATACAATTTAAGTATTTAGGCTATGATTGGCATGAAACAAATTTGGTAAGAACAGATAAAACATACAGACGATGTATATTTATACCTTTGCCCCAGAGAAGACGTAGTTCCTTCCTTATAATTCCAGAATCGTTCCACAGCCGCAATATAGAACGTCCTTGTGATAGCATCACCTGAGTGGAGGAGAATGAAGAGCTGAAGAAGAACCAGGGGCCCCATTGAGGACCTGCTTATTCCCGGAGGTCTCTTTACGTTCGCTGAATAAGTCGATACCATTCTTGAAAACTTTTCTGAAAAGGAAGGAAATCCCACATCAGGAAACCAAGGGTGTGGCGTGTGCTGCACTGCCCTTTGATGCCTATTGCTAATAAGGAAAATTGGCACTGGCGTGACACAAAAAGTGACATGGCTATTGTAGTCTGTGCTTAACTATAGGAAGCTGACAAAAGAATAATTCAATGATGGATGACCTAAGATGACAAATGTTTTTAATAGACAGAGTGACAACCTGCTTCTAAAAATGCCCATCTCCTCTTTAAGGAAAATGTACATAGTTTACATTCCTAGTGTCCAACCTGTGGCCAGAAAGCCGTACTCCCTTTAGAATGTCCCCAGTCTCCAACAATTCCTCTAGCATGTCCCCAGTCTCCAACAACTCCTATATTATGTCCCCAGTCTCCAACAACTCCTGTAACATGTCTCCAGTCTCCAACAATTCCCATAGCATATACCCAGTCCCCAACAACTTCTATAGCATGTCCTTAGTCTCCAAAATTCCATTAGCATGTCCCCGGTCTCCAACAACTCCTATAGCATGTCCCCAGTCTCCAACAACTCCTATAGCATGTCCCCAGTCTCCAACAACTCCTATAGCATGTCCCCAGTCTCCAACAACTCCTATAGCATGTCTCCAGTCTCCAACAACTCCTATAGCATGTCCCCAGTCTCCAACAACTCCTATAGCATGTCCCCAGTCTCCAACAACTCCTATAGCATGTCTCCAGTCTCCAACAACTCCTATAGCATGTCCCCAGTCTCCAACAATTGCTCTACCATGGCCCCAGTCTCCAACAACACCTATATTATGTCCCCAGTCTCCAACAACTACTATAGTATGTCCCCAGTCGCCAACAATTCCTCTCGCATGCCCCCAGTCCCAAACAATTCCTCTCACATGCCCCCAGTCTCCAACAACTCCCATAGCATGTCCCCAGTCTCCAACAACTTCTACAGCATGTCCCCAGTCTCCAACAACTTCTACAGCATGTCCCCAGTCTCCAACAACTTCTACAGCATGTCCCCAGTCTCCAACAACTTCTACAGCATGTCCCCAGTCTCCAACAACTTCTACAGCATGTCCCCAGTCTCCAACAACTTCTACAGCATGTCCCCAGTCTCCAACAACTTCTACAGCATGTCCCCAGTCTCCAAAATTCCTTTAGCATATTCCAAGCCTCCAACAACTCCTATATCATGTCCCCAGTCTCTAAAAACTCTTGTAACATGTCACCAATTCCCAACAACTCCTAAAGCATGCTTCCGACAACTCCTATACCATGTTTCCAGCCTCCGACAACAATGTAGCATATCCCCAGTCCCCAACAACTTCTATAGCATGTCCCCAGTCTCTGACCACCTCCTGTAGCATGTCCCTAGTCTCCAACAACTCATATAGCATGTCCTCAATCTCCAACAACTCATATAGCATGTCCACAGTCTCTAACAACTATTATAGGATGTCCCAAGTCTCCATCCACTCCTATATCATATCCCAGGCTCCAAAAACTCCGATATTATGTCCCCAGTCTCCAACAATTCCTCTAGCATGTCCCCAGTCTCCAACAACTCTATATTATGTCCCCGGTCTCCAACAACTCCTCTAGCATGTCCCCAGTCTCCAACAACTCCTATATTATGTCCCCAGTCTCCAACAATTTCTCTCGCATGCCCCCAGTCTCCAACAACTCCTATATTATGTCCCCAGTCTCCTACAACTACTATAGCATGTCCCCAGTCTCCAAAATTCCTTTAGCATATCCCCAGCCTCCAACATCAACTCCTATATGATTTCTCCAATTCCCGACAACTCCTAAAGCATGCTTCCGAAAACAACTATACCGTGGCCCCAGTCTCCAACAACTTCTATAGAATAAAAAAATACTAATATTGTGAAGCACTACCTCACCCAGCAACTGCCCTTCCGGGCTCCATATAATATGTGTATAATTTACAATCTGTAAAACCAATAAATTCTCTTTAACAGCCCATAAGAGGGTCTCAAAAAAAGTATGTGCTAAAAACAAAATCAAATAAACATAATGTCCATAAATTAATAACAGTTGACGTAAGTGACAAACTTGTTATGACGATTCACCCAATCCATTCAATTAGTGTTCTCATCTATATGCACTGTGAAAATGTCTAATTATCCAATAATGAAAGTCTAGTGATAATAACTGTGCACACCAAAGTGCCCTCCACCAGTCACACTATGCGCTCACCTCCCAGGGAGACCCACAAAAGGGTCCAGTAACGCCTTCCCCTTAGGGGTATCAATCCAGCAATCTGCCGTTCCTCTGTCGATATAAGGGCTCCTGATCCCTTATATGGTATTTCTCATACATAGGTATCATAGGAGTAAAGAAAGAACCAACAGTGTGTTTAAATGTATAAAACGCTATCTTAATTAAAATAAGCAGTAATAAACTCACATTTACAGAAGCACTTTCCTGGTGCACACAGGAGATAAGCTTGTGTGGTTGGCTTGAATAGCCCCCTGGATCACTGAAACATCCGTAGATCCTCGGCCCTGTTTCCCCAACGGTTCGCTCTCTGCTTCCCGATCGTATGCGATGATGTCACAGGCTCCGCCCAACACGTTTCGTCATTGCCCACGTGACTTTATGAAGAGGTACTCTTGCACAAAGCAAGGTCCATAAAGATAAAAGATGAGCGAGTTTTGGGTGGAGGAACTTGACTGGCCTGCACAGAGACCTGACCTCAACCCGATAGAACACCTTTGGGATGAATAAGGTGAAACTGCGAGCCAGGCCTTCTCATCCACCTAAGTGCCTGACCTCACAAATGCGCTTCTGGAAGAATGGTCAAACAATCCCATAGACGCACTCCTAAACCTTGTGGACGGCCTTACCAGAAGAGTTGAAGCTGTTTTAGCTGCAAAGGGTGGGCCAACTCAATATTGAACCCTTCGGAGTAAGACTGGGATGCCATTAAAGTTCTTGTGCGTGTAAAGGCAGGCGCCCCAATACTTTTGGTAATGTAGATTATATGACTCCAAAGTTGTAGGGAAGTCATATAATGCACAATATAGTTGCGGTCACGGTTACACAAGGCTTTAGGCTTCCATCCACTACTAGATTGGCACACATGAGGAAACATACTTTAGGCAATCAACTCCGGTCATCTCACAATGCATAGGTGAAAATGAAAAAGGAATCAAGCCCTCTGCATAGTGTGAAACCCGACTAACTTTTTTATTAAAACAACTCACATTATCACCCTTTGGATCTGTTTGATAGAGGTGTAATTTTTTATTAACTATTGCACCAAGTGTGGACATTTGAAATCACTATTATTTTGTTTATTTTATATGGTTTTGGTTATGGTGTAGGCTTGCATTTATTTTAGTAGAGCAGCACAGTTGATATATGAATATTGGTGCTATGTTAAAGATCTCATAGCATGCCAACAGCTTCCTATTTTAGAATATACAGTATATTGTTCCATAAACACGGTTTCTTTTGAATATATTAACTCCTATAGCATGTCCTCAGTCTCCAACAACTCCTATGGCATGTCACCAGTCTCCAACAACTCCTATGGCATGTCCCCAGTCTCCAACAACTCCTATAACATGGTTCCAGTCTCCAACAACACCTATAGCATGTCCCCAGTCTCCAACAACTCCTATAGCATGTCCCCAGTCTCCAACAACTCCTATAGCATGTCCCCAGTCTCCAACAACTCCTATAGCATGTCCCCCGTCTACAACACCTCCTATAGCATGTCCCCAGTCTTTAAAAACTCCTGAAGCAAGTCCCCAGTCTCTAAAAACTCCTGAAGCATGTCCCCAGTCTCCAACAACTCCTATAGCATGTCTCCGGTCTCCAACACCTCCTATAGCATGTCCCCAGTCTCTAAGAACTCCTGAAGCATATCCCCAGTCTCTAAGAACTCCTGAAGCATATCCCCAGTCTCCCAACACCTCCTATAAAATGTCCCCAGTCTCCAACACCTCCTATAAAATGTCCCCAGTCTCCCACAGCTCCTATATCATGTCTCCAGTCGCCAACAGCTCCCATAGCATGTCCCAGTCTCCAACAACTCCTATAGCATGTCCCCAATCTCTAACAACTTCTATATTATGACCCCAGTCTCCAACACCTCCTATAAATGTCCCCAGTCCCCAACAACTCCTATATCATGTCCCCAGTCTCCAATAACTCCTATATCATGTCCCCAGTCTCCAAAACCACCTATAAAATGTCCCCAGTCTCCAAAACCACCTATAAAATGTCCCCAGTCTCATACAGCTCCTATAGCATGTGCCTAGTCTCCAACAAGTCCTATACCATGTCCCCAGTCTCTAACACTTCCTACTGTATATCATGTCCCCAGTCTCCAACAACTGCTATAGCTTGTTCCCAGTCTCCAACAACTGCTATAGCTTGTCCCCAGTCTCCAACAACTGCTATAGCATGTCCCCAGTCTCCAACAACTGCTATAGCATGTCCCCAGTCTCCAACACCTCCTATATCATGTCTCCAGTCGCCAACAGCTCCCATAGCAAGTGCCCAGTCTCCAACAACTCCTATAGCATGTACCCAGTCTCCAACACTCCTACTGTATATTATGTCCCCAGTCTCCAACAACTGCTATAGCTTGTCCCCAGTCTCCCAACACCACCTATAGCATGTCCCCAGTCTCCAACAATTCCATTAGCATGTCCCCGGTCTCCAACACCTCTTATAGCATGTCCCCAGTCTCCAACAACCCCTATAAAATGTTCCCAGTTTCCAACAACTCCTATATCATGTCCCCAGTCTCCAACAACTCCTATATCATGTCCCTAGAAAAGCTGATGCAGGCATTGTCGGGAGGAGTACTCTGATCTGAGAGACAATAAATACCTGAAAATGTTACACTGACACGTTACTGAGCAGGCATGCACTTTACAGTGCATCTGGAAGGTATTCATATGGCTTCACTGTTTCCACATTTTGGACTACAAACAATACCCCATAATGACAACATGAAAATAGTTTTAAATTTATTTAAACAATAAAAAATCCCATGTACATAAAGTACTCACAACCTTTGCTCAATACTTTGGTGAAGCTCCTTTGGCACCAATTACAGCCTCAAGTCTTTTTGAGTATGATACTACAAGCTTGGCACACCTATTTTTGGGCAGTTTCTCCCATTCTTCTTTGCAGGAACTCTCAAGTTCCATCAGGTTGGATGGGGAGTGTCGGTGCACAGTCATTTTCAGATCTCTCCAGAGATGTTCAATCAGGTTCAAGTCTGGGCTCTCTACTGGCCACTCAAGGACATTCACAGAGTTGTAGCCACTCCTTTGTTATCTTGGTTGTGTGCTTAGGGTCGTTGTCCTGTTGGAAGATGAACCTTCGCCCCAGTCTGAGGTCCAGAGTGCTCTGGTTTTCATCAAGGATGTCTCTGTACATTGCTGAATTCATCTTTCCCTTGATCCTGACTAGTCGCCCAGTTCCTGCCACTGAAAAACATCCCCACAGCATGATGCTGTCACCGCCATGCTTCACAGTAGGGATGGTATTGGCCAGGTGAGTGGTGCCTGGTTGCCGCCAGACATGACAGTTGCCATTCAGGCCAAAAAGTGTTTTGTTTCATCAGACCAGAGAATTTAGTTTCTCATGGTCTGAGAGTCCTTCAGGTGCCTTTTGGCAAACTCCAGGTGGGCTGTCATGAGCCTTTTACCGAGGAGTGGCTTCTATCTGGATACTCTACCATACAGGCCTGATTGGTGGAGTGCTGCAGAGATGGGTGTTCTTCTGGAAGGTTCTCCTCTCTCAACAGAGAAACACGGGAGCTCTGTCAGAGTGACCATCCGGTTCCTGGTCACCTCCCTGACCAAGGCCCTTCTCCCCGATCGCTCAGTTTGGCCGGGCCGCCCGCTCTAGGAAGAGTCCTGGTGGTTCCAAACTTCTTCTATTTATATATGATGGAGACCACTGTACTCATTGGGACCTTCAATGCTGCAGAAATTTTTCTGTACCCTTCCCATATCTGTGCCTCCATACAATCCTGTCTCGGAGGTCTACAGACAATTCCTTGGACTTTATGGCTTGGTTTGTGCTCTGAAACGCACTGATAACTGTGGGACCTTATATATAGACAGGTGTGTGCCTTTGCAAATCCTGTCCAATCAACTGAATTTACCACAGGTGGACTCCAATCAAGTTGTAGAAACATCTCAAGGATGATCAGTGGAAACAGGATGAACCTGAGCTCAATTCTGAGTGTCACGGCAAAGGCTGTGAATACTTCTGTACATGGGATTTTTTCTATTTTTATTTTTAATAAATTTGCAAAGATTTCAAACAAACTTCTTTCATGTGGTTATTACGGTGTATCGTTTGTAGAATTTTGAAGAAAACAATGAATTTATTCCATTTTGGAATAAGGCTGTAACAGAACAAAATGTGGAAAAAGTGAAGCACTGTGAATCATTTCCGGATGCACTGTACATGAAAAATATACAGTATCTAATAAATCAGAACTAATGCATTTAAAGGTCTTGTATGTACAAAACCTGAGAACTCTCTTAGGCCCGGTTCACAAACGTGCAATGCCAGATATCGCTTGTGATTCGCACTGCATTGCTGTTCAGATCACATGCGATGTCTGTGCGATGCGATTTCAGCCTTACAAACTGTATGGCTGAAATTGCATCACATTCGCACCAAAATGGTGCAGGTCCCTTTTTTTTTTTTATGGTCCGCGCTGGAATCGGATCGCATTGGGTGTTCACACATGCGATCCGATTAATGCACCATTTCACAGTTCGCACTGTGATCTGCTGACCAATCTGGGGGTGTCGCTAACTTTACATTGACACCCGCAGCGGTTCGCAGATCTCAGTGTGAACCACTGCTGCGATTCAGGTGCGATGCGGGAACCCGCACTGGATTCGCTAGTGTGAACCAGCACTTAAAGCGGGATTCCGGCCGTAAAAAAAAAAAAGTCAAAAGTCAAAAAAAAAAAAAAAAGTCAAAAAAAGACAAACACAGCTAGCTGCTGACTTTAAATAAGTACTTACCTGTCTTGGGTGTCCGCGATGTCGGCCGCCCGAGGCCGACCCGTCCCTCGGCTCTCAGGTCCCGGCACCGCCATCCTAACTAAGGGAAACAGGCAGTGGAGCCTTACGGCTTCACTGCCCGTTTCCTACTGCGCATGCGCGAGTCGCGCAGCGCTTTGTGAATGGGACGCGATGTGTTGTGGGACACACACACACACACACAGTTCCCATAACACACCGCGGCCAATTCCCCAAAAGACAACGAGGGGAGGAGAAGAGACAACATCACCGCAGCGTAGGAAGAGGCAGATTAGGAAGACTGCCTAGCAACAGCCATTTCACTTAAGTAAAAAAAAAATTTCTTTTCCTCCATTTTTTTAGGTATTTTTTTGTGCAATTTTTTTTTTCAGGGTGGACCCCCACTTTAAAAGGAGTAATGAATAAAAAAAAAAAAGCAAAAAACTGAAATCCCCCCGTTTGTGTAACAACGCTAGGCTTCCAAAATTAGTGTCCAAAGGCGAACAAAATAACTCCAGTGACGCAGCAGAGTTAGCTTTCTGATATCAGAATAATGACATAACCAAGGGGTCGGTTTACAACCAAGATTCACACAACATTCACCTTTTTTTTTCTAGTTAGATTCCCTAACTCTTTACTTGTCTCTGTAAAACCAAATTGTAAAATCTAAATATATATATGTAACAACGCTAGGCTTCCAAAATTAGTGTCCAAAGGCGAACAAAATAACTCCAGTGACGCAGCAGAGTTAGCTTTCTGATATCAGAATAATGACATAACCAAGGGGTCGGTTTACAACCAAGATTCACACAACATTCACCTTTTTTTTTCTAGTTAGATTCCCTAACTCTTTACTTGTCTCTGTAAAACCAAATTGTAAAATCTAAATATATATATATATTATATATATATATATATATATATATATATATATATATAAAAAAATACCCTATTGCTGAAAAGCGATTTCCCATTTCTCTACTGCCCCCATCTGGACAAAAGCAGGAACTTCACCCGGCTACTATTTAATATTTTATTTGTCTAGATTTCCTTCAGTACAATATTGTCTCTCTCACACACACCTTTTATAGGTTCCCTTGTGTTTCATATTACTAAACTATCGGCAGTAAAATTCAAATTGTACTGAAAGGGCTTGTAAACATTGAGGCTATGTTTCCACTGGGGGTGCAACAGATCGTCACCGATCTGTGATCCGAATGGGCCAGGCTGTTCGGATCGGCATACCCGCGATCCGCGGTGCGCTCCGCGGCCTCGGGTTTTAGGAAAGGCCGCGGCTTCGGCCTAGCTCCGGAGCCGCGGCCATCTTGGTACACCCGGCGGTGAACCTGCTGCTTCTGTGCATTTAGCATGTTGGGATCAATGGATAGAGGTCCCAAGACGCTCATCATATGCTCCTTCTCTGTTAACCATGGACGTAGCTGAGAGCCAGCAGTTTGGAACAAGGCCAGTTGGTTAGCAGATTCTTCCAGCTTCTGCTGGCGTTCTGAGGTTACTTGGTTAGCTCGATCCCACTGACTGTCTGAATAAGGAAGGACAGTACAGAACACATATTCCTGCACAACTTGCCAAAAAGAATTGCTTAAACTTTTCCCATGTTATGTATAACATCAGTTCAAGAAGGCACACACATTTTGATAAATTAATGAAATATACTGTCCACCAGGTGTAAACATGCTGCATTTGTAAAGCTTTCAATAGTTAAATAAAAGCCCAAGCAGAGTTACATTTCAAAAAAATATTCTAAAGTACAAAAATGCACTAAATTGAAAACACGGTTTCACAAATACCGCAACTGTGCTTTGGTCGCAGCGTGTGTCCAAGGCAGTCTACATGTGGTTTCTGTGCATGTTACCCTTGGTTTCTCATAGATTTCTATTATGTCCCGTGTTTTTGATGCATTTTCTAAAAGCGCACCAAGGGTCCCGAATGCTGCATTTTGATGTGCTTTTAGAAAACGTACCAAAAATGCAGAACGTAATAGAAGTCTATGGGAAACTGTAGATAACCTTCACAAAAACTGTGGGTACACTGCTCTGCACCCATACTACAGCGCAACAGCGTAAAATGGGCCCAAATATAGAGAAAACTGTGCAAAGCACAACGCTGCATTTCAAAATAAAAACACTCCTTTACTCGTGGATATTACAGTGGGGGAGATAATGTGGATATTACAGTGGGGGAGATAATGTGGATATTACAGTGGGGGAGATAATGTGGATATTAGTGGGGGAGATAATGTGGACATTACAGTGGGGGAGATAATGTGGACATTACAGTGGGGGAGATAATGTGGACATTACAGTGGGGGGGAGATAATGTGGATATTAGTGGGGGAGATAATGTGGACATTACAGTGGGGGAGATAATGTGGATATTACAGTGGGGGAGATAATGTGGACATTAAAGGGGGGGAGATAATGTGGACATTAAAGGGGGGGAGATGACGTGGATATTACAGTGGGGGAGATAATGTGGACATTACAGTGGGGGAGATAATGTGGACATTACAGGGGGGGAGATAATGTGGATATTACAGTGGGGGAGATAATGTGGACATTACAGTGGGGGAGATAATGTGGATATTACAGTGGGGGGGAGATAATGTGGATATTACAGTGGGGGAGATAATGTGGACATTACAGTGGGGGAGATAATGTGGATATTACAGTGGGGGAGATAATGTGGATATTACAGTGGGGGGGAGATAATGTGGATATTACAGTGGGGGAGATAATGTGGACATTAAAGGGGGGGAGATGACGTGGATATTACAGTGGGGGAGATAATGTGGACATTACAGTGGGGGAGATAATGTGGATATTACAGTGGGGGAGATAATGTGGACATTAAAGGGGGGGAGATGACGTGGGTATTACAGTGGGGGAGATAATGTGGACATTACAGTGGGGGAGATAATGTGGACATTACAGTGGGGGAGATAATGTGGATATTACAGGGGGGGGAGATGACGTGGATATTACAGTGGGGGGAGATGACGTGGACATTACAGTGGGGGAGATAATGTGGATATTACAGTGGGGGAGATAATGTGGATATTACAGTGGGGGGGAGATGACGTGGATATTACAGTGGGGGAGATAATGTGGACATTACAGGGGGGGAGATAATGTGGACATTACAGTGGGGGAGATAATGTGGACATTACAGGGGGGGAGATGACGTGGATATTACAGCAGTGGGGATCGGACGATCTACAAATACTGTATTTATGCATATAAGCTCGGTTTTGTGTTGAAAATAGCTTTTAAATCTAAAACTCCAGTGGGTGTAACAAGATTTGTGTGTTTTTTTGTTTTTTTTTTGCTGATCCGAAAATGATCCGATCCGTGACTCTGATCCGAGGATCGATCCGATCCGTGAGTTTTTTGATCCGTTGCACCCCTAGTTTCCACTATTGCATCCCCAGAGTTGCGCGATTTTGCCGCGACTTGAAGCAATATCTGTGTCGATGGACCTCAAGTCGCATCAAAGTGGGACTAAAGTAATGCACGGACTACTTTGAAGTCGCACAGATATGAACGGTACTCATTGGAAATCATTGGGGGGGTACGACTTGTCATGCAACTTTGCAGTCCCAAATCGCATGAAAAGTTGCACTAGTGGAAACCGGGCCTTAAACCACTTCATATCCGGCCAATTCTGACACTTCACTCCTACAAGTAAAAATTGACTTTTTTTTTTTTTTGCTAGAAAATTACTTAGAACCCCCAAATATATATATATATATATATATATATATATATATATATATATATATATATATATATCTATGGTGTTGCAACTGACAAACAATCTGCCAAATCACCCCACTGGCAGACTTCTTACATCACTTCCAGAGACAATGAACAGTCTTTTGCGAGCTTTGTCTTTGTTGTTTTTGTTGGGGGGGGGGGGGGTACAACTTGGATAGGGATAGGAATATGGAATGCCCATAGGATAAGTCTTTACCATCATATTTAAAGCTGAGGTCCACCCTACAAAAAAAATTGCAATAAAATGCTCCTAAAAATGTGGGGGAAAAAAATTACAAAAAAAAATGTTTTTTACTTACCAGAAATGGCTGTTGCTAGGCAGATTGTCCTAATCTGCCACTTCCTATTCCGCGGTGATCTTCATTCTCCTCCTCCTCGCGTCGTCTTCTGAGGAAAGGGGGGGGGGGGGCGGTCCTGTGTTCTGGGAACTGTGTGTGTGTGTCCCAGAACACAGCCGGCCATTCACAAAGCGCCGTGCGACTCGCGCATGCGCAGTAGGAAACGGGCAGCGAAAAGCCGCAAGGCTCCACTGCCTGTACCCCTTACTTAGAATGGCGGCGCCGGGACCCGATCCGATGGACGTATCGGCCTCGGGGCAGCCGACATCGCGGGCACCCTGGGACAGGTAGAGTGTGCTTATTAAAAGTCAGCAGCTACAGTGCTTGTAGCTGCTGATTTCTAAATTCTTTTTTTTTTTAACCGGACCTCCTCTTGTACACTTTGAATAAAAGTAGAGCCAGAAGATATAATGTGCATATAGGATTTAGCATTAGTTTCCTCCTGCATCTACATGCAGACTGTTGCTCCTCCTGCTCAACCGCCCCGCCCGCCCCCCCCCCCCCCAGACTATTTCATCCAAGAGTTCTCTAGCCATCCGACCGTGTGGTGACATCACTAATGACCGTGTAAAAGCAATGTTCTCAGATCTCTTCCACCTCCTGCCCATAACTTGGTTCCTCCTGCACAAACTTGTACTTACTGTATTGAAATAGGACACATCCTCTTCTATTGAACATTAGGGGCCCACTCTGAATAAGTCTCCCTCCTGTGGCTCTTGTTGCTCGCTGCCACTAGGCCGGAGGCCTGCAGAACCTCTCCCCCAAGGCCCAGTGGGTTAAAAGCTTCTATCTTCTAGGAAATATGGACTACTGTTCCCAGCCAGCCCAACTTGCAAATCATCTGACCGCAGGCCACATGACACAGATCCCCACAGTCCCTTTTCTGATCCAGGGCTCCCCATCAGTTCCCTCACAGACTCCTTGGCACCTCCTGCCCTCCACTGTGGTAATTGTCACCGACCTTCCAACAGCCCTGAGTCCTTGATGAGGAACTTTGACCGGACCGTGCGTACCGCCAGTTTCACCCACCCCTCTGCTCCAGGCGTTCCCTGCCATCCGACCGTGTGGTGACAGAGACATTGCCAATGACCGTGTAGAGGCAATGTTCCCTCTCAGCTCTCACCAGGCCTTCTCCTGCGATCGGCGCCCCGCCCCAGATGGGGATGGCCTCCTGCGACTGACTAACATGCCATTCCTCACTTCACCCAGCTGACTCTTCCCCCCCCCCCCCACCTGTGGAGAATCACCTCAGCTTATATATGAGGCCCGCCCCCTGCCAGTCTCGATGGGGATTGGTCAGGGCTCACACACACAAGCCGCTTGCCACTCCGGTTCTAGGCCCAGCCCCTTTCCTGGAAGCTTCTCTCTGAAAACAGGGGAGGCGCCTCAGAGCTAGAGCACAGGTGGGTAACGCCCACAGCTACTCTGACCACTCCCAGCCCCCCAGATCAAAACAGACAGGCCTAGCTTGCAGCATAGGCCTGCCTAAATTTGCCTGTGCTGGATAAACCTAGTAAAATTGGCACCTACCTATTGGTAGAGGGTGTGCTGCGCATATATATATATGTATGATATGGATATAGATATCTCTATATGATAGATAGATACACGTGTGTGTGTGTATATATATATATATATATATACACACATACATACACACACACACACACATATACATATTTTATTTATTATTTATTTATTTAAGGTACTTATATAGCGCCGTCAATTTACGCAGCACTTTACATATACATTGTACATTCACATCAGTCCCTACCCTCAAGGAGCTTACAATCTAAGGTCCCTAACACACATTCATACATACTAGGGACAATTTAGAGAGGATCCAATTAACCTACCAGCATGTCTTTGGAGTGTGGGAGGAAACCGGAGTACTAGGTGAGAGTGCTACCACTACACCACTGTTATATATATACACACACACACATACACACACACACAGAGAGAGATAGGAGATAAATCTATCTATCTATCTATCTATATATATATAGATCTCTCTCTCTCTCTCTCTCTCTCTCTCTCTCTCTCTCTCTGTGAATAAATATATATATATATATATATATATATATATACACACACACACACACACATATATATATACACACACACACATACATTAGAGTGTAAGCTCCTTGAGGGTAGGGACTGATGTGAATGTACAATGTATATGTAAAGTGCTGCGTAAATTGAAAGCGCTATATAAGTACCTTAAATAATAATATATATATATATATATATATATATATATATATATATATATATATATATATATATATATATATATATATATATATATATAAAGCTCAACTTTTTGAGATGGGAATGAGGGACACCTATCAGCACAAGTATGCAGGCATAGAGTACACCCCTTGTCGCGCCCCCTTAAAGGAGAATTGTACAAAAAAAAAAAACAAGATTGGTTACACCCACAAGTGCTTTTTTTTACCACTGCTATTCCTTTATATACTGGCTTTTGAAATTTAAAAATGCAATTTAGAAATCAGATGAAAGGTTTAGCACTGGAAAACACTTTTTGATAGATAAAAAGTGCATTTTTTTATGCATCTATATAGATCAGACCAAAATGAGGGACACTTGAGGAGGAATGAGGAACAGAAGGATATTTCTCCAAATCAAGGACAGTCCCTCGAAATCAGGGACAGTTGGGAGCTATGCACACACATTTTTTTTTTTAGCGGAGGCCCTACAGAATAAAATGGTGGGTGTTGCAATTTATGTCACACTGTATTTGCATTCAAATGCAATTTTTTTAGGAAAAAATACATGAATTTAAAAAAAAACAATATTTACGACAAATTTCTGTATAATGTGAAATATGATGTTATGCCAAGTAAATAGATACCTAACACGTCATGCTTTAAGGTCGGGTTCACATATGTGCGGACGCAGGTTTGTGCCTGGGGTCTGGTGCCTTCCTGGTCATGGTTTAGGTGCAAATCCCATCATAATTTTCCCCCGACTTCACACCTGAATCTGACCCAAAGACACACACGACCCTTTCTGAATGTGGACCACACCCTCCCCCCCCCCCCCCCCCAGGGCATGTGTGAACTGACTCCATAGAGAGCCGGTCACATTCGCCTGTCACGTGAATTGGAATGCGGGGAAACTCTCATCCAATTTGCATATTTGTGAACCCGGCCTAAAATTGCGTCTGCCCGCGAAATGGCGGCAAACTGCAGTGCTCAAAAATCTCCATAAGCGACGCTTTAAACGCCTTTACAGGTTACCTGTTTAGCGATACACAGGAGGTCTGGTGGTAGAATTATTGCTCTTGCTCTGACATTCACAACAATACCTCACACGTGCTTTAAAAGAAAAACGTGATTATTATTATTTTATACAAAACTGTTTACACTTTTTTTTTTTGTGTTAACTTTATTGCTATCACTAGAGAAGAACAACATCCCTTGTGACAGCATGGGCTGTGACAGGTCTTCTTTATGGAGAGATTTGGGGTCTATTAGAGCCCAAATCTCTCGTCTGGACTCCAATGCAGCAGATCAGACACAGACTGGTCTGATCGGCTGCTTTTCTGGCCGCTAACAGCCGGGTAAACAAAGAGGCGAAAAAGAAAGCGACGACAATCATTTCCTGTCACTTTTTTTTTTACATGTGAAAATCCGTTTTTTTCTTTGCTAGAAAATTAGTTACAATCCCCAAACAGTGTGTGTGTGTGTGTGTGTATATATATATATATATATATATATATATTATATATATATACACATATATACACATACATACACACATACACATACATACATATATACACACACTTATATATAATTTTTTTTTAAAGCAGAGGCCCTAGAGAATAAATTGGTGGATTTTGCAATTTTTTATGTCACACAGTATTTGCGCAGCGCGGTTTTTCAAATGCAGTTTTTGGGAAAAAAAATTACAAAAAATACACTTTTTTAAAATTGTATTGCAAAAAACATAATACAATACATTACCCAGGTTTTTTGTAAAATAAAAAAAAGAAAGATGATGTCACGCCGAGTGACTCTAGGGCCTCTGCTTTAAAAAATAATTATATATAAAGGTGTATATTATATATATACACACACACACACACACACATATATATACACACACACACACACACACACAGTTTGGGGATTCTAACTAATTTTCTAGCAAAGAAAAAAAAAAAACTGATTTTCAGATGTAAAAAAAAAAAAAGTGGCAGAAAATGATTGTCGTCACGAACAAAAGCAAACAAAAAAGTTTTAGTGTTATTAATAGTTTATAAAATAGAAAAGAACAAAAAAAAAAAAAAAATTACCAGGAAAATAATTAAAGGAGGAGAACAAGCGGTTAAATAAGGCTGATAAGAGTAAATTAACCGCTTCCGGACCGCCCACCGCATATATACTGCGGCAGGGCGGCCCGGCTGCGCGAAATCATGTACCTGTACGTGATTTGCTGCACGAGGTCTGGGTAGCATACCAATCTGTCAATCAAATCCAGTGACGCGAGCCGAGTCCTGCATTCTGCCTCTATAGACGCCGAATGCTGGGAGCATGCCCGCAAGGTAACCCCTTCTGGGAAGCGCTTCTCCGAGGGGGTTATCAGATGTCGGGAGGAGCTGCGGGAGACGCTAGGGGACCCCCAGAAGAGGACGATTGTGGCCACTCTGTGCAAAACGAGCTGCACAGTGGAGGCAAGTATGACATGTTTGTTACTTTTTTTAAAAAAACACTTTCAGATGTGTTTTACCCTTAGGTGTGAAGGGGTTAACAACTGATAATTGACGTTTTTTTAATTTTTATATACATTTCAGATGTCAGTGGGGGAATCCCGCTGACAGCTGAAAGAACCAAACCTGAAAGAACCGGTTTGAGGTATCGGAGCATTTGCACGAATACGGATACTCGTGCAAATTCTTGGTATCGGTGCAACCCTAGTTCACAATTCTGTGCCTACAACCTCTCAAAAGGATAGCACAAACAATATAGAAACAATGTATAAAGCTGGAGAGAAAAAAATTCCACCTCATTTTTTGTTTCCTAAACAATTTTAATGACTTCTTCCATCGTGATTTATTTTCTTATTTCAACAGACATCATTTAAATAAATCACATATAGAACAGACGGATTTTTTTTTCTTTTTTTGGTGTCGGTCCTTCTTTCCAGCACCACACAGGAATCTCTCATTTTTAAAGTGGCTTTAGTGTCCGCACACGTGACGGTGTACTCTGATCGGCACGCCGGTGCACCGAACGTCACAATGTGCCGGACTGAAGACCATTTAGTCCCAAGTGGTAATTGTATCAATGAGTCATGGATCTATCGGCAAATCTGTACAAAAAACGGATTACTCTTCATGGATGTTGAAGAGCTTGGCTACCTCGTTCAGGTCCACGTGTTCCTCTCCGTCCTTTATTATCTGTGAAGGATAGAAAAAAAAACAAAAATTAGCGATCAGAAAAAGGTTTTGGCCGTCATCTCCAAGATGAACCGCTTCTGTATGGGCAAATTTTTTAAACCAAACCAGAAATATTTTTTGCACAAATCGGCATTTTTATTTGAAGAAAATAGCTTAAAACACTGAGCTACCGGGCGCTTTCACCCCCCTTCCTGCCCAGGCCAATTGTCAGCTTTTAGCGCCGTCACACTTTGAGTGACAATTACGCGGTCATGCAGCGCTGCACCCAAATAACATTTTTATAATTTTGTTCACACAAATAGAGCTTTCTTTTGGTGGTATTTAAATCACCACTGGGTTTTTGTTTTTTTTTGCTAAAAAAACATAAAAAGACCAAAAATGTGAAAAATGATGAAGGCATCACTGATGGGCACTGATGAAGGCATCACTGATGGGCACTGATGAGGGCAACGCTGATGGGCACTGATGAAGGCATCACTGATGGGCACTGATGAAGGCATCACTGATGGGCACTGATGAGGGCATCACTGATGGGCACTGATGAGGGCATCACTGATGGGCACTGATGAAGGCATCACTGATGGGCACTGATGAAGGCATCACTGATGGGCACTGATGAAGGCATCACTGATGGGCACTGATGAAGGCATCACTGATGGGCACTGATGAAGGCATCACTGATGGGCACTGATGAAGGCATCACTGATGGGCACTGATGAAGGCATCACTGATGGGCACTGATGAAGGCATCACTGATGGAGGCATTACTGATGGGCACTGGTAGGCTGCACTGATGAGGTAACACGGATGGGCACTGATGAAGGCATCACTGATGAAGGCATCACTGATGGGCACTGATGAAGGCATCACTGATGGGCACTGATGAAGGCATCACTGATGGGCACTGATGATGGGCACTGATGAAGGCATCACTGATGGGCACTGATAAGGCATCACTGATAGGGCACTGATGAAGGCATCACTGATGGGCACTGATAAGGCATCACTGATGGGCACTGATAAGGCATCACTGATGGGCACTGATAAGGCATCACTGATGGGCTGCACTGATGAGGTATCACTGATGGGCTGCACTGATGAGGTATCACTGATGGGCACTGATGAAGGCATCACTGATGGGCACTGATAAGGCTGCACTGATGGGCACTGAAAAGGCTGCACTGATGGGCACTGATAAGGCTGCACTGATGGAGGTATCACTGATGGGCACTGATAAGGCATCAATGATGGGCTGCACTGATAAATGGCACTGGTGACGCGGCATTAATAGGCAGCATTGATGGCCACTGATTGGCAGCACTGGTGGGCACTGTTGGGACTGCACTGCTAATCAGTGCCGATGTCCCTTTAACACAAGCCAGTTATCGGCTCTCCTCTCCCCTCCTCACACTGTCAGTACGAGGAAAGGAATGCCGATAACCCGGCTTGTGTTTACATCGTGATCGGCTGTCATTGGACACAGTTGATCACGTGGTAAAGAGCCGCTGTGATTGGCCCTTCACCCCCAATCTGTGGTCAAGCTGAGTCCAAAGGACTCTGCGATCACAGAGCACGCCGCCTGCGCAATCACAGGAGGACGTCCTATGACGCCCTCTCAGCAAAGTAAGCCAACGCTGTAGCCGTCTTTTGGCTAAAGTGCGGGCGGGAAGTGGGTATGCCCCTTACCCCCCCCCCCCCCCAAACAATTCTATATTTTCTAAAAGCCCTGTAGAATAAAATGGCGACAGCTGCAATTTTTTTATATTGCAGGATTTTTCTGCAACAAATCTACACTTTTAGGAGAAAATGCAAATGAATGAATTGGTAGCACACACAAACACAATACCCAATTTTTGTCAAAATCTAAAAGATGGGGTGGTGTCTACTAAATAGATTCCAAAACACGTCAAGCCTTAAAATGAATATGAAATTAAAAAAAAATAAATAAATAAAATAATGACCAGTGGAGACCATACACACACCTCCAGTCTTGGCTTCCATGCCGTTTGCGGTGACGCTTGCGGAAATGCTGCTTATGTATACTTGTGCACCCTACACGTGCGTTTGCATACGCATGTTTGTGCAAAGAGATGCTTTTAGAAAAAAATCTATTTGATTTATATTATTATAACGTTATAATTTTTCAAACACCGCTTTAATTGAACAAGCAAAATTGATTGTTAAAGCGAAAACGCTCACCTTGCCCGTGCAGAACAAAGGAGGGTCTCAGCAGAGGACCCATTCATTTATTAATACAAATACCTTGCACCCCCTCGCCACTCTTTCCTCCATCACAGCCAGCAACACTACCCGACGCTTCTCGAGATGGTGAAGCATGCGACCCGCTCCCTTGTGACAGTTTTGGGGCCGAAGAAATGGCTAGACCCAAGTACTGTCACATGGCGGCTGGTCACAGCATTGGCTGCGGAGGAGGGAGCAGTAAGGGAGAGCGGGGGTATGGTGAGTATTAAAAGGGGTCAAGGGCCCTTGCCATTACTTAATATATTATTAACCCCCGCCCATCCGGCGTATAGCTAATTGATGGCCGGGCGGTGGCTTTCCCATTCTGAGTGGATGTCAAGCGACGTTCCTTCAGAACGGGCCCGCTCAAGCATGCCCACGGGGGCACGCAGCGCGGCAATCCATGGTGCGGTGTGTGTCCCGGACACACTGGATCACCAATCATGGTAAAGAGCCTATGACGGGGGCTCTTTACCATGAAATCAGCTGTGTCCGATCACAGCTGATCACAGTGTAAATAGGAAGTGCCGGTTATCGGCATTCCTCTCCTCACGCTGACAAGGAGGACAGGACAGGAGAGCCGATAAGCGGCTTTCGTTACAGTGATGCCCACCAGTGATGCCTGTCAGTGCCCACCAGTGACGCCTGTCAGTGCCCACCAGTGACGCCTGTCAGTGCCCACCAGTGACGCCTGTCAGTGCCCACCAGTGACGCCTGTCAGTGCCCACCAGGGCCACCCATCATTGCTGCCTATCAGTGTTACTTCATCAGTGCTGCCCATAAGTTCCTCATCAGTGCCCGTCAGTGCCGTCCATCAGAGGAGGAGAAAAATTACTTATTTACAAAATTTTATAACAGCAAATAAGAAAAACTTTTCCTTCAAAAGGTGTTTTTTTTTTTTAAGCAAAAAAATAAAAAAAAAACTCAGTGGTGATTAAATACCACCCAAAGAAACATTTTTTTTTTTTTGCATACGATGTTACATGACCGCGCAATTGTCATTCAAAGTGTGACTGCGCTGAAAGCTGAAAATTGGCCTGGGCAGGAAGGGGGTGAAAGTGCCCGGTATTGAAGAGGTTAAATGTATGTATATACTTGAATTTGACTTTGTATAAGCGTCTCACAATTCCCTGTACATCAGAGCTCAGAATGGGAGAGAGAGAGAGGTAAGATTAGGAGGCAATGTGTGCAAGAGTTTGGGATGTTCTCGCCCACCTTGGGCAAGAGACGTAATAAGCCTCCATCTACCAGTGGATGGAAAGAGCTTTTTATATATAAGCCGTTAAGCGTTATAATGAACATCCCCCCCGCCCCCAATAGCTGGCTCCATACTTGCCTTTCGTGCGATTGGCATACGATTGAAAACATTCCATAGCACAATCCCAACCACCACATTGTCTCTCAAATAAAACACGACTCCTTTGCCGTAAGACTCTCCCTGCTGTGCGGGGGCAGGGGTGGCAGGGACGTCAGGGACGGAAGGTGCCAATTCCACAGCCTGACCCTCGGATTGGACGATCTCACCATCGTGCTCAGATCGAATTCCGGTTCCTGCAGATAAATGCGACACGAATTCGGCAGTAAATGCAAGTACAAAACGCTACATGGCGAATCATATATGCGATCAGCCCAGAACTAAATGTTTATTTAAACTAAAGTATTTCAGGCTTTTATCTGCAGATCCTCTTACCACTTTCCTCAGATGCCCTCTTCGGGGTGTCCTTCTCAGTGGCCTTGGCAAACACTCCGACTGTCGGCAGTGCGCTGTCAACAATACCGATGGCTTCATAACCAACCTCTGGACCAAGGTCACTCCTGCAAAAAGGGGGAACAAGTAAGAAGAGAGTCTTAAAGAATGAACGTGCTCCATCATTTCATAGACAGAAGCCACAAGACTGTAGAGTATTTCAATGAGGTTTAGTGAGAGTCAGTGAAGAGTGTGTAAAGAGACCCTGTCACCTTACCTATTTTCAGAGCAATATGACAGTGTGCGTATAAACACCACCAGAGAGGGAGAGGAGAAAGGGAGAGGAGAAAGAGAGAGGAGAAAGAGGAGGGGGGGAGAGAGAGAGAGAGAGAGAGAGAGAGAGAGAGAGAGAGAGAGAGAGAGGAGAGAGGAGAGAGGAGAGAGGAGAGAGAGAGAGAGAGAGAGAGAGAGAGGGGGGGGGAGAGAGAGGAGGGGGAAGAGAGAGAGGAGGGGGAAGAGAGAGAGGAAGGGGAAGAGAGAGAGGAGGGGGAAAGAGAGAGAGGAGGGAGAGAGGAGGGGGAAGAGAGAGGAGGGAGAGAGGAAGGGGGAGAGAGAGGAGGGAGAGAGGAGGGGGAAGAGAGAGGAGGGGGAAGAGAGAGGAGGGGGAAGAGAGAGGAGGGGGAAAGAGAGAGGAGGGGGAAGAGCAGAAAGGGAGAGGAGAAGAGCAGAAAGGGAGAGGAGAAAGGGAGAGGAGGCATAGGAAGGAGGGAGGGAGAGGAGAAAGAGAGAAGAAGGAGGGAGAGGAGAGGAGGGAGAGGAGGGAGAGGAGAGGAGAGGAGGGAGGCAGAAGAGAAAGGGAGAGGAGAGGAGGGAGGCAGAAGAGAAAGGGAGAGGAGAGGAGGGAGGCAGAAGAGAAAGGGAGAAGAGAAAGGGAGAGGAGAGGAGAGGAGAGGAGAGGAGAGAGGCTATGAGATCAGAGCTTGAATTTATTTTATTTATTACCAGAACATGGACTGGTGCCAGTACGGTTTTGCGACTCCAGTCATATTCTCCCCAGCAAGTCTTCCGCTCACGACTGCGTGGTCATGGTGTTCGACTCGCCTCCTTCCGAGCTTAATGTCGTAGAAGCACGCGGCGTCCCCTGCCTATTCCAAGAACATTTTCACGGGTTACTAGGTGACATCTGACACAGCAGAGCAAAGCATGTCGCACATAAATGCCAACTCACCACCCACACATTATTTCGGGCCTGCAGTTCTGCGTTAACCCTATATCCTCCAAAGTCTCCATCCAATTCCAGACCTCCAGACTTTGCCAATTCAGTGTTCGGCTCCAAACCTACGGCTGCGACAATGTGATCGGTCTGCACCTATAGCACACGGAGCAGATATGGTCAGTATTAAGGAGGGTACACATGGAATTTTTCAAAAAACATGTAATTTTTGCAAGAACAGTATAATTTAATAATATAATTTAAGACAAAAAACACAGACAGGGTCAAATTTCCCAATAGGCACGTGCCTACAGGCGGGGGGGGGGGGCAATTGCCCCCCAGTCCGTTCTGATGCCCCATAAAAAAGTTCACACCACACGCGGTCAGGGCCGATGCCTGGATGATATTGCACAGGCTGCAGATTCATAAAGGCAACACACCACTTTCAACATGCAGAGCGGCTCTTGCTGGCGGTGACTGAGGCAGCACCTCGGAGAGCACCTCGGAGAGCACCTCAGGAGGGCCAGAGATCAGTAGGGAGTCTCATGAGAGGCAGAAATAATTTGGGCAGCAAGGACTTGAGAAACTATGGAGCTGGCACTGTACACGGCTCGGTCTGGTCGCACACACTCATGCCTGGGCAGGGTATATAGGAAACAGCTGAGTGGTAAGGAGTCGGGGGAAGGGTCTCTCCCCTCTCTCAACCCCCCCCCCCAGTTGCGGCCCGTGCATTAAGGGCGCACAGGCGCCGCCCCCTCTCTCCTGCCACCCCCTCTATCACAAATAGATAGATTCATGGGTTGCATGAATCTATCTATGGCCGCTGCAGCCACCCCCTATTCAGGCACCGGCCCACTTTTGGGCGCAGGGTGTCTGAATTACAGAGGCGGGGGGTGGTTTTGAATCACCCGATTAGAGCCATAGGCTCTAATAGGCGTCAAAAAACGTGACCAGCATGGTGCTCGCAGGTCACTCAGCTGTGCTAGAAAAGCGAATGAATATTCGCTTTCCTAACACTAAACCGCCTCGCCGCCAATCAGGTGCTCAGATCTGTTACCCGTCACCTGATCGGCTGAAACGGCAGGCGCTGTGATTGGACGCCAGGCGTCCAATCATAGCAGAGGACGGAAGACGACATCGAGGAGCTGTCCCACCGAGACAGGTAAGTGCAGACGGCGGGCGGCACACCGGCGGCAATTGATGGGCACAATGGCTGCGTTTGATGGACATAGTGATGGTGCAATTAGGGATTTTTTCTGAATTTTTCAGGTAGTTTGCACCCCCCAAAAAATTTTGAGCACCAGCCGACACTGACCGCCAACCCCCCCCCCCCCCTCACTCTCTCTCTGTCACCACAGACAGTGTGAACTGGACCTTAGTTTATAATATGAATGTCTGCCAAAGCTGTTGGGAGGGGGGGGGCGTGCTTTAAGAATTCTCTGCCTATCGGCTCCCAAGATGTAAATCCAGCCCTGAACACAAATGCAATTTTAAAGGGCAACCTTTGTGGTTGTTAAGACGCATATCAAGGATAATTTTTTAAAGTGCTATTAGTAACTTTATATGCCTACATCAATACATTCTTGACATGTCACAATATACAGGAATCGTAGCAATAAAAACAATAAAAAATGAAGAAGAAGAAAGAAGAAGAAAGAAGAAGAAAGAAGAAGAAAGAAGAAGAAAGAAGAAGAAAGAAGAAAGAAGGAAAAAGAAAAAAGAAGAAGAACTCTCTGTTAGCATTAAAAGCCGTCTTTGAACTTTAGTCAGTGACGTTGCCTAGACCGGGATGATGCCATCAGTCTGCTGCAGGCTGAAGGAGGCATTTCCTCTTGCCCGGTCTTTCAGACCATACATCGTTAGTTGTAGCAAGTCTAAAAAGATAAGTGGCTACAACAGGGGCTGATCTGTGCCAGACATTTGGGTACACAAGAACTGCATGGGATCTCTGAGCCAGCCTCTCAGTCCAGGTTCTAGGTGTGTCAAATGCCTTGTTCCTTGCTCAGTGCTATGGTTTCATCTGCCGGTCCCGTGTCACTGCAGGGCCCACAGGACTACATGCATACAATACAATGCAATGCAAGCCCATGGGGCCGGCATGGGTGAAGTAATTACCTGTCGTCCATCCTTTAGATGGATGTGAAGCTTCCCGTCTCGATAGCAGACAGACTTTACCACAGCATCCGTTAGAACATTAACCCCCTCTATGGAACAAAAAAACAAAAACATAGGATTATTCTTATAAAATAATTCTCTAAGAGATAGCTCCTCCCACTTAATATTCTATAAATTACAAAAGACACCTGGCAATAATCAATGCAAATCACCTAAAGCTAAAGTTTATTCTACTTTTATTTTGCACCCCCTACTTCCTCTTCCCTCCCCATTAACAAAGTGCCAATGACATTTTTGACTGCTTTCTGTTCATGTCATTGAAAAATTGACGGTTGGGCGGAAACCCTACTGTTCTGGGAGGACGTCATATGACATCTTCCCAAGAACGGGCCACGTTTCGGCACTGTGTGCCCATCAAAGGAGACACATTGGATGACTGACCAACGTACCCGCCCCTCTTCTGCCAGTAGCATGTGATCGCTGTGAGCAATCACAACAGATCACATGACAGTTGTAAACAATGAATGGCTTCCTTTCATGCCATTCGCTGTATAAAATCGTGTTGCTAGCTGTGATTGGTCATAGTGATCACCAGAGGCGGTGCGTCCATGAGGGCGCACGGGCACTGCCCCCTCTCTTCCTGCCAACCCCTCTACCACCAATAGATTCATGCACTGCATATGATAGGCACACAAGTGGCTGCCTTTGATGGGCACACAAGTGGCTGCCTTTGATGGGCACACAAGTGGCTGCCTTTGATGGGCACACAAGTGGCTGCCTTTGATGGGCACACAAGTGGCTGCCTTTGATGGGCACACAAGTGGCTGCCTTTGATGGGCACAGTGAAGCTGCAATTGATTTGGGTTGGGGGGGTTGATCACATGGTACAGACAGGGTCAATCACAGCCCATTTGTACCATGTCATTAGCTGTGGCCAATCACAGCAGACCACATGACAGTTGTAAACAATGCATGGCTTCCTTTCATGCCATTCACTGTGTAAATTTGTGTTGCTAGTTGTGATTGGTCACAGTGATCACATGTTACAGACACTGCTATAAGTAATCATAGTATGTAAAAAAAAAAAAAAAATCCTGATCAACTCCCCAGAGTGGTACAATGTTACTAAGGTAACACTGTATTGCTCTGGTCACAGTAGGAAAAAAAATAAACGTTTTATTTTCCCATTTTCCAAAAAAATACAGCTTCAAAAAACTCGCCATGCCTCTTACTAAATACCTCGGACTGTCTACTTTCCAAAAAGGCCATTTGGGAGGTATTTGTACTGTCCTGGCGTTTTTTTGGGTCTCAAAAAATATTAAGATAGGCCGTCGGTATTCGGATTGAGCAAATTTTCAGATATATCCCATAGTTTGTGGACTCTAACTTTCCTACAGACTAAATAATCACGGATTTGGGTTATTTTCACCAAAGAAATGTAGCACAAGACATTTTGGCCTCAATTTATAAAAACAAAAAATTATTTATTTGCAAAATTTTATAACAGAAACAAAAGAAAAAACTTTTTTTTTTTTTTTTTTTAACTTTAGGCCATTTTTATTTATTTTTTTGTATAACAGAAACAAAAGAAAAAACTTTTTTTTTTTTTTTTTTTTTAACTTTAGGCCATTTTTATTTATTTTTTTTAACAAAAAAAAAAAAAAAAACAGGTGATCAAATACCACCAAAAGAAAGATCTATTTGTGGGGGAAAAAATGATAAAAAAGTAGTTTGGGTACAGTGTTGCATGACCGCACAATTGTCATTCAAAGTGTGAGAGCGCTGAAAGCTGGAAACTGGCCTGGGCAGGAAGAAGGTGAAAGTGTCCGGTATTGAAGTGGTCAAATCATTTTTTTTTTTACTTTTAGATATTTTCATCAGTGTAGTAACACTGTACTACTTTGGGGGGGGGAGGGGTGAGTGATCACAGATTTTTTTTTTTTTTTTTTTTTTAACGCTGTTACAATGAAGATCATTACGTTTTCAACCCATTCATGACAGCTGTGATTACTACCAATTTGTGATTGGCTGCAGCTAATCACATGGTACAGGGTGCTGCGATTGGCCCAGGTACCATGTGATAATTGTGGGCCAATCACAGCAGAGGAAACACAGCTGTTAAGAATTAATTCATAACAGCTTTGTTGACATTGTGACCATGTGATCGCACAGTGATCACATGATCTCCCGGTCGATCAAGAGGCCGGGTACCAGCAACCGCAATCAGTTGTGTCCTGTGGACTCATCACTCACAGGAGCGGCGCTCTGCGCATGTGCTAAGTGACACGTGGGTACGTCACTTAGCCTGCAGCTGCCGGCCATCCGCAATACATGTACTGTGGGTGGCCGGCAACGAATTAAAGGTAAACACCCCCAACATGACAGCTGCCAGTATGATGCACATTAGTCCTGGGGTCGTGTCTCCCCCCAGTTGGCCAATCACAAGAGGCATTTTGGGGGTTTTGTGAATGGTACTCGGGTAGCAGGAGGCCATTAAAATACTTTAAAAAAGTAGAGAAACAAGGACACGCGAGCCACGACTTACCTCTCTTCACTTTCTCGGTGGTCCAATGACTTAGGTACTCTGGGAGAACTTTGCCCATATTTCCGCTCTCGGGGAACATCTGGATCACTTCCAGACCCGACTTCTGTCCTATGGGATATAAATATATAGGTGATGGGTCACCCTCTCATTGTACACCCCATGACATCCAAACACCCCACACTGGAGATCTGCTCACCTCGATGTCCCAGAGCGCAGGCCAGCTCGCTGCCCAGAAAGCCTCCGCCAATGATTGTAATGGAGCCGATGGTGGAAGAAAGTTTCTCCAGCTCACGAAAGTCAGACACCTAAAATCGAATAAAGAGATGAAAAATGAAATACCTTCAGCAAAAAAACACACATCAAAAGCACGATTTTCATTTTTTTGGAATTCAGAACAAACCTTTCTAAATAGCGTTGTTCTTTTTTTCACCTCCTCGCTGGCTCGTTCTATGGCGGAAGATTACGAGGAGTGCCCCCTTAGGAAAGAAAAGAGCTTTAAAGACTTTCATTTAAAAATTGTACCCGTAGCAGTTAAATCATCCCTCATTAACCCTCCAATACTGATATCATTGCTGAGAGAAAAGAGCATGAGGAGCTGAGCTGCCGACTCACTGCTGGGAGTAAAGCTCCGAAGGTACTGCTGGGAGGGTAAGCGGGGGGACCTGCTAAGTCACTGCTGGGGAGGGGAAAGAAGGGTGAGCTGAACTACTGAGACACTGCTGGGAGGGGAGAGCTGAGCTCCAAAGTCACTGCTGGGAGGGTGGGGAGTAAGGGGAGCTGAAATGCAGAGTCACTGCAGGCAATGGTGAAGTGGAATGTCACTGCCAGAAGAGGGAGCACAGGGAACTCAGCTGCTGTGTCAAGGGTGGGAAAGGGGGGGGGTAGAGTGAACAAGCAACAAGGAATAAGTGCTGGGAGAGGGAAACTGAGCTGCAAGGTCACTGCTGGCAGGTGGGGAGCAGGGTGAATTTAGCTGCTGAGCCACTGCTAGAAGGAAGGGAGCAGCTGCTAGGAGCAGGATCGGCTGAGCTGCTGCTAGAAGGGAGGGGGCAGGATCAGCTGAGATGCTGAGTTACTGCTAGGAGGAAGGGCGCAGGATCTGCTGAGCTGCTGAATTACTGCTAGGAGGGAGGAAGCAGGAACTGCTGAGCCGCTGTGTTACGGCTAGGAGGGAGGAAGCAGGATCAGCTGAGCTGCTACTAGGAGGGAGGGAGCAAGCAGGGTCAGCTGAGCTGCTGTGTTACTGTTAGGAGGGAGGGAGCAGGATCAACTGAGCTGCTGAATTACTGCTAGGAGGAAGGGAGCAGGATCTGCTGAGCTGCTGTGTTATGGCTAGGAGGGAGGAAGCAGGATCAGCTTAGCTACTGCTAGGAGGAAGGAGCACGATCAGCTAAGCTGCTGTGTTATTGCTGGGAAGATGAGGGGGAGCTGAGCTGCTGAGAGGATGGAACAGAGTAATGCCCCGTACACACGGTCGGACTTTGTTCGGACATTCCGACAACAAAATCCTAGGATTTTTTCCGATGGATGTTGGCTCAAACTTGTCTTGCATACACACGGTCACACAAAGTTGTCAGAAAATCTGATCGTTCTGAACGCGGTGACGTAAAACACGTACCTCAGGACTATAAACGGGGCAGTGGCCAATAGCTTTCATCTCTTTATTTATTCTGAGCATGCGT